>NW_027211748.1:7177500-8377500 GCF_022749685.1 Semicossyphus pulcher | reverse complement strand
AGCTGTTGGATTTGTGAGCCCTGATACAGACATTAATGTGTGGACGATTCTCAGATACATAAATGCTCTGCCTGTGTCTCTGTTTCCATCCAAGCGCTTGGTAGGTATATGGCAAGCAGCCGAGATAAAGCCTGATAATATCAGCTCTAATATTAACTCCCCTCTCGGGAATAAATTAGTTGTGTGGAAGTATTTTGGATTTTGAAGAAAAAATGGGTCAACATACAAATCGCATGCCACCTGCAAAACAATGCTGTTAAAAATACTCGTGGAAAAACAACAAACCTGCCCTGGACGCTAAAAACAGAAACGCCCTTGTTGTGCCTGTGAATGTGTTGCACTTTAACATGTTGCATTTCATAGAGAAAGACAGATCTATTTTTTCCTTTCTCTGAAATAGAAAAGAGTTGTCACAACATATTTTAGCAGTTTTCTATGGCTTTAAATAAATCCAACTGATTGTATTAAATAGGTCTATGATATTGTCTAAAATCGATCCCGAGTCAGGAATTTAATTGAATTAAAATGTTGAGCAAATATCGTTGTCCAAAGAATCAATATGATATAGTGTGTCAAACCTGTGATCTGCACACATAATTTGTGCCCACTGCTGGTGTACTGTCAGTGATATCGATACAACCATAAGGTTTTAATAAAATCAAAATGAACAGCTTGAAAAACGTCCTGGTGCTTCATAAATCTGCCTCTTCTAGCTTTGTGTAGAAGCCAATGACATGATTTGATAATGCTCATTATAAGGTGTGGCTCAGAAAAAGAAAGCTTACAAAAAGTCCTGCACGAGCCCTCATTATTCTTCTCCCTTCACATGCTAAATTCGTCATTATCCAGCTCAACACTGTGACACACTAAATGGCATGTGTCGTCAATACTGGCTGTGAGAGTGTGAGTGTGTAGACATGCCTGTCATCATGCCCAATTTACAGAAAGAAATCCTTATGTGAGCCTTTTGTAAAGTCAAGGTGACCTGCTGCTGCTGCTGGTGAGAGAAATTGGAGTTGAGGATTATGTCAGCACACAAAGATGTCTGTATTTCTCATCTTACCTGCCATAAATTATAAACACCCCTGCTGAGCTAAATACAAGGAATTTGCTAATATTTCCCAGCAGGTATTACACCTGTAATTTACTGTTTTATCCACATCTATCACTCATTTCATATGATTGTCACCCACAAAGTCTTTCACATTTCATTTGAAGAAATCCAGGTTAAATATCTGCCTCCATCCTTTGTCTCCATCTGCTCAGTCTCACACGCTGTCTTGCAGCCCCCTACCTCTCTAAAATTACTTTGCCACCCACCCTGACATCACTCCCTCATTTTCCATCTACTACTTCAATTCACTTTCCCTCCCTCCCTTCCCTCTTTTGGTTAGCCTCATTCAGAATAAGGCTTTTGTGATTGGCCGGTATTTATATCAACTAGGTCCCAGTGCCACCTGGGACAATGGTCTCCAGTCAGATCCAGGTCACAGCAAGCAGAACCGTTCTTTGGCTCTGCAAGGATCAGTCCAGTCCAGTCCACTCCGGTCCAGTCCATCTGCCACACAAGCCAGCATCACAGACAGACATAGCTACTGCACCGACTCACCCACTGGCATCACACACACACAGGTAGGTAGACACACACACACACACACACACACACACATACATCAGCAGGTGCTGCATCACCGCTCTCGTTTCACACACACAGGTAGATAGTGGGAGATCTGACTGACTGCACAAACCTGCATCATGCACACAGGTGAATATTCATACAAAGCTTACCTCTGAGCCCAGGAGGACCTCTGCTACAGGGATATCGGTTTTCACAGAGGATGACAACACAGGCTTGTGATGCTGAAAGACAGGTAAAGGTAAGTGGACGTAGCAGTAAGCTGCATGTCTTATAGAGCTCTACATTATGTGTATATATGATACAAAATGTAAATACTATTCATAAGATACAACATAAGACTTGTTATGATGGGCATCACTAGCATAACATTAGCCTGTATACTTAACTACACGTCAGTTTGACCCAAATAGTATTACTTTAACAGGCTTAAGTTAGCACTGACAAAAATCTTCTATTCTAGTGTAGGTAAATTAATGAGACTATTGGACACAGATGTAATAACTGGCCTTCCAAATGAAGGCTACCTTGACCCAGCGCTGGTACCCACTCACCATCAGTGTTTTCACAGTTACTAGAGTAGTTTACACAGGATTACATGAGGATAATCCATTTACAGTATTTAGAGACATGAGTCGCCATCTGTCTGCATTTATCACAGCGAGGGAGCCGTCGGCACCGGCTGACTAAAAACAACGGTAAGAGAAAGCTTTTGGGAATAGTATGGCAAATTACCTCACATATAGCACTTCAGTTAACGGGCTCAACATTCAGTTGGCGGTTGTTTAGTTCTTAGTCAGGCGGACCCAACGGTTGTCACGACCTTTAAACTGCGCGCGCACTACAGCCAGGTTTGTGAGATTTGCTGCTTTCAAACGCTGTCGTAAAATCTAGTTCCAACCATTTTATATTTTGTGTGGCTATTTCATTCAAGTAGCATCATGGCTAAAGGGACAGATTTGATTTTTAGAACCCAAGTAACACAGCAGTAATGTAATGTTGCACTCTTTGGTTATATTGAAGGGAAGATAAACTCTCCAGGAATCAAATTGAAGCTTGTGACGCTTACGTGCTTAATTAGGTAGCAGCAAGTTGAATAACACAACGTAAGCATGGTTCTTTTTTGATGCACGGTGACATTAATTTATGAACCATACTGATTATTACTCAAAGAAATATGTCTATTTTCTCCTGGTATATTTCTAACATCCGTGTACGCGGTATTCGTACATTTTCCGACACCACGTGAAAGCAGCGGTCGTCCAGAGGACTTCATTGCTCCTGCTAACAGGTTAATTGTAAAAAGCACTGAAACAGAAAGCATTACGTCTTATATTTTTTTGACGGAGCCGATTACTCTATTCTTTCAACTTCGACGTGAGTATTCAGACTAAAGATTGTATTTCTTGCTCTGATAGTTGCAAGTCAACGGTGAGTTAAGCTTCTGGATAGTTTGTCTCGGCAGTAATTAAGTAAGCTGTAATGACCGGCTGGGTCATGTCAGTTCACCTTAATGAATGTCTGATGTGCTTTACATTCTCTCAAACCACTCTCCCAGGAGGCTCCTGCTGTAGCTGTGTTGTATTAAAATCTGAAGACCACCTGATGAAAATGAAGATTCCAAACCCAGACTCTGCCTTTGTCACCTGCTGTCACCAAACATTTGGAGTAACCTCATGAAACACCAGCTCAACTATCCAGCATATTTCTTGCCTTATTCCACAATTCCACTGTACCAGCAAATCCTCAAACATCATCTACCTGCTCAACACCTGCCCAGGTGCTTTCATTAACTGTGAAAGCTTCTTTCTCAGTTCCTGCACAGCTTTTTCTTACTTCAAAAACTCTTCATTCCCAGATGATGCGGACGGACAGCAAAGGCCGAAGTGCCTCCCCTCACAGGATAACCTATAAGACTGACTTTCATGCCATCAAATGTTCTTTTGACACTGGGGCAAATCCAACACCAGGGTCCAAAGCTGCTGACAGGCTGCCATCCAGCCTGTCAGACCCCATCATGTCTCACACCAGCACCAGCACCATTGCCAGCACCGGCAGCAGAGGGAGGGTCCCCAGCACCAGGGGGACCAAGATCAGAGACAACATCTTCCTGCAAATGGACAGCCAGCAGCTAAAACAAGATGGTGGTCCAGTGCTGAGTACTGGATCTACTGCCCTCCTTTCGCCTCATAATCCTAGTCTCCAGCTGCAGATTTCACCTTTCTCTGGATCCAGACGTTCAGTCGGCAGTTCCTCGACTCTGCAAGATAAACCATCCAGATCAGAGGAGATAACGGATGTTGAGAGAGCTGCTCTCGCTCAGAAGTTCTCTGTAACCCGGAAGTTGTTTGAGAACAAGGTGATGGAGGTTGGAGGAGGTGGAGGGCAGGTTTTGAAAGGAGTTACCAGCAGGGGAAGTAAGGGGACAGCAGACGGGAAAGGTGAAGAGGTGGAGGGGAGAGGAGGAGGCAGCCAGGTGGAAGAAGAAGAAGAAGAAAGTGGGAAAAGGAAGCACAAGGAGGAGGATTGCTTTGATAAAGAGGATTCAATACAGCTTCCAATCATAAATATCTCCACACCAAAGTCTCCTGTACATGCCTCGATGACAAGCCACCTTAAATCTCCTGTGTTGGACGGGCCAGACGAAGCATCCCACAAATCTTCCTCCTGTCCTGAGAAAACCTGTGAAGTTACAGGATCAAAAACAGTGGAAGAAAATGCGCAAAATGACCCTTGCTTGACCCCCGAGGTATCAGTGAGGGCAGAGCTAGTGGACGTAAAGACTGAGTCCTCGGAAAGTGATGAGAGTGAAGAAGAAAAGGCCAAAAACTGGATCAAGGAGGAAAGGGGAAAGTATACGAACAAAGTTGTAGGAGAAAGTGTAACAGACTTAGAGGATGATGTCTTTGAGGAGCCCAGCGTGGACACAACACCAGGAAGAACTTATACGCTGGAAAGCAGAGCAGAGCCAAGAGCAGGAGAACAACAGAAGGAGTTACAAGCCAGCATGTTGCGTCAAAGAGAGAATAAGTTTGACGACGCAGGTGGAAGAGGCAAGTATCAGCAGGTGAATGAACAATGGGAGGGGCACAGCACACAGTTCATAGCACAGGCTGAGAAGTCAACAGAAAAGGGAGAAAACAGGGAGAAAATGACTGATGCAGGAGTGGAGGAAAGGAAAGAAGGAGGTAAAATGCAGGAGGAGGTCAAAGAAGTAGAGTGGTACAGTGTGGGCAAGAGGAAAAGTGTAAGTAAAGAAGAAGAAGAAGAAGAAAGTCAAGAGAAGAAAAGAACTGAAAAAGAAGAGGGAAGTGGGACAACATCTGAGCTGCAGGAGGTCATAGAGGAGGTCAGGGAAGGTTGTGAAGGAGATGAAGGAGGCCATGAGGAGCACACAGGATCTGCAGCAATCTGTGGGATTGAGAACGAGGCTTTCGTGCATGAGCAGGAATCCAAACCTCATCCAGAGCATTCACCAAAACAGGATTTGGAAAACTCAACGCATACAGGAAGTCGGCGTTTATTGCAATATGTGGAGATTCCCGGTGTGCCTGAAATGACAGATGAGGAGGACGAGGTTGCAGAGGACGTGGCAGAGAGAAAAGTGAAGTTCTCCTCAGCACCAATCAAGGTAAGGAGAAAAAAGACTAAGCTTTAAGGATTCATTCTCCAGAGCTGCAGGGTTACTTGTCTTCAATGCTTCTTGTATTCATGCGTTTACGGAGCCTCTTTATTTGTAGATGTGTGTGACTGTCGGTTCCAGCTGGAGTTTGACTCCATGTAAGAGAAGTGTTAGCCTGAAGCCATGCTTCTAAAGCATTAGAGGAGGAGGAAAGGCAAGATCCCACATGCTTCACTCTGTCAGTGCTCGGCTCAGAGCTGCCTTGACTTAAAAGCACAGAAAGCATTCCTGTGGGTGTGTGTGGCATTAAAGTGGCTCAATTCATAAGTACATAGTGTAGCATCTGATATTAGAAGATTTGTGTACATTAAGATTTATTGGAATCCTGTTATTAAACTTGTACGGTTTAATCTGCATGTCTAGCTCTTCCTCTCTGTCAGATTTGCCAAAATAAACAGTGTGTTGTGTCTGTGGCTTTACATTCTGTCCTACACATGTACAAGCTTATGGTGCATGAAATAGTATCTTCAGTCGGCCTTAATTTTAGGTCAGTTTTAACTTATACCGAGGCCTTTACAGTGACTCAAACTGTGTGTCTTAATGCTGTCTTTCAGGTGTTCAACACTTACTCTAATGAAGATTACGACAGACACAACGAGGATATTGACCCTGTATCTGCCTCGGCTGAGTATGAGCTGGAGAAGAGAGTGGACAGGATGAACGTCTTTCCAGTGGAGATAGAAAAGGGTACGTGCTTTCATCGCACTTTCATCATTCTTGCAATATGAGCATTTGCAATAAATACAGTGCAAAAGTCGGAATTTATCCCAGTGAATACAAAAACGATCAGATGAAGCCTGAGCTCTCTGTCAGCTACGCTCTGATCAATTGGTGTCAATTTAGAGGTGATAAACAGCTTTTGGATTAATTTTCGATTCAGGAGGGACATGTTGCAAACACAGGAATTATGTAAAACATGCAAAACATCAGTTAAAGCTAATATGCACTCTTTGATATTTGTTTATATATCACTACTAAAATCATTCGCATATTGAACAATGTTATCGTACATCGCCAATTTTTCTTATATCATGCAGGCCTAATTAGAGATGTCCTGATACCATTTCTTGGTAGTGGTTCCAACAGTTAGACTTGATTGTTCGCTGATACTGAGGATCCCTTCAATATCATCCGTCCATCCATTCATTATCTATGCCCCTTATCCTGTTCAGGGCCGCGGGGGGCAGGAGCCTATCCCAGCTGTCATCGGGCGAGAGGCGGGGTACACCCTGGACTGATCGTCAGTCAATCACAGGGCTGACACATAGAGACAGACAGCCATTCACACTCACACCTACAGGCAATTTAGAGTCACCAATGAACCTAACGCGCATGTCTGTGCACTGTGGGAGGAAGCCGTAGGGAACCCACTCATGCACAGGGAGAACATGCAAACTACACCGGGGTTCGATCAAGGAACCTTCTCCTTTAATATCATAGTGATGAACATCTACACATTATTGGTGGGAGAACAGCGATTGCTGACATTTGTCTAGCTTTGACTTAACATTACTGTCTCCACCAGCACCACTCGGTTTGTTTGTTATTTACACATTATAATTTACATGAAACCATTACATTTTTCAGGGGGGCTAAAAGATTATGGTTTGGGATTACTGCACTGACTGGCACGCTTACCAATACAGGATAACACAGGCAACTCTGAAAGCCACACCAGAACCAGGCATACAAAATAATCATGTTCAAAATTTGCAGGTCTCGAAAATTTAACTACAAATAGAAGTGAAATTTATTCAAAAGAATTCCACAAATGAATTAAAATTATATTTAAATTGAAAAATGATTTGAATTCATTGTTGAATTTTTCGAAGTCCAAGTTAAAAATTTAACTTTCAGTTTCAAATTTCATTTTTTCATATGCATTTTTATTTCCCAAATTAACAAACGTTTTGTCCCAGATCTAGCTCCAGAGTTTCTGATCATATCTAGTGGCAGAGTCGTGACAGTGTTAATATTTCTAGCCTTCATGCTGAGTGAATCTTTTGGATTAGGTTTCAACACTTAAATAATACAAGGATAATATAAAATCATTAATCTATATCATCGGTTTTGTCTTTTTATTACAAGCCTGTTGTTTCTTCCCTTTGTGAATTTAAAGATAAATTCTAAATGTTTCCTTGTAGGAGACGAGGGTCTGGGCATCAGTATTATAGGAATGGGCGTAGGAGCCGACCAAGGACTGGAAAAACTGGGAATTTTTGTCAAGACAGTCACTGAAGGAGGAGCAACACAGAAGGACGGAAGGTACAAGTCGACAGGAGCCTTCAGTTTGCCCTGGGATTCAGTGCGACTCCAATAACATGAGATTGAATTTCCTTGTGTGTGTTAGGATTCAGGTGAACGACCAGATAGTGGAGGTGGACGGGGTGAGTTTGGTCGGAGTCTCCCAGCTGTTTGCAGCCACGGTCCTTAAGAACACGTCAGGCCTCGTCAAGTAAGTCACATGTTTCAGTGAAATGTGTGCAGAATTCCTCTCTAGTGTCTAGAGCATTTTAGACTTCGTATTTGATTTGTCAGTTTAGAAAAAAACTGTCCATTTGTGTAACAAGCGCTCCGAAGTCTGACTGTCACTGAGCAGATGAAGTTATTTTAAGATGAAACAAGATGAACATATTTTCTCTCCTTCTAGATGTTTTACCAAACCAGTAAAATACCACCTAGGATATTTAGTATAATGATGGGTAGCTGACATTACTGCCAACCATTTTCCTAAGCATATCCTAATCAGACATAATCATCATTTCACATACTTAAAAAAACACACTCCAGAATTGTAAAGAAACACCTCCAAAACTGTGGATATCAAATTATCTGTGAACATTGACAGAGTATTTTTAAATAGTCTCCTGTGTGTTTGCGACTGTGTTTGTGCGCAATGACAGTAGACCTTTCGTCACGTCAACAAAAGCTCAGATGTTAAGGAGACATATTTTAGCTACGCAGTCAATTTTCTGTTATTCTAATGTGTTTTTGAATCACGTTGGTAAAGTTTGTTTCGATTAAAAAATTGTTAACATATTTTAATTTAATTATTTTTTCGGAGCCTCTCCTTCCTCCTGAAACGAACAAGCCATTTTGCCATTCAAAGGTTAGACCTTAGCCACGATTGGCTGACAGTATTTGGAGTGACCGCATAGCCCCTCCCCCCACTTGTGCAAACCCACGTGGGGCAGCGGCCACACTGCACTCCGAAGTTGTAGAAAACATAATCTCTATTTAGAATCTGTAAATACATTATTTTTTATGTAGACAGGGACGTGGATTTCTGGAAAGGAAAGTGTTGTTGTCCGAGTAATGGTGTCCAATCACGTATCAGCAGGCTGGGGCGTATGCAGGAAAAACAGTCTGTGAGGCGAGCAAAAGCTCTTGAGGGCAGACCTGACAAAGCTTGAATTTTTACTTCTTAAAAATCTGCATCATGACGTTGAAATTTCGGCAGAGGTAAGACCCATTAACAACAAGTAGACGTAGCCGATGGGATCCAAGATTTATAGAAAACATGGCTGCTGTAGGATCAGTTATTCAGCCTTAGCACTAGCTCCAAAAGTCGCTAGAAGTCGGCAGATGACACCATATAATAATTTGCATAGCGGTGACATCATCACATATTCATTTTCATAACGCTTAGTGGTTGTGAGGCCTGCCCCGCCCGCCCCGCCCGCCCCTGACTGCCTGCGCAGTGCTGCTGCGCACAGGGAGAGAGAGCAACTCATATCAGAGCTGTCGGCAGAGGAGCCGTGAACTGTGATTACTCTGACCAGCATACATGGGAATGAATAACAATATGATCACTGGTGAAAAAGTCGCTAAATTTGTCTCTAGTGGGGTTTTTTTTTTAAATTGGTCTGAAACTCCGCTTAATATGCAGTTTTCACTTTTTCACTGTAAACAATAAACACCCCAAAATGTGAAAGCCATGCTAAGTATGAGAATATATGGCCCCTTTAATGATCAGTTTCAGGGTCTTTGTATTGAGCACGCTGGCTCACTGTATTAACTTAATATGGTGCCCTCGTTAGTGTTACTAGAAACACCTGTGCTTAGCCTCCTCTGACAGGCCAGAAAGTGTGCAGAGAAAAAATCTGTGCTGTGCGATAATCGCTCACAGCTTTGATTGATTATTTCTGCCCGGCTGCAGGTTTCTGATTGGCCGAGAGAAGGAGGGGGTGGAGAGCGAGGTGGCGCGACTGATCAATGAGAGCCTGGAGATGGACAAAACATCCAGACAGGTGCGCTTTCTTAAGGAGGAGCGGAGTTTCGATCGTGTTAACAATTTCACTTTCGCTCGACTGTCCTTTTATTTTTTACTTTGTGTTTATATATGAAGAGCGGAGATGAGGATAATGACGGGGGCATGTCAGAGAGGGGCTCATTTGCCGAGGAAGAGGAGGAGGATGAAGAGGAGGATATGTCTTTTCTTTCCAGTCTGGACCACCAGCAGCTCTGCCTCAAATACCAGCAGGTAATTCATTCCAATTTTTAACACTGTATCTTTACAGTGTACTTTTCACATTAGTTTTTCAATGTAAAAGCAATGTCATGCTGTAGGTAATACTCTTTCTTTGTAATGTAGAAATATTTAAAGTATCTCCTTCGTACACGTTGTAACAAAAACAGATCAGTTTTATTTAATTTTCCACCTTTTTGTCTTCACAGCTTCAGTCCAAACTTTGCAGCAGAGCAGCCGAACTTCATCATGCGAGAGCAAAGGTAGGTCGCTCAGCCGAGATGAAGATCTCTCTCTCTCTCACACATACAAACTAATAACTGTGCGCACATTAATTCACCACCCTTTGAATCCACATTTGGAACAGTCTGACCCATTTAACTGCGCATAAGTTGCCCCGCTGTGGAGTTACTGGGACATGGGCCCCGTTCCAACACTTCTGCGTGTCGGCCCTGCTTTCCTGCCTTTGCCTTGAAGTAATCACGGCGCTGACATAACTGGGTTGGCTAAAGCAGCTCAGTAGAAAATGTGGCTTTCTTCTTTCCAGCGGTGTCAGATCAGCGCGTTCTTGGTTTGTTTTTTAAAAGCTCTTGATGTAAGAGGATTGAAGTATACAGTTTCTCCAACTCCAGGAATAGTTTTAGTCGTGTGATGCGAGAACAAAAAGGCTCTTTTTTTTTGGACGCCTTCTCTTTCCCCTTGTGCATATGACATTCATCAGACATGCATTCATACAAATATACATAATCTATTCTCTCACTGTCTGCCAAGTTAAAGGCATGGCAGGAGCGGGAGGCCTGTTGGGAGAGCCAGAGGGCCGAGTTGGAGCAAAGAGTGGAGGACGGAGAGGAGAAGGCTGACAAACTAGAGAAGTAAAATACCCATTTTCCTCTAGCATGTATCATGGAAGTGCATTTTGCCATGATAGATATGATGTTTATAATAAATTAGATCCTTTAGGGTGAGGTGGGAGCCTAAAGCCTGCAAATGGTCATGTTAAGAAACATAATGAGGATGATAATGATGGTTATAAGGGTGTTAACGCCCCTCACTCTGTTCATTAGGTACTGGCAGGAGGCCCAGACACTGTGCAGGGTTGTGAGCCAGAGACTGGCTGATGCCCAGAGCCAATCAGAAAGCCTGGAGATCAAATACAATAAGGCCAAGAGACTGGTCCGAGAATACCAGAGCAGGTACATACTGTATCAATCCATCCACTCCAGTTATTTCTCTAATAATCTGGAGTGTATTATTCCACATTACTAGGAGTGTGTTTTGTTAGATACCATTTTTTTGTGATCTTTACATCTAGTATATTTTGGTTTTTTTGTAGAGAAGAAGAGGGGGAGCAAAGAGAAGCCGATTTGAGGAGTGAAACAGAGGAGCGGGAAAAGCAGCACAGAGAGACGGTTGAAAGACTGCAAATCCAGGCGAGAGGAGACTTCTCAATCCTGTGTGGATTTACTTTACTGATCCTGCCGTCTCTCTGTAGTCACTGTTTCACATGTTTTATCACAGATAGCACAGCTGGAGAGAAAAGAGCCTGTACCTGAACGACAGAACCACTCTGCGGACTCTTCAGTCAAAGGTACGCAGCTGAATTACTGTGACTGTAGAGTGTTTGAGTTTGACTTTGTGTAGCTGGTCAAAGGTAAAAAGTTCAAAACCATTAACTTTAACAAGTTTATGGGAATAATTCAAAGCTTTTTATGTTTAAACATTGAAATCCAGTGAGAAAATGTAAGGTTTTTTTTTTTTAAACCTCTTGTAAAACATGGCCTTTGGACTGAATAAAATGAGCTGTATTTGTGCGTCAGGTCCTGATTGGTATCTTCCAGTCCCTGATACAGGACGTCTGGACTCCAGCGCTCACATAGCCCGAGCTCAGCTGGCCCAGAAATCCAAGCGCCACCCGCCCTCTCGAGACAAACTCAGAGAGAGCTTTAAAAAACAGGTAAGAGACAGAGTTGTAAATTGACAGATATTGGTCCTGGAATATTAAAATGGTGGGAAATTAATAGAACCTAAGCTGTTTTCTCTATTTTAAGAGTGCTATTTAATATCCCAAGTAGCAGTCATATTCTAAATGTATTTAATAGATCATGGGAGCCTTCTGTGTCGACTGACTGTGAAACTTGTTGCTTTTCAGGAAGATGAAGTTCAGAAAGCACAGGAGAGCGCATCACTGTCTGCTCCCTCGGTGGTACACAGGATCAGCAGAAGCGACCTCTCCAGCTCCTCCTCTTTCCCAACCCTCAGTCCTCAACCTCCCACAGGCTCCGTCTTCACGCCTCCAATCTACATCAATGACACCGTCACTCCCTCGCCCTGCAAATCCTCCGCGTCCAGGAAGTCCAAAAGGAAATTTCCAGACTTCAGGTGCATGGTCTCTGGCTGTAGACCAATATAAGAGAAATATTTTGTGTTTATGATGATCCCTAATCTAACAGAAGACAGTCATTTATAGATTCCCTTTAAGCTGTAGAACATTTCTGTTTAATTAGTTGTGGTGTACTTTTTCCTCATGGTTTAATAGCTAACTGTAATGTTTTTTTTTCAGTGGCCTTCGCAAGTCTCTCAGCAAAAGGAGAAGTGAGAAACACCGCAAAAGGTCCATGAACAGGTGGGGATCATGTACAAGGCAGAAAATACAGCATTAAGCTTTTCACATTCAATTCTGACTTTAAAGACCGAATCTCAGAGATTTCAGTTTCGTTCTCTATGGTGGCACCTAATGGCAATAAAAGGCAATTGTGGGGGTACACTTCCCTGATATCTAGACGATTACGGCTGGCTCCCTTTGTCACGGTTGTAACTCTTGATTTTCCTGGCTGACGGTCGTTTTCCTTTTCAGACTGTTTTCCTTCATCTGAGCGTCGAGTTTGTTTCTTTTTCTTTGAATTTTCACTTATTTTTGAAGTTGTATCTGTAGTCATCCATCTTTTCTTTGTTTGTTCAGCCATAGTAGATTACTGATTACTCGCAACACTTGCAGAGACCGGAAAAGCAGCCGCTTAGCTCCGCCTACCGTCTCTGGCAGACCAACCACTGCTGGCTGATGGGAAACACGTCACTAACTGGGCGCCGCTTCTGGTTTTTTGTTTTTTTTCGCAAATGTCGCCACAGACACCCAGTCCACAATAATACCATATACTGCAAATGCAAAGGCTTTCATCACTTGGCCATAGGCTCAATCACCATTGTGTTACCTCATTCGGCGATGGATAGACTTAACAGACATTTATTTACATGAAAATCTTCGAGATTATTACCTTGCACTTGCCCACTCCCTTATTCCTCAAGGCCTTTTTAAGCTTTTAAGTTAAGAAATGATACACTTAAGATGCTTAATGGCATTTCCATTTTATGTCTGGTCAGTCCATGTTTGTCATAACACCCTGCCCATGTTTCAAAATAGAAGGATTGGAAATATACAATAATTAACTTGCCTATATTTGCATTTAGAAGTAAACTGAAAAAAGGGCACTGAATAACATTTGACTTTCCTGAAAAACCTCATGAACATGAACTCTAACTGTTGTTTTCTCGCAGAGCGTCGTGTGGTGACCTGGTGGACGAGCCTGCCGGAGGTTCTCCCTCAGGCTCTATCACCTCCATGCCTTCCTGCCTGCCCTTCCCGTGGTTTGGAGAGCGAGGGAGAGAAAAACAAATGGAGCTCGAGAGAGGCAGGGAGAGACTCCGGTCGGTGTCCAGCAGCAGCCTGCCGTACCTGACCACCACAGGTAGAAGAGATCAGGTAAGAAAAGCTCCATGGAGGCTAAACAGGCTGCATGTCATCCTTCTCCTCCTGTCTGAACTCCCTGATCTAGATTCCTCACAAACACAGATTCTTTTAAGATGCACACACATGCATGCAACATGTGAAGCACTATACGTAGGCAGTGGAGTCGTTCTTCTCTTGGTTTCAGAGTATTGGCTCGCCAGTGCGCAGCTCCAGCATGGAGGGTCATGTCTCTGATCCCTCCCTCTCTGGACACTCTTACACTTACACCTTTTCCTCCTCTGAGGTGAGTCTGTCCTTTCCCTTCTTTTCATCCTTTCTTTATTGTTCTCTCTATTTGTCCCCAGGCCCACTCTCTTGTCTAACTTTCTCTCATTTCTTCTTCTTCTGTTTTTGTCTTGCGTTTCATCTCTGGTGTCCCTCAGACGTTGGACGATGACCCACTTCCCACCAACAACAACAACCAGTGGCAGAGTCGACCCGTGTTGGAGTGGAACAACCAGCAGGTGTGTCTGTGGTTAATCGCCATGAACATGGACCAGTACACGTCGGCGTTTGCTGCTAGAGGAGTGGACGGGACACAGCTGCTCAACCTGGACAGTGAGAAACTCAAGGTGAGCGGTTCAGATGAAAACTAATCAAATGTGGACGGCACAGGTACACAGGTTCTGTGCTTCCGTATTCTACATTTACAACTTTGCTTTTTAGTTTATTTAGTAGAAATGACCATTAACTAGTGGCTGTACGGTGGTGCAGTGGTTAGCGCTGTTGCCTCACAGCTAGAAGGTTCCTGGTTTAAATCCCAGTTTGGACTTTGGGCCTTTCTGTGTGGAGTTTGCATGTTCTCCCCGTGGGTGCGGGGAAAGACATGCTCGTTAGGTTCATTGGTAAATTGCACATAGGTGTGAATGTGAATGTACCCTGCCTCTCACCCAATGACAGCTGGGATAGGCTCTAGACCCCCGACCCTGAACAGGATAAGCAATATAGATAATGGAATGGAGCATAAACTGAAGACTTTCACCACTTAAAGCGACAGTAGACAACACTATTTCATTTGAATTTGGTTAACAAATTTTGATCATTACATTTCCCATTAAATTGAAATGACGTTGATTGCTGATCTGTGACTGTGAGCGCCCGCCCCTTTTGTATTTAGTTTGTAAAAAAATGTGTCCGGTCTGAATCAAACGACCAATCAGGGTTAGCTTTCCACGTGACCAGCCAGCAGCGCGCACGCGGAGGTTGTCAGTCAGGAGCTGCGGCAAATTTCCTGTACCTCCTTTGCCAACAACGTCATATACCGCTAAAGAAGCAAAAAGAAGGAAGACCTTGGAGGAGAAAAAAGCTTCAAAGAGAGCCCTAAATAAAAAGAGGGATCAGACAAGTGGGAGTCGTAGGGGCTGAAGAGCGAAGTGATGCAGAGGTTGCCCTGTTCCTTCTTGGCAGGTAAGGGTAGCACTAAGCTTCAACACCTAGAGGTAAAAAGGTGGTCCATATCAAGAATAATAACAGTAATGATAACTTCAGTAGTATTTGAACATTTTACAGCAATAAAGTGTACTTTTGGAATAAACAGCATCTCTCCTCTCTCTCTCATGGCCTCGGTGCTGCAGAGAGACGCATCGCACAACAGCTGCACGCCACACACCAGTTGCTAAACACGCGCGCCTGTTTGGTGTAGCGGAGTGATAGAGAGGCAGAGTGTTTTTTTTACACTGGAATGTTCATGTTGCTTACTGCCACTTTAAGTGAACCTTTGTTGTCCTCATATCAAATAGTTATGTTAAAGTCACAAAGGGACCAACATAGGCATCATCTGCCAGTTTTTTTAAGACACTATTTTTCACGTGCCGATTAAATGACTTTTTTTCTGCCATAACAGACTGTATTTCATAGGTGACCAAATTCCTTATTTGTGTGTATTTCTTTTATCTGTTCTGTTTTCTATTAATTTAAAGTGAGTTGTTTTTGTTTTTTACTGAAACCTCAGAAATCAGATCTTACAGTGCTCTCTGCTGGACAAAGTATTTAATGTTCTGTCTCACAATTACCTCAAACATGTCTTTGACATATTTGTGCTGCCGTTACTTGACTGACACTATAAAGTGTTTTTACCTGTGATCATATATGATTGGCCACTCTCAGCAAGGCTCTGCTGGTTATCACTGCCTTCTTGAGATTTCATCTGCCCCCTTTCTATTAAGACTTTTGTTGACAATGGCGGCTCTACTCAATCAATTGAAATGTGGTTTTGTTGGTGGGTCATTTATATTAACTTGTACAACATCCATGTATCTTCAGTTTTCATTTACATTCCTCCTCCCCCTTTTTCCCCCTCAGGCTCTTGGGGTCTGCAATCATGGTGACCGCTCTGCCCTCAAGAAGAAGCTAAAGGAGATAAAGAAAAGTGAGGAAAAGGAACAGAGGAAAGGAGAGAAGAGGCTGAAAGAGGGAATTGAGAGAGAGAAGAATGCAGTTTCAGATAAGGAGAATGAGGAGAGAAGCAGGATGATTTTGGAGGAGCGGTCGGTAAAAGATGTCAGACGCAGCGGGAAAACTTTAAGAACAGAGTCGCTCTTGTGAAGGCGATGTCAGAGACGCACCACCAGCATCAGGCTGTTTGTGGTCTAACATGCACAAAAACACACTTGAAACAATTGTTTAGTAAGTAGAAGCGGCCAGATGTACTGCACACATCCTCTACTGTTCACATCTTAATATTAATCATTTAGGATCAAGAACACTTGTTGGTTTGAACTGGTAGAAACGCGTTCGGACCAGAGCAGAGGTCGACTCGAGCACCAAAGTTCACCGTGTATATGTCACATGTAAAGTGTGTGACAATTTGCTTTTTTTTTTTTTTTAAATAATGAACTTTAAATTATAATACTTTTAATATTTAACAAAGTCCAATTTGCTGTAAATGCTTTTTTATGTATTAATAAATAATGCTTTAAACATCTTCATTATGCCTCCAACTCATGCTTTGAAAAAATCACTCAAACACTTTGATATGACAACAATTAAAACATTTTATTCAAGAAACTCTGTTCACTCTCACACTCACGATTTTACAGCCAGAATCTGAACTCTGCAGGGGCTTGATGATATATTTACAAACAGAGCTTTACCAATGTGGAACAGTGTCTGTTCCTCCTTAGTGTCAAGCACCTTGAGCATGAAAAAGTGCTGATTGATCAACAAATTAGTGCAGACGCACTTTAGGAATGTTAAAAAAATGCTCTTTTAAATTGGGGAAAACAAACAAATTGAATGTCACCTGTGTGTGCATTGCATGACTCTTCGGAACACACGTAACTCTACGTAACACAAAGTTCTCATGAAGAATAAATACAAACAATTCTGCAAAAACATTCAAAAAATGTACAAAAACCGTAGAAACACTTCCACCCTCTGTCCCCCAGTCAACACTGTGAATGAAGTAAATGTACAAAAACAAGCTCTGACAGACGGTAGCTCTGCAGGACAAGCTCCCACAATGCAACTCTTCCAGTGATTCATATACAGACTTGTATGCAGGCCCTAACGCAGAATGTTTGATCAAGTATTAAGTCCCACAAAAGTTATTTTTCTTTTTAAGACAAATGAGTTTGTTTCTTGATATTTACAGTCCAAGTTGTGCAAAGAGAACCAAGTAAAAATGAGCGAAATTTGAGTTTATCAGTGAGCGACAGGAATTGTTTAGTCAGATCTCATCGGCCGTTACGAGTAATGTTCCTTTTCGTGCCAAGTTGTCATCCAGGGCTTCTTTTCTAGGCTTTCCCAGTCACCAGGGTTTACTGCTCTCTCCTCCCGTTTGATCCGGACTGCGTTGTAACTGGGAACCTTGTCTTCATATTGGGCACGCTTAAAAAAGCCACACTGCAGAGAAGAAAGAGAAAACGTTAATATTTTGTTGGGAGGGGGGGGAGGGTTATTTATAGGCTCTCTGAGAATAAGGAGGAGGGTTATGAGACATTAAATGTCATCAGTCCGTTTCACAAGCAAGAGTCGAGATGCAGTGCATCCATTAAGAGGTGTAGACGAGCCATCTGCATACCTCTTAAAGAAAAGGAACATGTTCTTTACATGTTCTCTAAGTAGAGAGAAAGAAACCTTCAGACCAAGTGACTGCGTGTGCAATAGGAACAAAATAAACTGGAAACAGAGAGAAAATGAAGAGATGCAGAACAGCCCCCCCGTGGTGCATGTCCTCAGAGCAGCAAGTAAGTTTTTTTTGCGTATCAGCCGTCACCTCCCCTGGCCATGCAAGTAAACTGTAATGATCCACACATAACCATGTGTGAAAACCTTCAAGGTCTGAACTCATAGCAGAAATAACCAGTCAGCTTTTATTATAGCATTAATGACATGGTGTGAGAGTTGCCCACTGCCTGGCGAAAACCAGAAAGTGACACTTTTGTAGCGTTAAGGAGCGAGAGAAACGGTTTCACTCATTCACGGCAGGCTTCAAATTTTACCCTCTCTCTTTTTATGCATTTGCTGTCAGTCTCTCTTTTTCTTCTTGATTCTTTTTCCCAAAGATTCCGCACTGAGGAGAGGAACATTGTTAGAAAATGAGAATGATGTGCTGCGTACAGTTGGTCTGAAAATGCTGCTGCTTCTATAAAAATCCAGATTTTATTAAAAGCTGTTATTGATTAATGTGGATCTGCTGGATGTGTTCTTATGGGCTGGACCGGTAGACAGTCGGCCCAGCCCTCCATCAGTCCTACCTTCCACAGAAGGAAAGCCAACAAGGCCAACAACATCAGCCCGAACAGGACGGACAGCACGATGATCCACCATGGCACTCCTGAATACACTCCTTCTGCTCGCCTCTCTGGGAACACCGTCAATTTCGCCTGAGGAACATAAAAGAAACACAATATTAAGAAACACAAGCTTGAGTTCTTCATATTCATGCACTACATTGAGCTGCTGCAGTAAATGATCATATTCCCCTCTAAGGCTCAGTTCTGTCGCATATTAATTACCTGTATCTCTGCATTGTGCAGCACTGTGTTCTTTGTAGTGCTCTCCACATGCAGAATGGCCTTCACAATCACCTCCACATGATGGTGCTCTGAATAATCCTTTATTTTACAGAGGAAGAAGATCAAGTTTAGATGGTGCATGGGGTAATCAATGAGAACACTAAAATATATTACAATTATATGGTGATCTAATTTCAGTTTGGCCCTTGCTTGGCTGAAATAATATAGTGCGTGGTTGTATTTGTTCAATGTAAGCAATCACAATGCATACAGAAAACCTGATCTAAAGTGCAACTTTTCTGTCAGTCAACATGTGCCATAGTAAAACTGTGTACTTTAGGTTTTTTCTGAGTGGTATAGTTCAGTAAAAACCTGCTACCTTTCTGTTGCCTTACCTCTATAAAGGTGCCGTTCCAGATACGAGAGTTGAGAGTGATGACTGCATTACTGTCCAGACCCTGCAGGGGGCACTGTATCTTCACACATTTGGCACCACTGTCACAGGACTGTCAGTGAAGAAGGGAGCACAAAGTTACAACTGGTTGCAGATGCACATCAAAAATAACAATAATAATAATAATAATAATAATAAGACTTGGTAGTGTGGTGTTACCAGAGTTTTAAATTTCTTCTTGTCAACTAAACGTGAAATTGTGCCCTGGATACCCCCCTGGGTTTTTTCTGTGGCTCTTCTTTTCCTGGTGCTACTCGGTTCCTTAAAACAGAGGAAGAACATTTCACTGCTTTAATTGTAATATATATTATTCTATCCAGCACATACCTAAACTTCTGTTTGATAAAAACATACGTGCGGAGTGAGCAGCACACCTTGATATGATACGTTCACTGACCTTTTTGCGCGGGTTGACCTCCTCTTTAGGAGTGCACTGTATGTTCTCCACTCCAGTGGAGCTGATCTTCATCAGGTAGAGCAGCCATTTCCCTGATGCTGTCTCCTTCGGCCAGTAGATGTCGAGGGTGGCCATGCCGAGGCCTGACAAGCGCCTTCCCAGATTGATTATCTGTAAATCAAACAGAAGCAATTAAATAATATAGTATTAAATATATAACTAAACTTGTGCATTAGGAAGCCTGGTTCAGATAGAAAGAAGTCACTTAAATAAAATGACTCACTCTGAACTGGTGTGTGACAGCGCTGCCAATTTCACTCTCAGTCTTAATGGCAGCCTCACCTTTGACCTTCCCTGCAAAGTAGGCCTGAGATGGCTGGGCTATTCTAGAGAGGCAGAGAAACAGTTTTTTGTGTAAGTCTGTGCATACTTGTGTGCTTCAGCCTGAACTGTAAGTGTGAGTGTTACTTACCCTGTCAAAGACAGCTGCAGCTTGATGGCCACCTTTGCCTTTGCTTTAACTGGGGCGATATTCTGCTGATCGCTTGTCCTGTCGGATCAGAGTTTACAAACAAGTCGAGTTAGATACTGAAATGTTCGAGACCACAGTGAAACAATCCTTAATTTCAAAATCAATCACAGAATATAAATCAATGTTATTTGGCAGTTAGATATGCTTACGTGTTGGGCTGAAGATTAACTTCCAGTTCAGTAGTGTTGAGAGAGATACGTGCGGTACTCAGATAAATGTAGATGGTTGCCTTTATGCACAAACGCAGAGACATTAAATAAATATAAACAGTTCTACCCGGGCAGAGGAGGAACACATTAACATAAGATGATTTTCTCTCACCTGTGAGTCACGTCTGAAGGGGTTTCCAAGCTCACAATCAACTTTAGAACCATCTCTATTGGCCATGCAGGCTGCCTGCCGCTCCTGGAATCAAGTCATAATTTCCAATCAGAACCACAACACGGTGAGTTTTTGTCGTCAAGTAAGAGTGTGACAAAGAAAGAGAGACTCACATTGGCCGGAACGCGGTATGCGGCGTAGGTAAGCGAGCGTGGGAAGGAGGCCATCACAGAGGCTTCATGCGCATCATCTCCTTTTAAATTGGTCACTTTGACCTCCAAGACGATGTCCTTCTGGTTGCTGAGCGAGATCACTGGCACACCGTTCTCCCTTCAGAAAGACAGACAAATAATCAGCCCATACGCTGATAAATGTGTGTGTGCACAGCCTTTAAAAATACAGTCTACTCTTATGAAAAATGTGGGTGTGTGTGTGTGTCCTCTTACAGTTCTAATGGAGTGAACGTGTCTCCTTCAATTGGTCTGTTGCCATAGCGAGCTGTCACTTGCATGTTGCTCTGGCAAAGGTTGTCGGGGCCACATCCCTCCTTCAGAAAACTCACCTACAACCACATTCACACACACCAAAGATCACATAGATACAGTGGGAATACAACAAATCTACAGCACGTCTACAAAATCAAAGGTGTTTCTACTAGAGCTGCAACGATTTATCTATTAATCGATAAAAGAAAATGTATTTATGTATGTAACAGTGATGCTGCTCCGCGGGGTTGGCCGTGTTCTCGCGCGAGAGAGTGAGAGTAAGCTTCTGGTGACGAAGAGCCCAGGAGGAGGGCCCAGTTTGAATGTGTTATTGGCAAAATGCAAGAAAAAATCCTACTTAATATTCCTTTGTTTGAAGGACATCACTTGAATGCTGTGATTTTGATGTTTTTTTATTTCATAGGCCAAAAGATTAGGCAAGTATCATGAGAACATACCTCTGATCGAGTCTTCGCGTTCTCCCTTTCGTCCAGGACAGGCGTCAGTGGAGCAGTTGAGCTTTGTCTGCGTTTACGCTTGGACTCCTCGATGTCCACAGAGACATCGATGGGGATCCCACGCAGCTTGTCTCGAATATTTTCCTGTGGAATGACGACATCATACAGCTTTACACATCACCAACAACGCACCGTGATGAAAAGAGAAGAAAGAAATTCCCACAGAGAGAGTCAATACCTGTATTATGAGCCGACGTTGAATGCACTGTTTCTTTCCTTTTTGGTCCATGGCGATGACTCCTTTGGACTCGTGGTTATTATCTTGGAACAATGCCCTGGAATTAAGACCGTTCTTTACGAGGTCGGCGTCGGCTTCGAGGGAGTACACCACCCCTACACGGGAAAGAGACAGGGACATTAGGGAGAGGACAATAAATATATATAATACAAAATAACTTGGACATTTTGTTCAAGGCTTTAACCTCCCTTTAACTGTGTATCATTAAAATGACTATGTATGGTTTCTTGGTGTTGAATCCTTGTATTTTCTGTCATTCTGCTTTCCTTAAGAAAAAGATTGGTCAGCTTACTCAGTTTAGGGGCGTAGTTCTTTGGGCTGGCCGTGTAGGTGAAGCATGCCTGAACCTCCAAGCTGGGGACGTAATAGAGTGCATCCACAGTGAGACACAAAGATTTAAACCTCTTTTACAGACCGAATCTTTGATCAACTTTTATTAATGAATAAAACATTTCAGATTCAAACGACACGTACCAGAAGTTGTTGCCGCAGTTCTTCTTCGTGAAGTCGATTTCTTTTGGCGTGAAAATGATCTCCTTCTTGATGTTGATAACTGGACGCGCTCTGGGAGGACAGAACTTAATGAGCAACTCTATAACTGGGATCAGAGATGTTTGGAGGACAAAATGTACCTATTCACTCACCTGTAGACAAACACAGCGTCAGAGAGGGACCCGACAGCAAGGTCAGGGTAAGAGTTCTTATCCAGGTCCATGTTTCCTGCCAGAGAGTAACCAAACAGCCTGACTGCTAAAGGCTTGCCGAGCAGAGTCTACAGAAACACAGACACGCATTTTCATATCAGAAAATCATTACTGAAACATATAGTTATCCAAATCTTTGCCTGGCTTTTCTTGCATCCAAGTTCCACCAGTTTATTACATACCTGTTCAGCTTTTATAGATTTGAGCCCTGCTGCTGATCCGTGGAAGATGTAAACTCTCCCAGCACCTTCATCCTCGTAAGGAGCTCCCACGGCAAAATCTGACAGCAAGAACAACAATAATGACTCACAGAGCGGCCATACGGGTAGATACTATTCATTCAAGTAGGGGTATATGTACACAAACAAACACTGTGACCTCACCATGGAAGCCATCCTGATTGATGTCTCCCAGGTTCTTCACGCTCAGGCCAAACATGGAGTCCTTAGGTCCGTCTATTCTGGTGTGTTTGGCTTTGTTCCATTTTCCTTTATTGTTGACGAAGACATAGACGGCTCCTCCAATTTCTCCATCCTTCTCAAAGTACTGAGGAGCTCCCACCACTATGTCCTGCCATCTAACAAACAAAACATTACTCTTTTGTGAGTAAACGGCGATTTTCAAAGCAGAAGTTTGTACTGATTGTGTGAAGCAGCTTTACCCGTCCGCATTGAGATCCAGCACAGTCAGATCGTAGCCGAAGGACGACGCCAGCCCTTCCCCTTCCAGCGTGTACTCTTCAACCAAGATGTTCGTGTTACCTTTCTTCAGCAGCACCACCGCTCCGCTGTGGTTTGCTCTGGGAGCTCCAGCCACCACCGTGAGCTGGCCCTTGTTTGTCAATTTAGTCCCGGAGTCCAGAGAGAAGCCTGGGAGACAGAATCAAAGATACTTGAGTATGTTTCTTTGTGACAATGGATCTACTCAAGTGTTGTTGCATGGTTGGCAGTAACTGAAGAGAGCGAGCAGTGGTTTACCCAGGTAGCTGTTGGCAGGAGCAGGGACCAGATCAGGGTCCTTTATGTTCTCGTCTCCCACCTCAAAAGGACCATCATCATAGATTCCCATTTCTAACAACGTGTCGTTCTTTTGTTCCAAGCGAACAATACCTAGAGGAGGAGATGAGACCAGAGGAGTTAAGACAGGAGAGATCTGGCTGGTAATAAAATAATGCAAAACCCATCATGCAATGATCCTTATCGGCAGTAATGTTGAACACATGACTGAAAAAGCATGACTGGCAAATTACTTTGTAATAAAAAGTGAACATATAATCTGAAATTAAATACAGTAGATTGATAGTAAAGCACATGCCCAGTTATTTTCTTTTGAATAGCTCTCTTTAAACAAACATCTATTCTGTTGTTGGAGTTGTTTTGAGACCGATATCAGTATCAGAAATGCCTCCAACACAGCCTCAAATGCAGTATTGTTTATTGGCAAGAATACTAGGTAATTCACTGATCCAATACCATAGTTTATTAGCCCCTTAAAGAAGCGACTTGTTAGTTCCTCTCCAAAGCAGTAGCCTACACAGAAATAAAATGGCTGCATCGAATAACTACTGTTTTAGAGCGGCACAGAAGAACACTGCAGCGCCAATGGAGAATTTAACGTCAGTCAAAGCTGGCAAAATGTCAGCTACCAGTGTTTTCCCATCACACATTTAAAGGCATAACTTTAAGTAGATGTATTCTTATAATAACAATCGAGGTTCCTTTGACAGTCTTCGGTGGAAACAGAACGTCAGCAGAGGCTTTGAGCCAAGCTCTTGCTAACATTAGCTTAGCCTGTTTCTAGATACTAGCTTTTACGAGTTTTACATTAGGCTAGTCAAAGCAAGCAAAATATCGGCAATATCAGCAAATATCTGCACATTGTCTGGCAGCATTTTTAAAAACAGTTTGGTATTAAAAAACATTAAAATCACACTTTTACGCTAAAAATCACCTTGTATTTAGGTAATGATTCCTTCAGTGTACTAAGCCAGGCAATAAAACAATGATAGTAATTATATCAAATGCATACAGGGATAGTAGCCTACAGCTGTGAAGTAATAATTGTAACATGTAGGTTATTGGAGAGATGGGGTACATGTATCGACCAATACTCAAGTCTAGGTACCAGAATCAGTATTGAGAAGTATGACCAAACAAACACAGCAACACACGAGAGACTACCTTTCCAGTTGTACGCCCCAGGAGCCCCAAAGATGAGGTAGTGGTAATCCTTGTCGAATGTGGCAGAGAGACCCTGCTGGCAGGAGCCAAACAGCTCGTGGCCTCTGGGCCGGCTCTCACAGAAATGCCAGTTATCTCCTTCCTCATTTGAAAAGGGATCGATGGTCAAGTCCTGAGCCAATACCACGCAGCGGCCAATAATGTCCCTGGATTCGATGGTTGTTTTGACATTGGTTCGGCGCTGATAGCGATGGGCACAGGTCTACCAGGGAAACAGAAACACACGGTCGAGTTGTGATGAGTTTTACATTGAAAAAACAAGAGATGTCAGCTTGGGCTCTGGAAAATTGTTGTGTTGATTTAGTCCAATTTAGAGATTGAACAATGATAAATTTAAAAAATGATTTGCAGATTTAAAAACAATAAAAATAATTATTTATTGCTGTTCTAAATTTCTTTATCTGCTTGATTCGGAGCTTCAGTCGAGGACACAATTTTTTGGCTTAACTGTTGAGGGACATTTGTGAATCTTGTTAGCATGGCATGTTTGAGACCCTGAGGAAACATGCAATATCTGGAGGAAAAAAAAAACAGACACAAAGTCTTACCACAATCTTTCCTCCTGGCCCCTGACTGCTGACTGACACTCCCATCCACTGGTTCTCTTTGCTCTCTCTCTTTAAATCCTCTACGCAGAGAAATAAAGACACAACACATTAATGAGTCAATTATTGAGGAGAAGTGTGTAAAAATCCAAGAACAGATTTGAGAAATGCACCACATCTCTCACCATTATTGTCAAAGTCAACTCTGAGGCATCCAGCTGTGCTGGAGCTCATGTCACAGTTGTACAGTCCTCCAGTTACTTGAGATTTCTGACCATTCAGGGCTTTTGCTCTTGGAGCGCCAACCAGCAGTCTGCAACACACACATAAAATAATCTGTTAAAAAGTCTGCATGCAGATCCATCAAATGCACATTTGATCATAAATACGCATAATCACTTTTATTTAGTTTCACTTGATTCCATGCATTATTTGTGCTCTATTCTAAAACTTTATCATCATTATTTCGAATGTATTCACTTTATGTTATGCATTCAATGTATTTAATTTTAATCAAGGTTTTAATCAAGGATTTAATTTGCCATCTTATGTAATGCATTATATCTTAATAGTAATTTTTCTATCTTTTGTTTACAATCACTTGGGTTTACCTTCCATCTTAATGTTAGGGCACTCTACCTTGATGTTCAGTCTGAGTATTTTCATGTGCATAAATGTACCATATTGTAAAGCATTATGAGCTGCATTTTTGTAGGAAAGGTGCAACACAAATAAAGATTATTACTATCATTATTGCAATTTGTGAAAAAGGCTCAAGCAGCAGCAGCCATCTGTCATCTAGTCTTCAGAAAGAGAAGCATTCTGGCATTTCTTCTGTTTTACAAATTATATTATCACACATTCCAGTCTACTGTGTCACACAGCAGCCATATTCACACACACAAACACACACACACACACACATCCGCCACAAAACTGATGTTCCATGTCCTCACGGTACAAATGAGTCCTTTCAAACGCCTGCTGTGCTTGATTGAACCAGGCTTTCTATCTCTCCACACACACACGCACGCACGCACGCACACACACACACACACACACACACACACACACACACACACACACACACACACACACACAGAGGCAGCCTTTGTGGACCAGGACAAGGACAAATGCCACACCCGAGTCTTGACGATGGGCATCCAGTTCCTAGAGTTTCCTACGAAGTAAATCAAACAAGCCAAAGATGTCATCCCCTGAACTGATGCTTTGTGGAGGTTTACAGTGGAGAGCAGGGCACATACACACTGTCCATACCCCCTAATATATCCTCTTCTCCATCCGTTAGCTCCAGGAGCTCTTTCTGGCTTGCCTTGGCCTTCACAGTTAATGTTGTACAGCACACTGTCTTCACCATATCAGATTAGGAAAAGCCAATTTTAGCAGGAACACAAAGAAATGTCAGATAGACACACACAACATCTGGGTAGGGAGTTTACAGAGACGTATAGTCAGAGTGAGGAGTGGAGTCCTAATGCGATCAGCATGTCTGCAGAGCAGACCTCACTGGTAACACTGTGAGCACCAACTGTATGTAGGAGGAACTATACATATAACTATTTCAGATGGTGTAAATCATCATGGATATTGACTTAAGCAGACATGATATGGGTTAGCAAATGACAATAAATCTATTAGTATGACATAAAAATATGGCTATGGTGTTATTAAAACCATATTGAGAAAATGCGAGGAAATGTTTCAATCAGAAAATGCATCAAGACAAGTAATCACAATAAACGTCTTCTTCTGGAGCATGGAGAGTGTTTTGACACTGTTTACCCCATTGTAACCACTAGATTGGTTTGGCCTTGTTTCCAAAACCAAAGCACTATAATTTGCGCCGTTATCCCACCCATTAAGTGTCCAATCCAGCCTTTTTTTAAACTACAGTGGGAGAGTGACACTTGCAACGCTCCATGCAGCAAAACAGACTTTCAAACTGAATGAAACTGTCAAGGCATGTGCTTGTCCATCAAAGATGAGGCGGAAAAAATTAGATTCGTGACTAACGGTGAATCCCAGGTTGGCGCATCTCCACTCTCATTATCCTCTGAGACACAGGAAATCAGGAGGATAGAGAGAAAGAGCTCTGCCAAGATGCACTGCATTCGCGGAAAAGGGGTCACTGGATTTGGGGTCTCTGCCGCATTAATGGACAAGGGTTAGTGTAATTTTATGGTTATTTAGTGTCTCTCGTCGGCTGTTTTCTTTGGGGTAAATGCAACCTACAATAGTGCAGTAATAGCAACAAAAACAAGATGTTATATTACTGATTAATTTTGATACAACTTATAAAAAGTCTTTATTAAGAGTCTAAATTGGAGACTAATCTCAGTTGAAACCCATTATCTCAATGGCTACACATTATATTGATTATTTGCCTTTGAAGAGTGAAGTGCTGACATGATGTGTTGGGGCTTCCTCTGTGATAAGGCTGACATGCTGTCTCACTGACAGTGACCCAGCTGTTTATCTAATCATTCAACACCAGCAGAGGAAGCCCCAACACACAGGCTTAGTCTGCAGGAAGGACAAAGACAAACAGAGAGAGGGAGAGAGTGCGTGAGACTCTAAAAACAGACAAATACACACTTACAGCGACACACAGGCAGACTCTCCCACCGCAGGACGACAGAGTGACCATTAGAGAGAGAGACTATTGACCATATTTACACAGCGGCCTTTTTCCTCTTACGTCATGCTCAAGGTGGGAGGCTCAAATGCTGCTATAATGTCGTACTACTGTGTCCAAGGTTGTTTAGGTTTTCTTAGTTATCAATTCACCACTTCCAAAACAACGAGTCACTAAAAAGCCAACGAACAGTGAAAATATGGAGGGAAATCTAGTCATGTTTGAAGGTAAAACAACTTGTTTGATAACCCATTAGCTACGGTCAGACAACAGCTAACGTTTAAGTTATGTAAGTGTTTTGTTGTTTTACATGATACAATGAGAAAAGCTTAGCTAATGTTATGTTAGCTTGAATCAAATAACTAGTTGATACTTACTAACATAATGTTAGCTTGAATCAAATAACTAGTTGATGCTTGCTAACTAACATAATGTTAGCTTGGATCAAATAACTAGTTAATACTTACTAACTAACATAACGTTAGCTTGGATCAAATAACTAGTTGATACTTACTAGCTAACATAATGTTAGCTTGGATAAAATAACTTATTGATACTTACTAGTCAACATAATGTTAGCTTGGACCAAATAAAAAGTTGATACTAACATGTTAGCTTGGATCAAATAACTAGTTGATACTTACTAACTAACATAATGTTAGCTTGAATCAAATAACTAGTTGATGCTTACTAACTAACATAATGTTAGCTTGGATCAAATAACTAGTTAATACTTACTAACTAACATAACGTTAGCTTGGATCAAATAACTAGTTGATACTTACTAGCTAACATAATGTTAGCTTGGATAAAATAACTTATTGATACTTACTAGTCAACATAATGTTAGCTTGGACCAAATAAAAAGTTGATACTAACATGTTAGCTTGGATCAAATAACTAGTTGATACTTACTAACTAACATAATGTTAGCTTGAATCAAATAACTAGTTGATGCTTACTAACTAACATAATGTTAGCTTGGATCAAATAACTAGTTAATACTTACTAACTAACATAACGTTAGCTTGGATCAAATAACTAGTTAATACTTACTAACTAACATAACGTTAGCTTGGATCAAATAACTAGTTGATACTTACTAGCTAACATAATGTTAGCTTGGATAAAATAACTTATTGATACTTACTAGTCAACATAATGTTAGCTTGGACCAAATAAAAAGTTGATACTAACATGTAGCTTGGATCAAATAACTAGTTGATACTTACTAGCTAACATAATGTTAGCTTGAATCAAATAACTAGTTGATACTTACTAGCTAAGATAAGGTTAGCTTGGATCAAATAACTAGTTGATACTTACTAGCTAACATAATGTTAGCTTAGACCAAATAACAAGTTGATACTAACATGTTAGCTTGGATCAAATAACTAGTTGATACTTACTAGCTAACGTAATGTTAGCTTGGATTAAATAACTAGTTGATACTTACTAGCTAACATAATGTTAGCTTGGATCAAGTAACTAGTTGATACTTACGAGCTAACATAATGTTAGCTTGGATCAAATAACTAGTTGATGCTTACTAACTAACATAATGTTAGCTTGGATAAAATAACTTATTGATACTTACTAGTCAACATAATGTTAGCTTGGACCAAATTACAAGTTGATACTAACATGTTAGCTTGGATCAAATAACTAGTTGATACTTACTAGCTAACATAATGTTAGCTTGGATCAAATAACTAGTTGATACTTACTAGCTAACATAATGTTAGCTTGGATCAAGTAACTAGTTGATACTTACGAACTAGCATAATGTTAGCTTGGATCAAATAATACTAATGTAATGTTTCTGTAGCTGTTGTCTAAAGGTGGCTAATGATGATCAAATAATATGGTGAGATTCCCCCCCAGATCTTCACTATCAATTGTCTTTTCAGTTGCAGCATTAATTGAGAATTGGTAAATTGATAAAGATTGTCAGGTACCCTTAATTTATACAACTAATAACAAGGCATACAGCAGAACGACATTAAAAAAGTATTTGAACTACCCGCCCTGAGATGACATCAGAGGAAAATGGCAGCTATGTGAATATGGTGAATTGAGAGTTGTGTCTTTTTTTTTTTTTTTACAGCAGCAAACTGGCTGCCGACTATGGGAACAGCCCTTTTCTTAGAAACACCCAGTGGCATCCTATCAACTGGAGGCGTTCACCTCCAAATGGGTTGCAGATCCAGAGGTTCTAATCATGTGTTACCCAACTTCTCTCCCTCTATCAGCGGGCTGGAGTCCGACTGCTCATGTTTGGGGCCCAGATGTAAACCTGATTTATGTTCTTCCCTGCATTCCTTCATCGCTTTGTCCATTTCTCTCTCTCTTTCTCTTTGATGTTTGGTAACCTGAAATAACCTGAGAGGAAGAAAAATCTGTCTGTCTTACACTCTAAACTCCCCAGTCTTACCATCTCCCTTGATCATTTCTGGTATCTAGACACAGAATGACGTTGACATTACAATCCATTTCTCCAGCTACACACACACACACACATACACATGCATTTACTTTTTCCTCACACATCATCCAAAGTCTTAAACTTCCTTTAACCCTCAGTCTGTCACCTCCTCCCTCTTCTCCTCATCATGCAATTTGTGTTTTCCTTTTGATTGTATGATACAGGCAGCTCTATCTGGTAATTATGACCAACCAAGGAATGCTACACACACACACACACACACAAACACACACATACATGAACACAATCCCATCAGCTCCTGCCCTCTCCTGCAGGTACATGCAACACTCGTCACTGGAGGTCTAAATAAACCCCTTTGTTGTACAGCTGGTTAAGGATTGTGACTCAGTGCGCACACCCAGCAGTGAGGAGACGCAAATGTAGGAGGGGGACACAAGTACACACACGCCTTCTTCAGCACACATGTTGCTGCAATATATGTTAATGAACTCTCCCAGGAGAAGAAAATCCCCGTCAGCACAAAAAAATCTATCAATCAATCTATCTCTTCTTTTTCTCCCCCTCAGGTTAGGAATGTTTCAGCGGCACACTGAGCTCTCTGACACTCGTCCAAGTGACTGACAACACAGCCACGCCTCAGAGCTCAGCCACAGCATGCATCAGCACCGTTACAACACAGCAAACATCCACTCGCACACACAGCGAATGGCCGCATGTGCGTACACAGTCCACAGTGAGAGCACATTCCACCTCTTTAACAGCAGTACGAGCACTGTCACTTCCAAAACAAACATGGCTGCCTGCTCAGACATGCACACACATGCATTTAAATCATACTGCTGATGGTTTAAGGTCATCAAAACTGGTTATGGAAAAGACTTTATTGAAAAAGACTTGTTAACAAACTAATCTAAATAAAGATGAGGGCTAATAGCTCAGGATATTGGTACAAAAAAAATGATAACCTGAGTTAAAATTGCAGTCAAGACAGTCCAAACTTCAGAGGAAAACCTGCAGATTTTACATTTAAAAGGCTAAAACTGGCAAATTCCAGTGAAATTTTCCATCCGTCTACTACTAGATTAATTGCCTAATTGTTTCAATTATTGACACCTCTCCTTCTTACTCAGTCAACACTGTCTACACTGTTATCTGCTCTTTTCCAGCTCAAAGAATCATAACTGTTTTCTTGTATTCAACTTTAAAACGTGAAGCGTGGTGACTTTGGTCTTGTGCTGATCACCATGTGTATCTCATTTAGACACAGCCTAAAACTAGGGCACAAACTGCTACTGTGTGTCTGTGAATGTGAAGCAACAGTAAATACGTGTGTAAATAAGTTAAAGAGAAGTGTTTGACCTCTGTGGAGAAGATTAAAGACTTGGGGATGCTTAATAACTCTGAAACTTGATAGTTGAGGATATCTTGCAATGGATGAACACACTTTAGAAATTAGTAGCACAAACACAAGACACAACTTGAAGCGCAGTTTCACCGAGTCTGTTGTCTGGCTACAACATACACATCTGTGTGATGATCAAATCTGTGAACATAGCCTGTAAAGAGCTGTACAAGTAGTTCTCACTACTTTTGAATACGCCAAATCTGTTAAATAGCATCTTATGTTATTATTATGGACAGAGGTGGAATATAACTGCTCATTTGCTCAAGTACTCTCCTAAGGTACTGTACTGAGTATAACATATGATTAGCCTATAAGACTTTTGTGAATTACTATATGGATTAAACTACCCCAGCATAAAACATACTGTATAAATTATATATTATTACGTCTTCTTATTCGTTATTTTCTACATTGAGTGCTTTAACTTTTGACAGATTAAGTACAATTTGATAGTTTCTTAACAAGTAACAATTTCAATACAGGACCTTGACTTTAACAGTATTTTTACATGAAGGTATTGTTACTTTTAAAGGACCAAAATATATTGAAGTCACCATAATGGCAAATATTTGTGGCTGGTCCACTATAGAGACTCTGACTGGTCTGGTCTCAGGTCAGTTAATAGCAGGCTATTCAAACCAGAGAGCACTTGATGGCAGTAAGCCTTTATGCAGAATGACAAAACCCTCTGATTCAATGCCCGTAAAAATGCCAACAATGATTCAATGAGATGTTTTGGACCTAAATGCTCGAGGCTCGGTTTCACCTTAAACAACTCTGGAACAGTCAGAAATGCAGGCGCGCGCTGTTACGTGCACATGAAGAAAGTGCTGCTGCATGGGGTCACAAATAAGTAACCTGGAAGAAAGGATTTAACAAAGATTAACAACCGGTTGGTGAATGGCTGGACTAAAAAGAAGCGTGAACGGGTCTGCACTCCTTTTAAGAAGCTAAAGAAATGTGTTTGCTGAGATTGTGTGGAAAACTGTTCAAAAAATGGTTGTAAAACTACCTGCGACATACCTGAGCTCAAACGGTTACGTAGCATTTGGCACTCAAGTGACATTTTTACAGCTTAAATTGTATCTGGGGTTTTCTAAAGTTGGTTTAAAGAGGATTTTCAACTCATATAGCAGTTCTGACCGTCAAAATAAACTTACAGTCGTCTACATTGCTGTTATATTTTAATTACATGGTTACAGAAGTTCCAAGTCTAGTACGACGCACAAGTAAAAATAAAAATAAAAATAAAAATAAATAAACAGTCTCCAAACTTGTCCCTTTTGAAAACAGAAGTGCGGCTCTTACATTCTTTTATCCTCCGGTCGAAGCTGCCAGTGCATGGCGAGAGAGAAGCCGAACAGGCTGCCTGGGTCCCCGGTCTTCTTCAGGACATTTACGGTGTCCAGGTTGAAAGCCGACAGACGCCCACATCCCGAGAGAAAGACGAGCAGCCACAGTCCACAGGTGATCCTGCTGCCCTCCATGGCAAACAATCAAATAAATAAATAAAAAACTCACTTGAACTGCTGGAAGGTGACTCCTTACTGAAGGAGGTGCAAAAGTGCAACTGACTGACTGCAGGAGGGTTGAATGTTGTCCACTTTACTTGCACAGGCTGCCCCTCCCACTGGCCTCTCCTGGCACACACACTTACACACCATCCTACCACACCTCAAACAGCCGTGAAATCTAACTTACATTGTCATTTTGGAAGAAAAATACGAACGCTTTGTTTCATTAGCCAGTTGTCATTTTGCTACAAATCAATCCTGTAACCTCACCAGGTCAATGATGCCTGAGGCTGTGTCAAAACACATTTGTAGCAGTAAAACACTCCTTCAGGCAATACAACTGCAGCTCCTGACAGTAGGCTAGATATCTATCTTTAACACTCTAAAACATACTTTAAGTTAGACTCCCTTGGAGACAGCCATAAACAAAACATATTCTAAGTCCCACAAGAGGGAAAATACTGGCAAAGCAACCAGTGACACAAGCATGCAATCTGCACACTTGTTCCATGTTCTCACAGTAATAGTGTTAGCTGGGAGGGAACGAGGGAGAATCATGTTGACACAGTAGGTAGTCTATGAAGTAATTTTGCCAGAAATGTTCCTTTTGACATTAGGCGATCAGTCCATACAACAATAGAAGCACCATAAGATATGGCACGACACAGTACAATATATTGGAGAGGATACGATGCAATACTATATGATATGATGCGATACAATAATATATATGCTGCGATACAGTACGATGCGATATGATAAGGTACAAAGCGGTTATGTGATACGATGTGATGTGATACCATGCAAAGCTATACGTTATGAAACAATGCAATATATTATGTATCGATGGCATACGACACAATGCAATACAGTAAGATGCTTTATGATACAATACAATGTGGTGAAATACAATACGATGCGATTCTATGCGGTGCAATGCAATACCATGCAATACTACAGGATACGATACCATGATGCAATATTATACGAGACAATATGAAACGATGCAATGCTATACGATGTGATACAGTAAAATATGATACAGTACGATTCTATGCCATACGATACGATACAGTACAACACGATACAATGCAATACTGTAAGATATAATATGATGCGATACTATATTATGTGATACGTAAGGGATAATGTAAAGTGAGCAGGTTGTTATCGTGAAATGGAACCCCAACAAGATGAGCAGGACCCCGACTCAAAGCTGCTTGATATGATTACAGTTAGTCCTCCGGATTGTGCGATTAGAGCCGCATGCCTAGCAACGGTCCATTCTTCATAACAACTGTCTGTTATCAAGAAATAACAGACCTCGGAATGCCATAATTAGAAACAAGTATACAATACAATACTCTAGGATACGATATGTTGCAATATGATACCATATTTATACTTTATTATCACCATCGCAAATTTGTCTTGGACTTGGACTTTGTGTCGTCACATGTAACTGTCCACAGTAGTTCTAATAAATAGAGAAACAATAAAAACAAACAACAATCAAGGATCTGACGAGGATGAAAAAGTAGAACAGAGAAACATAAACAAAGACTTGATTTTGAGACATACAGCAGTCTGTTTGCAATACAGTCCCTAGCATTTATAAACTGAGAAATCCAAAGCTAGAAATTAGTTTAGAATAACACTCCCTTTGGCATTGTCCCTCAGATCCTTACATGCTATATCAGCACAGTGTCTGTGTTCTGTAATGACTCATGAGATGAGTCACAGTGCCAGAAGCAGCCAGCAGAGTAGAGACTGGGTACCACAGACCCGTACATTGACACACTGCCTCACTAGATGATTTTCAAGGCATTCCATGAGACGCTGACCCCAAAGACTGTCCTCGCAGCATAGCCTTTCAGCAGACAACGCAGGCTTTGTCTGTCTGCGCATAGAGAAAGAGGGCAGACAGAGAGGGAGAGGGGTAAAAAGAAGCTGCCCACATACAGTAGAAAAGGCACAAATAATGGTGGAAGAGGGGAGGGCAGAGAGGGAAAGGGCAGGGGAAGAATGTGGTTACTATACAGGTCTTAATGAACTTCACTGTGGATCAGCTTTGAGTCATTCAGAGTTTATTCTTTGTAAAGATGGAAAATAGGTGCATTTGATTTGCACCAGATCAGGCTTATTTAAGAGTTTCAAAGCTTCCTTCTTTTTCAAGGTCGGTCACATGTCTTTTAGATGTCTTGATAACTTCATCTAGAAAAAAGATCTCCTTCTGTGAAGTCGGGGAATCCTTAAATCATGTGACCGTCTGCCTGTTGATTCTAATTTTGTACTGTGTTGTTGTTTTTCCTGTAAAGTTAAGGCTGGTGTTTGTTCCAGTTCCAGGTAGGAGCAGCGGCATAATCATAAGTGATTTATGGTTCTTTCTGCAGAAGGTCAGAAACAGGAATGAGTCTTATCGCTGATAAGAACAGCAGAGTGTTAAGGTGAGTTATCTTAGCTCGTCCTTGGCTTGTGGATTTAAACTTCCCTGCACAAATGATTAATTACTCAACATATCATACTTCCTCTTTCTGACACCAGCTCTCCTTCAAACCCTTGAATTCACCTCTTCAGCCTCACCTGCTCTCATTCAGCCAACTATTTCCTTAAAAGTTATTTTTTCAATCCTCTAACCTCAACACCACAAACACCACAGCCTGTCAATATGATTATCCCTTCCTTTTCTTCTTCCCCTCTACTTTCCTCTAGGGAAATAAAGGTCACACATCTTTAACAGACTGACAGGCCACTGCAGCTACAGCTTAACATCGATCTTTTGACATTCAGTCAAGATTTAATGATAAAGGCACACAAAATCCTTCATAGCAGAACAGACAACTGCAAATAACAAAAGTAACAGTTCTCTTAATAAACAGAGTGAAAGTAAATATTGATAGGATGCTAGAGAACACTTAAAAGATCAAAGAACAGTCAGATACACGTCTCTAAATTGGTTTCCTGATCACTTTATTAATGATTTATTTCTGTTAACTCTGACCAGGAAGCACTAAATGGCACATAACTAAGATTAGTTATGAGTCACATACATATTGGCTTTGATAAGTCCCCTTCTTTGAGAGAGCTTCTACCCAATCTTTAACAAAATTTCACAACAAAATGAATTGAAATGAATCATTTATTCTTGCACACACTGCATAATATTTCAATTATCTCTACTCAGAATGAAGAATTGAGTCATGAGTACGTGTTTTTCGAACACCGTGTTCAGTTTTACGACAGCAGAGGCGCAAAAACCTTGCCCTGGGTGCTAAAGAAGAGGAATGACAGTGAAAGCAATGTTCTCTGACACACACACACACACGTTGAAAATTCAGCGCCTGGACTCGCCCGAGCCACAGCCCTGTGTTTGTTCTTGAAGCTCTGAGGGAAAACACACGCACACTCACCTGAGGGTGTGGCGCAATGAGCTGAGTGCTAGGGTGTGTGTCTTTATGACACTGTAGAAACACATAGCCTTGGGATACTAATAAATGCACACACACGCACACAGGCAGATTCAGTTACACAATCGACATTGAACTCCAAACCCTGAATCTTTTACAACTGCCACACATGAATGCACTTTCTCTGAGCACATTTGATGTGAACTGATTTAGATTCAGAGCAGTGAAGTTGGTGAAACATCTGTCAGCTGAAAACCCAAAATACATTAAAAAACAGGACGGACAGAAGATTAATGGGAGCAGATCCAGGTCTTCTCAAGTAACAGCAGGCCCGTTGGGTGTGAGTTTACATGCTGTTCAGTAGCATTCTTTAAATGAATAGCTCACCATAAGGGGGGAAATACTCTTATTTGCTTTCTTCACCAACATTGGCTGAAAAAAATGAGGCCACTCTCTTGTCTGTATGTAAATAAGAAGCAACAGCCAGCAGGAAGTTAGCTTAGCGTAGAGACTGGAAACAAGGGGAAACAGCTAGCCTGGCTCTGTCCAAAGATAAAGTTAACAGCTTAATCATCATTTAATCAATTGACATTTTCGAGGAATACACTAATTTGCTTTTGTTCCCCAAGTGTTAGATGAAAATATTGATGCAAATCTTAAATATGAAGCTATGGCAGGAGCGTTAGCTTAGCTTCAACAGCTAACCTAAAAATAGTCGCATAACAAAACCTCTAAAGCTCTTTAATTATTTAATCCCTTCATCAATACCATGTATTTTTTTACGGATCAAACTAATTCAATAGAATCAGTTTAATTGTGTTCTGTTTGCAATTTTTATGCTAGCTAAACTAAGCTAATCTAATTGGTTGTGACAGAACGAGACAAAGGGTTATGATTGTTCAAATTTATGTCGGCAAGATGATCAGGACAAAACATAACAAGTTAGAGTCTGTCATTAATGACAGTCTAATAACCATAAGATTTTGGTTATGAGGTTCAGGGTTCTTAGCTCATAGGATGTTGCTAACATGAACATAAGAGCAGAAAGAAAACAAAGCTATCAGTTAGCATTTAAGTGACATTGTGGGGACAAATGACTTATTTACATTCCCTGATGTGGGATCTCTCATTCACAGTATTGATCCTATTTCTTATACCCATGGCTGAAACATAAAGACACGTACACACACACAGTGCAGGCTGTAATAGATCCTTTACCCTCGTTGATGAGTGTATTGATTACAGCAGTAATTGATGTCTACTCATGTCCAGCAGGGCTGTAACACCCTCGGGACAATTGCAAACCCCCTTTGTACCTTTACCAACCGAATAAAAGCTCTGTGCGTGTGTGTGCGTGTGTGTGTGCTTGTCCCAGCCCCAGCCAGCGGATGTAATATGAGATTGTGGTAGTCATGGGAGGGGACCCGAAGTCTGAGGGTCCAGGTGTGCTTCAAAAAGATGTTAGCCAACCTGAGGGAGGAAGTGTGAAAAGTTTTTTTTTTTTTCACTGGAAACATTCAGGTAGGAAGCCGACGCTTGTCTCAGCTCATAAAACATTTCCCTCACTGTCTTCAAGTGGTAACATGTCTGATTCCAGTAAAGTTAGATTTACTGTATTGTTTTATTACTTTTCCTTTACCTCCTATAAAAAGATTAAAGTTGAATTTTGTGTCTTTAACCCTTAAATCTACCTTTAGGCCTGTTCCACGCATGAACAAAACAAATAAAATATCTGCAACACTCAATTCACACTACAAATCGCACTACATAACCTTGTTGTCTTTTTGGACAACAGCAAAACTGTATGTTTTACGATAGATTCTTCACAGAGTAAAGTGCTTACTAGGCAGTAATAACAAAGTTGTGGGCACACTTCCTGAGCTGGCTGGGAAATACAGCCAGAGTAAATATATCACTCTCTCCACTCTTTTACAAAGACAGTAAAATCCAAATTACTCCTGTAAAGTGACTCAGTTAAATAATGTTACTGTACTGTGGGGGTGTAGCAGGAAAATAAAACAAGGAGGGGCCTACATTACAATGACACACATGGCAAAATAAAACAATTTCACAGAAGGTTTTATTGACTTAGAGGTGATAACAGTTCTTTTATTCCAAAAATCCTTAACAAAGTGGAAGTGCGGCCAGACAACTTTCGTAACCTAGCAACAGTAAGCACAAGTGAGAAGCGCTCTGAAATTGAGGTTGTGGGCGCTGCCAGCACAAAAAACGCAGTTAGTGGACACAGGCCCTTCATCTGCTAAAATATGCAACTTTTTTAAATAAAATTAAAAGCAAACAAAATCCTATTACAATATCTATAATCAACTATACTTACACACAAACCACACACACACCGATGCACACACAATATACTCGTGACTATTTCATCCAAATTGTTGATAACTCCAAGCTGAAAACAAAACAAAGAAGTTTGAGCCATGATTAATGTTTTAGCATGCTTTAGCAATGCTTTAGCAACCAGAGACACACACATAAATTCTGATCTGTTTTTAAGACACTTATTGTGGTGGGGCCTGCAAACAAGGATTGTTTGAAAAGAGAACTTCCTACCCGCTGTTTTTGTCCACTGCACTATACACGTATATAATGCCCAAATGCACACACACACACACACACACAGAGATCAGAAAATATGTATGGTCTGTAGGAAGGAGTGCAGTAAAAGCAGGAAAACTAAATGAGAAGTTGGGTGCTAAAAGAAAATGAGGGGAATTTTTCTCAGGAAACTAGAAATCAAACACTCGTCCTTCTTTCATCTTATTTAATCAAATGTCTTCGCACCTCCATGTGAGGCCTGTACACACACACACACACACACACACACACACACTGAGCTGAAAGGTTATTGCACTAAGCTGTATAACCGGTTTTTCTCTGGTCCAAACATTGAGAGCAGACATTGTGGTGGGCAGTGATCTCCCTGGTGTTTGTGTTTACGTGTGTGTGTGTGTGTGTTAATCTCAGAAGACAACAGATGATGAACACAGTTTACATTCATCAGAAGCCTTTCAGAGCTGCACAGACACAGGAAATGTGTCAAAAGAAACAAAGAGAAACACAAGCCAAAGAGATACATCTTCAAAACTTCACACCAGGAATCCTGGATAGCTTGTGTTTCTTATCTCTGGTCTGGGAGCACCAGATCACTCCCCCAAAAATATTCCAGTGTGTTAAAAAGGACAAAAAGCATTCTTCGCTATTAAAAAGTCAAGAGGTTAAAAGAGAAAGTTTTCCACCTTGTAAGTGTCAATCAAGAAGGGACCCTCCCTGTGTTAGCCTGGTGACTCAAGTTTACAACTGTCTTCTTCTGCCGCGTACACCGCACATGCATTCCTCTAGATTAAATGTAACTTGTGACCTTATTTATACAGTCTATGCTTGTGACACATCTACTCTATATGGTCTCATTTGACACCAAAACAGCCATCATATGAATGTGATTAGCCTCATTCATTTATTCCGTTAATCGTTGTCGTCTGTTCAAAGTGATTCTTGATATTAAATTGTCTCAAACCTTTCCTCATAGTGTATGATACTCAAGTAATTTTTAGGTATGGCTCTAGGGATAGCAATTATGGTCTGCTGATAAACCTCAGCATGTTCGTATTGTAATGCTTAAATAAGCATTTAGCTTACAGCTTAAAGATGCTGAACGTGTTTAACATTATTCATGCTAACATCTGCATGATAGTGCTGTCAGTGTAAGCATGTTAGCACTCTGAAAATAGCATTTAGATGATGATTATAGTAAATATTATTCATGCTAACATCATCATGATTGCATTGTCATTGTGTGCTTGTAAGCTTACTTAAATTAACATTTAGCTCAAAGCTGGTGAACATGGTTAACATTATACATGCCAACATCAACATATTAGCATTATCATTGTAAGCATGTTAGCATACTTAAGTTAACGTTTAGCACAAAACTTAAAGATGGTGAACATGGTTAACATTATCCATGCCAACATCAACATATTAGCGTTATCATTGTAAGCATGTTAGTATACTTAAGTTAACACTTAGCTCAAAGCTTGAAGATGGTGAACATAGTAAACATTATACATGCTAGCATTATATCATTGTAATTGTGAGCATGTTAGGATGATGATATTAGCATTTAGTTTAAATAACAAAGATAGTGAAGATAGTTGACATTACACGTGCTAACATCAGCTTGCTGTTATTAGCATTAAGGTCAAATAAGCATTTAGGTCACAGATAGCAACAGCTGTTTTTGTGCTCAAAGGGGAAAGGCATGACAATGAATTCACCACCTCCAAGCTGAGTTCAGACGATGTTTTCGCTCTCTATTAAATGAAAAAAGGTGTGTTTCCCTCATTTAACCTTTCCTGGTGATAAAGAAACACCTTCACTGTAGAAATGACCGCTTGTTGCTACATGTCCTGGCAAAGGCCCTGATTCAAAGGTATAAACTCAGATGTTATTGTATGCCTCCAGGTAGTTTGACTAAGACCTTACACAAAGGGTTAATCAAGTTCAGTACATGCCATCTGAGCATGTGTGTGTCTGAGAAATCTGCCTCCACAGGTCTGAAAATGATTCGTCACTTTGTTCATGCCACAAATTCACAGGTCACCCAGGAAACCAGGAATTCCTGCAGTGCTCCTTGGTGAGATCCCAAGTAAGTGTGATAAGTCACAGTCTCTGTCTCACACACATACATAGATGTAGGTATGTACACCTGGAATGTAAGGACTAGGGAGAGACACAACAAGGTGTCCTCACACATGAAACTCCCATGAACATTTGGAGGAGGTGAAGACCTATACCAGCTGATATTGAAAGAAATGGATATGAGATCCTACATTGTATCGAGGCCAAATCAGAAAATAAAGCATCCAGTTTGCTGAACAATTTCAACTCTGACACGGCATGCTTAATTATCTCTTTTTATATTAGAAACTTTTGCCTTCACAGAAAGTTTCACCCTTTTTTGTGAAATTATTTTTTTTTAAAAAGAGGATGTTTAAAAATTGTTACTCTGAGACAACAAAGTTGATTCGGTGGTACTGATGGATTTTTTTTTTGTAACAGGAAGTTTTTATCATAGGAAGAACAACATTTTTTATAGGACAGCTGAAGAGCGACAGGAAATATGGGGAGGGCAGGGCGGGGGATGACATGAGGCAAAATCATGATGATACATTTTTTTGGGTCTATACATAGGAAACATGTTTTCTTCCAAGCATACATCTACCATCTCTCATTTACCTCTGGTGGCTGTTTCAATGGTGATTTTTTATTTTTATTTTTTTTCTGCCACACATGCCATACCTCCACCTGTCCAGGATCCTCAACATGGACTCAACCTCTCATCCAAACATCCAAACACACACATATACACCACACATCATACCTGAGCCAACCTAATTTCTATTCCCGGACTGTTATGATATCAACACATACGCTGTTGTAACCTCTCTATGCTATTGTTTGTTATTTTTTGTATTTATGTCTTTTTTCTTCTATTCAATGTCACTATCTTGTTTATTGTCATGTTAATTCACCAATAGAAAAAATGGTGATTTCATATAGTGTAGTTTTCCTGTTGTCAATTGATGTATTCATGTATTTACTGGTTTACCATGTTTTTGTACCTGAATCTGTATGCCAATGTATTTGTGTTTTTTATGTTTAAGTCAGGGACAATAAAAAGTTATTTAACAGATATTATTACACGGCTGTGATAAATATATGATTCTGATGTGCTAATTATGGGTTTCCGAGGTCTGCTATTTCTCAATAACAGACCGTTGTTATGAAGAACAGACCAGTGCCAGGGATGCGGCTCTCTACACATTATCCCTTACATACTGTATATTGTTGCTAATATCAATATCAGTCTAGATTACTTCATAGATGGCCTAATGGGGGCACTCACAGCAAAAAAAACCCCAATACTTTTTATCACCAAACATCACTAGAAAAGTCCTTCAGCCGCCCAACAGCCAACAACAAGAACGTTATTCACAGAGTATCAATCTTGATCAACGGTGGCACACCAGATTTTTTAAATCGTTTCTGAACACCAGAGAGGATCCTTAACATAAACTCACGAGGATCCACAGGAGAACTGCAGAGCGAGAGGAGAGGGCAGGAATGAGTCCCAACACGCAGGAGAAGAATGAGAGACAGGAGAATTCATGACCACAATCCAAAACGCCTCACCCTGCCACTCCCTGCACCTCCCTGAATCCTCCCCTCTTACCCACTGCTACTCCCCCTAATATCCACCATCTGCTCTTTGCCTTCATTTTCTCTCATTCTTTCTTTCAAACCTCGTATATCTTCTGAGATTTTTCAGATGTTTTGATTTCAATGAATCATCTGCTGATAGAGGCCATTAAGAAATATTTACACAACCCCTGTTCTGATTCACAGGAAGCTCACACTATTTATGCAAAACACACGCATAAACAAATAGGGAGTAGGCCTGCTGTTCACTCCAGTAAAGAAAGTGCACTTTAGTTCAACATTCAAGGTTTTTGTATACTGTTTTCATTCTGAATCTTTTTCTTTAACAGAGGCTGAATAAATTTAAATGTAATCCTTATCATGACTCATCTTGCATCAAATAAGATGATAATATGTGAATCATTTCCTGGCTTGACCCACCTTTATTTGCCTAATCCTTCCTGCTCCACCCACAAACTGGCACTGGCATGAGTACTGAAACACTCACATACACACATGCACAAGTACGTTGGCAGGAAGTTAAAACACACCCAGTGGGCTGGACTCCAATATCTTCTCCTATGTGTTTTTATGTCTCTGATGCATCTTTATGTCACAATACTCTCTTCAGTCACAGCTCCATAAAGAGGTGTCATGACAAAATACCTCAAATAAGACATACGATATTATGGACAACAAGGTTGTATGAGAAGCTTTTAATCATCGACATACCGCACACTGTAATCCAACTTCTATTCAATTAAAAAAATCTGTAATGTGTGCTTTATTATAGTTATAAGTATTAGAGGTTTGGCGCAATGTGTTCCTTTAAAAAGTACAAAAGTGGAGAGGTGAGGTAAGGAGAGAAAAGGCCTTTCTTGATATTTGATCCGTTTTCTTTATTAAATCCACCTGCAGATAAACAAAGGTAAAGACAGTGGAGAGGAACTGATGTTGCTATGCCTGGAATTTACAACCCCCAAGGAGCATTTTGTCCTCTAGTTTTTTAAGATGTTCTTCATGTTCAATCGATCCTACTGAGAAAGTAGTGATACTATAAAACTTTTGTAATGTTGTGCAGCTGACAAACAAACAAGTTTATTTTTGACGGTGTATATTATTAAAACAGTATGTCGACTATAATAAAGAAAGGGACTGAAACATACTATGATGTAGGGCTTTGGCCACAAACTAATGTGAGAGCGACAGATTTTGTGCGTTGTTTCTCTCAGGAGTGAAGAGAAGGAGAGTGTGAGGGCTGTGACTTCAAAATGCTTAAAGTGCAACTTATTACAGTGTGTGCTGCCATCTACTGGCTATATATAACTATACAGCTTCAGACACAATATGAAACCACTGCAAAAATGTTTTTCACTGGTTCTACTATTTATAGGTTGTATACAACATTTCTCCCAATGTCCTAATAAAATATTCTTATTTAGGTCTTTAATTTGCAGAATGTGACGACTGGTTAACATTACCGAAAGATGCAAAAAATATGTTTTTCAGACCTTGGAGCAGCTCAACTTTGTTCGATGGCTGTACCATACAGACATGTGAAATTTACACTACTGTGCAATATTTTCATTACTATGCACTATGCTACTTTTAAACTTCAATTAATATATACTGTATATATATATTGTTAAGGACGATTGCGGTATAATTTAGACTAACATTATCAATTTGATTGATTTAACACCAAAGCTAGCAAGTTTTAAAAAGTGTTTGATTTTTCTATAACACAGTTAGATACCTTGGAGTGTAGACAAGGTGTTTAGTAAGTGAGCATAGTGAGGTAAAACAACTGAACCATTAAATACATTGAAAAGTTTTGTGATTTTAATAAATAAAACAAACAATTGTACAGTGTTTGGTTTGTGGCAGGTCTGAAATCCCTGTCAAGGCTCTTCTTGTCTTACTCCCTCCTCTTCACTGTAACTGTCATGGGACTAATGGAAACAACTATCTGACATACAGAACTGCTTAAATCTGAATCTAAAAATAAATAAGAGGCTGCTGATGCTGCTGAGGTACTTGCAAAAATGACCACATTCAGGAGAGCATTAGAATCTCACATGGACATTATAACACTCCTAAATCTGAACTTCAGTAATATGCGGCACCAGCAGCCACTTTTCCCTCCAGTCAAGGGAGTCCAACTAAATGATGCTAAACAGATGCTGTATGTGTAATAATCCCACTAACAGATAGGTATAAAATAAGTAAAGGAATTTAATGTTTTTTAGACACTTTAAAGGGTAGAAAGAGCACGCTCATGTCCTTGAAGTTCTTGCAGCACCATTTTGTTATCACCAAAGGTAGTAGAGATTTCCAACAGTCCATGTTGGATTCCTTCAGGTCACAGGTTGCTTTCTTCTGGTAGTTTAGTGAGGATCTCCACTCCGTCGAATGTGATGACCACTGTGTGTTCAAACTGAGCCGACCTGCATGAAAACACATTGCACATGTTTCAGATTCTACAGGAAACTGTTTTTTCTCCTCTCTGTGTCTAAGTTTGGAACCAGAGCTAGGAGATTAGCTGAAGGTTCCTGGGGATCGTTGCTGCAGACCACCTGCTGCTGTGGACCTGCTCGACTGCAACAACTACTAACATCAGCCTTCCCCATAGTATCATTATTGTTGCTGCTAATGCTAATAGTAGACCTGTTGACTTCAACTGTTACAATTACGATTACCTCAGCCTTTATCATTACTCTGCTTCTCTCGCTAATTTATTTATTTATTTATTTTGCTAATCTTCACCCTAGTCTACCACTATTATTGGCATTGTAACCATAAGTATGTGTCTGTTGTTGTTCATGTAACAAGGACATATGTTGTTGTTGCTCTCTTTGCCTGTCTCCATCCTGCATCTCCTTCTATCCCATTTTCGGCCCATCCAGTCGAGGCAGACGGCTGTTCAACACGAGTCTGGTTCTGCTCGAGGTTTCTGCCTGTTAAAAGGAAGTTTTTCCTCACCAATGTGCCGAATGTTGCTAAGTGCTACTCATGGTGGATTCATGTTGGGCCTCTCTTTAAATAACATAACAAAGAGTCTGTCTAGACCTGCTCTTTCTGTAAAGTGTCTCGAGATAACTCTGGTTATGATTTGGCGCTATACAAATAAAACTTGATTGATTGATTGATTGATTGATTAGCTTATCTTAAGACTATTAGCAGGGGAAAACATCTAGTGTGGCTCTCTCCAAAGTTCAAAATTAGGCCGACCTGCACTTAGAAAGTTGCCTAATCCAAACGTTGGATCTCAGCTGGTACAAGTCCACACACAAGTAGTGATGGAAAAACAACAATTTCTCATTTTATGGGCTGTTACATATGTATTTTACACGTTCAGAAACTATTTACACTGGAAAATGTGTTTTACTAGCATAAAAGCTACACACAGCCAAGAAGGTTTAGGTCATCCATTGCATACCTTTGATCATCTGCGGACACGGCTGTCCACTTGTCCTTCAGGATTCTAAACTCTGCAGACCCCTCCATCAGTATGGGCTCTACAAATTAACAGACACCATCAGCCCCACGTTTGTACACAGTGGGATTTCAATGGGGACAGAAATATTGTAAAAGGTGACTCACCTATTGTGAAAGCCATGCCTTCATCCATTGTCATGTCATTTTCATTTGCTGAAAAAAATACAATAAAAAAAGATCTTAAGGAATCATGGGCCTGGTTTCTGTATACTCTTTCCCCAATTTATTTACATTGCAATGACCTTTACACAAATAATATGCACAATGAAAGAATGTGCAGACGTGTAGTCTGGAAGTTAGCGCCATCATCTGACCACAGACTCACCGTGGTGCCAGATCTCAGGATGACAATGAAAGTAGGAGCCTATTCCATGTCCAATGAAATAAGGACACACTGCGAAGCCGCTGGCATGGGCTATTTCACTGTCAGCAGGACAAACAAACATTAGTTAGACAAAGCAGTTAAAATCATTGTGTGTATTTTGTGTGTATGTGTGAGTACCTGATAGTGTTTCCGATAACACAGAGCTGTTCACCCGGCTTGCAGGCAGCGATTGCCTCATCTCGGCAGCGCCTTGCCGTTTCAACTAATCGCTGCCCAACCTCATCGACTTGTCCCATCAAGAAGGTTTCTGAGGTGTCACCATGGTAACCATCCAAATACACCTGTATACACAGGAATAGGCAGAAATCAGTGACTGGAGCAGTGTTGCTCTGACTATTACATTCTCAGTAATGTCTTAGTTTAGTGTGCGTGTGCGCTAAGTCATCAACTCACAGTGACATCAATGTTGATGATATCTCCATCTTGAAGTTGCCGACTGCAGCACAGAGGCATATCAAAAATGAATGGTGCAAGCAGAGAATCTCTTAGATTTAGCATATAAACATACTGTATATACATACATACACATATTTAATACTGGACATCAGCATAGTCTGTCATTTTTAAGTGTACAGTAAACATTATAGAGGTGCAGTATCACTGTTTCCATAAGGAGTGACATTTTTAGTGATAAGACCATCTTAGTACAGATATTTAACTGTACAGCTCAAGATACTCATAACCAAGGAAACTAAAAGACAAAAAAGATTGGGCATTCATGCAACCGAGTGTTGAATTGGAGTTTGGTGCCACTTCTTTAGTTGCAAATTTGGGCGGCTAAATAGCCCTCCCTACTTTTTTAATTTCCTTGCTTATAGCTCACGCAATATGATAGCATGACCTGGGCCTAATGCTGTTTTTCATGTGGCCCCTGGCATGAAAACTACGGATATCCATGACCCAAATATTGTGAGTGAATGTCCTACCCGTTTACCTGTCAGGTATTCCATGACAGACCACATTGTTCACAGACGTACAGACTGATTTGGGGAACCCTCCATATCTGAGAGGAGATGGGTAGGCGTTGTGCTTGATTGTCTCCTGGTGCACAATGAAGTCTATTTCATCTGTTGTCATACCAACCTGGAAGCCACAGATTATAAGTTTTATGTTTTATTTTGTTTTAATTACATAAAAACAGCAACATTGTGTGTAGTGACTGACTGCTGACCTTCAGACTGCGTCCAGCTAGTAGTAGTACATGTCTGGCTAGCTGACATGCTCTGGCAAGGCCTTCGATCTGCTCTTGACCTTTGATTTCTATGTAGTCTGGCCATTCGGGGACCTGTCCAGAGCCTACATAGTCGGGTCGCACAATGTGCTACAGTCAGGGAGGAGAGTAAGACAGGATAGGAAGGGTGGATTATATTGTTTTCACAAGATTCCATGAAAAAAAGTTATTATTTTATAGAAATGATCTAGAGCAGGGGTCTCCAACCTGAATCGAATGTTTTGCTCATTATCAATCCCCTGAGACGCTTCAGTTGGTTGATAACGAGCAGATCACTCAAATCAGGAGTGTTAGAGTACGAAGAGACCTAAAACAAGCAGGAAGGTAGCTCTCCAGGAGCAGGGTTGGAGACCTCTGATTTAGAGATTAAATGTGCAGAGGACCATGATTTGAAATAAATACAATTATTCCGATTGTGTTTTTAATCTCCTCATCATAAAGTGATCTCCATCTGACTTGAAAGTATGTTTAGGTTTAAATCCCTACACCCTCTGCATTTTCACTGGGGCTGTTACTGGAGACATTTTTGACAGCCTTGCCAACCCTGTCATTAAAGGCTGCATGGAACCTACAACAACTAACTACAACACCCTTGGGTTTGGCTCCAGTGACACCTTTGTTGCTTCAAGTAATACAGGTGTTATTTTAGGCAGGCATCTCCATCACTGTGCTGCACAATTATTGACATAATAATTATGTGCATTAACAAAGAAAATAAAAAAATACAGCTCTTCATTAGGTAGAACCTCTTTCTTTTATCCAATCTATCTTGGGACTAAGGGAATTATGGTGATTAAAGGTGCTTTACCTTGGGTACAGCATAGGCAGGCCGAACAGTAGCTGGGCGAACTACATTGTGAGAACTTTTCCACTTCCTCCAGAAGAAGTGACGATGTTGCTGACACAGTTGGGCTGTGGAGGGACCAGTGTTTGTTAGACAACAAACTCTCTGTAGGAGGCACCCCAGTCCTAGAAGGTGGAAAGTAGATGGTAGACAGAAAGATGATAGAAAGGCATATTTTAAGTTTAGAATCATAAAGTTTTACTTTATTCTGTGTGTTGTTGGAGCCATATCAACTGACTGTCATGCACAAGCTACCACCAACAAGAGTAGAATTTGGATGACAGGGCAAGGTGTCAGTCCCAGTAGTATCTTTGTGGTCCCTACATGATTATTGGGCCAATGAGCACCTCATCAAATACTAAATGAGGTCAACTAGGCGCCTAAAGGTTTAAAACACTGATCATGTAATTGATTATCCAATACAGACACAAATAAAAAAAACAAAAAGCTTAATAAAGTTATTCAAAATGTGTTAACTACTAATCAGGTCTATAGGTATAACATGAAGACTCTAAACTGTTTTTGTTTTTTTAATTGTACCAGCTTCATTGCCAGAAGTGAAGAAAATGTTAAGCAGTCTGTAACATATATCTAACAAATTTTGCTGCCTAAAAATGCACAGATAATTAATGTTGTTGCCAATTCTCCCTACTCATGTATGTAAGTATTGAGGTCAATAATTTGAATAACCTCTCCAGTAAAACACCTCACTTAACCACCTAAAAAGTAAACATACAATTCCATGTACACATTTGCTGCAGCTTCACTTAAATTATAAACCTATTTCAGAACTGTATTTTATTGCACCGGATTAAAACAGGTGCAACTAATAAATTTGCCTACTATAAGTGCATCTGATATGTATATATCATTAATGAATGTCTATATCGAAACTTCGTAAAAGTAGTAGTAAGGTAGTAGTTTTATTGCAGTAGGTTTACGTCTAGCTTTGAAATTCAAGGGGAAAGCGCACCAACTTGATTTAATCTGATCTGCAACACTTACTGATGCTACTCGGGTAGCTTTACCTAGCTACCAAGCTAACATTAGTTTGTGAAAACACCGACCCTTTCTTTTACAACCTGAGAGCTGCTGTCATGTCAAGTGTTTGCTGAATAGGTCATTTGTTTGTACGTTACGCGGGGACAAGGGTAGTCCGAGGAGCTGCTAATACAGGCAGTCTACCTGTGTATGAAGAGTGTTTTAGCTCAGTACCTGATCTTGCTGCAAATCCTGCATAACAGTGCGCCGCCATGGATATTTATTGTGGGTCACGTGGTGCGGGAGTCACGTGACGCCTGACTCAAAGAGACAACTTACTTTTGTATTCTCCATAGTTTATCTTTGTAAAACGACAGATTTAAGTTGATAAACTACAAATATCTTCTTCATGTCCATTATATTATTGTGATGTAACAGTAGACTTAATGTAGTTAACTGTGATTTTACCTGGATTTTATTGAGCAAGTGTGCGGCTCTTCTTTTTGCTTGCTGCTGTTTTTTAATTGTCCTGCAAAAACTGCCATTAAATTACTGTGATTTAGCAGGATACTGCTGTAGAGTTACTGTATTAACATGTAAAAACATTGTAATGTAACTCAGGAGCAAGTTATTTCCTGTAAAGTTACACTCAAACAAGCAGTAAAATACTACAAATGTGGCATTTATATTTCATTAGTCAAACAGTAACAAACAAAATAAAATGCTTATTTTGAAATTCAATATTCATGTAAGGGCACACCAATTTTTTGAAATATTTTTTCATTTTATTTTCTGTTAAATTGTACTACCTTGAACACTAAAAAAAAATCATTATTTGATACATGATGAGGCTGATTTACTGGGTAGACTATATCTGGAGGCCTTGTGCTTTTAGTATGAAAACATATTTAACAACACAATGTAAGAGACCTTACTGTCTCTCTGTAAAAAATATTCAGCTGGCCATTTGTACATTTACAGAGGTAATGCTCCCTCCTCCTGCCTGTGAGGGAAACCCTTTCTGATGTGGTTTGACTTGGGCCACCCCTCCAAAAAAAAAAAATCTGGACATGCAACCTAGAAGACATCCCAACCTGGAGCTTCAAACTAGAAAGTAAAGCACCACAAAAGAAGTTTGATTCCAAACACTCTCCCAAAGTGTCCCTCGAAGTCTTATGATTTTGATCATTTTAGGATGTTTACATGGAGCATGATAAACCTGGCTATTAATAGGTCGGTATCATTCATTTACTGTTGTGTACAATAAAGAATGTTTAGAAACCTGTATAAGTGGCTCTCATGTATTTTTCCTGCCACACAATATAATTTTTTATTTTGCATGCCAGTGTGAAACACAGTTATCCAGAAGAGATTTGATATTGCGATAAAGATCGATCAAGCTTACTACAATGTGTTGGCATATGAGGACATTGTGAGGCCTTAGACCCCAGTAGGGGGGTCTGGGGGATTTTTTTTTTTAAATAAAAAGTTCTATTTCGATGCAATTTTATGCACTCTTTATTTACATTCAAAGTACTGATTGAAAATGTAAAAATGTGTACCTGAACTGTTATCATTTAACATGTATTGACTAGACTTGGAAAGACTAAAAAGAGACTAACGCCGGGAACACACCGGACGCCGAAGCGCCGCGAATAGCCGCGAAGCGCCGAGAAGCGGAGCCAGTTTCCTTTCGGCGCCCATGTTAACCGATCGTGTCGTTCACACCAGACGCGCCGCGGCGCGCACCTCCGCGGCCGGCTCGCGCCCTGCAGCGATCGTTTCGGCGTCTGGTCTATTTTTTGCGCGAGCCACGAGCGATCGCGTCAATCCTGGCAGGAAGTCACACATGAAACAACGAGAGAATCCGGTCAATTTTCAAAATTAAAAAAAATTTCTAAATAAAACACCGCGATTGACAAATGCGATGTTATATTTGTGTGCTTTTATATATTTGTCAGCATCTAAACAGAGCGCGAGAGAGATGAAGATACACACAGACACACAGACATAGACACAAACAGACATAGACACAGGCGGGGTGGGTGTCAAAACACACGCAACAGAGAGAGAGAGCATGATGAAAACATGAAAACAGCTCCAAATGTGAGTAAACGACAGCTGAGGAGCAGAGGCGCTTGTCGACCAGCGCGGAGAAATGCGCGTCTGGTGTGAACGGAAGTGCTCCGGCTCGCGCGCGCGATTTTCGTTGCGCGGCGCTTCGCAGCGCTTCGGCATCCGGTGTGTTCCCAGACTTAAAAAAAATCATTTAAAACGCACTTACTGAGAGGCCTTGGTTGCACTGTCACAGAAGGCCTCAGCATAAAGATTCCGCTTGACTGAAAGTGCCACGTGACCCACTGCAGTTTGGAATGTTTCAGAATTAAAAACAAACCAATTCCCGCTCCATTCCAGAACGTGAAAAATCCCTTTAATACGTCACTCCTTTGAAACGTGAAAAATCCCTTTAATACGTCACTCCTTTGAAACGTCATAGATCAAATCCCCTCTGTTAATAACCTTAACAGCACATACTTAGTTTTAACATTTGGAACTACAAGTGCCAAGTAATCAGTTTACAAGTCTACAATCTGAAAGAGAGAAAGACATTTCCTATAGTTTGGACAAATTCTCACAGCACCATGCCTTTCCTACACCTGGGTTTCTTTGTGGGTGCTTTGGTTACCAAAACTGTTAGGAGACTTTGTCAGTCATACTTCCCAAAAGGTAAGGAAGATGTAGGCAGAGTCGGAGATGAAGAAAACAACCCTGGACCTGCCCTCCCCTCTGGCCAAGATCTTGTTCCAGCTAGTACCACAGCTTCAGAGACAACTGGAGCTAGTACAACAGCTGTAGAGGCAACTGGAGCTAGTACCACAGCTATAGAAATATCAGGAGCTAGTACTACAGCTATAGAGATAACTGGAGCCAGTAACACAGCTTCAGAGACAACTCGAGCCAGTACCACAGCTGTAGAGACAACTGGAGCCAGTACTACAGCTACAGAGACAACTGGAGCCAGTACCACAGCTGTAGAGACAACTGGAGCCAGTACCACAGCTGTAGAGACAACTGGAGCCAGTACCACAGCTACAGAGACAACTGGAGCCAGTACCACAGCTGTAGAGGCAACTGGAGCTAGTACCACAGCTATAGAAATATCAGGAGCTAGTACTACAGCTATAGAGATAACTGGAGCCAGTACCACAGCTTCAGAGACAACTCGAGCCAGTACCACAGCTGTAGAGACAACTGGAGCCAGTACCACAGCTACAGAGACAACTGGAGTCAGTGCAACAGTGCAGCATGTGAAGAGGCCCTCTGTCAACATAGAAGGGCCTTTACCAAGACCAACAAATATGTTTCACGATCCAGGCATATACTTTTGCAAGTTTGCAAATGGATTTAACAATTGTTGGATGAATTCAACGCTACAAGCTGTGCTAAACCTGAACGTCGTTCGACAAAAATTAGTACACAGATCCATAAGTTGTTTATCAAGATTTTCACCTACACCATCATTTATACGACTCTTTTTAAATGCCCTCCATAACCCAGGAAGGACTTTCTGTTTAAATGAAGTCCAATGGGTTTTGAAAGAATTAAGTTTCAGACTGCTGCATATTAGTTATTCAAAGAATAATGACCCACTTGATGTATTGAAACCATTATTGCAGTGGTTGCATATATGTGGGGTACATTCAAACATTACTGTGAAAGAGAAGATCAGGTGTAGAAAATGTAAAATCACTACACACAATGAGGAAAGTCAAGGCAGCATTTATTTTCTACCACCAGAAGATGGACCAACCTCGATTGGCTCTCTTCTCACATCAGCTTTCCAAGGCAGAGGGCATTGTCTCCAATGTGGTTCCGAAGTACAAAGCGAAAAAAGCTGGGACAGACCTGACATTGTTGCCCTTTATTTGAGTCGATCAACCAAAAATGGATCAGTGCAACGACAGAGCGTGGCTCCATCTGAGCTGATATCTATTTATGTAGATGATAACAGATCACAGATGTACAGCCTGTCCTCTGTCATCTGTCACAGCGGCGATACAGTACGCACCGGGCACTATTGGACGTACACATTTTACGGGCCAACTGTTATAAAAGCTGACGACGAGAAAATAACAGCAGGCGCACCACATGGCATACACGAAAATGGGGTAATTTACTTTTATGAAAGAGTTCCCATTCGAACTTAAGTTCCCATGAAACGTCTGGAAAAGTCTGGGGCCAGTGTTAGTGGAGGAGAAGATCAGCACAAAAACCAAGTGCAGTAACATATTCGAGCAGCGCGGTGGCGCACCACTCCAGCAGCACAGAGCGTCAACATTTTCACAACCAAACTAAAGACCATGCTAGAATGGCTTTTAATTGATTTTTACTTAATTTAATTTGTGATGTTTTTGTGTCTGTGGGGGAATTTCCTCTGAACTCAATAATGAACTCAACTTGAATGTCATATTTTTACATAGCCTAGATTATATTTTTATATATGCGTTTGTATTTTTAATGTCTTTGTATTGTATTGTATTTTTAAACAAATAAAATGAACCAAGCAGACATTGGGCCTCATTCACTAATATCTGCGCAGAAATGTTTTTACTCTCCGCAAAAAATAAGTACTTGCGCAAAATCACCGTCAGATTCATGACACGTGCGTACCGGCCAATTTTGTTCCCACCACCGTGCATATGTTAGTAAATCAGAACCATTCTAAATTGACAGGCGCATGTCCGCGATCTGCAATCAGCATACTGCCACGCCTCTATTTCTCTATATAAGGACATCTGTTTGGTGCCGCATGAAGAGAGCGGTGTTACGGAGAAGCTGAAAGAACGTGAAAGATGGCCTCAAAAGGAAAAAAGGAAAAGTTCACATCAGCAGAAATAGAAACAATTGTAACCAAAGTGTTACATTTCAATATAAACATTTTCATATGGTCTACTCTATTGTAAACTTAATAAACTAATTCAACTGCTATAATTGAAGATTTTAATGAGGATGACACGGCACTTAAGTTTGGTCCATACATTAGTAAATTCAATTATTGTTGTCTATTAAAGCCTTTTTTTTTTTCAATAAATGAAGTTTTAATATAGTATGCATTTAGTTAAAAGGGTGTTTCGTAGGACATTTCTTTCATCATTTGTGCGTACGCATGGTCTGAGGGAGTTCTAAATTTGTTTTGCAGAGAACGAAGATATTTAGCTAAGAACAAATTGATAAATCCCAGATTTGTGCATCAAACGTGCGTACGCACAGTTCAAGCACAGATTTGTGCGTAAGCACTGTTCGTAAATGAGGCCAATTGTCCTTATTTTTCTTGTTGTGGTCAAAGAAACTGAACATTTTCTCCTGTAGGGAAATGGCAGGTCAAATTCTGGAAATTACAAAGCAGATAGATCCTTCCAACAACCTAAATTAACAGTCCTAACAAAGTCACAGTTAGATTCAGTGGTTGAGTCATTTTCTGATGGTTGAAATTCATCCTTAGTATCTGTTTTTTTCTTTTTAAAAACGTTAATTATTTTATATCAAATATTGAAAAAACAATACCCTATCATTGTTTTGTTGGTAGTTTTGTGTAAGCCCATGTGGGCTAGGCACCTTTTTGTGCAATGACACAATGAAATAAACTAACTATATACATATAGTCTGATGGAAGGTTTGCAGACTCCAACTTTAATCCCCATCCTCCAATCATTCCTCTGAAACAAAACCTGTATTCATGACACATTACCTATAACAGCACATGACATTGCCGCTCTTGTTAAACAAAGTTACATAAGCCACAGCTAGTGCAGTGCAGGTAGTGGAGAGAACTGCAATAGGTCACCTTATCAGTCACAACAAACACTGTGAATATCTCATATGGACACCTCACCAAGGTCACAGAGATAAGCTCTGACCCACTAGTATTGAATGCATTCTGACAAAGTGGAAACATTTACCGGCTCAAAAATGGATGCTGGAAAAGGTCAGTATGGACCTATTACAGTGGGAATACTAAAGGTGGTGCTAATAACATTAACAATTGCTCTGTTGCTTTCAAGTGTCAGTGTAGGTCATTACAGCGTGACAATGAGCTTTCATGAACAATAAAAGGACCCTGAAACAGCAGTATATCCGGCCATTGTTGATCCTATTATTTACACATGTACTTCACAGGTGCTTGCTCTACCAAGCTTTATGCTCTAGCGTGACATCTCCAATAAAAAAAGTCTATTCACATCAATGATTACATGCATGATAAATACAAATGTCACTCTGTTAAGTTTTAACGGCTTATCTTTTTGTCCTTGAAATTCACTAAGGAATGCAATATTAAAGGCAGCAATGGGTGAATACTAAACATGGCTTATGACAGAGTGTCATCAAAAACCAATATTTTCTTTATTCCTTCATTTGAGTCCTATTGTGTTCACTTCTACTTGTTGAAACTGTCCATCCTCACTAATGACTTTTTCGTGGGCAAGACAACTACAAACATATGGGTCTGTTCTCATCTTTCACACATGCTATATGGGACATATGTCTCTCACACAGAGCAGTTGGTTGGATAATTACACTGAGGACCTCTGGCACGTGCACATGCGCTTGAGACCCTCAGACTCCACAAGTGGCTGGTGTTAACTGATTTGGCTAATACTTCTTTAGAAATTCCTACAATGAGGGAAATGTACACAAGCATTAACACAAAAATTACATTCACAAAACTAGACTTTAGATTCTTCTTGCAATTTTTGTTTGTCAATAAACAAGCTTCAGCGTAATTCTGCCCGTTTCAGATGATTGTGGTCTAAACTGAACATGACAGCTCAGCTGGGTGTGTTTGTCATGCACATAGACTGTATAAAAAGATGGACGACATGACAGCTCCTTAAAAGTGAAGCCAAAACATTTCGAGCGCCCCCTGCTGACTGGCTGCAGTATAGGTCATAAAGCCCGCCTCCTCCATGTCAACAGATGGGACATGAGTCAAACTATAAAATCAAAATACACGTCAAATACATTTTTCTCAAACATGGTTTCTGTCATTATAGCTAGTTATTATCATGCTGATTTACATCCAAGTGTTCATTTTTCTGACAGGTTTATTTTTAATTAGTTATTTGATGCTGTAAAAAGGATGATCGACAGCTCTGTTGACAAATATGGCTCCTGCAGCCGATCTGTTCTGGATTAGCAGAGTAGAGGAGGAACGGCGAGAGGAGACGTAACTGAAACAATTAGTACAGTCATTGAAGTTTCCATATCTGTGAGTGTCTGCTTCAGACCAACACAATAAGCTGATCTGCTGTTAAATACGCCGACATGCGGGATCCTTGCTGTTTTTTTCAGTTAGTTGTGTGTGTGTTTTGGTTAGCGGAAGTGGCTACGGCGCCTCCACCCGCCGATCTCTACTGCCCAACTCTGGCTCCAAATGACGTCACTATTGCAAGATGGCAGCGCCTGTCACAGGGGGGTATTTTGGCTTCAATTTCATACAATGAGATCAGATGGAAACGCGTCATCCATCTATACAGTCATTGGTCATGCATATCAGTGGCTCTGTGTAATTTTGCCACCACCCTTGTATTGTTTTGGGAAAGAACAAGAAAACCAAGTATCTTTGTAAAGTTGAACTGGTTCAAAAGCAATACACAATACACATATGAAGGGTAAATTTCTTTTAGCATTTCAGTTCAGAAATATACTATCTTAACCTCCATACGATAAACAGTTGAATTGTTCTCTCATCAAACTGGAATAATTTTGATAAAAATAAAATAAGAAAAAAAAAAATCAGGCTCTTGCAGATACTGGAAATGTGTAACTAAAGCACATCTTTTGTAATGTTGCTGGAAGTTAAAGTCGAGCTGAAACTGCATTTCGAGAGTATCTAGCTTCCGTATCGTGACGTATTTCCGAGTAAAACAGGACATGCAGGCGGGACATATCATTAGAGGGATTTGATTTGATCGTTGAGAAGTGGGCGTAGACGGTAGTTCTCCACAGCGCAGTAGCTAGCTAACTGTTGCAGATTGATTGGTTGAAATTGTTTGGTGCTAACTTAGGTAAGCACGCGTGAAATTTAGTTTTACCGGAAGAATAAATGATCGGATTTTGATATAAGAATACGAAGAAATGGATTTTCTGTATTTTTTTGGCCTATATTGACAAATAGATGCACAATATTACCGGGGATGTGATCTAAAAGGATTAAAATGACAATTTTCATTTCACCTCGACTTTAACCATTGATCTGATGTTACCGAACTGCTCTGAATGACTGAAAAATGACTGAATTTCATTAATGACAAATTTGAGTTATTTAATGAATAATGTGTTTGACAAGGCATGTTATGAATAGTGTGCTATTACAAGTGGTATTAATACATCAAGGTGGGACATCATTATATTTACATTCCATTTTCCTCTGATGTCACCCCAGTAACTTTACAACTGTTATCATTTAGCTGCTTTTCAACTGATTAGTAACCGAAAAGGAAATGGGCAGAAACAAATATGGAGGGACTTCTTGAAGTTTGGTAGTGTTACATGATATGGTAGGAGAGATGCAACTTCCTAACTAATCCACTAAGTCATTTTAGCTAGGAAATAGTTTAATGCTAACGTTAGCTGTTCTGACTTAGATGTCGGCAGCTAATGAGTTATCAAAACAACATATATTTAAACTCATTAGGACAGTTAAGTCAGCACAGCTAACTTTATCATTCAACCAATTACTAGCTAGTATTACCTTTAGCTAGAAAGTGGTTGAATACTACCGTTAGCTGTTGTCAAATGGTAGCTATTGGGTTTTTAAATATGTTGTTATAACTCAATAATATGACCCAATATCTCTCTGGATTTTCACTTTCCATTTGTCTTTTTGGTTGCTGATCAATCCACTAACAGTGAGAGCAGTTTGGTCGGATTCCTTTGCACAATTTGCAAACCTGGAACACAGCAGTAGTAACATTATCAGATTTAGAATCAGAATCGGGGTTTATTGCCAAGTAGCAGAATAAAAATAAGTAAAAGACTTAAATAGAACAAGATAATAATAATAGGCAATCAGAATAAAAATATAAAAAACAATACATATAATAAAAAATATGTACAATAAGTGTAAATAAAAACTGTACAGATGTGCAGGAAATTGGTGAGTTCAAAAAGCTTTCAGTATAAAATTAAAAATAGTGCAGTGTACAGATAATATAAAAGTCCAGTGTGCATTAATGTAACGCATAGAGTCTGATTTATAGTCTTAAACATTCATGAACTGTTGAGTGACCGGTCTGGATGAAAGACCATGTCATGAGTCCATGTGTTATAACAACACATGAGCATCCCACGCTGAGTGAGATGTCTGAGGGAAAATGTGCTATATGGTCAATACAGTATGTTCCCCCTCCTTTCTTGTGCTTGAGCCCCTGTGCCCTAAAGTGTCTTTGTACGTCCCTGGAGGAAGCGTACTTTTCTTCAGTCCATTATCAGGTTTCACTTAGAAAACGGAGTGAGTGGCTTGTAAATGTAAACATACCTATGAGTTTCCTTGCAATGTAGAGGTAATAGCAGCAGCTACGTGTAGCATGCTAGTAGTTGTAGCTATAGTGGCAGCAGGTCCAGTGGGGGCTGTAGTAGCAATGGTAGTTGTGGCAACGTGTGCGTGATAGAGAGACAGAGTAAGAGAGAGAGAGACAGTGCACGCGCGCGTTTACGTATAGGGTAAAGGATACTTTATCTATTTCTTCATCAAAACACAACCTTATGTATTATTTCTCTTATTATCGACCCCGATGAGAATCGTGTAAGTTGATAGCATTTACAGGATAAGTGTTTTATGGGTTTAATTCATGAAAGCCTGCGCGGTTTCGTTTTGATGATCCCACTACTATACACGTCCGAGGGCGTGCGCTGCGCCTAGCTCGCTCACTGTACGTGACGTCAAACCAGCATGGCGGTCAAGGTGACTTCGGCATCGCTCTCTAAGCGATTTTCAAACTCCTAGTTTTACATGTCTGCATGTGTTCTGTTTATTTTCATGTGTAGGAAGTAACAAGCTAGACTCGGTGGTCCTGTCGGGGTACGGTGGCTCGGATGTGGTGTGCTGTGAGGCTGTAGCATCACTGGGCTAGCCTCCGCCCGGCGGTGGCTGGCCTTGATGAGACATCCACAACCTCTGAGTTAGCGAGATAAAGCTAAACAGCTATCTGACTGCTAATACTGTTGTGATAGAGTCACTAACGCTGACTTGAATCGCTTCTTCTCACAGGACTCGACTCTATGTCCGTTTGAGATCGCCCTCTCGCGTTTTGCAGCTTTAAATCCTAACATGTCATTGCAGCTGTTTGTGTCCTCTTCCTGTGAGTACTTTGTGCTTGCTAGTCGGCTACCCGGCTGTTAGGTTAGATAGAGCTTGTGGAGAGCTCTGACTCGGTTGATTGTTTAGCTAGCTGCCTAACTTGCCTAACTTGATTGTATGTCAGGGTGCAGTCGTTTAGCTTTGATTGTGTGCCTTTGTCGCAGTGGGACGTCTTTCTCCTTCACAGCAGTGGACGTTTCAAGGAGACTCAAACACATAGCTGTTTGCGTGTTATGCTTCATTTCTATCGTCTACACCGGCTGCAACACCTGCTTTACTCAGCAGCCCTATTTTGAAAATGCAAAAAGCCTCATTCAGTTTGTCAAACAATGTCGTAATGGATTGTGTGCTGTTTTAGGTGCAATCTACCAAACGTGGGGATCCAACTGAGCTGAAAGCAATCTTCCAAAAGGTAAGGTTAACACAGTTTTCATCCACACAAAATCAGTGTTAAATGTTTGTTTGTTCAATATCAGATGCATGGACATAGTAACGTGTTTACCCCTCTTGTACAAACACAACATGTATTAGTGAAATAGCTCTGGGTGTAGAAACCAGCTCACCCAGGGCTGTTGTAACTTGCTCACTGAGCTTGTAAATTTTCTCATGGGGTTTAAATTACAGCATTAGCCACAGTTAAAGGTCCATCACAGACTGCTTTTGTTATAGTGTTCATTAATAACTGTTACTGAATAGCTTGTTGCTAATCATATTTATCAGGCAACCTAACATTAGTGCTGTTTCTAACAAGAGTTGAAGTTAAACATAATTGTGGTTGATACACGTTGAAGCAGCAAAAGCTGTAGTGAGTTGAGGTGTTGTTTTAGTTCTGTCCTGCAACATGGCATCAATTTGACTGTCCAGGGTTGAAGTCCTTTCTTAGGAGAATCAGTTTGTTACACTGTCTCCAGCACAGCGCAAGCAAGGACTTGAATGTCCTTGTGCTTTATGGTTCAGAGAGCACTCTCTGTGTGCTTATGTATTGAAATCAGAGAGAGTCAGATTAAAGGCTGAAGCATGTCAGAGGATACACTGGCCTGTGTATGACCATGAGATGACTGTAAGAAGAATAGGTTTGAACCTTCACCTTTCTCCACTGTCTGCAGCATACAGTATGTGATTGTTGTGTGGGCCAGCAGTTGTTGGCACCCTGAAATACATATGACAAATAGCATGCTCAACCCAAAAGACATTAGTGGACATGTGCCTGTTCATGCGTGCAAAAGTGTTGGCTAGTGTAATTCTGTCATGCAATGGCCGCAAGATCAATGACCTTGGCTTTTGAGGTTGTGCATCAGAGTAGTAAAAGATCTGTGACAGAGCAAGGGGATGTTTTTATGAGCCACTAACATCAAAATGAATTTGAACACCTTTGCTAGTTATTTGCACCTATACAAAGTTAGCGCAGCACTGAAAGAGTGCGTCAGTTCAGTGCAGTAAGGTGCAACGTTCACCTTCATAATGCTGTATTATGTTCTTAGCTTGTGTGACTACATTTTTCTGACTACTAACAAAGATCCGACTGCAAGCCTGTTACTTTGTAAGAAAGGTTAAAGGGCCTGATATTTACATTGTTGTCAGACCTGTAAAGCTAGGAATATTAAAATGTGTTTAATAATGCAAATTTCTAATCATAAAACACAAGTAAGTTGTTGTTTAAATAAAGACCATTGTATTTAATACTTTTTTAAGTCGTTAAAGGGACATTTTTGGCCCACGTGCCACCAGTTGAATAGATCCAGAGTATTATTGCTTCACTGTGGTTCAGTAAAAGCCATGTACTCTTCATGATCCACACTCATGCCTCTGAACACTGACCAAACAGGCCTTGAGCAAGGGCACTGTGAGGGTTAAAAAAGCTGATTGTAATCCATGCTTCTGAGCAGGATTAACTGCTGGTTATGTAAATAACTCGAACCCAACTTAAGAGAAAATAAAATGGACCCCAGTAAGCAATACTTGTGATTGTTTAATATAGTAAGAGGTTGTCATTCAGAGAAAAGAAGTTAGCATCAAAGCTAATGTTATTATTTATTCCCCCCCTCAGTATGCCAGTGTTGCGGATAAGGATGGAGAAAGGTTCATGACCCCCGGAGACTTTGTCCAGAGGTATCTAGGACTGCACACACAGATCCACCACAACCCCAAAACTGTCCAGCTCATCGCTGCTGTGGCCGACACCACAAAGGACGGGTACGTACCGACACAGAAACGCACACACTCAAGCAAAGCTTATCATCACCGACTGAAAGTTTATCGAGTCATGTTTGATCAGCGCTTGGCATTAGAGCCACTTGGAGATAAGATAAAAAGCCTGATGACTTCCATTTATCAGACTGTTTGTGTGTGCAGTTATACACGCACAAATAAGTCATGCATTCTGCTGATCATTTGACTTCGTGTTTGTATCTGTTTTACCCAAAATTGAAAGTTATCTCAGTTATGTCAGCTGTAGATAATTTCACGTTACAATTTTCAGTATATGTTTGCATCTAACAATGTTTTTATTTAAAAAGTAAAAATGAATGAAAATGGAGAAAGACAGAAAATGTGGTCCCTTTAAAGCAGTAATGTATGATTTGTAACAGTGTGTCTTTTTCTGTCTCTTCCACCTCTTATGAACTCACAACGGCAGGCTGATCTCTTTCCAGGAGTTCCTTGCGTTTGAGTCGGTGTTGTGTGCACCTGACACTCTCTTCATAGTAGCCTTCCAGCTGTTTGACAAGACTGGAACTGGAACCATTTCCTTCGGTACGGGCCAGTATGCTTTCTTTGTTCCTGCTGCAGTTTAGGGTTCAGTTCACATGATTTCAATGAATAGAAAAAATGACTAAGGACAAAGCTTTGTACACTTAAATGTTTTCAGCCGTCTGTTTTTGAACTCTTATGATTAGTTACGTTACACTTAATCCATCAGTGTCTGTGTGTGGGCTGCGTCATAGGAAGTTACACACTTTCCCGTGGTACACGTGAAGAAAGAATTTTCTAACATTGTTAACCAGATTATTCCTCGGTTTAAGTCATTAACATGGATGGACTTACATAATCGCTCTAATGCAACTTTTCTTCTGTCCTTCCTCCCTCTGCTTTCTTTCTTGACACACACACATTTTCCTTCAAAAAACCTGTCACAAAGACAGATAATTTATTCCTCTTTTGAATGTGTATTTTATGTGTATTTTTGCTGCAGAGAATGTGCGGGACATCTTCAGCCAGACCACAGTGCACCATCACATCCCCTTCAACTGGGACTGTGAGTTCATCCGTCTGCACTTTGGCCACGACAGCAAGAAGTGCCTCAGCTACCTCGAGTTCACCCAGTTCCTGCAGGTCCGCCGATTACACACTCACTCATCAGAGTGTTTTTGCTCTTGTTTCACTTTCTTCTTTCACTTGACTATATTTAAACTCAACCTTTTGGTGTCGGGTGTTATTCATTTCAGGAGCTGCAGTTGGAGCATGCACGCCAGGCGTTTGCCCAGAAGGACAAAGGGAAGAATGGCGTCATCTCTGCCATGGACTTCAGTGACATTATGGCCACCATCAGACACCACATGCTCACACCATTTGTGGAGGAGAACCTTGTCTCTGTGAGTGTTATACGTTTTTATGACATTTCTCTCAGGCTACAGAGAAGTTTGAGTTCAGAGTGACAGTGGGAGAAGTGTTATTTTCAGATGGCTGTTCTACATTCATTTTCATAGCTTGAAGCTCAGCCATTTATGTTCTTTATAGGCTACAGTTCTCCCACTGTTTGAGGAGCTAATACTCGAAGGCTAACTGGATCAAGACGTTTTAAATTTGGCCCAAAATATTAGAAAGAAATCCTTATGTTCTGATCACTGACTAGCTTCCATTTTTTGAAGGAAACAAGTAAATGTACAGAATCAGACTTTGCTTTAAGTTTCATGGGAGCATAATAAATTATTCACAGTCAAATCAGTACTTGACATCCTCTGCCTTCCCTCCAGGCTGCGGGCGGCAGCACCTCTCACATGGTTAGCTTCTCGTACTTCAATGCTTTTAACTCCCTCCTGAACAACATGGAGCTGATTCGTAAGATCTACAGCACGCTGGCTGGCACGCGGAGGGACACGCTCGTGACTAAAGGTACACACAGATTGTTGCATTACTGTGATGTTTCTGCTTTTCAGCTATGATGTGTGTGAGAGAGTACCAGGAATGTCTATACTATTATTAAAGCAATTCTCTCTCATCTGTGTCCTCCTGCAGAAGAGTTTGTTCACGCTGCCAACAAGTTTGGTCAGATCACTCCCATGGAAATTGACATCCTGTACCAGTTATCAGGCCTGCACTCCCCCTCTGGGTAAACAATCACTTTGCTACTCACTTAAAGTCTGTGATAGAATCTGTCAGGCCTAAAATATCCTGAAATATATAAGAAATTATCATCTGTGTGGAGACAGTGATGTACATAACAGAAATGCATATCTGTGCATCAGGCGCCTGAATCTTATTGACATTGAGAGGATAGCTCCGTTAGAGGAAGGATGTCTGCCCTACCACCTGGCTGAAAGCCAGAAACAGGTAGGATGCTCATGTGCACCTCTAAATATGATGTATCACACATTCTACATTCACACCATGAAAACAGGACTCTTACATTAAAAACTATTTACAGTGATGGCATTATTGACAGTTCTCATAATACATATATCCAATGGTCTCATCTGTGATTCTCCACCAGGCTCATGGGGACACCTCCAGGCCTGTGTGGCTGCAGGTTGCAGAGTCAGCCTACAGGTTCACCCTGGGCTCCATTGCTGGAGGTGAGTTATCCTGTGATAGGGGACATATGGGCCGCTGTCTGTTGTACACAGCAGCAGTTAAAGTATCCAGGTTGTTAATTAGTATTTGGTCTGAGTGTGTGTATGTGTTTGAATAGCTACGGGAGCGACTGCAGTGTACCCCATCGACTTGGTGAAGACTCGTATGCAGAACCAGAGGTCCACAGGATCCTTTGTGGGAGAGCTGATGTACAAGAACAGCTTCGACTGTGCTAAGAAGGTGCTTCGCTACGAGGGCTTCTTCGGCTTCTACAGAGGTAGGACACAAAGGCAGTGATGGTGGTATAGTGCTTACCGTCCTTCCCTTCATTTTGTTGCCATTTTATCCTCATCAGGCCATTAATTTCTTGAATACATATTTGCTGTCATAAAATTTGCAGTTAGCCTGCTGAAAAAGCCTTCAGCATGTAGTCAACTGATAGGACAAAAAATATGGACTCTTGGATTAAAAAATAATCTACTGTATTATTATATAATGTAATTACGGGTTTATTAATCCAAAATTAATCACATATCAATAATTTTGGTTTGAAGCATTGCATTGCAGGTAGACTTACTCGGTCTGCTTCACCCTGTTTTTTTATGATTCATTTTTCAAAATTAACATGTTGGATTCTTTGGATGTTCACTTATTTTTGAAGCTGTATTCATCCATCTTTTCTTTGTTTGTTCAGCCATAGTAGATTACTGTTTACTCGCAACACTTGCAGAGACCGGAAAAGCAGCCGCTTAGCTCCGCCTACCCTCTCTGGCAACGCATCACTAACTGGGCGCCGCTTGTGATTTTTTTCTGCGAATGTCGCACCTGACACCCAGTCCACAATAATACTATGTACTGCAAATGCAAAGGCTTCCGTTAGTGGGCCATAGGCTCAATCACCATTGTGTTACCTCATTCGAGGATAGATAGTGACTTAACAGACATTTATTTACATGAAAATCTTCGTGATTATTACTTTATGGAATTTCCTAATATTGTAGGAAGTGTGAAGAAATCAATTTGTTACACTTGAGAATAGAGTTTATGTACATGTGGCGAAATTGTCTATCACACATTGTTAAGTTAAGTAAAGATAATTATTGTACCTTGACATGTATTTCACATGCAAACAATAAAACTGAAGACTTAGGGATGTGGTTATTACCTCTGCTGTTTTGATAGGCTTTTAGTCAGTCTATATCCAAAGGTCATTAACGATAACGACAGTCAGCAGATTGTTTCATGACCCTGCCTTTTGTCTTGTTGCGCAGCTTTTATTTTTGTCTGACACCTAAGGTTTCGTTTTTCTTTTGTTCCTTATTTTAGGATGTACTGCTTTAATGTGCGTCCTCGTCTTTATACATCATTTGTAAAACTCTGTTTGTCTCTCTCAGTCAATCCCTTCATGTTTTTTACCTTCATTTCCTTATTCGTGTTTTTTTCTCTTGCTCATGTTTGACCTGTAACATTTATGAAATGAGATCACTCAGTTCTCCCATGATGCCCCACAGGTCTGGTTCCTCAGCTTATAGGTGTTGCACCTGAGAAGGCCATCAAACTCACAGTGAGTGCCTCCATAAGCATTCACACACTGCTTGAAAATCTAATTAATTTAAACAAAAGGGTTGACAAGATAAAAAAGCTTTAAGTCTGTGTAAAAATAAAGATTTATAGGATGAAAGAACTTAAATCAAGCCAAATTTAAGAAGGCAAAATGACTCTCATGCCTGCTGTTGTTTGTGTCCCACAGGTGAACGACTTAGTGAGAGACAAGTTCACCGGAAAAGACAACACTATTCCTTTTTACGCTGAGGTTATGGCTGGAGGCTGTGTAAGTCCCAAACACTTGTGTCCCGCTCCATCAGTGTGTGAATGCATCAGTGATCATTAGATAAGAAGAAAAGCAGATGCAGTCAGTCACAAAAGGTGTTTGTGCTTCGTTATTTATAAGGCCATTAGACAGTAACTCGTGCATGCAGTCGCTTTAGTTTTTGCATTAACTTGCTTGCAGAGTTCTAAATGACTTTACTAACAGCGGGCTGCAATGCTAAATTGCAGAAACTGTCATTGTCCAACGCAACATGTTTTTTTTCTGTTTTTGTTTTTAGTAGCGTTGTTCATCTTACACACATTGGCCCAGCACACCTTACCCTCCGAGGAAATGGCAAAGTAAATGATTGATCAGGATTGAATTTTTACTTGATACTTTTATTGAGCAAGACATGGCTCCCATCCCTCAGCTGCGTGCATGTAAGATGCAGAAGCATATTTGTTTTTATGTAGGTGTTTGAACAAGCGTTTCTTATTTATTCAGGCTGGAGGCTCTCAGGTGATCTTTACCAACCCTCTGGAGATTGTGAAGATTCGCCTGCAGGTGGCAGGAGAGATCACCACCGGACCTCGAGTCAGCGCACTCAGCGTGGTCCGTGACCTTGGCTTCTTTGGCCTTTACAAGGTAACGTGTCTTTGAATGCAGCACAGCCTTCTCTCAGTGTGTGAAACAGACCAATTTGATTTAGAGGCACTCTCTCTCTCTGTGCCTCTCACATTCATAGTCTACTCCCGAGCACTGTCTAATATATCTGTCTGTTCTTTGTGTGCCTCTATAGGGTGCTAAAGCGTGTTTCCTGAGAGACATCCCCTTCTCTGCCATCTATTTCCCTGCGTACGCCCATCTCAAGGCCTACATGGCTGACGAGCAAGGCAGGATCGGAGCTTTGCAGCTTCTCACTGCTGGAGCGATTGCAGGTATCTTCAGATTGTGACCTTGAACAGCAGAAGCAGTCTGTCAGGGCTCCTTCAGAACATAATCCAAGCATACACCTGCACTGTATTTAATGAAATACTGCATGAGAGAAATGTATACCATTTTATTGGAACCGAAGCTGCCAACAGGTATATAATCTGACATCTTTGTCTCTCTGCCTCCCAGGTATCCCTGCAGCCTCCCTCGTGACGCCTGCTGATGTCATCAAGACGCGTCTGCAGGTTGCAGCAAGGGCAGGACAGACCACCTATACAGGGGTCATTGATTGCTTCAGGAAGATTATGAGAGAGGAGGGCTTCAGGGCTTTGTGGAAGGGAGCTGGAGGTGAGTGTTTGTGTGTTCCTGCACACATACAGAGTGTGTGTGTGTGTGTGTGTGTGTGTGTGTGTGTGTGTGTGTGTGTGTGTGTGTGTGTGTGTGTGTGTGCATGTGTATGTGTCTGACTGACAGTTTTTGCATTCTAACTGGGTTTGATTCTCTTTTGTCCAGCTCGTATGTGCCGGTCCTCTCCTCAGTTTGGCGTGACTCTGGTGACCTATGAGCTCTTACAGCGGTGGTTCTACATTGACTTTGGAGGACAGTAAGTTGATCTTCAGTTTGTTTAAAGGAACAGTTAGGTCACTTTTGTGGCCTTTTTTTTTTTTACCAGTTTAGACAGCTGAGAAGTTGTTTAAGGTAGAGTTTGGAAAAGCACATCAGGATGCACTTGTAGGATTTATGGCCAGTATTTAAAGGAGCGATTCGCCCCTGGAAAAAGCCACTGTCATTCACAGCTGCTGTTCTCTGTAATCGATAGAAGCAAAAATATTTGAAATTGGCGCCATAGCTGTGGAGAAAGTTGTACAAACAGCTCGTGGTTTCGCCCATTCTACATTCCTACAACACCCAGCGTGCATTGCGGCCCTCCCTCTGAAAGGAACGGCCCAGCGAGAGACGCTAGAGTCAAATGCTACCGTTTTCCAGTCAAGGACATTGATCGCTGCCGGCAATGGCTCCGGAAAAAAATCTCGAAATACGACGAGAATATACCGGTGGATCGTCTTAAAAATCTTCAGGTCTGCAGTCTGCATTTCAAACCTGACGATTTTGAACGAGACATGACATCGGAGGCGGGCGTCCTAGATTGAGGAAGTGTAGTTTATCAAGCTCCCTGGCCTCCGCCAGATGACGTTTTTTACGTAGTCTGGTGGAGGTTTTCCAGGGCCCATTGGAGAAGCGGATAGCGTCCTCCAAAGAGAGTGAAATTGCATTTTTTGTCTACCATAATGGCATTAGCTCCCCATAATAGCATGATAGGACTGAGGTTGAAATATTGGTGAACTGGCCCTTTAAGTACAGAATATCTGGCTTTAGAGACAGGAAATAAAAGTGTGAAACTGCCTTAAAGCAATATTACAACAAAAACATTTTTTATTCTATATATGATTGTTCAATAATTGCCTATCCTCCTCTCTCTCCTCTGCAGTCGTCCAGCAGGATCTGAGCCCACGCCCAAGTCTCGCATCTCCGAGCTTCCTCCGATAAACGCAGACCACGTTGGAGGATACCGCCTGGCTGCAGCTACCTTTGCCGGGGTGGAGAACAAATTTGGCCTCCATCTCCCCAAATTCAAGTCCTCCGGCGTGGTGTCCATACATCACCCAGAGCCAGTCACTGCTGCACCGGCCGAGGCCCCGTAGAGATCTGAGTCTCCATATCACCATGCCATCCCTACTCTCCTCTAACCAGGAGCCAGACACTTAGATAGATACACAAACAAAACAAAACACGCACAATTACATACACTCCGCAAATAGAGGGCCATTAAGTTAGGAACAAACAACAGCAGCCTGTTGCTCTGCAGGGTGACCACGTGCTGCGCTGGTCCCCAGCCAGTGGTGGAGGTGAAGAGCTGGCTGCAGCTGTGGATGTAAGCAAGCGGACAGCGACGGGACCAGACTGTGTTGTATCTTCAGTGGCTGGACGCTCCTGGCATCTCCATTTTTTTTGTGTGTGTTCTTTTTTCCAGCATTTGTATTAAGCAGAGCCTTGGCACTCCTCTCTCTCATGAGTAGCATCATGATTTTTATTTTTCTCTCTGGCACTCAGTGTGAGTCGGACTTCTCTTATTGGACGGCAGGCATAGAAAATATTAGATTGGTCAGCACGGTGTGTGTGTGTGTGGGGCTTCACTCTTGCTTGGTCCTCAGTCAGGAGGCTATATACTGTACATATTGTATATCTGTACTGAGAGTACATTAACAGGAAGCAGTGAAGCAGATGTTACGAGGCAGAGCATCGCAACGTTCAGTAAATGTAATGTTAAGGCAGCGTGGGGCCTTGGGTCCTGGTTTCAGAGAATCACTCTTACTGATGTACAGAACTTTTCGATTCAGTGTTTTCTTGGTGAAACAAGAATCATGAGCAGAGCAGAATTAGGTTAATAAATTAAATGTATCTAAATTCAGTCATTGTATTTTATTGAAATAAATAAATCATCCATATGGTTTTAATTTTAACAATATGTCTAGAGTTTTATTCCAATGGAAAAGTGCAACCATTAACTGTATGAGGAACAGTAACAGGAAAGAGTACAGTACAATAAGTCTAAGCAGAATACTGATCTTCTTCATGTTATATTAAACATGGTTGCTACGGTACATTTTTTAGCTCATTCTAAACATTGAAGAGAAAGCGTTTTTTAAGCTGAACTTTTTCACCAGCCTGGTGAGGTTGGACTGCTGCATCGTGGAGGGGACAAAAAGCTGGATGGAAAAGCAAAATAATAAAAAACAATCCATGTTCTGTGAAAATAGTTTCCAACCTCAGCTGAACATCTCAATTTAAAACTTCATGTAGCTTATTTAGATCCTCTTAAAGAGGACGTGTCAGGAAACTGTTCTCTACTACTCATTACACAGGTACAGAGTATAAAACAATAACCCTTGGTACAGAAAAACATTTTTTAACTGTACTAGTGTCAATAAATTCAAGGCAAGTTTAGTAACAGATTTTGCCTGGTAAAAACACCTGTAGTGCTAATTTTAGGAATGTACTACTCAAGCTTTTAGTACAAAGCAGCATTTTTTAAACAATACACAAAATCTTTAAATAAGTGTAACCACCAGAATAAATATTAAATATTGTAGTGGTTAAAATATAAGTGACACACTCCTGCACAGGCCAGAGTGTGCACACGTAAGCACGACGTGCTGTATTAGTCATCAAGTGCTGCTGAGGATAAAGAGGATCTGATTGTGATATGTCAGCCTTTCTTATGTCACTCTGTTGAAACACTTGGCCGGCCAGGTGCACAAGCATGTCCGGAAAATATTAAAACATGTAAAAACACTCAAATGGTAATAAAAAGGTGCAAGTACAAAGGTTTGCATATTTAAAAAAGGGCTGAGTTGGTTGAGGCCTCAGGAGAAGAGCAGTTTCGGGAGCCCTGAGGATGTTATCAAAGCTAGAAGTTTAAAGTGGACAGCCACATCTGTGCTGATAATCACTTCCCTGTTTTCCCTTTTCACCCACTTAACTGTAGTTTCTGTAACACTACTGCTACCAAGACATTCATTGTTCCTACACATACTCTAAAGCTCTTAAAGACACATTTAAAAACACATCTAAAACTCGTCTAAAACTGTCTTTTCTATCCCTTCTAGCTCTGCACATCTCCTCAGGCCAAAACATGTAGTGGGTGGAAAAGCTGGAAGCCAGTGTGGTGTAGTGTGCTATAGGTGTGTCACGTTCCGGAGAAATATTTATGAGCGGTTGTCAGTGTGGAGTTTGTGACAATCAGACGTTAGCCAGTTCCTCAGCTTCATCTCGGTTCTCGTTGATCTCGGCCAGCGTCCTGACGAAGCGCGTCCACTCGTCAGCCTTGGGCACGCAGATTTGCTGTAGAAAGACAAAGAATAAAGCATCAAACAGCATGTTAAGAATCTAAAACCAATATTATTTTTGTTCAGTTACGTAACTTGAAGACGGGATGCGATGATGCCTTACCTCTCCTACGTCGTAGACCTGCACCTGTCCATCCGAGTCCCCAGTGGCGATCTCTTTGCCTGAGTGAGCCCATCTCACACGGTTCACTGCCGGAGCGCCCTCCACACTCACACTGGCTGTAGGAACCTAGCAAAACACACGGCAGCTTAAAAAAGGAGGTGGTCCACTGTTGGTCTGCAGAGTAAGAACACTATATGGAATAATATTAGGAATATGAAAGACATTTTTGGAAATACACTTTTTGTAAAGATTAAACAAACAAAATACAATGGTTTAATAAGTGAGCTTTAGAGGTGCTGGTAGGCAGATTTTGTTACCTTTTGATAAGGCTAAGCTAACCCCATGCTAGCACCAGCTACATTCAACGTACAGACATGAGAGTATCGACCCCTCTCATCTTACTCCAGGAAGCAAAGAAAATAAGCACATTTCCCAAAATGTCCAAACATCCATTTAATACGTGAATCAGTCTATTGTGCCTACTTCAGTATCATTGTTGAGGTTCCACAGGTCCAGGCGTCCAGCCAGGTCCACACAAGCAAACAGAGCAGGGTGTGTTGGAGACCACATGGCATCGTAGACATAGTCACAACTATCCTCGAAAGAGTACAACGGACGGGTACTCTGTACATAAGAACGAGAATGGATTCATGTTGAAACACGTGACTTTCAGTGCCTCCTACAGTGTAACAGGCTGTGTGTGACTTCAAATGTCTCACCTTCGTGCTCCACAGTTTGACCGTCCAGTCAAAAGAGGAGGAGATGAAAAGATGAGAGAAGTCAACAGGTCCTCCAGCGCTGTGACAGCTCAGACCAGTCACCGGACCGTGATGGCCCTCAAACACCTCAGTGATACCGGCCTTACTGTAACACAAACGTGAGAATGTGAGGACCCAAAAGACACGCTGTTGCTTTCACATCATTGTAAGCCAATCAAAAATGTGGTGCTAATTAGGACATGAGGTCAAAGAGCACTCACCTCCCGTGGCGGCAGGCTGTGTAGACGGAGCCGTCCTCGCTCCCCACCACAAAGTTGTTCACGTCGGCCAGAGGAAACGCCATGGAGGTGACAGCCACAGCTTTGCTCTGTTTGAACACCAGCTCCAGACTGTCCTGAAGAGAAAACACACACAGACTCAGACTCTCTGACAAACCAGCTGGTATTCATGAAACCCTATCTTTACACGACCCGAAAAAGTTGAACGTACCTGTGGCTGAGAGAGCATGTCGAGACTCCAGGAGCACATTTTACCGTCGGTGGAAATGCTGATCAGGTTGTTAGCGTTTTGGGTTCCCACCACGTTCACACAGTAGACTGGGTGCTGAGCACAGCAGAGCACAGTCAGGAGTTAGACAATATATACTAATCAAGACCAGTCAGCAACATGTTAAGATGAGGAGTAGAAACTACCACAGTTGTGACTGTCTGTAGACATTAATTGCCTCACCGTGTGTGCAGCTGCAGACAGGGGAGTTCTCTGAACAGGGGTGCGCTTGTTGCTCCTGTTGTCCCATAAGACAATCTGTCCAGAGTAAGTCCCACCCACCACCAGGTTGGGGTGAAACTTTGCAAACCCGACTGACATCACTTCTGACTGGAGGGAGAAAACAATACAACTGAAATATATCTTATTCTGCTAAATGTTTGGTCGCATGCATGTTAATGACCTCCTTACCTGGCAGTGGAAGATGTACTCAGGTGTGCCTTTCTTGTACTTCAAGTTCCAGACCAGTGCCACTCCGTCAGGCTCGTGGGGAGCATCCTCGTTATTGTTGTATGAGGCCACAAGCAGCTCTGGATACTGAGAGTAACATAGCAACCAAGTAGAGGAGAATGAGGAAAAGGCAAGAACTATCTACACAAAGAGCTTGAGTCCATCTCAGGGTTCTGACCCACCTGAGGAGACCAGTCGAGACAGGTGACCACTCTGTTTTTAGTCCAGCGCTCATCTGCAAACTGTCTGTTCAAGAACAGCTTTGCACCGGCCTGCAAGTCACTGAAAGGGACCAAAAAAATAAATTATTTTCAACTCTGCCTAATATCCGATTCTAAAACAAAACCACAGTTTAGTTTAATGTTCCTCACCCCTCCTTATCCTCGAGATCTCTGCCGCTGTAGTCAAAGCAGACGTCCACCTGCTCGGCCAGAGCTCTCTCTACAATTCTGCTGCTTCGCTCGAAAGACGACAAGAACTCCTCAGAGTGCAGGACCTGCAGCTTCTCTTCCTCTGTCAGCTCTTTGGGAGAGTCTATAAAACAGATAATTCAATATGAGAGAAGGAAAAAAAACAGACAAGATGTTGCTTACTTGTCACATACTGCTAGATGCTGAGTATCATTACTTCAAGCAAAAGCAGTACGGTAAAAGTAAGCTACGCCAATTACAGCCAGCTCACACTATGAAAGTCAACAACTGTCTGTACTCACCGTCCTCTTCCTGTTCGCCCTCATCATCTTTCTCCTCCTGGGTGTCCTCTGCTGGTGCAGGGGCAGTTATCTCCTCATCCTCTTCCTCATCTGAAACACACCGAGATTTAAACAAGTTTTACTCTGATTCAATCAAAAATAAAAAGTTAAGAAAACATGCTTATGTTTGTTTACCTGCTTTTTGTTCGATGTGTGTCGGCGCCTCGGTGTGTGTCTGTGTTTCTTTGGAGTAGGACACCATTTCCCTTGGGATAAAGTCCACCTGGGTCATTTTGGACATGCCCAGCCTCACAGCTCCACGTCTACACACACATACCATCGGGGGAAATAAGCACACACAAAAACACAAGTTTGCAACAGGAAGAAGAACCTATTGCAGATTTTATGTAGCAACATGAATAATGATGTACAGACATAATAATAACACGTTTAGACAAATCTAACATGAAACCACAAAAAACTGAATAAAGCTGGAAGACAAGCTAAAGGAGAGAGGAGGAGCAGTACCCCATGAGCTCAGAGTCGGAGTGGAGTTGCAGAGTAGAGGGGTCAGGATCCCAATGCAATGTCCTTTTACAGCCAAACCACCAGACGGTGTTAGTAAGAGAAAGACAGGACGGACAGAAAGAAAGTGGAAAACAAGAGGATGAGAGCAAACGCGGAGGATGAGCAAAGTGAGAGATGGAAAAGACAGGAAACAGAGTGGAGGACAGACAGAGAGAAGAAGAAGAACGGAGTGCGTGTTAATTGAGAAACATCAGCGTGCCGGTGAAAAAGCAAAGAGGAGACAAGTCAGAATTCAGCAAGTATATTCACCATGTTAACACACACACAAACTTGGCATGCAGGTATAACTTGACATTACATAAAAATGGACTAAAACCAACCAATCCCCATCTCTCTCTCCGTCTCACACTCACACAGACCTTGGTCCCGCGTTTCCGTCCCCAGAATCTTGGCTTCCTGCATCGCTGCCCACTGATTTGTTGGAGGGAGACATGGGGGCGGGGACTAGGTAGTGAAACAGACACGTATCTTCTGTTACTACCCTCAGGGACTGAGCTGTGAGTGCGTGTAGTAAGTAGATGAATGGGTGAGTGAGTGGGGGAGAGAGTGAGTGAGGGAGGGGAAAGGTATGGAAGAAGTGTCAATGAGTGAGTAAGTGTGTGAATGAGTTTGCATGCGGTAAGGAGGACACAAAATAAAAGGAGACACAAAAGGGGAGAGAAGAGAGAATGAAAATAAATGGCAGGCAGGTTTAGGTGTCATGCACAAAACAGTTATGTAAAATGTTCAGATATTGTGTGAGGTTGGGTTGGGTGGGGGGGTGGGGGGTTTGGAGGTGAGGGGAAGTGACGGAAATCGAGCAAAAGTTAGAGGTGACTTTTATAAACACTGCAAATCCAACAAGCAAGCGACCAGGAAACAATGGGACATAAGAGAGGGTGAAGTGTAAAATACAGAAGCATGCTGGCATCGTAAGTTTACCATGCATGTCAGGGTTGATGCCGACACTCTGCAGAAGAGCATCCGCCTCCCTCCTCTTCCTCTCCAGGTCAGAGTCTTCATGACCGGCAGAAGACCCACCGCCCGCCTCGGCACCACGCTTTGAGTCTCCCTACAGAGCACAGAAAAGACTAAAAACAAAGCAGCAGCCTGGAAAGTTCCGCATGCGTGGAAGTTATGTCTTCTACCACTCACGTCCTTTTTTTTCTTCTCCTCTTCTTTTCTCTTCTTCTCCTCTCGAATCTGTGCGATCCGTTGTTTCTTCCTCTCCAGTTCAGCCTTCAGCTCGCTCTTGTCCGACATACTGCAAGAGGAAGAGATAGTGTTACAAGACAACAGATTTATTTTTCAATTAATACATATAATAATTTATGAGTATTTGATCATTTATATGATTTGATTTGTTTCACTCAGTCTGTCCAAATGGACTACATGTCTGAATGGACACAAAGGCTTAGAGGGTGTGTATTATGTCTGCAACTGATATCAGTCAATTTATTTGTCATTAAGTCATTAATGACTGATTAAGTCATTTTGTAATCTATATATTATTTGTTCTATAAAAGGTCAGAAAAATGACCAGATTAAAAGCTTCAAAGTAAACTATATCAGATATGGCCCAAAGCATAGCCATTCCTGCACTGTGATTAAGCGTACAGACAGAAAAAGGGTTTAAAAAAAATCTATTGATAGACTTCCTTGAATTATGACAATATTTTTTATATATCAAAAGCATTGTATTGCTTTAATTGCCCTTAATCCCTCTGATCATTATTGTATAATCCAAAACTAATCTGTTAATCAGCTCTGAGCTGGTGTTTGGACAATAGTCTCCTTGCCTCAAAGCTTTACTGCAGATCTATTTCAGAGCTAATAGATTAGTTATAGATAAACTGACAACTATTTTGACAAGTGATTATGTAATTTTACAAACAAATTGTCCTGACATTTTAAGGATTAAGCCAAGATGAAACACCTATTCCACAACTGCAAGGTCATGTATTGTGTACTGCACCACAAAATGTCCTTATGTTAAGGAAATTTTGCTTTGCCTTGTGACTTTAAAATAATAAGCATTTCCAACATCAAAATTGCACCTTTCAGCGCTACAGTATCCAGAGTCAGATGTTTGGAGCAGTAGCTGTTTGTGCAGCACTAACACTGTAGCCCAGGGCCTGTCACACTGCTAGCATGTGAATCACAGCCAGCTGCTGAAAACAATGTTCTCTTTATCCGTATTTTTTTTCTCCATAAAGTCGCGGCTTACCATTAATGGATAAGAGAGTTTTTTAGTCCAAAAATATATAAATTATAAAATATAAACCCAGAAGATAATTAAAACCTTTAGTTATATTTATACTCTCAAACAATTTGTGGTTTATTATTTCTCACTATTCTTAATATATTACAAGTAAAAACTAGCAGCGTTTTGTATAAAAATTTTGCAGCTGGCATAAACGACAGTTACAATCTGGTTATGTCCTAATCCTATTTATTTGTGTCAATAACAATTGGACAACCGAAATGCTCCAATCCCACTCCACCCACTGTCATACTGACTGCTTATGAAAGCAAAACTAGCAATTGTGTTAATTTTACCCTGTTTCTTCATTAAAAGTTTCTACTTTGGAGAACAATTCGTGTTAAGAAGGCTATCTACTGGTTTAATTATTGTCATACGTCAAACAATGTATTTTATTATCTAACTAACGGAAACAATGTCCGCACAGATATCTAGCTTAGCCGTGTTAGCATGCTAATCTCCATGGCACCCGGCGGGCCTGCTGTTATAATAAGAGACTAACGGTAGCATCGCAAACCAACGCCCGAACCTTTCTTCTTTACTGTCCCGTTTACCATGACGTTTAAAAGCAACATAGTTATGAAGACATGGTAAAATACCTGATATCAGATGTTAGATTTAGGTTGACAGACGACAATAGGATCCAGTTTCACGAGGGTTAAGTCTAAAGATAAGTGATGGTGGTGGAGACTGATGATGCTGGAAGGGAGACAGTAGTTTACGCCGCTGCGCCCTTCTTCCTTGGCGGTTGGTCGGACAACCGTTAGTGTAGCGTACTACCGCCCCCTGCTGGCTGGAAAAAACCCAAAACCATATCCCTGAGAATTTCCTGAGGTGGAAGAGATATTCTTTCTTTAAGTCAAATCAGCAATAATGATCCATTATAGGCTAAATTCATGCTCTTTGATATCACAGAGGTACATACTTTTATATATAATGGGTTTATTATAGGCCTACTGGTAATGCAAATATATGAACAATTCGTCTCAGTTTGCTGGTGTTGGATAAAAGGTCCAAGACAGATGGAGATAGATATAGTTTTTCCATAACTGTTTGGATTAGGTGATCCCAATGAGTCGTCTCCACAGTAAAAAAAAAAAAATCGCCTGATCGATGTACATTTATTAAAGTATCACAAGTATCAGCAATATGTTCATTTTAAAATAGCCTATACATGTCATATAATATAACTAAATAATTATTACTGAGATATTAACATATAAAAAACATTTTATTGTTGTAGCAGGCCAAGTTGGGGCCTATTTCAGCTACTTTATGTACTGTTTGGTTGTGAAGTCAACAATATTTCTTTATATTTTAGTAATAAGATTATTAAGTATTCTTTTAAAAATCTTAATCTTCAAGTAACTTCCAACTATAGTTGTTTAAAAAATAATTAAGTAGTAGCAGGAAATGAGGAAACATCACACATATATATCACCATAACTAATCATTTTTTATTGTCTTTAATTGTTTTTACTCTATACAAAAGTTTATTGTGCATTTATTATGAACACCAAAACAAACATACAGCAAAGCCATAGAGTGGTTTGTCATGTGGAAGAAATATTGCCATAAAAGCTTAGTTTACATGTCTGTCCTGTAAAACATTTGATGATTTACATGATTCAAATTTTACTCTTCGGTTTTAATATGGATTTGCTCAAAGTGTTGCCTTGGTTTGGTTTTGTGATTTCATATTGCAGTCTCATCCTGCATGGAAGGATATTATTTCTGAGGTACTGTGTTCTTACTCTTCTGGAGCTGCATAACTTAAGGGGTCATAAAGGTCACGTTTGAAATCATAAGGATCAAAGAAAGGGTAGAGGGGCTTCTGGGTGGCTTCTGCTGCAGGGGCACTCTCCTCTGCTTTGGGTACTTCCTCTTTCACCACTGTCTCTTCAGCAGGGGCCTCTGGTGCTGTTGTTTCCTGGACGGGGCGGGGCGGATGATCAATGAGGCAGTCGGGGTCCCAGTATGGGTCGCAGTCATACTCCATACCTTTAGCAGTGATAGGTGGAGGAGGAGGGGGAGGTGGGACAGACTTTTTGGGAGCGGGAGGAGCAGGAGGAGGCGGGGGCTGTTTGGGAGGAGCAGCAGCTTTTATCTCCTCCTCTGTTTTGGGCCTGCAGGCGGGGTTGCGACGCGGATCGCACAGGACAGGAACGGCCCCTGTTGGCAGGTAGACGATCTGAGGTTTGCACAGAGGGTCCTTGGGGTGACACAGATAGATCCTCTGAGCGTTCTCCAGAGGGTCTGGTGTGGGAGCAGGAGTGGTGGGGGGTGGAGGAGGCTGAGTAGTTGGTGCTGCAGTGGTAGTCTGCACACCCATGACGTTTTGGTAACTGGAGGCATCAGGGCCATAGGTCAACTCCAAGTGACGCATCTGCTGATACAACATCCGGATCCTGTCGATCTCATAGATCTGAGTGAGAAATAAAGAAACATATCAGAGAGGAAAATATATTCTTACTTTAAAGTTAGACCACATGATGTAAAAATCTACAATCAACTGTGACTTACGCCTTCAACGTGTCCGATGCTGTTGTAGTAGCGATAGTAGGACTGAAAATCAGGATTTCCTCTGTACCACTTTGGGTCGATGTTTCTCTTAGGTCGAGAATTAGTCAAGAAATCGTGCGCCTGAGCAGAGCCAATGCTTAATGGATTACCTGTGAAGGGACACAGAGTCAGGAATTATAACAGGGGACAAACAACTTTTTACAATTTTTTACACTTTTTCTTTATTTTTGGAACTGTCAATTTAATTTTAATAAATAGAGTTGTATCATAATAAGAGAGATGAAATACCTCCAGGATTCTTTACTTTCACCAGAGATGTTGCATCCAGCAAACCTAAAGGGAGGCAAAGCACAAATTAGACACTCGCTCCAAACGGAAAAAAACAATTCACTCTGCAGCATTTCAAAGAAATGACAGGAGACATCAGTGTTATCACAGCTACAAGTTTGCATTCAAACATCATTCAACTTTGTTTTGGTATAGTTTTCACTCCTCTATAAAAGGTCAGATGACAGAACAATAATTTCAAGTAATTTGCTTGGACACACCTGGCATTAACAGCAGGTAGCATAGCGCCCTCAGCAGGGACACTTGGGAAATCATCCTCCACATCTGCAATTGCAACATCACACACAAGCCCAGTTATTTAGCATTCGGTTTTACACAACTTTTACTACTCAAAAGGATAATATTTTTGTATAGTTAATGCATGTTCAGAAGACAGAAACAAGCAAACGTTAGAGAAAAAATATATGAAGACACACTCAAAGGTATCACACTCCATAACACAAACCACCAAATTCTGGCTAAGAGAAAAAATACCCAGATAAATGGAAAAGAAGAAGAAAGCTGCTCACCTGCTGTTGCATCTCCCCAGTCCTGGTCTAATCTGCTGCACAACATAACTGTTCATAAATACTGCTGTTAATACTGGGGCCTTTCCATTGGCCACTGAACTGCAAGTAGGCCTAACTCCACCCCTCGTGCATTTTCTGTTGAGACGTGGAAGAGCTCATTAGCACACTGAGCATGAAGCAGCAGTAAACTTCAAACAAAATGTGACTCCTTGTAAAGCCACAAGGAACAGCCTTGAAACAACAGGGCACCTACTGGGTGCACAGGCAGTCCAGTTTCCCAGCTCTTTCTATAGGTGTCACAGTCCATCATTAGAGGTAGAACGTATGAATGCAAATACAATACTGTTTTTTAAATCTACGTCTGTGAAGCATTGATTTTTCTATTTGTTTTATGAACCAGATTCTCAAAATATTGCCACATGCATCGTGTTACTGTAGACTAATTCTTGACACAACATGCCTGGCAGGAAAAAATTAACCCTCGGTCCCAAAACAGCTGGATATGTCCTTTTAAGTTCAGCCCTGGCCAGTCAAAAAATAGAGGGGGAGCGGCGTCAACTGCTGTTTAAGTCCCCAAGAAATATGCAGGAATTATGGGCTAGCTGGACTAAATACCAAGTCAATGTAAACACAGCCTGGGAATAGTTGTTCAAAGGCCTTACAAGCAGCACCTTTAATAGCTTCCACATCAATATACATGTTTCTGAATTCCTAGATAGCATAAATACACTTAAAAGAACTTCAAGTTCTGAAGACACTATTGGGAGAACAATTTTAAACTTTTCCTTTATCTCAAGCTCTGTGTCATTTCTGTCTTGGTTAGAAACAAAAACACATTTCAAAACACATTCATGGTAACAAGTTAGCCTAAAATTTAACATTTTATTTTGATTCCCCTCAGTTGAAAACGAACTGTCCAAAACACAACATTCAAACCCATTCAAACCCATTTTTCACTATTTTTTGGGATCTACCTAGCTTGGCTGGGCAGCTAGTAGCTTGCTAACAAAGAAGCTTGCTAGCTAACTGTTGTTGCCGCTTTTACACGTAGTTTTGATAAATGTAACAAAAAATATTTCTTAAATTCTGAAGTTTATGAAACTATTGTTGTTCTAGACAACCTACATGTTCACAATGGCTCCCAGTGCAAGTTCTGTGTAGTTAACTGTTGCACAACTAGTAGCATTGAACAGCCGTTAGCCGTTAGTCACCTTTTAACTGAAAAATGACTTTACTGCTGGTTAAGATTTAATGTAGGGATTATTTTTGGGGCTGCATAAAGTGAAAAGATTTTAGTAATATGAATTAAACAAAAAGAGAAATTTCAAGGATCTAAGAGCAAGTTACAATCACACAAAGGTCTTCAAGTGTCTACAAGCTTTTACAAGTGTGAACAGGCTACATTAAGGCCTAGAGACGGTAGTAAATCTTAACATTATGACAACCACTGAGCTAGACCATGGAATGATTTTTGTTTCTTTACATTCAAAGGTCATGTTTTTACTCTCCTGCTCTGTGTTTGTCATTTCAACAGCGAAGAAAACTTTATCCTTCAAACCAGCAGGTAAGGCTCTGATCAAAGAGTGCCAGAAGGAGACAGGGAGTCTATAGGGGCTCTACCAGGTGGCTAATGGTCAACATCTTACTGTAATTGCTCTGTGAGCATGACAAAAATGGAAGGGTAAGAGTACCTGTTACCTGTAAAATGATATACATTTATTCAAACTGTACACTGAGACAAACAGCCGCTCCGAAAAAATAAATCAACTTGTTTAACATAAGGTTTAAGTAGGGCAAAAAAAAACATATGGCTTATGAAAGCTGACATTATTTTACTATTTTTGCAGGCTTTTTCAGACAAACACTTCCAAATACTTGAAATTTTGTAAAAGCCATCAATTTGAGTAATGTTAATAATGGATAAAGTGAATCTGCACGACTTTTGTTGCAGTTTGACGATAAGTTAAAGAGATTGAAGAATGAAGTTCATGCTCCAATGTCTTTAAAAAACGACAGACATTGATGTTACTAAAGGTTTACTATGTTGAAGGAGATTCTAAATTATATCTGCATTATTTTGTGATGAAAAAACAAAAAAATGTCGTAATGATCTTACATCCAGGCTGTAATTAATAATACATTAAAACATTATTTTAAGAGATTATTTCCAACAACCTGCAATAATTGTACTTGGTGGCATTACAGAGTTAAAATGGATACAGATCACCTTATGACCTTTTGTTCTTTATTTAAGGTCAAACCCTAATGAAGGAGACCAAGAAATAGCTGCATTGCTGCAATGTACAGCAGCTGTGTTTGGATTAGGTGATCCCATTTCTTGCACAACTCAACCACCACCTCCAGGGTGTCAATTATGGTAACCTGTGCCCCTCTGATCTTTCAGTGAAATTACACCTTGTCCCGGAGCTCTCTGCAGGACACAAGAGGACCAGCTAAAGAGAAATGTTCCACACACACACATTCCACACTATGTATAGATTTAACCAGTCTCCACAAATCAAATTTTACACAAATATTACATCATATTTCAATCTATAGGCATACAGATGAATAATGTTTATATATGTCATTGTTTATAAATAATGAAATTAATGATAGCTGAATTCCATTAGTCAGCTACAGGGTCACAATCAGCATTCTGGGACACTTGGATATAACAGAACGGTTATGTACTTTTACCGTACTAAGACACTGCAAGACTGTTACTTGAAAAAGTTCTTATAACTTCTCCCATCACTGGAAAAGGGGCCAATACAATGCATAGCAATATCAAATGTGGAGTAGTGTGACAAAAATCAATAAGAATACCAAGTGACAGAAATGTATTGTTTGAATTCATTTTTAAAGCACAAAAAGGATGGTTTATGGTTTGAAAACTTAGATTTGTGGATATGTGATTTTGCAAATAGTAGGATCAGGTTGATAATATAGTATTGATTTGTTTTAGAGGGTGGATAATTTAAAAAAAAAAAAACAATACATTTTCATATAAGAGTAAAAAATCTGATTCAACATGTTGACATATAAAAGAGGAAATCTCTTTCCAAAAGAGACAGGAGTGGGAACATGTCCAGAATAAATGTTTTAATTCTTCCTGAACGATTTGACAAAAAGAATAGTTCACATCAATATCCTTCTTGAATCTTTGTAAGAATAGTTTGGAGGGATAAATGCGATGAATGATTTCAAAAGATACTTCTTTAGTTTTATTTGTAATCAGATATTTAGAAGGTATGCACCAGACTATATAATGGACGTTATTGCAGTGTCATTGTTCCATATGTCCACTAGGTGGCGAAGGACATCACACCGGAAATGTCCAACTCGTTATGTCAGTTCCTTTGAGGATGTAGAAGTTTTGTAGTTCCTGTGTAGTTGACCTGTCAGCGTTGTAGTACAAGCTGTCACTGCTGAAATTTTGTCTGTCCTTCTGGTAGTGGCAGTTTTCCGCCAGCAACACAGCGAGCGCCAGGGTTTCGGAAACACAAGACTGTTAGTACTTACCGTTGTTGCTGCTGTCAGCTAACCAGCGAGCTAACGGCTAAAGTTAGCTAACAAGCCAACAAGCTGGTCAGCTAGGTTGCTAGCTAGCATTCGACGGTAGCTAGCAGCGTTAGCTGGCTTTTTGCAGTTAGCTAGATAGGGAACAGACAGTGCAAAGCTAGGAAGCCGCCCACTCCTGCAAGCAGCAAGCAGCATTCCGGACAAAAGAGTGAAAGGTAAGTAAGCAGAAACTTGGCAAAGTTGTCTAACGTTAGCTGACATAACTAGCCGGGTTATTTAGCCTCTTGGTTTTAAGGCTTTTTGCCGTAAGGCGAAAGCTTCCAGTATGCCAGGGTTTCACAATTAAGCTGCTCAACCAGTGTCACCAGAGACGTTACTACTCCACTGTCAGCTGTTTTAGAGACTGATTTCACTTCTGCGTTAGCTTTTGACAACTTTGGTCTCTGTTTCTGTGACTTCGCCTGCGTGCCATAGTAAAATAAGCTAGAAAGCAGACATTGGGAACATTATGTGTAATGCAGCTCAAGTCTTTGGTTGTAAAAGTGTGGTCCGGGACCCTGCAAGAGGCCACGAAATGATTCCAGTGCTCACTAAAGTAAAATGCACATTTTATTTCTGTGTTTTACTTCAAGTACAATAACAGAATAAACCAGTGCTTATAGAATGGATCTCAATGTACACATTGTTAAACCCAAAACTAAAGTTGAAAGAGAGAGCAGAAACAAGTAGTTTCTTAGTCGATAAATAGGTGGAAGATGAACTAATTTATAATAATTAAGTCATTTATCAAATAATGTGTCAAACATGTTCTTGCTCCTGCTCCTTAGATGTGTGAATTTGGTGCTTTTCTATGTCTCACATGATTGTAAATACAATATTTGTGTTGTGGACAGTTAAGTAAAATAAAGTAGAAATTCACTCCAATTTTTTTTAAAGACACTATCTTACTTAAGAATGTTTCAGAGTCTATATTGAACAAATGTTTATGGTTATACAAGATTTGGCCCTGTACGTTTGTTGCCTGCTTATTATAGCAGCCTGTTCTAGTTATGATGACATATGCTGTTCATGTAAATCTTCTCTGTCAGTGTGTAAAGCCCTACAGGGCATCTCACCCTCAGTGCTCAGCTGTTACCAAGAGAAAGAGGCAGGGATGGGGGCTGCTTGTACAAAAACCCAGTGTTGGATCAGGTATCTGTCACCACCCGGATCGTGTATTGCTATATCTGCCACTCATTGTACTGAGTCACACTTTCATAACTGGTGACGCAGATAGCACAAGTCCAGCCAAGAGTTGTTAAAACTCGATTACAAAGTGGCACAATTCGAAATTTCAAAGTGATGAACCCTCCCTTTAATGACCCATCGCTGCAGTTTAGGTGGCGTAATGGAATGTGTGGAATGGGGCAGAGCCTTAACCCATAACACAGAAACCCTTGTTATAGGATATTTGCCGTAGTTTCTTTAGTTCCAACCGATTTGACAGTAAATCAAATCTATTTTCATAACTGATTAATCATTTGTCCTTTTTTGGGCTCGAGTTCCTAACATTTGTCCTAAGATATTTGAAGACGTCACCCTGGGCTGAGGGAAATTGTGCTTGGTATTTCTGTTTGTTTTCTGAGGCTTTATAGATCAAACGATTCACAGATCAACTGAGAAGATAATCAGCAGATGAATCACTTATTAAAAATTATGATTAATTTACAGCACCTCTTTATATAACATCCTGAACAGATGTCCAGGATGTTGAGCTTGTTAAAAACTTACACATCAACTTTTTTTTGTAAATCAAAAATCTTTAAGTAATTCTACGTTTGGTTGTACTTGATAATGAATTTTTGTTTTGCTCAAAAGTAGGAGTGAACATGTTAGTGTGCACGATCACAAGAAAGTCATCCAGCTGGCTGTTTTGATCATAACAAAGTCAGCTGAACTCTGGGGAAGTGGGGCTGAAGCTGCCAAATGTGACATAATCCTGATCTTGGTGACACTTTATCTGTGGACACGACAGCAAACCAGGAATCTATAATAGTGGTTGCAAAAAGGTGTATTTGTGTATGTTTGGGAACATGTTTTTGAGTATCAATGGGTAATTTTATGTTGAAACTGGTGGTGTTTATTTGATTTTCAGCTGACCTTTATATGTGTATCATTGAAAGCTGCTAGTGGCTGGCTGCAGTGGCCAGCTGTGGTTCATTGAGCTGGCACACACTGTGGTCTGTCTCTGTTTCTGGGTCAAAGTTGAGTCAGTATATGTCATCTGCCTTAACACAGCGGTCTAGATTTACAGTCCACCTGCACTGCAGCTATAATATGCTTACTACAGCTATGTAACATACAGATCATGTTAAGAACTTAGACTAATGATACAGAACAGAAGTGAGTGTCTGCATCTGTGTGATCCTTTCTAAAATCTTACTACGAGATGTCATAGCAGTGTTTTGTGTATGTGACTTAAACTGTGAATAATTGCGTTTGTCTTGGCCTTTGACACAGATGGAGGCTGAAAGCTCCAGCGGACTGCTGCTGTCCAGAAAGAGGAGAAGAGACGGTTCCAACAGGGAGACAGAGGAGGGAGAGAGGCTTGTGAAAATCCCCAGATGTACTGTGGTGAGTCAGCTGTGCGCTTCGTCTGTCATTGAGCAGTGTGTTAATGCGGCAGTTTCTATAGGTCCTGTGCTGTTTATACATGCATGTACTGTATGTGCATGCGGTGGTGGGACTGTATGAGGGCAAGGGGAAAAATTAATAAAGATGCCAACACCTGCTAGGGCGGGGCACCCACATAGTGTATGTATAGTCCATGATGACCAAACTCTGTTTTAGCATACAGGGGAGCCTATGTGGCACATATTACTTAAAGGGCACTTTGATGTTATTTTGATTGCAAGGCAGCCCAAAGGGCACTGGAACACATTTTCTCTATTAGAGGGGCTTCCTGTAGGAGTCTCCACTAGAATCAGTGGCATCCTTATCACTCTCTATCTACTGGAAGGGCATTCAAATTCATTCAACCTTCATTTAACCTTTATTTAAATCTCGAGAAATCATTCAGGGCATGCCCTAATTTCCATTTACTTTGAGTACAAGTAAAACAGAATAAATACACAGGATAAAAAAAGAATGCCCTACAAGTGTTTCTCCAGTGCAAGGGCATCCTAAAGGAGTCTGCCTTGAATGATCTCCTCTGTAGGGAAAACTGAAAGGGAATTTATTTATGTTTTCTGTGTTGGAAAGGCAGCGATGAGGACGTTTTTCCCACTGGAAGAGCACCCAAAGGGGTTTACCTCTCCACATTTCCTTGCATGTTTATATTATTTTCTTTACCATAGGTGCATTGACTAGTGTGTTTTTCTTAAATGTATATTTTCCAATAGAGTCTGAAGCAATTTTTTATCTGCTGTGTGCATCATGTGTCAGGCGTCACTGTGGCTGCTGTTGGTTGGTGCTTCTCAAGCTGCCATCAGCTCTCTAACCACAACAGCAACACCTTTGGTTAACACATCAGATTGTGCCAGTAAACAAAATATTTTAAGATGTATACACACAGATAATTATTCTCTATGATGTTTAGCTCCAAGTACTGTGTGAATAAATACCAAACTTTCTTGATCACTTAAATCTTTCCCCCTCTGTTCATATGCTTTTAGGGATTGAAGAACCCCGCACCTTTCGCAGATGAGCTGCAGCCAGCTGATGGTAAACCTTATGAGAGAGTCAGCATGGACGAGGCCAAGAGGGGAACACCACGTGAGTCTGATTCCTTCAAGCTCTCAGTTGATACGTCGATACCTCTTAGTATAATGAGACCTTTTTTCACAAAGTGTGTTCAGTTCAGTCACACATATACACAAACAAGCATTTTGGATTTACTCTATACAGAACTTTATATTTCTGCATGTCTCATCTCGTCTCTCTCCACCCAGCTGACAGACCGGTTCGGGTATATGCAGATGGTATCTTTGATGTATTCCACTCAGGACACGCCCGAGCACTCATGCAGGCTAAACGCCTCTTCCCAAATACACACCTCATCGTAGGAGGTGAGTGGAAGTCTGTGAATGACTCTGTGTATGTATATCAACAGCCCCCGACCACTCATCAGCTTTTTTTCATACATGTGGAACTGAAAAACAGAAAAGACAATCAAGATATCTGCTGTACAAGCCCGATAAATTCAGGCATCTGGGGAAATGTTAGATAACGGATAGTTACTCTTGCAAGATGAGGAAAGATAACTGTGACATATTGCTGGATGCACCACCACTACATTATGGGCCCTCTCACTGTTTGTAACAATAAAATACACAGGAATGTTACGTTTTAAATCTTGTTAAATGTCATTTTGACAATAATTTCTGTATTTTTTTATTATTCAAAGTGTGCAGTGATGACCTGACCCACAAATACAAGGGCTTCACAGTGATGAATGAAGACGAGCGCTACGATGCCATCAGACACTGCCGCTATGTGGATGAAGTGGTGCGAAACGCTCCCTGGACGTTAACGCCAGAGTTCCTCGCAAGACACCGCGTGAGTAGCTGAAGCAGAAAGTTAAAGATAAAAAACTCAGTCAGTCTGTTTATTCACTGAAATCTTCATATTTGTGTTTTTGTACAATGTGTAGATCTGAATCTACTGTGTTGACGTTTGTTGTAATGACCTCTCCAGATTGACTTTGTGGCTCATGACGACATCCCATACTCCTCAGCGGGCAGTGATGATGTATACAAGCACATCAAGGAAGCTGGTGAGTCCCAAAGTAACAAAGGGGGATAGTGTGGTGAGCCAGTTACAAGATACGATTAATTTTTCTTCTTTCCTTTTCTTTTCTTTTTAGTGTGTAACTTAAAACAGAAAACACGGGCCAGAGTAGGGGACTCAGTATGCAACTGACGTATAGCCTACAAAGTAGCTGTTGGTAATGGTAATACTAATCAAAACAATAAGTAAAAAGACGACAAATACACTTCTGCTTCATTTCCTATAAAATGTGTAAATAATTTCATCCTGATTTCTTGATAAAAAGCTGAGTTGAAATATTTTAAAGGTTGGTCAGCACATATTAGCACTCTAAGGGAAGGCTAAATGCTTGTGTTGTAATATGAACATGAACATGGCTATTACTTTAGCAGATGGCTTCAGGAGAAATGTATGCTTTGCACACATTGAGCTGCAAAGATAACAAGACATCCTGCCTGGACATACTAGTTGTGTATGGCCAATGACAAAGACTATAGCTTTCTTAATAATATGCAAACAAAACTAGCACAAGGTCCTTTTGTGTCCTTAATGCATTAGATACAAACGTTACAGCTTCAGATTCGACTGATGGTCAGAGTTTATCTATTCATATATCTGTATCTGGGAACCTTTTTATCCAAATGACCCCCTCTCGTCTCTCCACAGGTATGTTCGCTCCCACCCAGAGAACAGAGGGCATCTCCACCTCTGACATCATCACACGCATAGTCCGTGACTATGACGTGTACGTCAGGCGCAACCTGCAGAGGGGATACACGGCCAAGGAGCTCAACGTCAGCTTCATTAATGTATGAAACTTTTAGCGTTTGTAAGCTAGTTCATGTTAAATATGTGGCACTTTCACACTGAGTATCTTATTTTGCAACCTTTGCTGTCCCTCCTTTTCTCAGGAGAAGAAGTACCACCTGCAGGAGCGCGTGGACAAGGTGAAGAGGAAGGTCCGTGACGTGGAGGAGAAGAGCAAAGAGTTCGTCCAGAAGGTGGAGGAGAAGAGCATCGACCTCATCCAGAAGTGGGAGGAGAAATCCAGGGAGTTCATTGGCAATTTCCTGCAGATGTTTGGCCCTGAGGGAGCTCTGGTGAGGACGTCGGTTTTGTCTGGTCTTTAATCACTTTTTAATGAGGCAGCATGACAAAGAAAAGCATCCTTATTTACAGTGTTGATGACCTGGGAGAAATGCCGAGTAGGACTTTTATCTAACTTAGTCAATTTACTATTCTGTTCATTATAAAATGGCGTAACATTACTGAGGTGCCCATTAAGACTTGGACATGACTCAGGACTTCACAACAAAGATTTACCTGTTACTACCAAGGCACTAACTTTGTGTACTGGTATGAGCTTCGCCACTGGCTGCCTTAAACTTTGAAAAACCTTCATAAACCTAACGGCCTTTGTAAACCTTAACACCTATGTAATGCTTAAAGAAGAGGCAAAGTGCTACTGCCACTGTAAGTCCTATTTAGGTCTGCATAATAGGATTTTATACATGTGACGAGGTTTGGTTTGAGCTGAATGTCCTCATTACCCTTTTGCGAAATGCGTTAATTTCTTTATTGTCGGGAGTAAAGTTGAAAGCTTTCATACCACTGTGACTAGAAACAGGTAGCCTGGCTCAGTCCAAAGGTAACACAATTCAGCACCTCAAAATCGCGCTGTTTTGAACATTATATGTTTTGTTTTTTTAAGGGCAGAAAGAGGTTGTGGTTTTAGCAGGGTTATCTTCTTGGCCAGCAGCCGTGACTTCCTGGAGTCTCCATATTATCCTGCAGTTGCCATGAAGCAGGCAGCTACTCCAGGAAGTAGCTTGACTAACTGTTTCCTTCTGTTTCCAGTCTTTATGCTAAGCTAGGCTAATCACCTGTTGGCTCTAATTTCTCATCTTCCATCTTTTCATCTTGCTGTGTGGGGTGATAAAACATTTTGTTGTTTTATCATATAATTCCTTCGTGTGTCAGAGCAAACGTAACAGGGCAGAACTTATATAATGATGCTTAATCTAAAAGGACAAAGCCAAAATGATTAAAAGGTCATTACAGACAGATGTGACACCGACCGTTTGAAGCAATATTTTGACCTCATCTTGTATTAAAACTGACTGTATCCCCAGCTGATATAACACACGGTTTCTTCATGTTTGTGTCTCCGCTCCACAGAAGCACATGCTGAAAGAGGGGAAGGGCCGCATGCTTCAAGCCATCAGCCCAAGGCAGAGCCCCAACAGCAGCCCCACCCGGGAGGAGCGCTCCCCGTCTCCCACCTTCCGTCTCCCCTTCTTCACTAAGACCTCCCCGCCTCCCTCGCCTCCGTCCCACCACAGCGGGGCCCGCGGGTACCTCATCAGCGACGATGACGACGACGAAGACGACGATAACTAGAGCGTGCATGACATCTTCACTCTCGTCTGGGCCGCAGTCAGTGCTGCCAGTTAACTGAGCTGTTGAGGAACGCAGTTTTCACCGAGCTCCTGCTTCCTTATTTTTCTGTTTATGATTTTACATTTAGGACTTCAGTTTCATCTTACATGTAACAGGCAGTTTCCCCAAAACTCTTGTTTTTAACAGCCAGTTTTGTCCTTTTTGTTTCTGTTTAACGGTCAGTAAAAGTTACCACTAGTCACCTGAGTTCTTTGAAGGTTAGTCTCATTTATCTCAGTCACTTTTGATGTTGAGTTTTGTAGTTCCTCACTGTCGTTTAGGAATATGAGCGGCTTTAAATCTGCGTATTCTTAAGGCTGGCGTTTTAGTGAGGTAGAAGTTTGTGTTTTTGTTTTTGTCATGGCTTTCTTTAGCGGGAGGGCTCGCAGGTTTTTGGTCACTTGTTGGAACAGCACATGTAGTTTGGTGTGGGAGAGGTCAGCTGAGACCTCGCAGAGACACTTGTCTATCTCTGGTGGGAAGTCTTTCAGAGCAGGTCAGAAAACTGGACTTTAAAATGATCTGCTCACGTCGGGCGGTTTATATTCTGCTCTTACTAACAAGAAACCAACACAGCTTTTTTTTTTAACAAGATGGAAACTCCAGATTACAATCTGAGCTGAATCTGAGAATCGAGTGTTAAATGTTATTTAACAGCAGCTTTTTCCCACGTTCGTCTGCCTGCTTCGGGGCTGTGCGTGTCAGTGTGTATGTGCATGTCATGTTTGTGCGTGCAAGCTCTTGTGTCGGCATGTTTGAAATGTCTTCTGTCAACATGTTACAGAATCTGTTGACAGACCTGGGTTCAGCTCTGACTTTACTGCATATAGTAATAAATTTGCTTTTCAATGTTTTTGTCTGCTGACAAAATTCAGTCTTTGGAAGACTCGTTTCAAACGGGACGCCTTTCTGGTGGCGTTAAAGAAAGTCATGCAAGTACGACCCATTTCAATGTGGATGTAGAAATACTTATTTTTGTAGATTCCTTTTTCTTTTCTTCAGCCTCTGTACAGACAGTGATCTCAACAGCCCTGTTTAGAAGTGCTTTACAGTCTGAGCAGTGAATCAACTGAGCGAGGACAGTGGAGTTATATATATTTTTTGTAATGCAGATTCTGCATCACCTGGGCCTGTGGGGGAGTGATCATCTTCATCTGATACGGGAGAAAGTATTACATCTTCATTTAATAAAGACCCTACGACTGTCCTACTGCTTATAACAAATAACGGTTGGTTGGTGGAGTCACAAGCACACATTACTTTATAAATAGGTTTTCCTCAGTGGTAGCACACGTACATGGAAAATTATACAAGTATGTCCCAAAAACGTTTCCAAATCCTGCACACAGGTGTCATCAGTCTGTATATTTTGGGGTACTGTTTTACACAGTGTGGTGTGAGGGATTCAGATTTATGCATCAATTAAAAAACAGATCAATATTTACTTTATGTAGCTACCTCCTCCTTCTTCCCTGAACGCACCTTTTTTTTCGAAGATGAGCACAAAGTACGAGCATTTCCCCCTCTTTCTGAACAGAGCCATTGTTGCAGCACTAACACAATGTGACTGAGTCACATACTTGAGATTTTTCCAGACATTTCTATGTGTTCTGCGTCTCCATTTATACAGCATGTCTTGTTTCTCCTGTATAACCGAAAATCTGAAGATGTAACGATACAGTGTCAGATGACTCTACTTTAAATGTTGGCAGATGACGGATTGATCTGTTGTAGGCTCGGCTTCTTAAAAGCACTTGTAGTTTAAGTGGATCTTTGCTGCAGGGACAAAGACTCTCATTGACAATAATCAGACTTTAAGGTTGGGAAATCACTGCCCACTGTTATAAAGTCCCACTTTTGCTATAAGAGTGCAAAACTAGTGTAATTTTCTGAAAAATCCAGCCTAGATTTTGGTGCTAAGCTGCTTTTGGGAAGCCTCGCCTCGATTCTTGTTGAATCTCTACCTTTAAAAATCAGTGTGAACTCAGTTAGAGCACGTCCACCTTATGAGTTCACCGTGGCAAAGACTTGACTCAAGCCAATAACAGCCACTACTGCTAGATACAAATGTAAATGTTTTTAACAGCAAGTGTTTTAATCATGTATTATTTTACCGTTTGGGGTTATTTTTGTTTGATGTCCTGGCTGTAGAGGAAGAGCGAGACAGGAAAAATGTATTAAAAGATGTTGGCCAAAGCATTTCTTGATCTTTTATTTTGTCTCCTGTTTAGGGCTGCAACCGTTATTTTCATTGTCCATTAATCTGTGCATTATTTCCTTCATTAATAATTCGTTTTTTTAAGTTAAAAAAAAACATGCATCCATGTTTTATTTGCTCTGTTTTCCCGTGATAACGAGTAATTTTCTGTAATTTCTCGAGATCTCTGCTTATTTTTCTTATCTCGGTAACGCCGCACAATGTCAGATGATCGTAACTCGTATCCCCAGAGTTGCAAAGGCACAAAACAGACATAGGAATAGAGCTAACTTTCCTCATCAATGTGGTCAATGTCAGCATGGCATGTCGTGGTTACAGCATGTTTTGTTTTCTAGATCGCTTGAAAATGATCCCGTTATCACAAGAAAAAAAAACGTTGTTATCCCGAGAATGGGCCAAACTAATCTGTTACCATGGGAAACCCAGCTTTGTTTTCCCAAGATAACAAGAAGTCAAGCTCTCGAGAAAACAACCGCAAATTGATCGTTATCGCAGGAAAACGGCGTAAATAAAATGTTTGGATGCATGTCCGCTAAGGGCTTCCGTAGAAAAATGTCCCAAAGACCAAGATAGCATTCCAAGGGTCAATCCAGTTCACTGCCAGGAGTGGAGAGTCCAACAAATATTCATGTTTAAGGAGCCAGAATTTAAAAAGTTACTTTCACCTAAAAATACAGATGGATGTAAAAATATTTAAAGGTTATGAATCAAAATATTTATCAAATAAATGAACTGGATTAAAACTGGCCTTACAAAAGACAAAAGCAACTCATGTCATACAAAACCCATTGTCCCTGAACCCCCTCCTCCCTCCTCTCAGACTATAACAAGAGGAAACGGTTACACAATAGATTTTAAACAACCTAAAATACCACCAGCCAAGTGAAAACACACACAGAGGGAAGGACAGGTTGGTTACATAGTCAGATTTTATTGGACAGAACGGTCACCAGGGCTACAAACATGAAGAAGCGGACAGTGACGAGGCGAACACCAGGGGGAGACCTCGCCTCGCTGCAAACACTCAGTGCTGTATTTCCCCAGAGCATCCGAGTCAGAATAGTGTGACAGAGTTGATCTTAGTGCTTAAGAAACAGGAAATTTCAGATCTTAGCTTAAAGGGATGATGGTCAAACCTCAGAACTGTCTGGAATGATTCCCCTGTTTGAACTTTACTAATAGTGGAAAATAACAAGGGAAAGAAACAGTACACTCTCCAGAAAGTACAAAAACAGCTCGGCCACTGTCGATTCCTCATCTTACTACCCGAACAGAGACGTTGAAATGACACTTTTGATCCAAATGACCGTTCCCAAAAACACAGATCAAATATCAACCAGGTCCACGATACAGAGTCAGACAATGCATCTTAATTTTGAAGGGCAGACTTTACAGAGACAAAAGTTCATACACAGGCGCTATATCAGGATTCATTTTTAACCACAACAGCTACAAATCATCTTACCAGGGATAAAGTCAAGGACTTGTGGGGGTTTTAAAGTAACTGGAGAGTAGATAGTGGAACAATAACACTGAATAAACACGACAAGGCGCCCTTTAAAAGACCGTCTCCAGTCCTCTCCCCCTGGTCCCCTCCTGCATCACTTGTCTTTTTTCTCTCAGACACCAGTTGGTTTACAGGTTTACTCATCACTACGAGATATATACGATACAACGGTTCACATTTTGCATATATCTGTGCATTATATCATACTTTGTTTTTTTTTTAACGATGTAAATTCATATCTCCAACACCTAGTTAGAAGGGGTGAGGGTGGAGGTGGAGAGGGCGGGGGGTGGATGAGATAAGCTATAAGGATTGAAGGGAGGAGAGAGACAAAGTAGGAAGGAGGGGGGGCAGAAGAAAAAAATCTTAACAAGATAGATGGGAGGAAAAAGTGGTCAGTTCGCTGCCTGGCGGGGGTCGAACTTTAGCAGCGGGTCTCGTAGATGCCGGAGCGGCCGATGTACCGCACCCATTTGATGACGTCGTGGTCACTGTAGTTGAGCTTGGACTCAAACACCTTCAAGTAGCGCACCTTGAGACCAGAGGGAGCAAAAGGAACCTGCAGAGACCAGAGGAAGGAGGTTAGGACGTGTCGGGGCATGCTGGGAGATGTAGGCCACACCGGTTTGCTTGTTGTGACTGTGGGTGTGAATGTGAGGCGAGCAGGGAGTGTGTGAGGTAAGCAGGCTGTGATTTGCATGGCTGATACCAGGATCACATTTAATCCAGAGTGTTTGTGTAGCTGCTGACTCTTTATAAAGTTCAGTTCAGCAATGAATTTAGCATAGGAATATCTCTATACGTGTGTGTGTGTGTCTGAGAGGAAGACAGAGGCTGAACTCTGACTGTGTTCTGACCTCAAAGTTCATAGAGATAGGGGGCCTGGCCCATTTCTTCTTATCGTTGGTCGGCAGCAGCTCGATCTCAGCGCTGATCTGTGACTCCTTCATTCCCGCCATGCGCTTGATCCTAAACACAGACAAACAGTACAACTTTGTGAGGGTTTGAATAAAGTTATTTTAACCGAAACCTATAAAAGACTAAAAAAGGTCAAATTAAAAAGCAGTTACAAAAGAGAAGCTTGTGTGTGTGAGGTTAAACAAACAGACACCAAAGAGAAGCAGTTAATCAGTAACTTGACACAGAACATATAAAGTCAGTTCGGTTGGGTCTAGTGAATACACAAGCAGAGCTGCTACTCACTTCCACACAATGGCGTTCTCACTGGCCTTGTACTTTGCTTTTCCCTTCATACAAATCACCTGCACGCCGCTGGTGTTGAGCGGCGTCGGGATACGCACCTGAGGAGGTCATAAAAGAAGAAAAGCCTTAGTACACCTAAAGGAAAAGAGGGCTTTGTGATTACATTTAGTCATGTGTATGTGTTGCATTTGACTGTTCACCTCGATCTTCTGGGCCAGCAGTGAGGGTTTGAAGTTGGACTTGATGACCACTTTAACCTCCAGTTTAGTGCGACCAACCTCCCTGACCAGAGGGATGACTCGGAACGGCAGGATGATGTCTTTAGTGGTGCGATACCTGCAGGAGGAAGGAGGAGGAGGGGAAACTGTCATTTTATAGGCAGCTTGTATTGCAACTCTTTAAACCAATAAAAACTAGAATGCACAGCGTAGACACAATATAATGTTATATGGTTTGCATAAGTCGAGCTCATGCCTATGAACATACACTGACCAGCCACTACATTAGGTACACCTGTACAATCTAATGCAGTTCAACACAACAGCACTGCCGTTGATTCTGCTTTTATTAAGTTTAGTTTTTGTTGACTTTTGTTTTGTTGAGAGTCTGAAGTGTGTAAATTCAATTTTATTACTGAGGCCGAAGTTAAAGGTGGTGTTGTACTGAACTACATTATATTGAGTGGCCAGAGTATTAGGAACACCTCTGAATATAACGCAGCTCAGTACAGCCCCACCACCAATTATGAGCTTGATGCTGAAATATGATTGAATGAACACCTCTATGACAGCTTAGAAAAAAGCCTGTACATTACAGGCAACATAAAAGCAAACCTTATGGCAGAGCTGGTGTGTTGGATTACATTAGATTTTTCAGGTGTACCTAATGAAGTGGCAGGTGAGTGTATACACTTTTCTAGTCTCATCTACAAGTTTATGTTTAAGCAATATCACATGAGAGGAAGTGACGTGCTGAATATCGATTCGGTCGCAGGTGGCCGAGTGCCGCAGATAATCACAGCTGTGCTGATATTCAGTGCAACATCACGACCTCGACTGTGATATTGCTTTATTACAACAGATAAACAAGGCAAATAGTAGTACACAGTAACAATCACTAACAGATTATTTTTTGCTCCACTAACTCAACTAGTTCCACAACTGGACTTTTGTTGCTAAGCAACCCAAACATCCCCATGCACTCTGTGTCTCCAGGTTACCACTGATCAGCTGTTTTTATCATGTACGTTTATCTGTTTGTTTTAATTTATCATCAACCAATAAAATGAGAGTCTGCTGTGTGATTCAGAAGTACCAGCTTGATCAGTGTAGACATACACGCTCTGCAGTAAAGTTAATTAACAGTATTCAGAACACCTGGCTGAGGCGGAGCGAAAAGTCCCAGTGATGTTGTGCTCTATACCACCACTCATGGAATGCCTCTTGTCCAATCAGATTGGTCGGAACTAACTGTTGTATGATTAAAAATAAAGTTTTCAAAGCTTCTACTGACCTCATGAGCTCATACTCTCCATCAGGGGGGATGAAGCTGATGCTACGCTCGGAGTCAAACTTACTGAGGCGCACACACTGGTGGAAAGTGCAGTCATCGATGGCTATGGACTGCTTCCCACTGCCAGGAGAAAAAAACACATCAGAGACACAAAACAGGCAGAATATTAGATGAATTTTAAATAATGTATTTAAATGAAAAGGTTAACTACCACTCTCCCTCATCTAATGTCCATAGTTAAAAAATAAACATCAACTTGTACACACAAGGACACAACTGCTAATATGAAGACACAGAAACATGAGATGACACTAATGTGCAACAACACAAAACACAACCCTGTTAGGTGTGTGGGTAAAGAGTTAAAGTCAGGCAGGAAGGTGGGGAAATAAAACAACACCAACCAGAACACCAAGACGGGACACAACCACCGGGCAGAACACTGAAGAGTTAACAAGGCGTGTTTCATTTGTGTTGAGTGTGTTTTGAGCAACAGTGCATGAGATGTACAGATTCTTAATGTGCTTAAAGGCTTTGACAAGACAGGTGTGATGTGTGGGCGGCCGTGTGTGCATGTGTGTGTGTTTGTGTTTGTGTTGATGTGGCAGAAGGTGAGGACTCTTGTCAGTACAGTACCTTCCTCCCCCTAAATCACTGAGGTACGGCACATAGAAAAGAAAGAGAGGGAAAGAAAGGAGAGATGCATCCAAAGGAAAGAAAAATAAACAAAGAAATTGTAAAGCCTGTCTTGTTGTAAACAGCAAGACAACACTCATAACACAGACACAGGGCTAACAGACAAGGTGGTCTCTAAGAATTTCATTCAACAATAACATTTCCTTGTCAGGGATTAAGATGAAAATAACAAAAAAGCTTGACTTTAAAGAAACTAAACTGCAAGTTACCAAAAATATTCAGCCTCGTTTATAAAATCATTTCAGATATTCATTTTTCCGCCTCCTCAATGTGTCACTCACCTCTTCCCTGCATCGTCAGACGCTCCTCCCTTGCCCTGCTTGTCGATGACAATCTTGTCGTTCATGCCGAACTTGCACTCGGGCATCCCGCTCAGGTAGCTCTTCATCACTACTCGGCCCGACACGTGGGCGCTCAGGACCTGGCCTGGAGAGCAAAAATGTGACTTTTTGAGTCTAAAAACCAACTAAAATACAAATGAGATTTTAAAAAAATGTTCTCTGGGAGGAGAAAATCCAGTTTTTAAACCATGTTAACATCTCCATGTGGTGTTCTTCATGTGCTACAAGACATGTCAGGGACAGCATGAGCAGTCATCTCCATGGCTGGGCCTGTCTGCTTTTAAACTGCAGTGTACCAAGGACAGGCTGAACAACACGTTTTCAGACTGGCAGGTTTGAGACGTCACAAACCTAAGGAGCCAATCCCGTTAATAGACGGGGTGACGCTACGCATATCATTATGTGTAACCTATGGCAACCACTTTGCTGATGCGTGAGCCAGTTTTCCGCTCTCTGCAAGTGTTGCGAGTAAACAGTAATCTACTATGACTGAACAAACAAAGAAAAGATGGATGACTACAGATACAACTTCAAAAATAAGTGAAAATCCAAAGAAAAAGAAACAAACTCGGCGCTCAGATGAAGCAAACAGTCTGAAAAGGAAAACGACCGTCAGTGAGGAAAATCAAGAGTTACAACCGTGATAAAGGAAGCCAGCCGTAAACGTCTAGTTAAACTGGGAAGTGTCCTCCATTGTATCACAATTATGGGGGGGCCCAAGAGAACAAAACTGAAATCTTCAAGATAGTCAGTTTAAATTTAGGGATAACAATGGAACAATGGAACCTCCATGTAAACATGAATGTAGGGTCCTCAAATTCCTCAGGAAACAACAAAAACCCTGCAGAGGTGAACTACTGCCACTTATTACTTCTAAATGATACCATTCCCATAAATTATTCATGTCAGCAGTCTCCACCCTGTTTTTGAGGAGGCCACACATACAGACCTTGCGGCGACATGAGCAGGTTGACGCTCTCCAGTACGTCCAGGAAAAGCTCATTGCGGCGATACTTGATGCCCTCGCGACGCCAGCCGATCTGGCCCGTCACCTGGCTGGTGATCTGAGACTGCTCCTCTTTTGTCTGCAGGACAGGGAGAGAAACTGTATCACTTGGGACAAAGCCGGGGGGCTGACAGACTGACAAAGGAAGGAAAGCTATGAAAAGGGGATCATTAGCACTACAGGGAGGGAGGAAGACAAATATGACACGGGTCCATGGACAGATGAAATGACTGCCTTGAGATAGGATCTCTGTTTATTACCTGGTGCTGAAGTTTGAAGAGTCCAGAAGCAGTTGTGGGAAACAAGGAGAGAAAAATAAGATGTTAAGTAATCACACAAAAAACATATTTATTTAATAAATAAACCAGAAAGGGTTGTTTTAAGTCTAACAACGAGTATCTGACAATCAAGAATCTATATTTTTTCCTGCACGATACAGACACTAAAGGAGCTCATGATTGGCAGTTAAACAGCTCCGCCAAAAAATCCTGCATCACAGCGTCCTGATAATGTTTTCCTTTAATGATTATAATTGCCAGTAAGACAGCAGTGTCACTCTTACTCACTGTTAGCTTGGATATTATCAACACTGTCAGTTACTGCAGCGCTGTGCATTAAAGAGCACCGAAGGTCGAAGCGTATGAGCTTTTACTCGGAGTCTAACGGGTTATAATTCACAAAGGAATTGGTCTTTATAATTGGAATTGATCTGGCAAACCTGCTCAGGATATCCTGATTAAACAATGTATTTACTATCTATCTATTGTTTACTTTTCTCCTGTGAGAGTTGTTAATATTTAGTCTAACTTCACTGGTATAAATTGGGTCTCTTAATGATGTAAAACAATCAAAAACACATCAAACTACAGCCTATAAGTTTCAGTATAAGTTAAATCATCCCCTCTCAACATAAACCAAGCATTACAACCTTCATGCTAGCAGTTAGCAAAGGTGTTGCTGGGTATGTATCCACTGATTCTTTGGATTTGAGAGCAAACTTGTCTTACTGACCTGTCCCTTAATGCCCTGCTGGGTGATGAAAGTCTTCAGAGCTCCGGTCTCTGAGTTCTGGGGGTAGCCAAAGTCCAGGATCTCTGTATGAACACAAACAGATAACTGTCGGTAAGAGATAAGACGGGTTACGGGAAAAGGCATAACCCTTTTACTGGGAGGACCAACACAAACTTTGGGTAGCATAATTCACTATATTCATTTGTCGGCCACTTTCCTCTGGGGTTTGGCTCAGGGTGGGAAGCTCAAATGCTGTTATAATGTTAGTTAGTTGTCATGTTAATATAGTAAAGTTGACAAACCAATATAATTTCATCGCCTCTCATTTGATCAGCAACCGCAAAGACGATAGATAGTGAAAATCCAGCCATTTTATTTCAAGATCAAACAATATATTTCATGACCTATTAGCTGACTTTTGTCAACAGCTAATGTAAGCGAACCCCTTAGATAACATTAGCATTTATAGTGTTACGTAATACTGTAGGAAAATCATAAAGGCCTAGCTTACAGTAAAGCTAGTTAGCCAAGGATAATGTAACGGATAAGGAGTGGAGTTCCTATCATATTTTCACTTCAAATTTGTTTCTTTTTCTTTGGATCTTCACTTATTTTTGAAGTTGTATCTGTAGTCATCGATCTTTTCTTTGTTTGTTCAGCCATAGTAGATTACTGTTAAATCGCAAGAGACCAGAAAAGCAGCCGCTTAGCTCCGCCTACCCTCTCTGGCAGACCAACCACTGCTGGGTGATGGAAAATGCGACACTAACTGGGCGCCGCTTGGGATTTTTTCGGCAAATGTTGCCACAGACACCCAGTCTGTAATACTGCAAATGCAAAGGCTTGCAAACCTAGAACACAGTGTGACGTCAGAGGAAAAAGGCTGCGGTGTGTTAATGATGAAGCCAATTTAAATCTGAATTTGCCTTAAATACGGTTAGATTAATGATGATGGACCAGACTGAGAGTAGAGTTCAGGAGTTCACTACTGCTGCCGATATATAAAAATCTGCAGCGTACAAGAATCTTTGACTCACTTCAGAGCTGCTCAGTTTTAAGATTTATCTGAATATACTGCTAAATGCTTGCTGCTTATTGATTCCACACACAAACATCCCGAATATCGGCTCCTACCATCGAGCAGCTCGTAGATGAGCACAAAGTTGTTCTTGATGTTCTCCTCGCTGATCTTGCCGAAGTAGGCCGTCATGACGTCACACATCTTGTAGAGGAACTCGAACACCATGGCGGCGTTGACATTCTGCTTGGTGACGGCCGCCAACCAGATGTTGGAGCGCTTGACGTGGAAGAAGCTGGTGCGGGCGATGTTGGTCACCGGAGATCGAACCTGCTGCCGGGCGTGAATCACGTTCACACGAAACGCGTCCACCGCGTTACGCCTGAGATGGGAGGAAAGGGGAAGAGAGACAGAGACGTAAGCAAACACAACAGCCAGAATGTCGTTAACCTTTCCACTCTGTGACCTTCTGTGAAAATGTTGGAGTAACAGTTCTGCAAGTTTCCCCTCCACACCTTAAAAACACATCATCCACTCATTTTAAAATGAGCAATTACTAAAACATTTCCCATCGAACTGGAAGACGACAGACCTCATTGGTGCCTTTCGGAAAGAGACTAGGGCTGTTGTTTGGTGTAATTTGAGATAATTATATCATAGGGAAGGCTTTGCCAGTTTAGGTTGACACCCAAACATCATCATAACTAACACGACTCCCTGGGAACCAAACCCTGTTAAACACAAACGGTCCAAACATGATGTTTAGTGTGACAGTTCTTCTGAAACTGAAAGGTTTACCTTAATATATACATTAGCGCCATGATGCTTTGGGTAAACAAAGCCCTGATTAATGTGGATTTATAAATAACAGGGCTTAGCGCGCAGAATGCAGCACGGTTTGACAAGAATACCAAATCCTCCTGAGAACATCTAGAGGCGCTGACTGTCCATCTTCGCGTAATTCAAGACTACTTTTATCTCCTCTATTTTGAGACACACATCATCGGTGGAATAATCAGCTGAATGCATCTAGGGCTGCATTCATACTGCAGGCCTTCATGCTCGATTCCGATTTGGGGCTCATATGTGATTTTATGGGGTCACTGTTCAAATCTATTTTGGAATGTGACCCCGGTAAGATTTCAGTGTGAAAAGAAAATGATATTAAATAGACGTGTGCGCAAACAATAACAAAAGATGCTGACTGCTAAATGTTTTCCGTAAGCATGGCTGTGCATAAACTTTTGTGAAAGTAAGCGACACCTCCATCAGAGACGGGCAAAACGGACAAGAGCGGCAAAGGCATTAGTCCTTGCCTTATCTGCTATGAGTCGTAGTCCTCCACAGTTAAGCGGAAAAAGGAAGTCTTCCTCTTCTTTAGAATCACTCCTGGAAACGTGCATGTTACCAAGGCAACGTGGACCAATTCCAATTTGAGTGTTCAAATACAAGTCGCATGCAGGTCGCATGTTTTGGATTCTGATTTAGTACCACATATTCAAGAAGCCCAGTTCTGAGTTTAAAAAATGCAACTTGTGCAACTTTTTGCTGTTCACGCTGATTTGAAAAAATCTGATCTGTGTCACATAGGGGGGAAATATTGGGACACTTTTAGCTGCAGTATGAGTGAAGCATAATAACCTCAATAAAAACATAAAAGGCTATACTTTACTATGATAATGTAACAAGAACCAATTCAACCAATCTCTTACTGACGCCACTTTTCAGTGGTACCATGATGAACAAAAGTACTAAAGGCATACAGGTGACAGCCTGTACAGTTGATGTTACATGTTTGAAGAGGTCTATAATGTTCTCAAAGCATCATAATATCACCACTGATGTAGTATAGGAGGTCAAGATGGCAATTCTAAATTCTAAAGCTTATCACACAAAATAGTTTATATGTCATGTTGTTCCTTGACATCCATCAAGCAGCATTTAACCGTGTTCCCTACATTTTCCCAACAACCATTTCCAGTGTTTGTTTAACTCAAGCACCAGTTATACAAATGAGAACCCATAAGATTGAACTAAAATCATCGCGCAGTCTCACTTGGTTTCTTTGTGATAAATCAAAGCAGAATCAGCAGATAAGGGAACTTTAATCATCATACCATCCCATGCTCAGACTACATGCTTAAGCACTGGTAGAGCTGTTTTTGCGCATCTAAAAAGGCTCTGGTGGCTGAATTCGTCAGCGTTAATTGTTTGCCGTTGTATCTCAGCGTCTGGTGGTTTATTTAAGACCGTAATGTCATGACAGGTGACTCATGCTTCGAGGAAGAATCGGGGATGTTGACCGTGGAATCAATGGGCATGCAGTTGAGGGTTTTCAGGAGGAGGGGGGGGTCATTGATTGGTGGTGTCCATGAGAGAAGGGGGAGGGGTCATGCTTGATAGGCTGGAGCTTCTCTTACCTATTCCTACAGGGGGGCCAAGATGGACAGATGGAGGAAAATGGTGATACAGAGGATAGAGAGGAAACAAGGATGAAGTAAAAGGAGAGGAGAGAGACAAAAATGCACAAGAGACATTTTCGTGCATTATGTACACAGACAGAGTGAGTCACATGGTGTTTATAATGGCGTTATCACTGAAACTGCATGACCCAAACTCAGATCCCCCCACGACCCTAACCCTAGTATTGGCCCAAGTCTAGAGTGGATAGTGGCCATCAGAACGGAGCCACAAAAGTTGATTAAAATCAGTTGAAATCAACACTCAGGTCATTTTTTTTCCAAGCTTCAAGTAAGAAAATGTCAGTATACATGTGTTTTTCCTGACAGCTACATAGACTGGAAGAAGTAAGCACATATTGCTAGCAAAAAACGCAGAACACAGGACGGTGACACAGAGTCCAGGTGCATTGTACTGCCTTCCTTAATAACCTTTATGCTGGTATTTATCACGTCGACAAGGAAATAACTGTACTGTCAGTCAGGAATCATTGTTAACATTAGATAGGTATTCCTCCAGTTAAAAAAAATGCATTATCATAAGCAACAAAATCTTTCTTTGTATCCTTCTTCCTTATCAAAGATGGCCTTCTTTCCTTAAACAGAAAACTATGTCACACTGTTTATGTTTGCAAATCAGTCGGAGAGATTTCTTCCATCATTCCAGTTGGGCTGTGCATCTTCAAATGCTCTATTTGGAGGCCTACTTGTCTTGGACACTGTTTCACAATCCCCCAAAAGAAAGAGGACACAGTACCCTACATGGCAGCGCACAAAACCTAGATAAAGGGCCAAGTGGTCGGGCTCATTGAGCGTTTCTCTGCACTATGGAAGCAACGGGGAAGATTTTTCTACTTTCTACTTCACATAATATTAAAACTCTACAGCTCACGAAAGAACCGTTTTATCTCTTTTTGGAGCTTTTATTAAATTGGATTTTGGTTATAGGGGCTATACTGTGTTCGTGCTACCCTTAGACAAGGAATGAGTGTTATTAAAGCAAACATAATGACATGACTGATTGCAACCTGGGAGCAGGACAAAAGATGGAAGGGATCCGTGTGCACATAAGTCTTCCTGCAATTTAAAACAAACATGCAGACCTGGCATAGATCTAATCCAAACAGTGTTTGATGGCGTCTCGGTGGCTCAGTCATTCTTTCCTGTTGTCGCGTCTGTGCCTCTAACCATACAACTGTAATAAAAAATGCTCCAGAGATGAAATGTTATAACCCACTGACCCAGCACTGCTGCTGTGTACCCACATAACCAACACTAGGACATCAGTTTCTACCCTTATACCCTTATGCCCTCTCTGCACCTCGCCAGCCCTCACTGTGTAAAACTACAAGACACAGGACTGGTGCCTGCTCTGGAGAAATGCCTACCCTCAACTCGATCACTGAGGATAGTTGGGTTTACACAAAACTTAATGTAACAACTGGATGTAAGCATGGAGGCCTACTTTACAGGTGAATGATATTAACAAAGTGTCACAAAAACAAACACACAAGGAAGAGGAAAGAGAGAGGGGCGAGAGGGGGCAACTTCTTTTCAACAACACTCGAAACTTCAGCAGGTTTTTATGGACACCAGCCTCAGGTCTTTTAAGGTTAAAGTCTCTTTTTACTTCTGCAGTTAAGTGAGCCTTTAGAAGCCAATAATGAGTCTTTTCAAGCTTTTGCAATGTGTTTTATCGAAACCAGCCAATAATGTATTCCCACCCCTCCATGCCAAACTCAGGGAAATAGCTTATTTGTGACGTCTTTGGTATATTCTTTAATTTTTAAAGTTCAGAACAACATAAGGCTGCACACAAAAGGTGCCTGCTATTAAATATTAATAAATTACTTACATCTTGTATCAACTATGAGGCCAATTTGGCAATTGTTAGTTATAGTAATCCTTATAATATAGGGTGTGGTTTGGTAATCACAAGTGAACCGAATCATTACCTCATATAACATGGGAAAATGTGAATGAAAACATGAATTTGTTCCTGGTTTTGCATGATCATACTTGCATGCAAGTGTTTTAAATTAATGTCACTTGTATCATTCGTCTATGGGAATAGTCTCGGCATGTTATTTAAAGTCTTTGAATTCATAAATAAATGCATATTTACATCTGTTATATCCTGAATACACCTAACAGAGCTCTTTGTTGTCATTGTCCTTGATGTTATACTGGTTTAGCTGTGTTTCAAACGCATTTTAGAGGAGATTACAAAACAGTCAAATGTTCACTTCTTAGCTGGGAAAAGAGACATAATCCTCTCTCATCCACTCAGAATCAGTCCCAACCTTTCCACCCCCCACTGGATAAGGACTTCTTCACTGACACAAAGTAAACCAAAATTCAGGAATGTTAAAGGCAGGTTTGCTCCTTGGAAACGTACCCAATGTCATCTCGGTAGACCCGGGAGATGAGGACCTCCCCCTTGTGGTTGTAGATGAACAATCCTCCAATCATTGTGGCTGCTTCTCAGTCCCAACTGGCCATGATGGAACCAAACCCCGCCTGAGAGGAGATAGAAATGGAGCAAGAGATGGCAGGAAGGAAACAGGGAAAGGAAAGAGGGGTGATAGAGAAGTGAAAGCAGTGAGAAGTGAGAGAGTGACCATCAGTACAGGGAGGCGCTTGTCCCTCACATCCGCTTTCTCTGTCTCTTCTTTTCTCTCTCACACACACACATACACACACATCACTCTATTGCCAAATGAATAAACCCTGCAGCTGCCCCACTGTGGTGACTCATTTCTGATGCGTGCATGTGCATACACATGCATGCAACAAATATCACTGCAATACAGGCTAAAACGACTCCACTGCCACCACCCTCACAGCCAAGTCTTCGTTTCCTTCCAAAGAAAGATTAACAACAGATTAGCAGCCACCAGTTAGACGCAGGATGTCACCAGGTAGCCAGATACAAATCTGTTGATCTTACTGGGTTGCATTTTACAACTAAAGGCAGACTGGAACTACCTAGGCTTTACATGAAATCCATGGTAACATCAAAACATAAAGATAGTAAAATTCATCAAGATGCAGTGCAGACAATTAGCTTTTGATGCTTATGGCTTACACCAAAAACATCATAGTAGTTTCTCCCCATTCAAGAATGAAGCTTCTGGAAACAGGGGATGAAGGACATGCTTGAAATTCCTCGAAGACAGAGGCCAGAAGACTTGCACACACGGTGCTCAGGGGACTCATATTACACCATCAAATAACCACGATTAGTAAACTAATTCCCCCATATGATAATAACCCAGTCGTGACCAAATAAACCGTGCACAAGACCTAAGCGGGTTAAATCTCCCGTTTTATTGGCCGAAGTCAAGATGTCTGCTCACTCGGGCCATTTCCTATCGTTCATAAATTTTTCATATTTTCTCACTTCTTTCTTCCCCGGTTGGGGACAGGTTTGCTTGCGACGCTTGGTTAGAAAAATGTTTAAGTGGCTACAGCACTGAAGGAAGCTTGACCTTCAGGTAAGATCAAAGTGATGGAGAATACACCGAGTGAGGAGTAGCTAGCTAATTTAGCTTAGGATAGCGGGCTAGCTGACGGTGATGTTTAGTGAACCAGCGTAGAGCCGTGCGGAATTTTCAATGGACTTCCGGTGAAAAGAAAACCTGACCGTTTGACGACGATGTACGACGCAATTCTATTAATACTTGCTGGAATACAAGTGAGCAATTTGAGCTTATAACACCGACTATAAACAAAAGCGTTAGTTCGTTTATAATTAATAATTTGCATACTGAATACTTTTATTTTGAAGGGTAAAATGCGCCCTTTTTCCGTTATCACACTAGCTGCCGCTGCTAGCTTGACGTTAGCTTGCGGAGCGGCAGCTAACATTGCTAATGTTAGCATCGCCACCAATTCCAACGGTTTCACCGGCTGTCTTAAAACGGTTGCCGGGTTACAATTTGATCTTTCTGACGAGAAACATGTTACTATCTCGACTTTGGTGAGCTTACCCTAGTTCTCTCACGAACGCCACCCGTCTTTCGCTCCCGGTTTGCCTAGGATATAGCCGATGTCAGGATCCGGTAGGTTCCCAGTTCACACACCCGCTAATTCCGCTCCTTCCTCCTGGTCCTCTGATAGCTGTCAGCTGACCCGCCGTCCTTACGCACAACCGTTCCGCTGTGACAGGAAAAGGCGCGGCTGGAGCGATGTGTAAACCGCACCCAGGCCATGTTATGATAAGCTACATAGGCTACTGGTCAATTATTATTCGTTTCATGGTGGTTTATTGTTGGTAATGTGTGTGATAGTTATACAGGTCAGCACGGTGGGTTACTACCCTTTTTAAAATTTAATTTTGGCCATGTTGGCAAGTATCCAACGTGCTTTATTAAATGTTCTTGTTTTTCTTTTCTTCTTTTTTAATCTCCAGAGGCAGATAACTGCTTTTAAACTTCCTTCAGCTCTAATAAATTGGGAGCAACAAAACAGGAATATGTTTGTCTTTTAAACTAATGGTCTGTGGGTGGTCTTACTTTATTCTGTCCTGCAAAGTCTTTCCGATTCAACTTCTGCTACAGGTTGAATCAACTCATCTCTCCACAAGGGTTTTTCCACTATTCATCCATGGGGAACATTTTGCATTGGGTCATTCAGTTCTGAGACAAATCAAAATGTACACAGACTGATCCTCTTGCACACCCACAGCCCACACACACACATCTGTGCACCAGATTGCCTAACCTTCACATTCCTGATCCTGGACTGTCTGGAATCCACAGCCTTTAAATGCAAATATGACCCCAGGTACCATGAAAACAAAACAAACACTAGGCTGCAAATTTTGGCTTCACAATCATACGCACATACACAAATCACAACACAAAGCAGCAAAGTTAAGTCATAAAACTATATTTATAAATAAAAAGACATTTTTTCCTTGATAAAAGAGTAGTGTGAAAGACATGGTAAGAAACTTTTTCCACTATACATTATCACAACACAGAGTCTGAAAATGCTCTGGTTAACAGATGAAAATGCAGTTACGTAGTGTAAAAATGACTCTTTAAGCTGGATGCTCATGTTTAGGGTTGATAAATGAAACTAGTTGTAAACAACTACGTATATAATAAAACAAATGCATTCTTACAGTAAGAAGGACTGTGATTCTCTTGCACTACATACACATTTTTTTCCATTTCTTTCTCTCTTAAGTCAAGCAAACAGTTAAAGAGTCTGAATAAAGTTAACAGTTAGTGTTCATTTCGGCTTCTTTCAGTTTTTTTCTTGTTAGAGGTCAGGGGATTGAAAGAACGAAAGGAGGGAAGAGGTTTCTTTCTCTCAGTTTTGTGGTGAGCAGGGGTGGGGGAGGACAGAGAAAGTTAGATAAGGAAGGCAGAGAGGAGTGAAGAGTGCAGAGAGGAACAAATGAAAAACATCCATGTCGCAAAGCGCTGAGTCATCTTCTCCAGCTGTCCGTTACCACCGCTTCCCTCCCTCTTGCTCTTTTGTCCTCGTGCAAACTCTTCCCCACCGGGGAGCGGAAACTGAGAGAGGCGCTTTGGTTCCATCTTGAGCAAGGGGGTTTCTTCACTGAAGAAAGTATACTACTACTAGGAAGAAAAGCAAAAGAGAGGAGGAACATTTTCTCTCTACATACACAACATTGCTTCTTCCATTTCTGCTTTTAGGGAACTTGACTCAAGGCCTTGGGTTACAGCTTCTGCAATCTTCCCTCCCTCCTGTCCAGTCATGCTGCTCCAATCTGCTACTTTGTTATCAGCCTAAAACCTGCATTACATCACATCAACAAAGAATTCTCCTGCATTGCCCACCGCCATGCGCAGTGACTGGCGTGAGGCTGTGAGCTCGGGGGGCACAGATGGGAGCTCTCTGCCTGGCGGGGCGCCAGGTGCAGCTGTAGACAGATGTTGGGGCTGTGGGGGCAGCCCAGGGGGCCCGTAGACGAGTCCAGGACCGTAGGCTATTGAGTGAGAGTTGGCACTGCGGTGGCTGATAGAGCTACGGACGCTTCGCTCACTAGGGGGAGCCACTGAGCGCTCGCTTGGAGCTCGATGGCTCCTGATCTCATTTTCGCTGCCACTGCCGCCGGACTTCCGCCCCTCATTCTTACTGCAGTTGGAACCGCTGCTTCCTGTAGACAGGAAGATACAAGGATTATTATCTAAGTGAAATATACAAAAACATTACATTTTTTAAAAAGAACATGACCTACAGGAGCCAATCACTCCAATGAGGATGCCAATGAAGTGAGGAGGGCAGCACTGACCCAGTTTGTGGGAGACTCTCATGAGAGCTGCATGACTAATGCAGACATGGTCACTGAGCATTCACTGCCTCCCACAGGCTGAACTGCTTAACCAAAGGCAATTGCACATTTTCATTTTATTACCAGAAGCAGCCCGCTTGCTTTTGAGGGAAGGTCTTCAGTCTGATGATGAAACCATAACAGTCTTGATCTTTACAGAAACATTCTGACCTGATGTGAAGTGGCTGCGTGCTTCTTGCCCACAGCCACATAGAAGACTTTTTCTCTCTTCTTTATCTCTCTGGATCCTTTAGAAAGGAAAGTCTGGTACTAGCTTGGCAAATACTCTAAAGGCTAGAGAAAGCTCCAACAAAAAAATACACCTTATAACAACTCCAAATGTAGCATGTTGTATCTCTTAAGTGATGAAACTATTCAGGAATACATTTAATGGTAGCGTGCAACCACAAAATGAGGACAGGATGTCTGAGATGTTTTGTGCAGTCAGTGGGCCCAGCTGTTGTTAGTCAGTAAATATCTCCATTGCGTAAGCAAACTGCTTCTAAAACCACGACGTCTGGTTTTCTATTTCTACACATTAAATACACAAAATAAAAACATGCAAATAAGAGAGCTTTGGAGCTGTTGGAGGGGAAATGTTTCACTCTCAGATGTAGGCTGTTTCATTCAAGCCTTTGAAGTAAGCTAACCTAAACATGCACAGCGCTTATTACAGTAAACAAAATAGGGACCCAACATTAATGTTTGTATTCTCACTCAGCTCTGGGTGGCACAGCAAACAAGATGTTAAACACAGTAAAATGTTGGTGTTTCTGTAAATCCCTCTGTACAAACACTTTAGGCAAAATCACTATGGGTTTAAAAAGTGGTTATTAAAGGTTTATAGTCTGCTCACTCAGAAGCTACAGAGTCAGTGGTTGGCGTCCTGTAAGCTCTTGAGCTCTGCTGAATGTGTCACATTTCAGGTATGTTTTGGGACAACTATTCTGCACGTCTACTATTACTGCCATGAAATGAAGCTCAATCCTGCTGCTGTTCTTTGTGAAGGTAAACTTGGAATAAATATTATGTTCTTCTATTGTTCCATTGATTTGACAAGAATTGAATAACCCTGTGATGAAAACATAAATTCCTTAATAACTGCACTCACCGCTGTGCTGGCTCCCTGCACTGCCAGCTCCTGGTCCACCATGGAAGGGCTGCGGCAGTTCGTACGGGTGTGGAATGGGGAACTGGTAGGGCAGGGCCATGGGCCATGGGGCTGCCCCTGGATGAGGCAGAGGCGGGAGCGTGTCCTGATCTGAGGCACCCCCACTGGAACCATCATGGTCATGGAGAGACAGGTGGGTCATGTCTGAGGAAGATGGAAGAGGGAACTGATTTAGACTTGCACTGTAACACCACACTTGTAGAAAGCACAGATAAAACTGAAGAGCTGAAAAAAAAAAAACTAGAGCTGCTAAAACATAAAGTTGTTAGATAACCACAAAGCCCAGTGTCCACTTACTGCCACACAGGTCTCCAAAGATGTAGTAACATTGTTCAGAGAAGGTGATCTTGTTGACGGTGTGTCGGATGTAGCCGGCCTTCAGCAGGTTGCTGGCGTATTTACGGGCTTCTCTGCGATCTGAGAACCCTTCTACGTGATGGAAGAGCCAGTCCACCACATCAGAGCCTGAGGTCACAAAAACCCACGTTTTAGATCCATGGCATGTCTTTGGCGCATCACATTATATAACTGATGTTATTATATCAAAGATGATGTTTTGAATTGATATTTGAGTGTCATTTATCAGTCCACAGCAAAAATTGTGTTTTTTCGTCAAGAACTCAAATATTTTTTACTTGCTGAAACAAAGAATAATCTACTCTTGTGATGTGCAACTTGGAGCATAAAGAAAAGCTACATCAACAGAAAACTGGAACTATTTTGTTTTGGAATGAAAACTGGTACTGACTTTGTTTGAATTATCCAAGCAACTAAAAATGTAAATCTATAATAGGATTTCAGGCATCATTGATGGTAATCTACAGACTGAACTGAGCAAGTAAAGGAAATAATAAGTGCAGCACCGTGGCCTCTGCTCTGACAGACATACCAATAAAGGCGTTAGCAATTGTTATCTTGAGCCACATCCTGTCCCGAACCTCCAGACCCGACTCTGGGCAGGCCATGGCCTTAGCGACTGTTGCCATGTCGCTGTGGATGGAGAGGTGGAAGTCATCGAATCCTGAGAACAATCAGAGAACAAACACACAAGTTACCGCAGGAGCTGAACCACATCCTCCTGACAGGGTTTCAAATCTGTCAGACAGTTTTATGTTCAACACCACTGAACCTGATTTCAGGACAAAGAAATGAATGTCACTGAAGTACTAAAAATGTCCAGAACAGAATGTTTTGTTTCCTACAAATCTAACAAAAACACAGCTAAGTGTTGTTACCGGATCTAGATATGTTCAAAAATGTTGGTCTGTTGTTGGAATTTGCCTCAGATAATATTCGGTTTCCTGCGGTCTGGACTGTAATCTGACCTCTGTGTGGTCCTGATCATGAATCAGACTGGATCCTGTTTGAACTGGACTAAAACTGAGCTGGTTTTGACAGAACCTCAACAAACCCCTGATCATGAATAAGTAAAGGTCTCCTTTCTGTGCTCTCAACTCTACTTCTAACAAGCATTTCCTACATTTCCCAGAATGACCTGTGACCACCTAAATTATAAAAAGAGTGTGAGCATGTTCTTTGGGATTTTTCAGACCTCTAGTTTAAAATCTCACGTAAACCTGACCTCTCTTTGATGTGTCAGATTAGTGCCTGCTGTTGATGCTGCACAATAGCCGCACCCTCTATGCAAAACTTCACCTTTCAAGTGGTCACATTGCATTGTGCACTGTGGAGACTTTTATCAGTGTAGAAACAGCTGAACCCTTTTTGTCCACGTCAGGCTTCTCCCTGTATAACACTGGTGCAAATTAGTGAGTGCTGAAGAAGCCAAGGCTCTGACTGAGGCGCCAACTGAACTCTGATACTATTCTATGTATGATAGACTCCTTTTAAACTGCAGCTGCACTTAAAGTAACTCCTTACAACAAGGACATTTCCCCAAAGTGTACGAAAAATGCATTATTTACCCATAACTTAGAGCCAGAAATACAAGGTTAATAGGTGTTATTTTGTTTCAAATATTTCATGATCTGTTTAAAAGGAAAGTCTCGAAAAATGTTATCGATTCAGCCGAGAAGGTGTGTCAAAAGTGGAACCATTTTTCTCCAGAGAGACAGAACACACATCAGTGTCCTTCCCAAGATTACAGGGAAGATGAAGGTTGTGAGTTATGGCTCAGTTTTAACAAGAGTTATTGAGCAGATGGAAGCTGTGAGGCTGAACACAGAGAAAGCTGGAACGGAGAGTCGTCCCAGGAATGTAGGGGAAGGGCAGGGCCGCACTTAACACAGACATTTACTAACAAGTAGGAGGGGGATACTGATATTACTGCATTTTTGGAGGTTTGGAGGGTGGAAGCTATAACGAATTCTTGAGGACTTTTTGCCTTATATTAAAACAGTGTTGGTAAATTTTATCAATGAAGTGCTTTATCAGAAAGCCATAAGAGAAACTGAAACAAAAATCACTGAGCAATATGAGGAGACAAAACAAACAAAAATGTACAGGTGAGTTAATGATGCAAGCTGTTTTGAATAAAAGAACCTTGAAAACAATGTTAAAAGGCATCTGAAGGGGGCGATGTGACTCACGTTCAGTCTCTGGGATAGAGCTGCTGATGGAGGAGCTGGTGGAGGTGACGGTGCTCATGGACGGGCTCATGCCGTACGCAGGGTAAACCCCCGTCATAGCCGCCGTGTGGGACACCCATGCAGCTGGGTCAATGGGCCGGATCGGCTCACCTGTTTGATTAAATGTAGGGTACGCGGTTAGAGTACTCAGGCTGGAGTAACACATGCAGAAATATATGGCGCTGCATGTTTCTGAGGCTTACTGACAGGAAAAGGAAAAAGAGAGACAAAGACTCACTCCTGGGCAGAGCGAAGCAGCTCCGAGGGTTCGGGTCCCAGCACTTTGCCACAGTCAGAGTAATGGGGCTGTTTATAAAAACAGAGACAATCAGTCGTCACCTTTATTATATGTGTTTTATGGAGGAATATTTCTGTTTTTTGGCCTGTTAAAGAGAAAGCATGTATGCATTCATGTTTGCTGCTTACCCTGGTTTGTGCACAATGTCCCTCAGTACTCTGACTGCATCGTCATTGCTCATGTTCTCAAAGTTTATGTCGTTCACCTACAGGGTTAAAAGAAAGATCCAACAATCTGTCAAGTTTTAAACATGCATCTGCACAAAATAAGACGAAATATAACAATAAAGGATAGTGCTAATACTAAAAGCAGAATTAGAAGCTAAAAGACATTTACAGATACAGTTAATCCAGTAAATCCCAAAACACACAGCACACATTAGTGGGACTGGCAGAGCTCAATATGAAGTGCTAAACCTCCTATCATAGACAGAATATTAAAATGTAGAAATAATGCAGAAAAAAAGTGGGAATGAGATAAATCAGAAACAGGGAATGTATTGCAAAACATTATTTTGTTAAAATCTAAAAACTACTTTCTTTGTAATGATAAACTGCCACGTGCATCGATGGCAGTCATGTGTTTATTAATCCTTTGCACATGGCCATAAAAATTAATATATTAATGGTCTCACATAACTGACTGCTAACACTTACTTTGTCTCACACACTCATACAAACACACACCTGCAGCAGCATGTCTCCAGGCTCTATGCGTCCATCTGCAGCCACAGCTCCTCCCTTCATGATGGAGCCGATGTAGATTCCTCCATCTCCCCTCTCATTACTCTGACCCACAATACTGATGCCCAAGAAGTTGTACTTCTCTGTGAAGAGAAAAGAAACGAACAGTGTGTATTCAAAAGTGAACTAATACAGAAAAGATGATCAGAGCACGCATCAATATGGAACCAATTCATTCACATCTGCATATGATCGTTTCTTCTGAAAGGGATTATAGAACTGAGGCTCAGTGTGCAGCCGTATGAGGAGGCTTCAGGAACAAAACAGACTCTACTTATCCATAAAAAATCTTAATGCATTCTGTGTGCAGCAAACATAGTCCCTTACCCATGTTTAGAGTGACAGTGATGATGTTCAGAGACATGGTGGAGTCTGTGATGCTGCTGAATGACGAAGACTGGAAGGAAAAATGATGAAATTCATGAGCGAAGAAATAAAATATTAGAATCAAGAGTCACAAACTGCAAAACATTTTTAATAAATAGAATTCCACGACAATGTCTGAAGCTATCCTGTGGTCCTGCATGTCCAGAGTGTGCTTTGGTCTCACCCTGTCCATATTGGAGGCCTTAGGTTTCCGTCGGCGACGGCGGTGTCGTCTCATTAGACGAGAGGAGCTCTGCTCAGTGGAGCTGCTGAATCTGAATATGAGAAAAGAATACGTTTTAAAAACCATACACACATAATGAGTAACATATGAGCTAATGACCAAACATTTGTTGATGCATAAAAGCTGAAAAATTAAATTATATTGCATAAATTCAGTTACCATGAATAGTTTTGAGCCGAATTAAGCTTAAAACAATGAGATCATTGTGTGAATGAAAATATCTGGATGTAACTTGACAACACATCAAATTAAAGCCCGACTGTTATCAACACAATAATAGAGGTCTCTTAAAACTGTTTCCATAATTAAAGTAGTGCTTGCTAGGAGTCAGGACCAGTTTAAACGTCATTAAAATGTCATAAAACCAACTTGATTTTAAAGTTATTACCTGACAAATGCGGAAAAGTTTGTTCAGGTACAAATCATTTATTTCTAGACTGGAGAGAAACTCGTAAACGTCTATTAAAGCTACATCAACAGGAAAATCATCCTGTGAGATGCCTAAAGACAGGGAACAGCAGAGTCTCCAAAGTGGGCTGCAGATATTTCTACCACTCCTGGGGAAGGACTCAGGGGGGTAACCACAAAAACCACCAGACCAGAAGATTGTACTAATCACTGCCAAAAACCATAACTTTAAATCCAGATGTATTCCTGGAGGCAGAATGCCTGTTCTCATTGTGTCATGCACTCATGAACAACAAGCTAAACAGCTCCAGAGAACATCTGACCTGCTGGTTGCGTCATCGTCCTCTGAATCAAAGCAGGAGGTGGACTCCAGCTCGCTGCTCATGAAGGAGGAGCAGCTGTCGTACTCGGGCCCTCCACGGCCCGTAGGCCGCGACGAGTAGCCGTTCTGCCTTCCACCTGCAGCGGGACAGCAATATGATCGGACACATGTATACACAAGCACATGAGAATATTGTTGTTTTGTTACAACAGAGTAAAGCTCATAGATAGCCTATAATAAAACTACAGTTTTAGCTACACAATTTAGCTACAAATGCCCAATTCTCATATCAAATTAACAGCAGCACATTTCATTTCAAATTATTGTCTTGTAGGGGTCACACTCTTCTTTTCCACCATGCCCCTTTTAGAAAACAAACCTTTCTTGGTTGTTCCGTTTTGATCATGAGTACATGATAGTTAAAAGTCAAACTATTGTGAAAGATTCTGAAACATCCTCTTACTCAAAGGCGGCTAGAGCCGTGCACCTCTAAAGTCATGCTTACACAACAGGGTCAGTATTGTTTTTGGCGACTCATCGTGCTGATGTAAACAAATCCATCTATGGAAAACACTTTTTACCCAGCCCATGAATTAAAGAAAACAGACACATACATAGAGTACATTGGGAAAACAAAAACACTATGCAGTAAACATTTTGTGACCTTGGTCGTTAGTGTGTTTCCGTCGCGGCCTCTCCCTCTCTCTCCTCTGCGACACCATGGAGCCAGTCTCTGTGTCGTTGTCCAAACTGTCCCGACCGCTTGCTGCCTTCGCACTTCAGACAGAGACGGTGCAAAGAAGCCAGAGTTAAAGATAGAAAAAGATAGATATACACTCTGTCTAATACTAATGTTTATGTCATATTATGCTTCTTGTTAAAATCACATTCCAAGTAAATGAGGTTGCACTCTGTAGATGATTATTTAGGAGGACATATTTTAGTTTGGTGAGTATTCTTTACAATTTATATCATGTGTATTCTAAACTGACGGCGGCTACAAAAATGTTAGTATTAAGGTGGAAGCCTCCACCTACGTCTGCAGCGCGCACCTGCTTTTGAACACATTGTCATCGGCCTCATAAGGACAGTCCTTGTAACACATTGCCCAGAAAAGCGCACTTTGACCTGATGCTGTCAGCCACGTACTAGGTTTTGACCTAGTCTTGTTTTCTTCTGTTTCTCCAGCCTTTTTAAAATTCATGTAAATCTGTATTTTCATTCATATTGATTCTATTGATGTCATTAGTATTCCAAATGTTAGTACCCATGTGTCATACGGGGAGGGGAGTTTAAGAATGGAGGGAGGAAAAAACATGTATGTATGTAGAGGCTAATGATTTACTATGATATTTAATTTTAACCTCCATATTTTAAATTAAAACATTTGATCAAAACAAAAACAAAAAAACTAAAATATGGCATGCATTACCAGCTTGACGATGATCTTAAAAGGGTCAAATCAGAAAGGTACATTTTGTTTCCCACTGGGCAGTCACAAGGTGTCACACTTTCTCCATCTAATTTGCCGTTTCCTCTGCTACTTTGGTCATTAGGAAACAAAGAGGGACTCATTCAAGACACGCTCACAGTGCCAAACAAAGTACGCTTGGCATTTCTCTTTGGCATCTTTCTTTCCAGAGAAAAAAAATTACAAAAAAAAACACAAATTCTTTTTTGGATATACTGACTGATAGGAAGGTGGTCTTGAGTCCCCAATGCCTCCGGTCCTCTCCAGAGGGGGTGCCGCCTCTATACTGTCTGCCACCGAGCCTGCATCTGTGTGGGCCCCGTCTCCAGAGACCAGCTGTCAACAGACGAAAAATCAGGTCAGACAGAGGGATGAGACAAACACTCAAGAGGGAAGAATACACTGAAAGAATGGGACAAGTGGGCAGCAGACCCACGTCAGAGCACAACTGTGTTTACACTACGACATACCCAAGGGCTGGAGGGAATATCCTGTGTTATTGTTCCTGCCTACAGGCGTACCAGCCGTGTAGTAACTACAATGTCTCATTGACTTATATAATTCTTTTGCTTCTATTAATTTCCTGCTGAAAGGGCAAAGTTATACAAAGACTGCTGTAGTTTCAAAGAGTTGTGAAAGAAACAGCATGTGCCAAGGCTTAATTTGTGTACCTCACAGTGTTGCCTTAGAAACCAAAGTGTGGGGGGAAAGTAGCATCCACTGGGCCATGACTGTGTTTTCAGGGGAATATACAGTGTATTTCTGGTCAATTTTACCATTAGATAACTAGTGCTGTTTACATTTCCATCGTTTTTTCCCTGTTTCTTTCCACACATTCCAGAAAACATTAGTCCTGCTTAGTGACAATCTTATTTTTTCCCTAATCTGCAGCGGGCTTTTGAGTCCTGCGGTATTTTGGATGTTTTCCATATTAGAAAAGATGCGTGAACGTGCATGGGTTTTCATGCAAAGTCGAAAAGCAAACATGAAATCAGTGCAACTATGTAGAAGAATACAGATGTCCATTGTGAGGAATCTGGTTTGATTTCGATTTGTACACAGCAGGCACAGGCTGAAGCACATTCCTTGTTAGCATCACCACATCCATCAGGGTAAAAACACACTAGATGAACTCTTCTGAGTTCAGCCGTACTATGCCCGTACTTTTTTAAGGAGAATCAGTTAATGTTCACATTTGAAAACCTCAAGCCATCAAACGATCAATTGATCATTTTTGTCTCGTATAGTAGACCCTTCAATTTAAAAATACTGAAAAATTGAAAGGGTTTGGACAGGGTTTTTACCAAAGAGTCAGTGAATGCAAGAAAATTCATGAATAACTAAAATGAGTCAGTCCCTGGGGTGACAGGGGTGTCTAAAAATGTCTGAATGATGCATCCAGCAGACCCAGACACAGTTGGAGGGTCAGAGAGACTTTGAAAGAAAGCCAAAGACAGGCAAATAAGTTGGTGCCTTAAAAAGTTTTTTTTTTTTCCATCCTTTTGTCCTTGTAAAATTTTGTAAAATAAATTTTACTCTTTACAAGGGCACTGAAACACCAAGACAGACACTTGTGCAGAAATAAGACAGGTAAATTGCTAAAAGAATAATGAACATGTGCCCTTTGTTTACCCTCTTATCCCATCTATACCTACAGTATAAACTGTGTCAGTACCATTATATTTTTAGTTTACACAGAGGCTGCTTCAGTTTGTGTTCTTACAGCAGGACAGTTGAGATCCATTAAGATTTGGTGTAAAAAATAATGTGATGGACAAAATCTGTCTGTCTGCTGATAATATTAAGTACAAGAGCCCACACTGTGGGGGCTGGCCTGTTGTGATGTGATGAGAGCGCGCCAGGCCCTGGGACCCCTGGGAGCAATAAATCAGATCAACCAAATAACAGATGAAGAGTGGAGACAAACAAATGGACGCAGTGTAACAGAGATAACGTTTCATTGTACATGGAATATTTCAACAACCCCCGAAAGATAACAAATATATTCAAACACACACACACATATAAAGGGCTTGGCTTTGAACAACAGCCAACCCCACCTCCACATAGTCTAATGAAAAGACCACAACAGGGACACATCAGGAGTAGCAAGCTGGATTACACACACACACACACACACACATCTAGTGATAACTCTCAAATAAAACCTATAATTAAAACCACACTGTGCTAAATTAACTGAGTGCATCAGCCTTTCACATCAAGACACAGAACACTCTTTCTTTCAACTTTTTTCCCCCCTCCCTGTGAGATTCAATCTTCTTGTTAGATGACATGCAGTGAGGCTCTTTGTTACGGCGTATTTTCCTCCTATCCTGTGATTTCACTTGCTCTTAATCCAATTTCAATGTCAACAGGAGAGCAAGGGAGGCTGTGCACCGGGACCAGATGTCTCTTGTGTTGCGGACACAGGAGAATTATTGCTCACAGCCTCTAAATGAGATACTGCATGCAAGTACATGTATGTATGTGTTGCATGTGGTGACTAGCATTTTTGAATTCTAATAGGAAAAGGTTTAAAAACATTGCAGTTCTAATTCTTGGATAGTGCTTAAAAACAAATAAGCATAGAGACATAGCAGGGTGTCTGCATGTGTCTGTTGCTCGTGGGATCATTATGTGATAATGATATTATCAGGCTGATGCACAGGGCCTCTCCCTGGAGATGTAGCATGGTTTTGTTCACTAGTCAACAGATGGGAATGATTGTATTATATGCACGCACTCAGTTTCCACTTAACTTCACAAATACAGTGAATACACGCACAAACAACGACATACATAAATAAACAAACAAATAAGAAAATTACTCCAGGATGCATTTGGAACCTACCCAAGACACCACACGTCCATTAAAACAGGGCAGCTTAGCGTTGTCGTCAGATATTTCCTCCTTTACCACCCTGTAAAGAGAACAAAAGTCTGTTTCAGTAAACCTTTAACAACACAAAAGCACTCTCAGGGCAATAAAACATAAGGCAGGGCAATCTGTCCATCAGCAAGGCCAGACACTGAAAATCAAGGCAACCATTGCCAGGGCACTCAGTACACAAATTTTACTCATTGTCAGTTATCTAAGGAAATGCTAATTATAGCGTAAGGATAGCATTTCTGTATAGATAAAACTGGGCCTTGATGCTTCGAAGCTTATTAAAGCATGAGCCTGATGGTTTTGAAAAAACAAACATATCTAACTAAAAAAAAGCAACATTTCAGCATGAAATTTTGCTTAACATGCTAAATCTGCCAATAAAGATTTAACAGTTTAACACTATTTAACATAATCCAAGAATATCAGATGGCAGCCAAAATCACTGCATAACAGCAAGTTAGACAACAATATGTTAAGACATTTTATAGATGAAAGCCTTAGTGCTGGCTGCTAAAAAGGGAATTGACTTGCACTGTAAAAAGAAAAAGAAAAAAAATAGTTAAGTAAAGTCTTCTCGTGCACTGCTGTGAATGTTTTAACAAATCACACTGAGTGAATTTCCAGACAGACTGCTTCCTTCCAAGAATCAGATGTCAGATGTTACCCTTGACAACACATTGTCCCACAGTTAAGAGGGGACCGATCAACCACAGGCGACTGACACACACACAAACTGTGTCACATAGAGAAGCAGGAATAGCGATGGTTAGCAGGACTTTCTTTGGAAGTCTTGGTAAATAAGGACACCATAAGTGTCTATTCCAGCCTGCCAGGTTGCCCAATCTATACCACAACTTAGTGTAAATGTTCCAACAGTTTATTCACAGGATATCCCTCTACTCTTCACAACATCAAAAGCTGTGGCTACTTTGAAAACGTATGTCTTTTCCACTTCTAAAAGTTGAGAAGCTGTAGCCCCACCCTTGCTTGACTTTAGCCAAAAACAACTTTGGAAACCTGGTTGAAATGTTTAGGAAAAAAATGGTACACGTCCCCCTCTTTATTCATTCTGAAGAGGACACTGTCTGGAGGAATATAAAACATCTACTTTTCCGGCCCATGTTTTAACACAAAAGGACATGCTCATAAAGCTGCCAGAGTGATGAACAGGGCATTCCTGTGTTCAACTCTGCATTCCTCGGGCTAATAGACAACAACAGCAGGGGCCTGCTGCACTCAATGACTAGCTAACTGAAACCGGCCGTTTACATTCTGACGTTAGCCTGTTAGCAAAACCATTCCATACATTAGCCAGCAACTGACAGCTGCAACTGTTACTAACGGTTATTATCAGTGTGTTGTCAACAGCCCCTGTTTCCACTTTATCTAAGAAGAGTGAAAATGTCATTCAGGGCTTTCGCCTCTGTTGAAATACCAAACTTGGTAAAAGAAATTCAAGGCACAAGACGTGTAAGCTAGCCACACAAGCAATGTAAACAAACGGGGTCGGGACGCTGAACAGACCTGCTAACGCTGGAAGCTCACTGCTAGCAGCTAACAAAGGAACTGCAATGCAAGAAGCTAGCTAATGATCGATAGACAGGTAATGTTAAAGCTGATGACAAGCCAGCTGCACGAGAAGTAAACGTTTATCCAGCTGCACTAAAGCAGAGAAAACCCAGGAGAGTTGATGCTGACGCCTGGTTAAACATAATAAACCCTTTAACAGTTACCCGAAGTCATCGTCCATAGATTTGAAGAAGAATTTGTAATTTGGCTTCTTGAGGACATTTTTGAAGTCTGCCAGAGTGACTTTGTCCGCCGGCACCGACAGTTTCACCAGATACGGTGTCTCCTGGTCGTCGAGGTGGTAGATAATTTTGGTCTCCCCCATCTCGGACTGCGGCTAAGGCGAGGCAGGCAGGGTGCATCAAGCCGCGGGCCTGGCAGGCAGGCTCCCTCTCGGGCCCCGACTCCCCGTGGCGCTGGCGGCGACTGTACCGTGGTTCTCCCGGCTCTCCCTGGCTGACCGACACGCTGCGTAGTCCTGGTTCTCTCTTCTCTACGCCAGCTCGCTAACGTTACGCCTGCCTTTCTATTCAAATAAGCACCTTGCTCCTCCACAAAGCGTCATAACACCGCCCGAAGACCGAGTTGCGTAAATTCTCGTTTGTCTTAAACTTCCAATAAACAACTAAAAGCCTCGAAAAAACCGAAAACAGTTTTAAAAACGCAGGGAAGATATACAATCTCAGGGGGTCGGTTTTCTCTTTTCGCTAGCTGCCAGGCTCGGTACTTTGTTGCACACGAAACTGCACAAATTTGTCCAAGCCTGTCTCGAAGGGGCGCCATCCACAGGAGAGGAGGAGAGTGACAGCGTCCTGCTGCAGTGCATGAGTCAGAGGCGGTCATACAGACAAGGACCTTGGGCTCTTGCAGCCAGAGGGGCCACCCTCATAAGGAGCAGTTAATTTTCATGTGGTTAATCTTAATAATGCAGAGATTTGCTCATATAAAAATGTAAAGTATTCACATTTTTCAAATGATCCCATGTAGGAATTGGATTGAACATCAGTATTTTAGCAATCATAATCCTTGGCTTTATATTGGAATAAGTGAGTAGCTGACATGAAAATGTCCTATTCTAAACAGCACTGGAATGAAACCACAAAACTTACACACTGTGGGACTACTCAGGTTGTCTGACATTTATAGGTATAGGTATCATAGCAGGCACTTTTTCATGTTTTATCTACCATGGTGGCATCCAACAGGGGACGATTTAATGTTTTTTATCATGGAGGCATCGAAGATGGCACTTTATTGTGTTTTATAAACCATAACCATAATAGAATGAATTCTTTTTTGTTTTTTAAACATGGGGGAAGCAGGAGAAGTTCAATGAAGTTATCTGGTGGTTGGTACACCCACACAGGTGTTTGAACTTACCTCTGTGAATGTGTTATGGTGACCTTATAACTCCTATCATAGCCAGACACAAGTGAATACACCTGTGTTATTGATTAAGTCTGAATAGAACATCTACACTGTATGTGCTTTACATCTATATTGTTGAAATAACTTCTGACATATCTATATCTGATTTACTGGAAGATGCAACATTCATTCTACTTCAGTCACAGACTTCTCTCACATGGCTAGCTACATATTAAAAGTATGAAGCTGTAATATCAGTAACATCTAGTATGCAACACCCAAGTCAAATGTAAATATGTACAGCAACCGCAGTTTATTGGACTGAATGAATTTTGATTTGTCAGTACAGACAATGCAAAGCAAAGACTTAATATAACATCATCACTCAATGGACAGTTAGTGAAAGTGGCTAAAATAAATGGTGTACAAAATGGAGAAGCAGAAATAGACATGATGTGTCTACCTTTCTTCTGAGAATAAAACATTACTGAGATCATCATAATCATCTACTTGAACCCTGTCACTGCAATAGGCGGACATGACAATATAATATTTTTACGTACAAATACAAAAAATGGGGGAAAGGGGGGTTTGGTCTCTTTCTCTGTTTTTAAATAAGCTCTGAAGAGTGCTGGGAAGCCGAGTGGTCAGGTAGGTCTCAATCATCTAGAAAGTCATCGTCCAGGTTAACGTCTGTGGTGTCGATGTCATCCAGCTCCATGTTGTCCAGGTCCACCTCCAGCTCGTCCAGAATCTACATCGAGACGCACAGATTATATATTTGTGTTATGTCAGATATTATGTGAAACACTTGGAATTATATTTTCTATATATTTAGATTAAGTTATGGCAAACGTATGACTAAAATAATCCCTTTGTATATTGAATCTTGATGGTAAAATGTTACTATAATCAAAAGATTAAGAAATACAAAAGCCAAAACTAACCTTATCCTTATCTTGCAACTCTGAGCTGATTTCCTCCTGCTCGTCCTCTTCCTCCTCCTCCTCCTCCTCCTCTTCTTCGTCTACTGCTGTAGGAGCTGCAGGTTCAGGCTGTAAAGACATCACTGTCGCTGCTGCAGCGACAGGAGCTGCTGCCACTGACTCCTCACTGTCCTGTGTCTGTAAGGAAAAAACAGCCCATTTAACTAATACTTAAAGTTAAGCAAAGCATGTGGTCAGTGAGGTATGTATTGAGGTCCATATTAGATAAAAGTTGTCTCATAAGAAAAAGCTGGAAACTGTTGACGAACCTTGGGGACATGAGGAATGAAGGTTCCTTTGGGCTCATATCCCTGAGCCTCCTCAAGAATGTTCCTGTCTTCATTGAGCTGAAAAATGTTGGGAGTTTGTTAAAATACAGGACAGAGCACAGAGATACAATTATAGAAATATTGTTTACACAGCTGCCTTATCTGTCAATGTAAAACTCACAGTGACAAGAGGATACTCTTTAGCAGGCCTGGTGGTGCCCAAGCAGCTCTCTCGAAGGTAATGCTCAGCTGCAAAGGCTTCTTTCAGCCCGGGGAACAGATTCTCGTACTCTGTGGGGTCTGCTAGGGACTCAGCGGCCTGCAAGGAAGATTCAGTACACGATCAATCATAACATTCATCAGTCCATAGGGTGGGTGAGGTTATCACTGCAGCAATGAGCTCATTATAGGGCTCTATCTCTTATCAAATTTGTTCGTTTGCAGCCTAACAGAGGTAGGTTATCAGCAAGGAACATCTCCCAGAGGGCTTAATATACCTCTTTCAAGACTTGTCTTAGTTAAGAGCATGACCAGAATATGTCACAATGATTGCCTATATGTTCTCCATAATTTCTACATGCATTCACTTGTATCCCCTCCATTTGTTTAGGCTAGTAACAAGTGCGTTTCAGACCATATTTCTCTGCTGTCCTCCCTTGTTTTATCTCATCTTTCCCTCATCATTCTAAATTCATCCATCCATTCTGTTCCTTTGATCTTATCAATTTTATTTATCCCAACCAACATTAATGCTTTTTTTTACCCTTATTATAGCTAAACACAAATTCTAATACAGATTCATCTCATGACAGAACTGACCTTCTGGTTGACCTTAGCCAGATTCTCCCTCCACAGTTTCACCACACGGGACACCTGACTGGGTAGGTAAGTGCGAGCCAGGAAGGCAGCTTCAGGCAGTCGGTTTGTCCGGATAAGGAGCTCCAAACACTGATCCAGTCTGTGGAGAAACAACCATAAGTACAACAGTTACATTATTATATGCAATCGATTCATATCTCTTCTAAAATGTCACCACCTTTAAGACTTAAAGTACTCACTTCCCCTGCAGGAAGTAGGTCATGAAGGCCACATTGTTCTTCCCGTCCCTTTCTGCCCCCTCAGCCAGCTTGCCCACCATAGTGGCGTTACCGGAGGCTGTGGCGAGAAGGAGCAGGCCACCGTAATCCTGGGCGTGGTGCAGGCACTCCTGGGCCAGGCCGAATTGGCACTTACTGATAGCCAGCTCCGCTAACTGCTTCCATTTCTGCTCTGCCTGCAGGGGTGAGAATGACAAAACTAAGAAACATGCCTGTTGGAAACCCTGACAAATTCTGTGTGAATTGTTTGGCAGAGTTTTAAGAAGAAGAAAAAGAGGTGATGCTCTAGATGAAAGCCAGCTAGTTTGACTTACCTCTGCCTCCACAGCCAGCTGGTAGGCGATCTTCAACTCTCCCAGCTGCAACGCCAGCTCAAACCTGTGTTCTGGGTCTGTAGACACAGCCAGCGCCTGCTGCTTGAAACCCTGAACAAACAATACACAAAACTCATGAGCAGGATTCAAACTCAAAATGTACATCCTCTTCATGCTGCTGCATCTTTTCTGCTTTTGAAGGTGGTTCAACTGTCTTTTCTTACCTGTTTCTCCAGGAAATGGGCCACCCTGGTCCTCTGCTCTTTAGGAATTGTGGGAAGCACCTTGTCCGCCATTCCAAAATCCCTCCTCATTACAGCAGTCTGGTACTCCAGGACGGAGACCAGCAGGGAGTAGCTGACAATGTTGAGCTCCTTGTCTCCCAGGTACAGGCGGTCATCTTTAGGTATGTAACCCAGCAGGTACATCGTTCTGTAGGGAGAGAAGTGAGGAGGTGTAAAAGACGCAGCATCCTTCACTGAACTCTAATACACATTTAGACTTAACTGCTAGTTTTCTAGACTCTGTATGTAACTGTAAAAGTTTACTGTATACTTATTGTATGCATAAAGCTAAAAGGTTCTTAAGTGATTACATCCTTTAAAGAGGCAGATTTGACCCACTTAATTCAAACTAAACTATCTGTAGTTGTACCTGTCCAGGTGAGCAATAGTGACGATTTCTCCTCCTACATAGTAGTTGAGCCGGTTCACAGAGCTGGTGTAGATGAAGCAGTCTCCTACCCAGAGTCCAGTCTTCACAATCTCCTGGATCTCTCCCTGGACCTGGAAATAAGGAACAAGGACACAAAGGTTTTAGAGTGAAGAAAACACTTTTCACTTCTAAAAATAAAGCATTACGTTGAAGCTATGCTATGTAATAGCACCCTCTCCTTTTAAACAAATACTTAACTAGCACTAAACAAAAACATTTAAAGAATAAAAATGCTAAGAAGGGATGAGATTGTGTCTACATTCACACCCACCTCGAAGGCGTCTTCAATACCATCCTCGGTCACTCCTTCATTGTTTTCTTGAGAGGCGGCTACTTTTTCTGCCATATAGCGCAGAATGAAGAAAGACTCCTCTGTAGCGATGCAGACCAGTTCACCGGAGTCTGACCAGAAGATCTGCACAAGTTATGAAAAAGAGGGGAAAATGGTGTGACGAAGGGAGAGTGTTAGGCGAAGACGTTCTCCTGAAACTAATTTACACTTTTATGAACAAGATATTGAAAAACAGTAGCTTCTTCTTCACTCACACAGACATCCACAGAATCTACAGTATATTAATTAAAAGGAAAGTTAATCTTACGTGTTTTGGCTGGATCTCGATGCGGCGGACCAGCTCTGTGTTCTCCCAGTCATAAAATGCCAGCCCATTCACTGACCTCACCCCAAGCAAGAAACCTCCATAGATCCCTGCAGGGAAAAATAAGAGCACATGCAGTGAAGAACACAGTCAGAACTATCCACTTCCAAAACCAAAAGTCTTCTGTACAACATTCACATTACCTTCAGCTCCAAAGTCAGGCTTGAAAGATTTCTTTTCTTTGAAATTTTTGAAGATTTTGACGATACTGTTGCTTTCTCTGATGGCATACCTGTTACAAAAAAAGAGTGTAGCAGTCAAGTAGTGCAGAGAAGTAGCTTAACTTTATTAATGCTGCTTATTTTTAACAGCATACTTACTCAGATGAGTCGTGTGCCCAAACAAACTCCTGCGCTGAGCCAAAGCTCTTGTTCCTCAAAGCCATGGCAGTATAGATGATATACTCTCCATCTCCGCACACCACAACAAACCTGGATCACACAAAAGAGCACAAATTGTATCGTAAATTCTCCTCTAATCTTGATTTTAAAAACACATACATTTGTGGTACTCATGCAAACAAAAACCAGTCAAAGGGTCTGGGTAAGTGTAAGCGTACCTTCCATTGGGGTTATGCTGGATGGTTTGGGGGTAAATCTCACAGCTGCCCATGTCTTTCACAGCCAATGGCAGCCTCTCTCCGTCCTTGATCTCAGCATCACCCATTGCCTTCAGGTTGGCTTGCTGTATTTCACTGTGTTTAGCCCAGATGATTTTCCCATTAGTGTCCATAGACATGGCCGGCTCCTCCCGACCCACCTACACAACACAGGGAGAAAAGACATTTTAGATTTGGATGTCAGAATAAATCCATTATATGTTTCTTTGCGTTACAGGGTTAGGGTTTTCTCACAAACTCTCTTTCCTCTGCTCACCTTGATAATGATGCTGCCTTCATCATAGCCAAGTGCCACATTGTTGGAACCCCTGAGCCCGCACACGCACCAAACTCTCTCCATGCCGTAGTTCAGAGTGCTCTCCAGGCGGTAAGTGCTTGAGTGCCAGATACGCACCGTTCCTACAGAAGGAGAAAAATTAGATTAGCTTGGATTAGATGCATTCTGGGGTACAGGGATTGTGTACAGGGAGAATGATGAGTGGGGTTTCTTCCTACTCACCATCTTCTGATCCAGTGATGATGATGGGCAGCTCTGGGTGAAAGCTGACGCAGGAGACGTTCTGGGCGTGGCCCTCCAGAGTCTGCACACAGGTCTTGTTCTACAACAAACACAGGAGTCAGTTAAAACATTTATTCATAAAGTTAAAGGAAACTAATAGAAAGGATGTAGTAGATCAATGAGAAATGCAGCCATTCATTTATTCATTTGTAATACTTTCAACTCTTTCAGTGAGGTAAAAGCTAAAAACTACTACAAATCAAAATGCTGTCTTACACGTGGAAATTAGATTGTGCCTTGTCTACAGCCTGTGAAGTGAATGAAAAAAAAAGTTGCCAAGTTGGTAAGTTTTCTTACCTGGTAATCCCAGATCTTGACTTGGCGGTCATCAGCCCCTGAGATGAGGTAGGGTTTGTCTCCTCCACTGTAATAGTCAATACAATTGACTCCTTTCTCGTGGCCCTCCAAAGTGAAATTGGGAGACGAAGAGCCTAGCTGCCAAACCTGAAACAAGCCAGAGGACATGACAGAGAAACACTTAATACACAATCATAAATATTTTACTATGTAAATGTGTAATGGGCAAAATCAATCATCATTGAACAAGCTTCAGTATTGCAGTAGGATTTAAGTGTCCACTATTCCCCGAATGACAAGTGAAAATTAGCAGCAGTAAAGTGGCAACAGCAACAGCAAAACGTCTCTACCTTAATCGTCCTGTCCAGGGAGGCACTGGCAAACTGGTTGTTGTCCTTGGGGTTGATGACAATCTGCATGACATAGTGAGTGTGACCCTCAAACACCTGGCTGCAAGACCACTTCTTCTCCCAGTCCCATAGCTTGATCAGCATGTCATCTGCACAGGAAACAGAAATGCATTCATGTATATGTGCATTGGAAGACACTTGTGATCAATACATGAGAAGAGTCTAGTAAGCTACCAATGAAAACATCATGTGTTTAATGGCATACCACTGCTGGTGAGGATGTAGGGCTGGGTGGGATGGACCGCAATGCAGCGAATGTAGTCAGAGTGGGCCTCAAACATGTGGACTCGCTCCAAGGTGTTGTAGTTGAACACACGGATTTGCATGTCATCCTGAGCAGGGAAAAAATGTTTGAATATTAATAAATTGCATAAAGAGTAAATAATCTTAAAGAATAGGAGGTTGGTATATGCTATTTGAGTTTGACATACTTAGAAAAAAATTGCAAGATAATCAGACATAATGCCTAAATGTAAACACTAAAGTGACGTCACTGCTAAACAATTTACTTGTACTACCTTCATACTACGAGTTTGTAAAACTGCCAGTTACAATTGAAAACTCAGAATTGTGATCCCAACAAAAACCAATAGATGCAACTCACAGCGCCAGTGATGACCCAGTTCTTCCTTGCCACAAACTTCGAGGCTCTGACAGGGAGGTCACACACTTCAAAGGTCTTGACAAGAGTCTAGAAAGAAGAACATCGCTGACTCAGAAAAGGTTTGCAGCATCATCACTGCTTAAAGTGTTAAATCAATCATTGTTAATGAAGCATCATGCATGGATGTTTAGCCAGCAGTCTTTCAATGTTGTGCGGTCATACTTTGATTGGGTGGCCCATTGCTTTGTGATCATACCTGTGTTTCGTGGTTCCATACACAGACACTGCCATTGTATAGACTGGCCAGCATCCATGGCTCAGTTGGGTGAAGGTCCACACTCTTAACTCGGTCTGACCTGGCTGTCAGCCTCCGCTTGATATCCAGCCTCAGAGGCTGAAAACATATAACACATCGGGGTCTATCTAACACTGTTCAAACTCTCACATTTAATGATATGTTAACAGCTCTGCAGCGTCAACGTAGATACCCGGAATAGTATGACAGACGGCTAAGCTAAAGTAACCGTTAGCATGCCAACATTGAGCCTTATATATTTGAATTATTTGAATAGTCCTCAGAGTATACATACTATTATAATTCATTCGGTAACTGTCCGAAAGCAGGTGTTAACACACATTTCTAACAGTCAATATCAAAAGCCGTTAGCTACAAGCTCTCTTGCTAACTCAAGCTAGTTAGCCGCTAAGCTATTTACAAGAATCCATCTTTGTTAACATTGTTTTACTCTCCTTAAACAGGAGAATTGGATGACAGATACGGAAATGAAACGCACAAGAAACTATTTTGAATGTCTCTTACCATGTTTTATCCCCGTGTTGTCGCAATAAACTGGTAAATGTGTTGTGGACAATGGTAGTCTAGGTCCAAATATTGCGACTTCAGTGAACAGAGCACTGGATGATACTGACGTGGAAGTTCCTGAAACGAAATCTCGCGTGAGTTGCGCTCTGGAAGTGGTGACGTGCCATGAACTGACATGACGGTCGATCAGCTGCGACTGCGGCAGTGCTGCCACGGTGACAGGAAAAGAAAAACTTCTTTGTCGTTCGGATTTTCATGATTTTTAGAACAGATGAGATGCCATCATATAAAAATATTCTTAAATTACTTATTGGATTTATTGTTCTTTCCATATATTGTCCGAGCAGTGAATACGTTTATGTAACATTAAAATGTGTGAAATATCAGTCGCATCAACCTTTTCAGACACAAAAAGTAGGCTACATACTACTTTCATTTTGTTGCTTTACTATTTTAGCTAATTGTAATATTATATGAACAGAGTTCAAGGTTTTGTTTGAGAGGCTTAGATCCAATGATTTTATAGCTCATCTCACCTCCAATATACTATCACATTTTCTAGCAAATGGCCATCTAACCAGTATTTTATAAAACAGCCCACTTTTGTAAGATGTAAGATGTATTTAATGCAATGGGAAGCAGAGAAATCAATGTGAGATTTACAATAACTCTTCTAAAAGTCAGTTCATTCTACTGTTAGACACATGAAGAAACATACATTTTATGACCACCTAAACATGAAGCTGATATATATACAAAACACAATACGTTATCTGAAAAGCACCTTTATTAATTGTGTTCAAACATCTGTAAAACATGTTATTGAGGAACAAATAAAGACCTTTTTGAACCAAGTAAAAGAAAAAATAAAATAAAATAAAAATATTTAGCCTTTATTATTCTTTTTTCTTGAACACCTGAATACAAACTACATCTTCACACGTCAGCTCCTGTAAGGGGAAAATACATCGTTAATGTGATCATTTAGCAGAGAAACAATTAGTTCACATATTTGACAAAAATTAGTTATCATGTCAGATCCTGTAAACCCACCAGGTACAGTTTGCCTCCTTCAATCCAGTGCTTCCAGCCTCTGTTGGCCTTCTCTCCTTTCTGAGTGCACACCAGCTTGTCTCCCTCCCAGGTCACCAGACTCTGCAAGACCACATATAGTAGTAGAGTGGCATATTTAACAATTACTATATTCATTAGCAAACATTTAGTTCATATTTTACTTTGCAATTTGGTGCAGGAACGAAGGAGTTAAAGTGCACTTTCAAAATTAAGAGTTTCGAGTAACAAAGTCCAAACTAAACATGTTGAAGCAGTATTTAGCTACTACAGTACGCTGCTTGTAACTGGAACAAACTGCCATTAGAGATTAGATGTGCTCCAAACATTTCTGTTTTCATGTGCCTTCGAATGAACCCCACAACCTGCTCTTTATTCTTACTGTACTGTAGTTTCAATTTGCTTTTACCATTGTAAGTTATTGTCATGTAATTGTGGAGTACTCCATCCTCTGTCAATCATTGTTATATTTCCTTTAAAAGTATCTTTTAGTATAATTTTATATACTCAGTATTTTAACTGTATTTTAATATTCTATTTGTTTAAGCATGTGGTTTTTATCTTCCCTTGGATGTCTGTGTTATTTGTGTAAAGCACATTGAGAGGCCTTTGTGTATGAAATGTGCTATATAAATAAGCCTGCCATGCCTTGTGTTGCCTAAATGTATTAGTCAGTGAAATTAACTTAACTAGAATATTAACTTAACTAGAATATAAAGATACAGTGCTTCAAATGTTTCACGAACTACAGTTTTTTTATGGAAAATGAATCTAATATACTCTGACATCAACATATTTACTAATTTCCTTGTGGATGTCAGGTGCAAATTCTTTGAAAAGTGTGGAAGCGTTATGATTATTAAAGCATCCCGTGGCATGGAATAAGTGTGCGGGCCTTGCCTCGTTCTTAAGGCCAAACAAATTATTTCGGCCTCCGCTTCCCTGGACTTAGTCCTCCATCCAATAACATCCAAAGTGACAGAACATCTCTGTTCATTTCTTATCATCTCCACAGCGCCATAGTTTTCAACCCACAGAGACCACAGACCAATCTTTGCCCCGTCCACGCTTAGATAACAGGAGCCTCATTATCAGCAGCAGCAAGAAACGGGGGAAATATTAACTCATCAGGTAAACTCATCGTTGAGCCTCGTCACTTCAAGTGTGAGGTCAACCCACCTTGACATTTCTGTTGTCCAGCCCCTTGGTGTACTCGTCAAACTCGACCCCTACGGTGAAGGAGAGCTCGTAGTTCCTCAGGGTGCTCAGTGTTTTGAAGTCAAACCGGTCTCCATCTTGGGCGACAACTTTGGTCTGAGACAGGGAGATGGCGATTTTCCTCGTGGCAAAGTCGATATCTGAGGTCAGAATGGAGACACAGGAATGTTACTTTTGGAGGATTAGACAAGATGATGGGCTCATGTTCATGTCTACATTACTGTCCATGATTTAAAATAACTGGGCATGACTAATAAATGTGAATATCTTTAGTGTATGACATCATAGTTGGTAGATAGTCAAAAATCAGAGTTAAAACAGCAAATTAAGCAATTTCTTGTTGCACCAGCTCCAGATTAGATTGAACAGTAACACAAGGACGGAATCACACTCTGAACAAAAAGATTAAAGGAGCATGAAATTGGATGATTTTGCTGTCACATAACCCCAAAACACCACTTTTACACATAACTAAGACGCCTCAGGCCAAAATGAAAAGTTTCTTACTCAGAACTTTCAAATAATCCTCAAACTTGTCGCTGGTCTCCAGTATCCATCTCCCACTGAAGTCTGCAGGCATGGCGGCAGCTGGTGACACTGCTGTGTGTAGACTTTAGACAGTGTAAGTAGGGGGTTGGTGCAGGGAGTCCTCCTGCTTTTAAAAGAGTGAGGGGGCACGAGGGCAGAAAACTATTGATAAGTGAGTTTATAGCTTGAAGGGGATTGGCAGGGTCAGTCGTATTGGAGGGGGAGGGGGAAACTCACCCTTTTCTTCCAGTCTTTACATGGCCATTGGGGGAGGTTGCACAGGGTATATGTGAGGGTGCACACACACACACACACCCACGTACACACACACAGACACTACAGTGATGGTCAGTGTACAATGTGCAGACAGGAGAAGCTATTTTGTAACTTCTGCCAACAGTGTGTCTCTTTATTTGAACTGTTTCTGCGGTGAAGCAGAAGCCTGAACGCGCAGCATGAAGGTTAATAAAGTTCAACTGGTCCTTCACTCCAAAATAATTAATTTATGTCTTATTTCCAAATGTGAATGTGCAGTGAATAGTCATTAATGTCTGTTCAGGTTATCCCATAAAAAATTTTAATTAACTACTTTAAAAGTGATCTTAAATTGACATTTTTATTAAAAAAAGTTTTTAATAATAATTTTTAATAAAAACTTTAAAAAGCTTTAACGCTTTATGTTTTCATCACATCAAAACCTTCATTCATCCATTACCTATACCGCTTATCTGTTCAGGGAGCCTATCCCAGCTGTCACTGGGCGAGAGGCGGGGTACACCCTGGACTGCTCACCAGTCAATCACAGGGCTGACACATAGATACCTTTCACACTCATACTCACACCTACGGGCAGTTTTAGAGTCTTCAATTAAAGTAATGAGCATGTCATTGGACTGTGAGAGGAAGGACCAGGAGGGAACCAATGCAGGCATGCTGAGAACATGCAAACTCCACACAGAAAGGCCCCCCTATGTCTGAACTGGGATTCGAACCAGGAATCTTGTTCTGCACTCTTATTTTGTAGTATTAATATCTATGGCTGGCATTTACAATGCTGTTACCGTTACATTTGTTTATGCTCATTAATTACCTCTCTGCAGCTTGGTTCCCAGTTGCAGAGGCCGCCAATCCTACACAGGATTCATGCACAGGGGATCTTCAATAATAATACCACACCTCTGGTAGGCCTGTATTGAAGGTTGATTGGCTTGCAAGCTTATGATGTCACAAAATCATGTCTTACAAACTCATGTCTTAAACTCATATGAGAGTAAATAGGAAAGAGTATCAGTTCTCCAAAGTGAAGGTCAAACCTCCAAATAAAAGAACAGTGAGAAAAACACTTGGCTGACGATCCTCTCCTGTGTTGAGCTGCCTGTCTGTTCCATTGCTGATCAAAGTGAGGTCTGAGTAACTGACTTTTAGACAAACCTAGAAACTTTTTATGGAGACTAAATGCAGATTTGTCCCCTCCTTGAGAGCATCATTTTTCTAACCAGCTAAGGCCAGAACCAGAGAGAGATCAATAACAACCCCTGGAGGAGCATATATAAACAGCCTGCAGGTGAAGACTGTGGGCAGGTGGCGGCGGTGTGAATGCACAAGAAGCAGAGGGAGACAGAACAGCAGGGTGAGCAGCGGCAGCGGCAGCAAAGAATGAGCAAGTGAGCTGGACAGCTTATATGGACTGCCCGATTGGTAATGGCGACGCACAAAGTGAGCTGACAGATGAGCTGATTTGGAGCCCAGCGTGGCTTCGGCTGTCTGGATGGAGCTCTGCAGGCTGCGCTTCACTCACTGAAATTCTCAAACAGAGGCTCTCAGAGTCCTCGTGCACGTCTGGAGAGGCATGTTGGGACAGAAGCTTCTAATGCCTGATCTGTTTGCATGTGAGAACAACCAGTCATGTTGAACAAGCCCGATTAACAAAGACAAATGGCATTATTGCGCACTGCTTACTTTATTGATTCATTCATTATGCTATCAATTCAGAGTCCCAAAAACATTGGGAGGGATAAATATACATATCATTCATATCTGATATCCATTGTGGAGTCTAAGCATCAGCTGCAAAGGAGTTTAAAGCCCTCAAACACGCTTAAACGTTCATCTTTTCTTATCCACAGCGATCATTCAGAGAGCTTAAATGGGATCAACCCTTTTAATGTGTGATATTTCTGCTCCCTTCATTCCACTGCGTCCATTACTTTACAACTGGTCATCAGATCAGCTACACCTACAGTAGCAGTATGTATGCACCCAACACATCTAAACTTGTTAAATCAACAGAGCACCCACCCTGAGACACATATGCCAGATATTTTGTGGATTTATATGATACAAAAGTTTACCTGCCCCTTACTGTTCTGTACATGCATTCACCTAGGCAGAGTAAGGCAACATTCCTGATGGAGTAATAACAGTATTTGTAACGCAAAAATACAGTTTGTTGGATGAACCTATATAGAGATGTATACAAGGACCGAGGGGAAGTCGGATGTGTCTGTTGTGACTCTGTGAGCCGATATCAGCCGGGGGCACCGTCCAGATCAATAAGAGCCAGTTTAGGACTTCTTGAAGATCTGGTGGCAAACAACTCCTGCAGCTCTCAGCTCCTGCAGACAAGAGAGGACAATGTTTTAGGATACAAAAACATACACTCACAATGTTATTTTGACAAATGTGGATGACCAAGAGGAGGACGCTGTGATCCTAATTTGTTCCCTAAATCGTAAAATCTCCCCTAAAAAATATGTCTGACTGAGCAACAGTAAAAATGGATGCGAGGAGCAGAGGATGGGTCAATTATTAATTGATGTCAATGTTAAAGAAAGTTTTATAGAAGTGCACCTTCCAGCCTTTTAAACCTTCTCCTTTCAGATATATGTTCGGCCACCAGAGGTCGCTGTTGCCCCAAATTTAAACCCTCCTCCAGCTCTTGGGAACTTCTAACTAATAACTAATTTCACGGCTGCTGATCAAAAACATCTGCTGGCATCACTTTGACTAAATAATTTGGCAGATTATTTTGCTTTAAAAGCAGAAATCACAGAGAGGAGAATCTGATAATGCTGAGCTAATGAAAATGCTAATTCCTTATTCATTACTTTTAAAGCTTTTATGATGCTAATCCTTTTATTATAGGCCACATCGTGAACTCTGAACAGAGCAGAAGTTTTAGAAAAAGTTAATGAAGTTCTTGTAATTGAGATTTAATTGAAGTAGTCGAGATGGCAGAGGTTGATGGTCGACGGGAGTCTGGTGATTACGAGAAGCAGAATTTGGACGGCTTTTCATCTCACAGTGTTTCTTTTGCATCATCTTGAATCAACCTTTCTGTTCAATGTGAAGGGATCAGTTTAAAATGTGTTAGTCGCCTTTTTTCTCCCTTAATTATGCAGAAATAATACGGCTTATTTGGCAGCCGAGGCATGAGTTACACCCTCCTAACTTTCATAAACAGTTTCCCAGCATGCATTCACCTCACACTGTCACCACTGCTGGAACTTTCGTTGCCAATTTACAAGTCAGTCACACATAAGAATATATGCGGCGCGCATACGGTGCTGAGAGGCGTTTTGGATTTGGATTAAAGAGTCCAAATTGCTTTTCATTAATATTCATGTCAGGAGCTGCTGTTCTCTCACCAGATGAAGCTCATCTCCGTCCACCCAGTGGGTCCAGCCTCGGCCTTCAATCTCCCCCTTCTGCACACACACCAGCTTGTCTCCCTCCCAGGTGATAGTGGTCTGCATGAGGTCAAAGGTCAGGGAGAAAAATGTCAATATTTAATGAAATTCATGAATAAATGATGCATGTTTTCGAATATAACGCATAGATTTTAAAGGTATATGCTGAGAGACAGACCCAGTCCTGCTCCACCTCACATCAGTTATTCGGATATAATCTGCACACACACACACACACACATACAAACACATGTGACCCTTACTCTCAGTCACCCTCCAAACAGCTTATAGCTTATCTATAATCAGCATACAAAAAAGGTCAAGCACGACCACAGTTAAGCTTCCATCCTATTCAGTATTCAGGGACATATTTGGGATTAAATAAATGTGTGTCGGGCTGTTCTTTTCCTGCAGAATCTGACATTGGTCATCGTTACATAAATGCACTGACAAGGTTGGAAAAAGTTTGATGAAAGTAGGCGGGACGTTTTGTATAGAATGGCTAAAACCCTGCACACAATATGTTTGTTATATCCTGGAGGGGTGCCACTAAAAATCAGTCTATAAGAGCAGGTTTGACATTGCAACTTGCAGCGATGTGACTTTAACAGTAGGGTTTAAATCTGTGGTTTAACAGCAGTAAATCAATGTGTATATTCAGTTAATATGTATATCATCCACTCTGAGTACATCGGTCCGAATGCTCACCATGCACTTCCTGTCATCGATTCCTGACAGATCCTCCTCGAACTCTTTGCCCACGTTAAAGTCCATGTTGTAGTTTTTGAAGGTGCTGAGGGTCTTGATGACGATGTGGTCCCCGTCGTGGGTGATGTCCTTGTCAGGCTTCAACAAGTTGGCAATTTTCCTGATGGCAACATTCACATCTGTCCAGAGGGAAATTAAACATGGGAGAAGGAACAGGAGAAGCAGACCAGTTACAGTCTCAGATGTACTTGTATGTACAGATTTTAAACCTGAATGCTTTGATGCAGCAGGTATTTTTCAATACAGCTTGTTTATTTAACTATGAATACTATAGTTATGACATACAGGAAACTGAAAATGTGCAAATGTGCATTTCTCTCAGTATTGTCCTGATAAAATATGAGATATAAACACAAAAATAGCCACCTGCAATCTTGTTATGAATAGCACTGATTATTTCCATGTTTACAAAGTCAAATGTGATGTTTTTTGATGTAATTCTAACGATCTTTGACTCCTGCCACAAACTCACCAAGAGCCTTCATGTACTCCTCGAAGTTATCACTGGACATCATCTTCCAATATCCGTTCAAATCCACAGGCATGTTTGCTGCTTCTCTGCTGCTCTCTTACTTTGCAGTGAACGAGGAGGTCCGCTCCGGACGGCTACTGGTGACAGAGTGCAGAACGGGCTTTCCAAAGCCTCAATTTGAATGAAACCAACTTTAATCCGATTACCTGCCGGCTCTCATTCTTTTAATGAGGAAATAACACCTCCCACATCCCTCCTCCCGTTCTGACACCACGTAACCCCCTCAATCCCCTCCACGCTCTGCCCACACATTGTATGCAGGGAAAATGTGGCATGCATGCATAACGTGGAGAACACTTGTGTGCTTGTGTGTGCGTGGATTAGGATGAAAACACTTGCATTATTAATCGACACAGAGGCTCCACGTGTGGCAGGTTCAGCCTGGCTCTGTTGCATTAAAAGAAGCTGTTAAAATGAGGGTTATAGTGATGATACAGGGCCATTAAAAGTCAGCCTAACATTTCATTAAAACATCAACCAGCCTGCCTGTGAATGGGGCTGAATGGAGCACACAGTGGGGGTAATATCCACAGCACAAAAGCAGAATCACCTGAGCTTCAAATGATCCAACTGCAACAATTAAATGAAGCACAATGGGCCTGTCACATCTTTTGTCTCGATAAATAACTCAATTAATTTGATAATCTCTCTTTTTGGGCCGGCTGCAGCCAACCCACCGTCTCATTCCCTTCACTGCCTGGAACACAGACAAAGACACACTCACACACACAGCATCTTTCAAAGGATGCCAGTTAGTATCACTCACAGCGACGCTTTCAGCCATTGGCCTCAGAGAGAAAACACCTCCTGTAGCTGAGCAACTGTCAGGATTACTTTAAATCCTTTGGTGGAGAAATGCAGGCCTCGCAGACACTGTGTGCGGATGATAATGGTGGAAGTGAAAAGATCCATAATGAGTTGCAGAGTAGAAACACTAACAAGATCTTAATTTGAGAAGCAATGACAAATAGGAAGCCGTTTTCTACGAGTAAAGTGTCACATGTTACGCTAGGATAAATGTGGAGAACGATGGAAAGACTTGTTTTGTCCCTGACAATGTCTGATGTTATATTTTTTATAAATGTTTTACAATGTTAGTCTAGACCATAGACTGTATAAAAAGATGGACGACATGACAGCTTCCTAAAAGTGAAGCCAAAACATCTCTATCGCCCCCTGCTGACTGGCTGCAGTATAGGTCATAAAGCCCGCCTCCTCCATGTAAACAGATGGGACATGAGTCAAACTATAAAATCTAAATACACGACAAATAAAACATGGTTTCTGTCATTATAGTTAGTTTTATCAGTCTTCATTTTACTGACAAGTTTAGTTATAAGTTATAATAAGTTATTTGATGCTGTAAAATGATTGAAAGCTCTTGTTGACAAATCCGGCTCCTGCAGCCGATCTGTTCCTGATTAGCAGAGTAGAGGAGGAACGGCGAGAGGAGACGTAACTAAAACAATCACTACAGTCATTGAAGTTTACATATCTGTGAACGTCTGCTTCAGACCAACACAAGAAGCAGCTCTGCTGTTAAACACACCGACATGCGGGATCTTTGCTGGGGTTTTTTCTCTGTAATTTAAGTGTGTGTTTTGGTTAGCGGAAGTGGCTACGGCGCCTCCACCCCCCGATCTCTACTGCGCAATTCTGGCTCCAAATGATTTCACCTGCGCAAGATGGCAGCACCTGTCACTGGGCTTCAATTTTGTACAATGAGAGCAGATGCAGAAGCGTCATCCATCATTACATAGTCATTGTTTAACACACAACAATGCTAGTAGTGTCGTGTATTGTACAACCTTTCTTAATTAGGATTTGGGTTGTTGGGGGGACTCAAATCCAGCATGTTTAAGGATTTAATACAGAAAACAAAACATATCAGACAAAAATACTTCAAATATACATGAATTTATTGAACTTACTCGACTCTGCAATGATGTGCAATGTGTAAAACTACAAAGGATGAAAAAACATGAAATGTTTATTGATACTGTGGCACAAAGATGAGGCTCAGGATTTGCAACTCTTGATGTGTTTGATTCAAAACATACCACCTCACTATGTAGATGTTTCCTTTTAAAAAAAAAAAGTGAAAACACACTTTGGCCCTGTGGTGTTTCTCTGTGGATATCTGCAGCTTGCTCAAACCTCTGTCCTTCTCCAGTCTGGTGGAAGTGAACAGCCTCCTGTCCCTGACGAGCAGCACTGATCTGTGAGTGAACTCACACTTCAACGGCTCCCATGATCAGCCTTCCCTCTCTCAGTCGTCCAGACTCTTCACAGGCTGTTGTGCCTGTTTGGTGAGCGGCCTCAGCACCGTGCCCTCATTCCTCCTCTCGCTGTCCTCCGTGTAGAGGTTGTGCTGGTGAATATATTCTATCACAGAGTCTGGAATCAGGTACTTCACGCTCAGACCCCGTCTCAGAGCCCGCCGGACCTCTGTAGCGCTCGTCTCGTTCCTTACCCACTCCCTCACCAGGAAAATGTTGTTATTGTGGCGGGAAAGCGTGTCCGACTCGTGCACGGCTCGCTCGGGCTGGAGCCCTCCTCGGCTGACGCAGACGAGGCCAAAGCGCCCGGCTACCTCTTCCACGTGGTCGTCCTGCCACAGGCCGGGGATCTTAAAAGTGTTGAGGAAGTCAGCTCCACACAAGAGCTTCAGCTTTAGACGGGGGCCTGAGGGGAGAGGGGAATAAGATGAAGATGAGGCTAGTTTTTAATATTTATGTCTAAGAGGATAAAACATGATGTGTGAGATTTACATAAAGATAGATCATAAAGTTGAAGCTTCTAGCGCAAAGTGAAAAGTTGATATGCAGTGAGGCCCAGACCTTCTGCTTGATACGAGTCATTTAGAGTCTCAACTCTGACCCCTGAATCATTTCATTTTTTTAATGGGTACACACACATCATTCAGCTCTCTGAAGTCTGGTATCACTGGATTTCTTTCTTAAATGATTTTAACTCAAAATATTATGCAATAAGTCTAAATCCCTCATATTTCTGTTCTCATTAAGCGTTATTTTTTCCCCAGAATAATCATGTTGGCAAAGAGTGACATAATCCTCAAGTTGTGCTACTGTTGAATACATGGAAACAGTCCAATCGGTGTTTGCCAGCTGGCAGGTCCAAAACTAAGCAAGAAAAACAAGGCAATCCCAGGGTACCCATGCTGTTGAGTAACAACACTCACACACTGGAGCAGTGGTGATGTGAATATTGAGCAAAAAGTAAGTGAACATTTTGAGTTTTGAGCAACACAGGTACTGACTACTTGTACACAATTACTGAACTTAGATATTCAGGCTGCTGGAGGACAAAGCAAATCATTAAAATACAAATGACTTAAAGCTCCTGTGAAGAGTTTTTCACTGGTTATGAAACAGACTGGAATTAATTCTGATGACTCTATATGAGCTACAAAAGCAAACCAGACCATCAGCGACAAGATTGATTATTTCTATATAGTTATTTTTAATGCCTAAAACTGCTGGCGGGGGGGTAGGTGTCAGACGAAGCGATTAACTGCATGCTGCCCTTTTTTACATTTTCCACGGCAAACATCTAAAGTGATACATGTGACTGTAAACGAGCAGGATGAGATTTTTTTGTTAAAAACCACCACTCAAGCATGTACAGGGCAAGATCAGCAAAGAGATAAAAGGTACGGCTTTGTCCACAGGGGGCGCCAAAATCAACACAAACCGAAAGTTCCTCACAGGAGCTTTAAACAATTCAACTTTTCTGTGTAAAACTAAACTGTGCCAAATGTTGTAAAAGAAGTAAAACTAAGAGACCAATAGAGCAAACGTATGATAACGTACTTTTTTTGGGGCAAAAGTCCAATTAATCTATTTTATACCTCATATCTATTAAAGTTGTAATGCTTATGAAGTGTTGTGTAAAAAAACAGAGAGTTGATATACCTTTAAATGATTTGGATAAATCATTTAAAGGTAATGTGGAAAATGTACCTGAACACTGATTGGCCAGCTCCAGTTATACAACAACCATCGTTCATACATGCTATAGTTGTATTACACACACACGCACGCACGCACACACACACACACACACACACACACACACACGGACACAGACAAAGTCTTTAAAGTATTAAAGCTATCCCTAATACTCTTTAACTGCTCTTAGTCAGAACCACAAAGCACCAAAGCACCACTAGGCTTTCCCTTTGCTCGTGTTAAGCACAAGCACATTATACAGGATTAAGGCAAATCCTTAACCCCAACTCTTGTTAAGATGTTATAAAGTTATATGCTGAACAAATGTTTGATCGAGCACTGTTTTTTTTAAACTGAAGAAATACTATAATTACGTCTGCTCTAATCTTAAAAAGAGTCTACAGTCCTAGTTATGTAATAAAAATCATTAGCTGTGTAGATGTTTGATCATAAACTAAACAAACATTGACCTGCTGGTGGCGCTAAAGGTAAAAGTCAAATCTCTGAGGACAATGACTGTTAACATAATATTTCATGGCAATCCATTAGACAGTGGTTAAGATATTTTTATTATATTTGGATCCACCTAGTGGACCAACCAGCCAACACTGTCATCAAGAAATGATAAGAATTCAACGCAAATGCAACCATTTAGCCAAACCCTCTCTATCGCCCCCTGCTGCCTGGCTGCAGTATAGGTCATAAAGCCCGCCTCCTCCATGTTAACAGATGGGACATGAGTCAAACTATAAAATCAAAATACATGTCAAATACATTTTTCTCAATATATCCATAAACACGCCAACATGTGGGATCCTTGCTGTTTTTTCGGTAAGTTAAATGTGTGTTTTGGTTAGCAGAAGTGGCAACGGCGGCTCCAAACGACATCACCATCGCAAGATGGCAGCGCCTATCACAGGGGCTATTTTGACATCAATTTCGTACAATGAGAGCAGACAGAGACGCGTCGTCCAGTCATTGGTTAAAACCAATTACCAAATCCATGAGAGCAGTAAGTGCTCAAAGGGTTTCTGGGTTGATCCTTCATTCATAACAGTAAGAAGTTCTTACTTGTGAGGGGATTGGCGTTGCAGTCTTTGTGCGTCCCCTCACTCTGATCATAGTCCTTAAGAATACGCCCATAATGGTACCTGCACAACAAACAAAAGATACAACATATATTTCTTATTTATCTTATTGTGGTAATGGATGCCAACATGTTTTTTAATCTGAACATCATGTCAATGAAGTTTTATCTAACTGAACTGAAATAGTTAATGATAAAATCCATGAGTCACAGATGAATGAAAAACTTCACTGTTCTCACGTAAATCTTCTTATAAATGTGTTAAGTCCACTTGGGTGTGTGTGTGTGTGTGTGTGTGTGTGTGTATTAGGGAGTGAGGTAACGTGTTACATGGCCTGCTCACAGCCTCGGGACAACAGGCCATTTCATGCCTGATCAGCACCCATGTTACACAAACATGTGGGGACAGGGTGCAGGGCACTTATGAGTGGATTGGTCAGAAGTGCAGAGGAAGAAGGAGAGGGAATAAACGGGAGGAAGTTAAATGAAGCAAATGTAAGAGACCTCACATCCAGTAGGTGAGGGCAATAAATGATCAACTCCCCTGGGCCAGACCCTTGATAAAACCCAGCTGAGAAAAGAATCATATTTCAAAAAGAACCCTGTAATATTGAGATATTGGCATAATATTAATAACACATTTGCTGCCCTCATATTCCTGTGCCCAGCAGCCTTTTGCAACTCAACTGCTCCCACTCGGCCAATGAATTTAGCAGCTCGTGCCCCTGACTTCACCTCATGAAAAACCCAGACCTGACATGGGTCCAGTCTGGTCTGGCAGCCCACAAGAGACCGGAGCATGTAATTGAGACTCAGGAAACTTGGCAATACTCTGTTAAATAATCGGTTGGAGTTGGCAAGCAGCAGGATGGGCGGAGGAGCAGCCAAGGAGAGTGAATCTCCCACAACTCTGATAGTGCTGTGCTAGAACGAGGATGTGTCAGACGAGAGAAAATATTGCTCTTAAAGGCTGATGTTATCCGAAAGTTTCTGGCATGTTCTTCTACTTGGACCTTATTTTCACTCTCAGGTTGCTCTGAACATGTTTGATACCTCATGGTGACCACCGTCTCCGTCCAGTCTGGCTGCTGGCTCTCCCAATCATCAACTGTGACCCAGTTTGAGCTCTGGAGCGCAAGCCTCGCCATAGCAATTCTGTGCTTAGCCAGAACCAGGCCTTGCTTTCCATAGCCGTCACTCACTGGAGACACGATGCCACCCACCACCTGGTACTGGCCTGAGGGGAGAGAGGATTAAAACAGTTTTTCTGGGTCATGTCAGACGATACAGACATGGAATATGAATCAGCAGATAAAGTCATCTCCAAGAGTAACCGATGTTCATATTAACGGTGCTTCTCCAGATCTCACAGGTGCTTAAGCGTAGTGATGAAGGTGCTTGATCTTGACATGTAGTACGAAACAATATAAATACTTATAGCTTACACTGTTCAATTCACTTCAAACTCTTAAGAATCTGCTTTAAACAATGAGTTAGGCAAAAAAAATCCCATTTGTATTGGAGAATTCAGAGGAAAATCTTTCACAATATAGTTCTTAAAGGAGCAGTTTCCCTCTGGAAAAAGCTGCTGTCAGTCAAAGCTGGTGTTCTCTTTAATCGATAGAAGCAATATTTGAAAGTGGCGCCATAGCTGTGGAGAAAGTTGTACAAACAGCTTGTGGTTTCGTCCTTTCTACATTCCTACAACACCCAGCGTGCATTGCGCCTCTCCCTCTGAAAAGGCCCAGCAATAGATGCTAGAGTGAAATACTACTGTTTTCGCTGCAGGCAACGGCTCAGAGCGGTACGGAATATAAAATATGTCAAGAATATACCGGTGGATCGTCTAAGAAATCTTCAGGTCTGCAGTCTGCAATTCAAACCTGACGATTTTGAACGAGACGTTACATCGGAGGCGGGCGTCCTAGATTGAGGAAGTGTAGTTTAGTGAGCTCCCTGGCCTCCGCCAGCTGACGCGTTTTATGTAGTCTGTCGGGGGTTTTCCAGGGCCCATTGGAGAGGCGAATAGCGAACTCTAAAAGGCACAGAGCGAAATTGCATTTTTTCCCCCCATAATCGCATAATAGGACTGAGGTTGAAAATCGGCAAACTGGCCCTTTAAGGATGTAAAAATCATTCAGTAACAAGAGAATAAAAGCTAATTTTCTGATGACCCTGGAATCAGTCAGCTAATGTCTTATAGGTGAGGGGTCAAAGGTAAACCCTAAGAGCATTATTTATGCCCTGCACACTTAAAATGCTGCTCTGTGCATGCATTCTTAAAGCATCTTAGAGAGAGCTGACTCAGAAGCAGCGTAGCTCTAAAGGTACAATGATGTCCTTATGAACATGTGACCAGGCCAGTTCTCTTATTAAGAGCAGCTTTGGCCCGGGTTTTAGGGGCCTGTGCCTGCTGACACGGTTGTTACATGGGACTGTTTGGCAGCTAATGTCAGGACACCCAGCTAAAGAGCTTTTTTTTTTATACAAGAAGAGAACAGCAAGGATATCAACTTAGGTCTCTGCAGCAATCAGAAATATTTGGCAACAAGGGGGCAACAAGGGGGGGGGGGGGACTGAAGGCACCAAGACAACAATAGCCTTTTTTGGAGTCATGTTTATGGCATTATGACACATTTCAAGCTCTTGTATGCAACCGACTCTTGAGATAAATTTGTGCATTTTTAGTTTGCAGGTTGTTCAACTATCTTCCCCAGCTTCTCTCTAGCTTTGTTTCTCTGTTTATCGGTGCTGTATAGATGAGAGATGGTAGGTTTATCAGGGCTTGTTTGCAGGTGTCTGCTGCTGCTGAAAAAGAGGTTGTTGAAAGCGGTGAAGCCAAACAGTAAATCTTTAGACCATAAAAGAAAAACAATGAGCTAGAGTTTAAAAAGCCCTGTAGCGCTTCAGAGTTGGGTCATAACTCTCTGCAGGTTAAGCACTGTGAGCCACCTCTCTCTCTCTCTGTGTACACAGTCATTTGATTCACTGTTAATAAAAAGGACATTAATTGCTGGGTATAATTTGGCAGCTTTTACCGGAGCAGCTTTGATCCTGCGGGACATCTGTAATGTCAAATAAAACACAAACGGTTAGCAGAAACAGTGCCTGTGATGGCTGCATCTGACCTGTGCTGTGCATGTGGTCTCTGGCCAGCTCAAACAGCCTCATGTGCTGGTTTGTGATGGGATTAAAAGAGCCGCAGGCTAGCAGGACTAGCGGAACACGACGACTGGCCATCTTGGTTTACCACTGTTAAAGAACCTTGAAGGAAAACAGAAGAAAGAGTTTTTAATATCATGGGATTCAAACAAAGATGTGAAGACTTACGGAGGCTACCAAGTTAAGACATTCCTTCTCTAGAACTTTCTACAGGATACTGTGAAGAAAAGTTTTTATTTATCGAAAAATAAGTCTGTTTATAAATAATTCCACCAAGGTTTGCCTTACTTGCATTAACCAAAACAAACTATTTGTCATTTGGTGAAAGTTTTATTGTAGAAGCCTCCTACTGTGTCTAAGTACAGTTTAGTAAATGTGGCCCCAAAGCTAGATTTTCTCAGCCCATTTATCATGGGGACACCCAAAACAAGTTAGACACACTGGCAATAATAAGTATGGTGGCATTTTGCCAGAGTCAGACACTGGAGGAGGGGATACACTGCGGTAGCATTTTGTTTTATTGTGTTTATGTTCAGAGACCCTGGACCAGTCATCTTCTACAAGACAGTAGTATAAAGATGGTTTATTTGAAATCCGGCTAACCAGCACGTGTCTAATCATCATACGTTAAAATTGTGCACTGTGTGATGACTTTATCATGCCTTAAGAAATAATGCTCACATAATATAGTTCTATTTAGTTACCACCAGTTTGTATGTTTCTTCTTATGATATTTGATTGTGTATATGTGCTGTCTATTTTGACAGTTTGTTACCCTAAGTTTAGAGCTCCCTCAACAATTGCAATTCATGTCCCGTCTATGTCCGAAATTTTTGTATTTTTGTATTTTTTGATAAGTATACTATTGAATGACTTACTCGAGGATTTTCAATAGATGTATCTTGAGATAATAAGTCAAAAAATAAACTTTACTGAAACAATATGTTAGCTTGTATGTTTTTACCTCGTGTGACGACACAGCAAATTGACAATAAAGAATGCAGTGTTGGACATTCATGGGATGTCCTGTCTTTTATTTTTTAATCATAGGCAACTTCCTGTGGGAAGCTTCATTAGTCCAGCAACTGTAACGTAAGTGCACTGGTCACAGGTGCATGCTAGGTGCGTCTTTTACCGCTTCAGTGACAAGTTCTTAAGCTGGACGCTGTTAGACGTATAAAATATGATTTGCCTTGGTTTTTGAAAGTTGTTACAGTGACATGTAAGAAAGAGAACAGCATACAAACTCCAACAGCGCTCAGTCAACGAATCCTTGACATTGAACAAGCAGCTAACACTGATTAGCCTTGCAAACCTTATCTTCGTTTAAGCGACAAACATACATTGGCATGAATGTATAATTAAAATCCACAGTGGTGCATTTAAACAGCCATATTACACAACACACAGCGTTTGAGGATGGTAATTAGCAATAATTTCATTACCTTCTTTTCACATTGTTGCTGTTTGGTGAGTGTGTCACACTCTTTCCACTCCCCCGTTCTGAGGAGCTCGATGGTTCCGATGAGTAAAAGTGGCTCATCTGCGCCCCCTGGTGGATGAAGCTCATTCCGAGCAAAGTGACAGAGCTGTCCATGGTACTGAACAACACTAAGCAGGCGGCTGGTAAGTCTCTGTAATTACACACAGTAAAGATGCCTGACAATGTTGCCATGCTTTAGTTACTTGTTTGAGACATTGCTAGACTTCTTTTTAGTCATACACATACTCTCGCCTCTGCAACTGGAGACCTATAGACCAACAGTTTCTTTCCAGAAGAAACTTACTATAATCAAAAGCTGACCTTTACAGCGCTGTAGCATCAAACACCTATGTGCTCCTGTCACCTTTCATTCCATTGTTGTTAACTGCTTGTCAGATGAAAAAGAGAAGCTTTGTCGATCACTAATTGACCGTCTGTAGTGCAGCCGGCAGCAGATTACAAAATGAATGTACAGCAAATGTTTTTTCCAATAATTGCTTTGCCACAGTGGGACAAAAATAATTTTAGAAGAATGTGAAGGTTCAAGTTAGTGCCATGGCATTTCACGGATGTAAGGGTATATACCCGTAGGAAATAGACTAAACTATGGGTACCAGAATTGCACATGCATGCATTTTGTAAGTACACGTGCAAAAAAGTAGCTAATTATATTCACAATTTAACCCATTTTACAGTGCAGTAAATACTGCTTTTTGCCCAGCATTGGAATTGGGGCTTACAGAGGCCTTCTGTTTTTTAAGCTAGTACATTCCTTTCACAGATCTTTAGGGTTAGAAACTATGAAAATGATAGCCCCCCTTTTTTATAGGTACATATGAACACCAGGGGTTTCTGTTATTCATTTGACTGTTTACATTTTGGTGTTCACATATGCTGACTGAATCAGAGGTTATAGGTCAATTATTGGCAAAATTAAAGTGCTTATCATAATGAGGATCCAGTACCTTAATGATAGTCTATTTATTAATAAGATGAATTATTTAGAAGTCATAAAACTTTTGAATAATTTATTAGTCATAAACAGTTTGGCCTTGCTAGAGAATGCAGACGCTGGAAAAAGAGCAGCCAGCCCACTCTACATGAGCAACAACAACACATGAAATACTTCCCAAATAAAATAACACCTTCTGTGTCCTATAGCTGAACTTAGGGCTTGACCACTGGTAGAGACGGCTCATTGCACCATCCTCCCTGCGTCACTGCTCTGCTGTAACTTAGTTTCCACTACCCATGGAAACAGCCAATTGGGAGTATGTGTGTGTGTTAGAGTAAATGAGTGCATGTAAATGTGGTGCTGCATGTGTTTATCTGCGTGTGTGTGTATGTGTGTGTGTTCTATCTTTGTTATCCTCTTAACTCACTTGAGGTCTGCCCTCACTCTCTCTCTCTCTCGCTAATCCCCGAACACACACCCACACCCAACAGAAGACGAAGCATGGGGGAATAATTGAAGAACATACGGCCGTTAGAGAAAACCAGAGATTCTGCCACAGGGTGAAAACTGAACGACTCAAATCTGTGAGGGGGAGTAGAGCTGCGCTGTGCGGGTTCTTGTTAGGAGGATACAGCTTGAAAAACAGCACACTGTAGCAGCTGCTTCATTTGATTATGAGAGCTGTAAGAAAATGAAGAAATCTGCTGTTGATGTAACTCCTTAATTAAAGAGGTATTTCTTTTTAAATGTCCCAAATGTAGCCTAAGTTAAACAGGCAGTTAATGCGGGGTTACAAAGAATAAACAACAAAGAATGCACATAGATTACTAACTAATCTGAATGTACCCAGGGTGAGCATCAGCCACACAAGGCTCCCGATCTAAGGTCAGATCTGATCTTGTTTCTTTTAGTTTTTATGCTGCTGAGTAAATATTGGTCTGAATATAATTTAGAACCTTGAGTTTCTTATTAGATTCTTTTTTCATTCTTTCATCTGATCTTCATCTGAGTGATTTAGTCACTTCAGGCCTCTACCTTTATAAAAGCAAAACAAATTGGTTAAATGGCTTATGTGTTTAACTGGTCCCAATTAGTAAATAGTCTCAGTACAGGAACAGAAGATGCCCCCTGTAGTGAGAAAGGTTGAGAAACACTGACATATAGGCCTTTGTATCTGTTTTAATTAAAGTTCCCTTTGTTGTTTTGGTATCTTCATGTTCTGGCTGAGTCATTGCTTCCTTGACAAGTATTTGGTAAGCTGCTGGTGTCTTCCTTGCCGTAGCTTGGGGTTTATTGAAATGATTAAATAAGTACAGCTGTATTTCTGTAGAGGAATGCAGTCAGTTGTAGCTCATTCTCAGTTGCAGCAACCATCTCCTGAGGTGTCAGAATCAATCTTTTCCACACTTAACAGCGAACTACCAATACATTTACACTCATCTTAAACCGATCCCCTTACTACATTAGATCCTCTACAACCCTGGTGCTCGGCTGGTGGGTCGGGACCCAAAAGTGGGTCGCAGAGCTGTTTTCAGTGCGTCGTTTTTGTGTGCTTGAAAAAAAAAGGTGGCCAAAATTCTTTGCTGTGCTTTTATTTTAAAGAACATGGATATCCTTTGATGTGCGCACAGTAGCAGTGTAGTTTATTCACACTCCATGTATCCACTGATTGGGTAATATCCCAGTGACAGTTAACAATTACATTCTTGAAACGTAATGAGCCCTCCAGTAGTTGCATTTAAGTTGCACCTTTTCATTTTATTTGCCTTGAATAAAAGCTGTTAATTGAATGAACTGTAGAGGGAATATGTTCTTCTTATGCACTGCTTGTCATTTTAGTTGACTATTATACTGTTGTGTTTTGTGATGTTGACATACTGTGATGTTTCATTCCATCTCAGGTCCAAACTGCACAGACTGTAATTAAATAAATTTGACTGGTTAAAAAAATTGGGTTGCAATTCGTCATTCAGGAGGTGGTGGTGGGTCCTGAGGCTAGACCAGTTGAGAACCACTGCTCTCCAACACTTGCTCTCTCTCTTTCTTATTTACAGATTTGTCAAGCTTGCCAGATTTTTTTGCTGAACAAAATCTTGCATTCTTCAGTATAAAGGTGTACAACATGTCATGCCACTGGAAAACCTATTTTTGAGCTCTCATACTCAATAAATTGAGCATATACGTTTCTAAAATCACTTTAATTTCCACCCTGTATAAATTCTGCATTTTTTTTGTACCCTTATTCGACATAATTCAACATTAACGTTCGATTGTGTTTTATTCTGAAAACCACTCACCGGAAATTCTATTTTATTGACGCTATTAAAACGTCAGTGTTCACTCTCTCTCTGCTTACAGTACAGTAGTGACTGTCTCTCTACCCACCGACTATCCCTCGCGCGCCCGGGCAGTTGAAATCATCCTCGCGCCGGGGAGGTGATCCAGGATTTCAGAAGAGGAGAAGACGGGGAGACATCACCCACACAGCTCGACCACCATGCCGACACTCGGGGTCCCCTTTCTACTGTTTTGGCTCATCTGGGGCCACTCCTGCGCTCTCGGCGGAAAAGGTAGGAACATGAAAAAGAAAAAGATTGAAAAAAATCTACTTGTCGACGTAACGGTTGACTGCGTTTTAAGGTTTGAGTTGGACAAGTTGGCGAGGAGAGCGTCAACCGTCCGTCTGAAAACTTGGTCACAATTAAGGTTATTTTGCTCTCTTAAGCTAAGTTTAACGTAATATTTAGTAGCTTCAGGTGTGTTTTTTTTTCTGAGTAATTAATGTTGGGATAAGTTGGGGTAGTGGCGAACAGACAATTAACGTGAGAGGTGTTCAGTTTTGTGGGAAACTACAGCTTCAAACGTATTACTACGATGTTAGAATAAACTGTAAAAGCCGGGTAACCTAAATAAAACTATAAATTATTTTAATTATCAATCAATCCATCAATCATTTAGAGCTATAGCATGACAGAAAACTAAAAAAAACCTCCCCTAACCCCAAAATAACGCCTATCAATGAACTATAGTTTTGGAACCTGAACATATTTAATTTAAAGGCTATGTTAGGTAAGACAACAATAATAAGTACATTGATTGCTTTAAGCTATAGCTTTACTTTCTTAGCATAGGAACATAGCATGGGGAATTCACTTATTAGCATCTAATATTGTTTGATGCTTTAAGGTAACTGGGAAGTTCATGTCTTCGCCCCGGGTGCTTTGTCATGTTAAATCATTAACGCCATAAACAGGAGATATATATAGAGGATATCTGTGGTTGCATTGCTGCTCATGATTGGCTGGTTGACCAGTGGTGTGTGGATGATTTCTGTCTACGGTTATCAAAGAGGGTTTGGGGAGGGCAGCCATGGTCAGGACACTGTTTTAAATCATCCTGTGATACTCTCACATCTTCCTCTCTCTGACTCGCCCATACTCACGCACAGACACACACACACACACAGCGTTGACTGGTGTTGCCTATGAAGGGCAGCGGCGGTTTACAGTGGTATTAATTGGGTCTCTGGAGTGCGAGTGCTGGGCTGACTGGCTGTCTGCACTCAAGCAAACATGATCATTTCTTCCTGTTTATAAGAGGCCTCCATATGGCTGTGAGCAAAAGAGAAGGCTAACTAGCTTTGGAATAAGTTAGAGGAGAGGCTGTTTTCTTTGGAGACTTTAATGACTCATGCTGTTGTCAAAGGTGAATGTGATGTCTTAACAGAGCTTTGCATTATGTGGAGCTCTTATATTATGTTACTAATTTGTGAATTTGCTTTGACTCAGTAATAAAAAAACAGTGTAATTCCCCTGGTTGTTATAAGTCTTGGTGTTGTTACGAAAAGCTATTTCCATTTGAAAAAGAACAGATCAAGGCCGCTGTGTGCTGGCTGGTTTGAGAGACACATGGAGTGAGTTTGTGTGTGTGTGTGTGTGTATTTTGTATTTCCAAGCTGCACGAGCTCAGCACAATACAGTATATAGTACATGAGACAAAGGCATGCAGCAGAACACCTTTACATAAGAAGTCAGGGAAGACCGGAGCAGACGAACGCTGAAGAACACAAGACTGAGAGGATTAGAGAGGCGCTGAAAGAGAAGGAAAAAGGAAAACAAGATCAGATTTATGGGCGTCTTTTCAGCTGCGTTTTCCTTGCCGGAACATAAATCGTGAAAGCGATGTGGAACGAGGAAGCATAACTCACGTTTTCCTCTTCTGTGCAATGACTGGTGAAACAATGTCTGGCGGGAGCTGCTCTGCCCAGGCTGTCTCTCTTATCCTCCTTACTGTCATTCACGCCCTTTCTATTCCGTCTCTTTCCTCTGCTGTTTTGCCCTGTCTCAAACTCTCTCTCTCTTCCTTTGAGTCCACATCACTGTTTGGTCGCTGCGCTCCGCTGAGCTGATGCCATTCAGAGGGCAAATGTCACAGAGACAGAGAGAGAGGAGAAGTATTTCGTCATTCTCCCTCTCTGTTCTTTTTTTCAGGCTTGAGCAGACTTCGCTCTGATTTCTAGAGCGGCTCCTTTTCTCTCTCTCTCTCTTTCCACAGCCATGGATTCAATTCCAAAGTTTTATGGGCTTAAGTGAGACGTATAAATGGCGAAGCAGTCTTCTTTCTGTCTAACTTTGCCTTCTCTCATCTGGAGAGTGTTACATTCTCACTCTATCCCTGGTACCGCTAATACAGACCCCCTCCTAGCTCCCATATATTCTCTCCCTTTGCTAGCCTGTTCTTTGTCTTACTCTTGTTCCGTTTCTGTGCCTGAAAACCTCCTTTATGCTTTGCAGTTTTTGTTTTCTTATGCGTCTCAAAGCGGAAAAATTACATGTTTTTTATGCGCATGAGTTGTGATGGCAGAACACCGTGTTTGAAAAGTACCCTTGTGCTTTGTAACGGTATTTATAAGTGTGTGGAGGATCGTCAGGTGTACGTGCTGCCGGGGGAATATGCAAATGAGGGCAGATATGCAAATGAATGTCCTAATTTGGATGTTAATTACTCAGCACGGCTAATTATAATATGTCTGATGAGGCGTAAGGTGGAGGAGAGGAGCAAAATGGAAGTGCTGCCACAAGATGATGTATGTGCTTATGAGAGTTTGTTTGTTGTGTGCGTGCGTGTGTTAGAGAGAAAGAGAGAGGTGTTGGTGTTTAGGGCTGTGTGCATATGCCAGTATTGCGCCAGCTGGTCCAACGGCCCCCGGTGGAGCTCTCTGGTCAGCACAGCTCAATATGTGGTGGATAAACACTGCATGCAGCGCTGACTTCTGAGAGACACGCTCTTCCTCGCTCTCGAACTAAAACACGGGCACACAATCGCACACTCGGACACTTTGAACTATCTGGGTTAACACTTTTTTATTTCTTTAGAAAGACACACTCATATTTTTCCTTTGCAGTTTGGCCAGGTGGCTGGTTGTCAGTAAAAGGCTGCGCTTGTGCTAGAGAGGAGACAGAGAGGGACAAGAGAAACAGTGATGGCAGAGGAAAGAGCAGAACGAGGAAAAAAATGAGAAACTTGCCACTTTTAAAGCTTAAATAATGTGCTGACTCTATTTCTTATATTCTGCTGCTTTTCTTTTCTTACTTTGTTCACGGTTATACTCTGTATGCCTTAAAGAAGATTTTAATTTAAATAAATGTCTGTTAAGTCACTATCTATCGCAGAAAGAGGTAACACAATGGTGACTGAGTCTATGGCCCACTGATGAAAGCCTTTACTTTTGCAGTATATAGTATTATTATGGATTGAGGTGCGGAAAAAATCACAAGTGGTGCCCAGTTACTGACGTGTTTTCCATCAGCCAGCAGTGGTTGGTCTGTCAGAGAGGGTAGGCGGAGCTAAGCAGCTGCTTTTCCGGTCTCTGCAAGTGTTGTAAGTAAACAGTAATCTACTATGGCTGAACAAACAAAGAAAAGATGGATGACTACAGATACAACTTCAAAAATAAGTGAAAATCCAAAGAAAAAGAAACAAACTCGACGCTCAGATGAAGGCTAACCCTAAAAAGGAAAACCACCATCGGTGAGGAAAATCAAGAGCTACAACCGGAGCCAACGGTGGACGTCACACATGCGACACTGTCTGGATATCTGGCGAGTGTGCTCCCGCATTTACTGTTTATCCGCATGGGTGTCGCCAAAGAGAACGAAACCGAGATCTTTGAGTTTATAACTTTAAATAGGTGTTAATGTAAAAGACATCAATAGAGTGAGAAACACGGGGAATGGGGCAGAAAGAATGGAATACCAACTCTAGAAGAAAATAAAGAACATTTGGAAACATAGAACTGTTGAGCCTGTTAAGTTGGGCCCGTACGGGAGCAGCTATGACACACAAGGCGCCAGATAGCGTGAGGCAGTTCTGTTGAACTCCAGTCTCTTTGCTGCTTCAACGCTCTCTGCTCCGGTGATGACTGTCAGTAAAGTCGGCTAAACTACTTTTGGCCTTGACAGTGCTAATGTAACGTTCTGTTACAACCTGTTCTGCTGCTGTCCACTGTGACTAGCCTTTGTTACACAGAGATTCAACAACAGCCCTGTAACAAACTTCAGCCGTTACGGGGCCCTTGTAATTTTTCACTGAACCAAAAAGCCCCTTCATATTACTGTCATGGTGTGTGCAAAAGAGGCTCAACGTGTAATCAGACAACACAAGTTTCACAAAGACGTAGTTTCTACCTCCGCTGACAGCCCAGCGGTGGAATGACTCCGCCCAACCATTCCACCTCCGTACCTCTTACACAGACGGTAAGGTGCAACAGTCCCATCTTGAAAAGGCTGTGTAAAAGTAGCTATGGGCTCTTTGGCTGAAATCACTCTCAGCGGGCCCAGCACAACAGACCCTCTGTGGTGTGCTGGGATTTTTTACCTGAATAAAAGCAGGACCCACTGTTCTTTTCCTTCATTATTAAACACATTCGTGCAGTCGGCTGAGAAATAGTTGTACTAGTTTCATCATGTTCTCTTAACAGTTAAATCTGCTTTCCCAATGTGACCCAGTGTTTAGCTTCTTTGCTCTCACTGACATTACTTTGAAAACTAGCCTCAGTGTTGGCACCAAGAACAGATGCTACGGCAAGTCAGGAGGAGGTTGAGCACCACCGAGCCGGAGGTTTTGTGTTGGTGGAAAATTTTCCTGTAAAGTGAGAGATTAATCTTTATGTAACCATGTGAAACAACCAACTATGAAAATGGTATTTCGGCTGAATTTAGCTACACCTAGCATAGACTTACACCCTGAACCGAGGCCTGCGCCCCATGTGCTGGTGTCACAGAAACGTTGTGTTTGGTGTCTATGTACACAGGCCCAGCAAGCTGTTATGAAATAATAGACTGCGGTCTGTTGTGACTCGTGATGAAGCCTCAAGTTATGAAGACATGCACCACTGCACACTGTTTTAATTATAAATCCAATACAAAGTTATTAGCCTGCTGTGTATTTGTACACCTAATAATATGTGTTAACATTGCAGCGTGTGTTCATTGCCAACCAAAGACACACGGATACACACACACATGGATTGAGTCATCTCCTTCATCTCCCTTTCAAGCCGTCCTGTGTGGGTCTCTTGTACAGTCAGCCCAAAGCCTGATTATACGCTTTGAAATGGCTTTGTATTTGATTTTTTTTTAAACCTTCTGATTCCCTGCTGCACCAACCATGAAAGAGCCATGTTTTCTCCATCATGAGATATGATTCTGGAGATGTTTTACATCTACCAGGTTTCTTCGTGGATATCGGAGACCTAGGCTACAAAGTGAAACTACATAGTATAACATCACAGGCGCCACTGCAAGTCACGCCAAAGGGAATTCTTTGAAGTTTTGTAATAGTTTGCCTACAAGGAAGGCTCAGTGTGTGACTGAAAAACAATTCATATTTAAAACAACAAAGGATGTGTGTGAAAAACAGACCAGAAAGAAAGAGTATGTGTGGTTTTGCTCACACCTCAGTCTCGTCTGCATGCATACACAGAATCGTGCACCTGGCGTACCTGAAGCTAGTCGCAGCAGAGGAAGAAAGGAATCACAGCAGGGAGGGAGAATGAAAGCATGTCCTCCAGAAGAAAGGTATTAATTTTCATGAGTCATCAGTCAGGACGAGTTATCTCTGTTTCTCTGTCTATCTTCCCGTTTCTTCTTCTATGACTCTCTCTCCATCACCCCACCTGTCTCTGTCTGTGTCACTGACTTCGCCTCTCTTTTCTTCTCCCCCTCCTGGCGGCAGCACGTTAGATATGCGAGTCTGGATTCGTGTGTGTGTCAGAGCAAATATCCCTGTTTCTCCTCCCCTCAGATCACTTTCATATTTTCATCTTCTCCTTCCTTTGTACCGCTGCCCGTCTGGAGCCTCACCTCACTACAGAGAGGACGTCCTCACCTCTGCCATCGCCCTTCATGTCTCCTCTTTTGTTCTCTTCATCATCCCCATCGCCTTTCTTACTCACTCTCCTCCACTTCTGCATTCATAAATCATTTAGATGATGTAGTTATGAAGTGTGACTGTGTTTTGAGGTGACATTGCCGTGTCAAATCTGTGTTTTTGTACGTGAAACACATTTGTACTTAGTGTCTCTTTGTGTGTACTATGACTTTGTTTGTACAAATTCCTTCTCAGCAGCTAATCATGTACCGTAAAGCCTACCTGCTAATTGGGTGCGTCATGCCTCCCTGGGTTTCATTTATAATGTGCATGAAAATAATGAAAAAATATATTAAAGGGCAAATTAGAAGTATATTAGTTTTCCTGCCTGAGAGAAGAACATCGATTAGTTGTAATGATATAAATTTGCACGTTATAAAATAAACAATTGACACAACCAATGGAATATCAGATGATGGACTCAAAAAAGGACAAACTCAAGACAGGTAAACGCCAAAGACAGAATTTCATGTCCAGGCCAGGTTCGATACACAGGTAATAATCCAAAAGGGGCAGGCAAAAAGGCAAGGTCAAAATATCTGACTAAGGTCACGCACAAAAACACTCGCTAGGAATAAATGCTGGAACGAGGCGACACGAAGGAACACACAACGAACTGGCACAAGAGGAAAGACACACAGGTTATATACATGGATTTTAGTGGTGGTAAGTAAAGGTTCTCACGGGTCCAAAATGTCGTACCCGAACCCTAACAGACCCGTTATTGTGCGATCCGGAACCGAACCAGACCCGTCTATTATTTGAAAGTTGGGACCCGGACCCGTGAAGAACTGAGAAATCCCGGACCCGTCTGTTATTTGAAAGCTGGGGCCCGAACAGAGTTATGTCGGACCCGACCCCGGCCGGACTAAACAGACCCGATCAGCACCGACTTCACAGCTCATTAATATTAACAAGTTGCCGTAAGTCAGCTGTCAAAACAAACCTTTTTGTCCTACCTGTGTGACGCAGCCCTCTCCCCTGTGCCTGTCCGTGCATATAATCCATCCTCTGCCAAGAAAGTTCATAAAACACGTCCAGGTTTCCTGGTATCCAAGTCGTGTTGATAAAAACAGAGATGCTAATCCACTAGTTATCTCAGATTAAAAGTCCACTAGCTGTCATGCAGACGGATGAAAAACGCGCGGCTCGTTTAGAAGACGTGGTACACGTAACTGCGCTTACTTTCTTCTCGTCTTTGTCCACAACTTACATAAACGAGGTTTTACCTCTTTATATTCATTTTCTTTTAGCTTTTTTGTCCACATCAGCGAGGAAGGTATCCATCATTACCGGCTTTGGCTTCAACTTTTCTCTGAACCTGCAGTCACGGCACACGTCACTCAACTCATTGCTGCGCTTTCTTATGTTTTTTTCCACTTTAATTCCCGCATGTTCTCATGCGAATGACACATTGTTGCAAGTTGAAATACACACACAGACACACCTTCTAATCACGGCCGGGTCTTCCTGGATCCATTCGGGTATTACACATAATGTGACCCGGAACCGAGGATTATAGAACAAGTCCCGACCCGGACCCGTTTGACCACGTCGGGTCCCGGGTCCTTGGGTTCTGGTAGACCCGTGAAGACCTCTAGTGGTAAGTGTTCTGGTTTCTGTTTGTACTACGCTTGTAGTCCGAGTAATATTGACCAATCACGTATCAGCAGGCTGTGGCGTATGCAGGAAAAACCGTCTGTGTGTAGAGCAAAAGCAGGCGGACCGTAATGACATCCCATCAGCGGTAGGGATGTGCACTTTAACCGGTTAACTGTTAACCGACCGTTAACGTTAACTACATGTATATATTTGGGAAACACACTATTTGTTGTCGTTAGCTGAGCTGAGCCTGAGAGGAGAGCAAAATGAAACGAGCAGTTGAACAGTTGAAAAAAATTAAAAAAACAAAGCTTTGTTGCATATCTCTGCTCCTGGGACATCATGGTACCATCTGAGCACATATTCTCCGCGGCGGGTCTCACAGTCAGCAGAGTGTGCTCCAGACTTACCCCACAGCATGTCGACATGTTGCTATTTCCTCACCAGAACCAGCAGACAAACTGTCTCCTACATAATAAGGACTGGGGTAGGCTTGGCCTTTTTATTTTAAGTTTCCATAGCCTGTTGTTAACGTAGTGACTGTTTTTGAGCAGAAACGAAACATAACATTTACGCACGAGGCACAGCAGGTAACTCATTCATTATTTAAATCTCCTGACACGGCGGACAGGATCTTATATTTATTAAAGTTCTGTGTGCTGACCATCAAAGAAGGGTCGGCTGTAAATATTTATTTACTTATTGTTGCTGCTGGATCACACGGCTGTATGCTCACGAGCGTGTGTAAAATAGACACTGGACAGTGTATTAATATCTGTGGGCATGATTGTCGGTGCCACAGGTAGTTATGTCTGAGGATAATAAATTTACCTCTTAGTTGCGTGAGTGTATGTGTGTGTTTCTGCGAGTATTAGGGAGAGCGTGCATCAGAATGAGCACACACGATGCAGAGCTTGTTGTCGGTCTCCGGCTGTTCTTTCTAAAGAAGACTTTTAATCTTGTCAGCTAACCGGTTATTAACTGTTAAGAGTGTCGGTTAACTGGTCAAAAAAGAATTCCTCATGCACCTCCCTAATCAGCGGTCATCTGACACAATTTAGCTTCTTATTAATCTCCATAAACAGATATCTGCAATCGACAATCGATTCTAGATCAAAAATTCAACTTGAGACAAAGTCCCTTGATGCTGTGTCACGAAAGCCGTTCAGCGTTTAGATATCCCAACATCATTGAATGCATCAGAAATGATCTATCTGACCTCCGTTCAACAAATGAGCATTTTAAAAGTAGTTTTCTCCTCTTGAGGACAGACCTGACAAAGCTTCATTTTTACTTTTTACCAATCTGCATCATGATGTTGAAATTTCAGCAAACTTAAGATCCGTTATTTAAAGTAAATCTTTTTTTTGTTTTGGTTTCTTTTTCGGGTTCGTACCCCAGTAGTAAGCCGGAGTGCAGCCTCTGCGTAACTGACTAGTTACAGTGAAATTGTGCATATATCTTCACTTCACTGATCTGAACACACGGTCGCTTCTCAGGTTGCTAACTGGACTGTAAACATGTTCACCGTTGTCCCCAGAGACTGTATCGTCTCAGACGATAGCCGATGGGTTCCGAGATTGTATATACACAGGTAATCACGGGGAAACAAGACACAGGTGGGTCTAATTAGGGCGGCTTGACACATGCGGTAAGAGACACAGGTAGCAGGGATCTGAAAGCAGAGACAAGGATGAAATAACGATATAAATAAAAGGCAAACAAAAACATGACTTTAGAGAGCTTGACAGACTGCATCAATAATCATATACTGATATAGAGAAACAAGGGTTATGGTTAGTTTTTCTTATAAGGTTTTCTTAAGTGGCAATGTTTTTAATGAAAAACGTTTCACATAGACCCGAGGGAATAAAAGACACTGTTTTGTTTTGTTTTCCTCCTTAGATTCTGGGTCCTTCAGAAAATGTTTTTCAGGATAAAAACACACTCTTCTTCTTCTTCTTGTGGCGTGTTCGTCCTTTTTACAGTTAACCTTGTCCTTGCTTGTGTAGTTGAGATGACGTGTGTTCGGCAGAAAATAATGATACTGAATATAAAGGACATAAAAATTTACATTTTAGAAAATAGACGTTATGTCTTGTTACGACAAATAAACATACACTAAACACAGTTATTGTCATGCTATTAAACATGTGACCTCCTCATATATAAACTACATATAACAGACCACCTGAACCATGCTTATTTACCTGCTTATATACATTAGAATCTTCTATGCTTTAGCACCTGCTCAAATATTGACTTTTCCGACTCACCAGTTTCTGTAACAGGAAGTGCTCTCCAGGGAGTTAATGACCTCATTTGTGTTGTTTTCTTTTAATGATTTCGAAGTATAATTTGTTGTGTGTGCGTCCACATGAAAGATGAACGTGTGCATTGGGCTTATGAGACCATTTACAGCGTATCTCCCTGAAACAAGTACCGCAATTGTGAGTCACCTTCTGCATGTTGCCCTGATCCATAAATTTAGACGTGTCATAACAAAGCCTCAATTTCCGATTTGTAATTTACTCCCCAGCTTCGCCTTTGTTTTTTTCCATTTGCACTGTTTTGATGTATGGTCTGTTATTGCCCTCTGAGTCATTTGCTCCTCCTACTCTGTGCTCACTTCTATACGCTCATCTGACCTTTCATCCAAAACCTGACTGCTGAGTTCATCCTGCTGCTGGTTCTCTCCCAAGCTGTTTAACTCCCATAATCACCTCCCTGCTCTCCACCTCTCCTATTCCCTCTCTCTCTCTACCTTTCTTTCTCTGTTGTAAGCACTATTTTACCACCCACAGCTCCACTGTCAACACAGCAACATTTCCCATCAAGCACACGTCACAACAGATGAGTTTTAATTTTTACTTACTGTGGTGTAATGGCATTTTCTGTTTATTTTATTCACGGTCCAAGGCTTTTGCTATTACAACTCTGTTCCCTGTCAGCAAAAAATCCTATTAATCTTTCTGCCGTTTCAGCATTGTTTTTGCCCAGTCTGATAATGGTGCTTACCGCTGTTTTTCGAGCTCATTATTGTTGATCGATTATCGTGATCGCAGATGCAAAATGAAACATCCCTTTTATCCTCTAGTGCATTTTAATGTGCATAATCTCACCTAAGCTTACCCCCCTCATACCACAGTGACATCTTTGTCTTGAGAGGATGTTTCCTTCTACAAGGTGCCAAAGAAAGATTGACAGGAGGGTTTTGATTTCCTGTAGTTGTACATAGTATTCATACTGCTTTGCATTTTAAGGGTATGTGTGTGTTTGTGCGTGTGTGTTTGCAGTAGTTTCTTTAGGTAACTTTGTTTATGTAAATATACTTGGTCTTTGTGCCGACTAGGGCTGTCAACGAATATTCAAAATTCGAATATATAATTGAATTGTAATAAAAAACGGATATTCGGATATTAAAATTAATATTCGTTGTGACAAAAGAATCAGCACTACTGTGGCTGTTTGCGAGCTCGCAAGTTCTAGTATGTCCTCACGCGCACTCTTGGTTACGGAGAATCCTTGAATGCATCACAACGTCACTATGATACATTAATAATTAACTTTAGTCTCGCTGAAACGAGCTAAAACAACAACCGTGTGTCGGAGAATTTAAATCCCGGCCCGGCCAGACAGAGAGATTCCCACCCCCAGCATAACAGACAGGTGTAAGTATGTTGCTTTTTTTTTTTAAAGGCTTTGTTCGAATAAATATACCTGTCACAGCACAGCTCGCTTGGAACGTTGAATGTCCGTTTTACCATAGCCTAATTACTTAATTTGTTTATTTTCAAGGTGTAGGATCTTTTAAAAGGCATGTTTCTTTTAAATCAATATATCTTTGCAAGTAAGTTTGTCTCTCGTTGTGTTGAATGTCCTCTTGTGGACATATTGTGCAAAAATAGATATTCGAATAGTTCGAACATTTGTGTTTTTTTGAAGGAATAATCGAACGCCAATTTTGACAGCACTACTACCGACAGTTAAGTCTTGAAACATTACTTGACATGGCTCAAATATGATTCTATCTCTCTTTCTGAGGTCCTGGTAGGGCCTATATACAGTATAATGTTTGTGTGCCCGACTGATATACCAGTAGGCTGATATTTTTGGGCGATATATTGGTATCGGCCTAAACATTTTTTGGTATGCACCGATATGTTTACTGTTTGTAAATATCCTCAAATAATGTTATTTGTTTAAGAAGCAGAGTTCTGACATCTTTTACAACGTAATATTGATACACAATTGGTGCAAAATCCACAAGGAAAATGACTGTAGCTCAAAAGTTCAGCATATCATCCCCCATATTAATCAGTGATCCGCCTCCAATGAGATATGTATTTATATTGGTCTTAATAATCCATCCTTGGTCTTGTCACAGCCCAGGCTCAGGGAGCTGGACAAAGAGGGAGACCACACAGTTTTAAAGTAATTTAAACAATAATGTATTGACACAAATACAAAAAAAGCTAAGAAATGTATCTGCAGTCTGTAAATCAGTGGTGATCGCAGTGATGAATAGGGGTGGGAATCGCAGGGTAACTCACGACACAATATGCGATACGTGGCCCACCATAACGATATTATCACGATACAGCGATCTTGCAATATTTGATATATTTATTGCAAGACAATCATATAATGTTACCTCGCATGATGAATCCAAAATGCCCCTAAAAAGGTGAAGTGCAGAATTAATGTCTTTTTCACTGCAATTGGCTGTCAGTTTCACAGATTTGAGATGAACAATGATGCAGTGATTTAAATTGGCAGGAGATCTGCTTTTAAATTAAACTATCGATGTTTGGCACCAGCAATACGATAATTGTATCACACCAGTCGGGACAGCTAAATATAGCAATATCATTATTCTGTCCCGCCTCTAGTGATGAATGTATGTGTGGTGTTGAACAGGCAAAACCAAGAGAACAAACCAAAAGGTATGGTGATGGCAGCAGAGAGAGAAAGAATGAGGCTAGGAAGCCAGCTGAAATACACCAGGTGCAGACTGCCCAGGTGCAAGACATCAGGGGAACTAGCTCCGCCCATCTCTACCTGCAAGGAAAAGCAAAAGGACAGCAGGAGGAGCACTGACATAGTCAGGGGCCGTCACAGTCTGGATTTAATTGTTTGCATTTGAATAGTTTTTTGTTCAAAATGGTAAACAGATTACTATAATTTCAAACCATTCTCCCTCCTCTATCTCTGTCTGTCTCTCTCTAAACAATGGTCTGTTCTCAATGATTAAGCGGTGGCAACACACAAATATATTTGTGTGACAAAGTGACACAGTGAAATGACTCTTTCTCTTCATTTAATACACTTGTATGAATTGTTTTTGAGAGTCGTGAAAAAGTCGGTCTGATCAAAGAAATGAATGCCTTCCAAACAAAAGGAGGCAGAACGTGCTCTTCAGTCTACCTGTCACAATTAACCCACGACTGAACTCTAAGGTTTCTATTAAACTGCCGAGGCTTTGTGCGTGCATTCCTCACCCCCATATCTATGTGGCACTTTCCCTCTGTAATTACAGTCAATTTTCCTCACAAGCACACAATAACTTTATTGTATCGAGCTGAAAAGACAGTCCCACCATACTGCCACATCACCGTAAAGTACAAGATGTACTTTTGATGGTTGATGAAAGTAAACAGTTGAAACTGTCAGCATCATCGCTGTGGCAAAATAATCCTAACATCCCACTGAGACTAAATATTTTACTTTCCTGCAGAACATTATCGTCATGAATGCGCTTTGCTCTTCCAGATTATTGGACGAGTAAATTCAACTCTACAGGCAGTAAAAACTTTACAGCTTCATTTTACCATTTATGCGTTCTGCTGGCAACTTCTACTACGATGCGGAAATGAATTTACAGAGGGTTGAAGTGGAACACTTTTAGATGATAAATGTGTAATTTATTAGCCTGTTACCTTGTGTTGAATATCAGTTATCATTCACCTTTTAAAGCTTAGATTGGTGGTGTTTTGAAGGTATGGTTACACATTATTACATGTCACAGGAGAGAGATATTACTGAGAGGAAACAGCGTGATTTTGTGAAGGATATCAGAGCCACTGAGGCGGCTGTGTGCATAAAGAGGGGAGGAGAGGGTCACGGATGAAATAACCAGAGTATGTGGAAGTGAATAAAAGAGCACTGATGAGGCTGCTGATGTATTATTTGGGATGTATTAGTGCTAAGACACATCATCAATCCTCTCTCTTGTCCCCTTTCCCCCTGTGACCACTCACCCTTTATTTGAAGCAATTGGTCAGAAAATAGTTCCATCAGAAATAAAAGCGCCCCTTTTAGCAGATATGATCGCTCCAGGCGAGCAGTTTAGGGATGTAATGGCTGTTTGCTTTATTGGACATGAGTGTTGTTCCTCTGTTTACCTCCTTCACACCTTCTCTCCCACAGCTGCCCTTTTCCCCCCCACGGCCGCTTCACTCCCTCCTCCTCTCATGCACAATTAAACACATACACACACACACATACACGCACACGTTCACTTAGCAGCTCCTCAGCCGCCGTAATAAGGCTGCTGTCCTCCCCGGTAATAGGGATCAGCTGTGAGCGGGAGTCGTCCAAGATGGCAGCACCGCGAAAGGATCAGACAGATGCTCGCGGATGAGACAAATCAGGGAGAAGATGGCCAGCTTACTCCTCTTGTTAACCCCTTGACTTTTCCCTCTTTGCTCCCACTTGAAGGGCTGATGCTGTAGGGCGAGGCGGGGACGTCGTGCAAAATTTAAGAGCTACACTGTTTACCTCTCAAGGTGCTGTTTGCCTCTCGAGCATCATTTCTTTATTTAGACAGCAGCCTGGAGAAGCAATGTGGAAGGGAAACATGGGTAATTGCTTTGGATGTCATGACAGAAATTCAGCATCTTGGATTTTACCGCCTCTTGCGGCGTCTCATTGAAGACCTTTCTATCGACAAGTACCATTATATTCTTTTAGTTATGCCCTATTTTGACACTCTCTAAGAAAGTAGGCCGATTTTGTAGCCTTGGTGCTTTTAGAAAAAATACAAAGCAGCGGTGCTCCCCTCTTTGTTATTGCAGAATCCCTAATTCATCCCTGTTGTCAGATATTGATTTTAGGAGAAAAGTGATGATAAACTATGTTTTTCCTTCTCGCCCTGATCCCGGTGGTAGATTAAAACAAACTGCGGAGAATAATGCGGCCTGGCTTATTATTAAATTCTGAAGATGCCTCCACAGTCTATGGCACTATGGGAGTGTAATACCCCAAATATATCACATTCCTCCCTGTAGCGACCTGACCGTCCAGATTTCTTGCGCTGGGAGATAACAGAGGAAACAAATGCCAGGAAGAGAATATTGATAACACTATGAACATAAATGTCTTTCCTGCCTCAGTTCATCCGGAAAACCACTGAACTCTGAAATGTTAAGTTGCTTCTTTTTACCAGATGTACGGAGAGAATCGATATCGTTTGTTGTCATCGCTTCCTCATTTGCTCTGTAATCGTTTGAGTGCTCCCTAGCTCTCCTCATACGCAGTCGACTTGCTGGTTAACTACTATTAAACTGTCCTATGCAGTCACCTCCAGTGTCCTTCTACATATTGAACGTCCAGCCTTCTTTCTTTGGTGTCTGCTCCCCTTGAAGTCGAAAGAAAAGATGGAGGACAGCCGTGCATCAGAAAAGAGGGAGAAAAGAATGAGAGAAGAGGAGCGCTGGGAGAGCGACAATGTGGAGAGGGCACAGAAGCCAAGGACGGAGGAGAGGTGAGATGTTGGAGAGAGGCAGAGATAAGGAAAAAACTGACAGAAAAGGAGGGAAGATAAAGGGAGCAAGGCTGTGTGCCGTGTTGTGATGTTTGCCATTGCCACTCTTTGTTTGGCCATGTGAGCGGTCGGCGGCAGGGCCTGGAGCGATTCATCATGATTATGTGGTGGTAGGCAGGTAATGTCACAGCAGGCAGGGCTGGGCAAGCTGGAGGAGGGGGGCGCCGCTATTTCTGGGCATCTGTGTTTGCCAGCCAGGAGCTAGCTGGTCACATCAGCCTGCCTCTGATGTGCCCTCTGGACATCTCTCTGTTTTTTCCCCTCTTTTATGTCTGTTTTTGGTCTTTTTTGTGCTGCTGCTGGTCCACATTAGGGACAGAGGCCTTCCGGTCCAATTTGGTGGACAAAGTACATTTTTGGTGGCCAAAATTTAAACTTAAATTAAAAAGGATAGCTATATACATTTATTTTATTCTGTTTTCATTTTTTATTTTATTCATATTTTTATAATATGAAATTAATGACGTTTGCAATTTGGCCACCAAAAATGTATTTTGGCCACCAAATTCTGGAGCTGGTGGCCAAAGTACGTTTTTGGTTGTCAAATTGCAAACGTCATTAATTTCATTAAAAAAAAAATACATAAACAGAATTAGACACATTTATATAGTGACTTATTTTAAATGAAGTTCCTTGATAAGGTGTGGCACTTATACTCTTTCAGTCTCATAGTTCACACAGCCTCAATCTTTTTTGCACCCCCTCAATGCCTCTGCTTCATATAATCTCCCTCGCCTGTTCCCGCCCTCCTTACACAGTGTGTAATTAGTTGGCTGTTTTATCATAACCAATGGCTATCTCTAAAAAGTCAAGCTTTGAACATCATATGATAAGGCGTGTATCAGAAAAGAAATGAAAAAAGATGTTAAATATGTTTGAATTTAATTAATTCCTCTGATCTGATGTGGCAAATTCATCACATAAGTTCAAAGTGTAAGGATTTCGCTCAGTTAATCTTAGGGATATATTAGCCATAATGGGGGGGCTTATCATTTGTGCAAAAAGAGTATGAAATTTATTTACTTCTTGAAGCTTTAAAACAACCATAATAGCAGAACAAGAGGAACTGGTGTCCATCTGCTGTATGAGTGTGTTTGCAGCACCTGTCTTCCTCCATCATACAAAGCTCATTTGCTGCTAAGAAAAAGAACAGAAGCCTTTGCTTACACCACCCAGACCCTCCTAATGCATGGCTGGTAACAACTCAGCAAAGAGTTCAACAAATTTTGAACTAAAAGGTGAAAGAATCAGGTGTTTGTGGAACTGTAATGTTGGCGAAGGCGTGCAGTATAAGCATAAAACATGGTGACCACAGGAGGCAACAAACATGTCTTACTGGTGGTAATTTTTTTTCAACCACTGGCGTAGTTAGTGTCAAACCTGCACATAATGTGTTGTTGATGTTGTGTTTTAGCTTTCTAAGTTGATATTTTTGGCTATGTTAACTCCCCGCTCCCGTCTGTCACGCCACAACGCGCTTCAGTAACTCATTAAATACGTTTTAAATGTCACTGTCACTTTCTGTCTCCATCTGTTTTGCTCTCACCTCCTCTGTCACTCTCTCCTCCCTTTCCTCCCTCTCTCACCCTGTTTCTGTGATTCTCTATCTTTACCCTTTGCGTGTCGCTGACTACTTCTGTGGCATTTGCTGTCATTGCTAACCTTGATCATTTACATCTCTTTAATTTATTTCCCTCTTTACCGGTACCAGTCAGCAGCATCCTTATGCTTCTTCCCCAAACAGCTCCCACTGTGCAGCCATGAAGCCAGGTGCTTTTTTGCCCAGACGTCAGCAGTTTTATGTATAAACTTTACGTTTTCTGTGTGTGTGTGTGTGTGTGTGTGTGTGTGTGTGTGTGTGTGTGTGTGTGTGTGTGTGATTAAACTTGTGAAAAACAAATCTGTGATGCTTGTAACTTTGCTTGCAGCTTTTCCTGTTCATCACAGAGTTGTGGGTGGGTGTTTTTGGAGCAGTCAAACACACACACACACACACACACACACACACACACACACACACACACACACAGTATACAGGAAGTGCACAAGCCATAACACTCAGTCTCTAATGCACAGTGTGGTGGTAGGGAAGTCTAAATGATTAATGGTCGCCTCTGTGGTGCGTCTGCCAAGGCTGCAGCTAAAACCAGTGTCATTCTCTCTCACTGCTGTCACTCCATGAATATTGTAAAGGTTGTGGACTTGCTTACTTCACAAAGAAATTCAGTTCTTTATTTATTACCACCAACTGATCGTGTTTTAATCCATCTCCTTGTCCTGACAAGTCTTTACTTTTCAAATGTCTGCGTAACAAACGAGTTACATTTCCGCAGAAGCAGTGCTCCCCTTCAGTGCTCCATTCTGCAATGTTAGCTTAAGTAATACCCGCTTCAAGAAAGCATTTCCTTGGAAATATTATTTAGTGAACGCATTTTACATTTCCAGAACCTACATAAATAACTGTAAAATGGGAAGTGCACAGGAAGCATAAGCAGTGATCAAGGCCACCACCACAGTTCTTAAAAACAAGTGCTGCAGAGTAGTCACAGCCTGATGCAGCTTTTAACTTTATGCGACACTTCCATTGTGTCCTATGTATTAAACACACATCAGTGAGCCACACCATTGAACCCTTGAACTATTTTGGTCTTTACTGTAATTACACATGCTGTAGTTTTAATTGTGAGTCGATCCCACATATATCTTCGTACTGTTGTCAACGCTCAATTCTTCCCTGAACGTGTAATTATCCACGGCTGAAAATAGTCCCTTACAGATCCTCCTTTTGCCTAGTTGTTTTATGAATTTTAAGATTTACATTTTCAGTTGGAACAATTGTGCCTGGAACTCAAGAGGGAAGTCAGATGGTATTTAGAGATGTGTTGTTGCTTACTACTGTATATACAGGAGAGGTTGACAATAAAAAAACACAATACTATCATATGGAATAACATCATATTAAAAACCACTCTGACATGAAGTTTCAGACTTCACAATTGAACGATTAAAAAAAGCTACTTTGAAGTGAATCATCAAAGATGAAGAAATTATGAGTTCTACAAAACCTTTCCCATAATGCAGCTTTCATCGGACTCTCTCTGCCTCCTTAAAGCTCCTGTGAGGAACTTTCAGTTTGTGTTGATTTTGGCGCCCCCTGTGGACAAAGCCGTACCGCTTATCTGTTTGCTGATTTTGTTTTGTATGAGCTTAAGTGGTGTTTTTTAACAAAAAAACTCACCCTGCATTATTTATCACTCACTGTGAATCTTTATCATGGAACATGTGAACAAAGGCAGCGTGCAGTTAATCGCTTCGTCTGACACCTACCCCCCCGCCAGCAGCTTCAGGCATTAAAAATAACTATATAGAAATAATCAATCCTGTCTCTGATGGTCTGGTTTGCTTTTGTAGCTCATATAGAGTCATCAGAATTAATTCCAGTCTGTTTCATAACCAGTGTAAAACTCCTCACAGGAGCTTTAATGACCCACACCTACTTATGTTAACAAATGTAAAGTCTCAAGCCTAAACTGAGATAGCCCTGATGACATCATTCTTTTTTTATACAATCAAATGTCTCCAGAGTTATGTCTAAAGATGTCACAATCACACTGAGCACTAAAAGATTCTAATCACTACTTCACATTGAAAACATTTTTTAAGCTTTGTTCTTAAACTTGGCTGGTATTGTCAAAGTCATCATCCAATCATGTAGTTGACATTCTGTATTACTGAAGTGTTAGCGTGTTAGCGTGCTGCTATGTGCCCTTAGGTGCTCTGGAACATGATTACCTGTCTGCAGCGTTGCATTGTCAGCATAATCTCAGAGGCAAACAGAGCAGAACGTCATTACATGTTTTTTTATCCTGACGCAGCGAGCTTTGACGGCTGTTAAGCAGAAGTGTTGTGTGCTTATGTTTGTGTTTTTTACGTGCCAATGCTTCTTATTTTTTGACACATTTTCTCTAATTTCCTGCTCTTTAAACGGAATGTGTTTCCCTCTAAGCTAAATTTGTTCTTAATTGCATTACTGATACACAATCAACGCATTCTCAGCCAGCCCTACACCATCATCACACCCACAATGAGCTCACACACACACATCTGTGGATAACACTTGAGAAAAAGACAAACTTTAAAGTGATGTGTGACAAATAGTTCTCATAAAAACTGCTGAACCCAGCATCAGCTTTTCTTTCATATGTCTCTTTGAAAATGGTAAAGTGGCCTAGTTAGAGCCTACATTATATGTTACTCGTGCAAACTTTTATTTATTTCTGTAACTAGGTTGTCTCTGATGTTATTTATAGCAGTGGAATTTCCACAGAGAGAGTTTCCTACTGTGTTTAAAGTGCCTCCCAGTTCTGGTAAATAGGACTTTTCCTTGTTGTTGGGTACTATCCCACTGTGTTTTGTGTAGTTTTTTTGGTTGTTTGTTGCATTTGAGAGTTAAAAAAGTCTGCCAATATTCATTGTTTCAACACAAACATGTTTTATTATGATTGCGTTCATTTGGTTGTGAAAGAACTGAGACCAACATTTTACAAATGTAACCGTGAAGAGGGCAAAATATGTGACAGCAAACTTTTGTTACTTATCGGCTAACCTATATGCCTTTTAAGATAAAATATCAATTGTATACAGAAATTGGCACACTTTTTTTTTTAAAGGGGGAACTGTTGCTCTGGTTAGTGCCGTCTCCTCACAGCTAGAAGTTCCTGGTTTGAATCCCTGTTTGGATGAAGGGGGCCTTTCTGTGTGGAGTTTGCATGTTCCCCTTGTGCATGCGTTGGTTCTCTCTGGGTACTCCGGCTTTCTCCCACAGTCCACAGACATGCTCGTTAGGTTAATTGTTGACTCTAAAATTGCTCGTAGATGCAATGGTTGTCTGTCCCTGTGTGTCAGCCCTGTGATGGACTAGCGATGTGTCCAGGGTGTACAATGCCTCTTGCCCGATGACAGCTGGGACTGGCTCCAGCTGCCCCGCGACCCTGAACAGGATACGTGTTTTCGATAATGGATGGATGATGAATGGATGAAGTGAAGGGATAATAATGAAAAATATTCATGTTATTGTTTGCACATCACACGAGATATTGTCAGCTTTAAAACATTTATTCTGGTACAGTAGTGATGTAGTATAAACACCTCAGTTCATTGATTCGCAAAGTGGGGTCCATGAAGGTACTGCATTTGAGCTGTGAGAGGTCATTAACACAACTTGATATATAAGATAATGTATTTACAATTTACTATTTGCACTTATTTTATGATTTTTTTTTATAAGAAGCTTGCGTAGGCCCCTAGAAATTTTAGGATTTTAAATCGGTCCCTGGCTTTTGAGGTTTGGAAATAGCTGCTTAAAGTGTAAAAAACAGCATATATTACTTAAATTTTTGGGCTGTGCAATAAGACCAGAGCTAACCGATAGCTTTATATGGCTAAATTAGGCCCATTAGGGATCCCTCCGCACTGCCAGTCCACTCCTTTAAAGTATTTGGAAGTCAGCCATAGATTTCTCTTTGAGCGAGACCCATGAAAAGATCTCAGCTTATCAGAGATTTTACAACATGAAGCACATTTGCCTTAAGTGTCTAAGAACTGATTAGCTATTCAGCGTGCTTCACCCTGTTTAGGCTTCAAACACCAAGCTGCAATTCACTGATGCCAAACAGTTTGAGAGAAAGCGAGTGCAGCTGTGGCAAATAGTGGCGCATCTTTCAAGTCATAATTTGAGCAGATGCTGGATTGAAAACAGAGTCACACCCAGGCTATTATTCTCATAACCACGGTGGAAAAAACAAAACTGCAGCGTGTCCTTTCTTTCACCGATAATGGCATCATTTCATTTCAAACGGTTAATGGGCTATTAGGACACAGGAGTAGTTGTGAAGCATGAAAAGGAAGCCACTGTGATTACCTTGATCACAGTCGTTTCACTGAACAATATCAGTCTGTTTTCTCTCTGAGTTTCTGGTCAACAAGAGACATTAATGGACCTATTCCCTCTAATGCTCAGGTTTAATGGGTGACAGCTTTCAGATAAAAAGCTCATAATCACTTAAATAATGCCGTCTTTTATGTCTCTCTCTCTTTAAATGCGGCTGCGTCTGTTCAAGTTATGAGCTGGGAGATGCACAAAGTGCCCGTGTCTGTGTTTTTCAACCTTAACTGCTCAACAACAAAATAAATGGAGGCACAAATGATTCAGTTTGTCCTTTATCAACTACATGGATTACAGGCCACAAGAGCCTTCGCTATTCCACTTTAAGAGTCAAATTATTTGAAAATACAACAAAGAAAAGTACTGAAATTGAGCAGCTGACTGCAATGAAATTTGCTACTATTTGGAGAAGAGTGTGTATTGTTTGTATTTATTAAAAGTGCAAGACTGCTGACAAACAGGAAGACACAAAGAGATGCAATAAGAAAGAGAGAAGGAAAAACAGGGAGGGTAACTTTCTGTTTAAAGAAAGAGGTCACAGAGGTTATCAGGCCCTCTCTTACCATGCCATGCCATACTTATCCATTCCCCCCTAAAACCTCTCTGAACCTCCAGGGCTGTGTCAGAGGTGTCCCCCAGAAAACCTCCATCAATTCTGGGGGTTCATAAGTTATGCAAATGGTCAATAATTAAGTGGAAGATCAATTAATACATGTGAGTGTACGACAAAATATGTTAACAAAAAAAATCAGTGAACTGTGCATTCAGTGTGATGGGGATAAAGACATAAGTAACTAGAATGTATATAACACATTGCTAATAACTAAAGTGCCTATATAAGGGATAATGCACGGCTAGGTTTCCATTATCAGGAAATAGTGGAACACTTGAGGGTCATTATCAGGAACAATCTAGTTATAACAGACTGATCATAATGATGATAATAAAAGTATAAATAATAATAAATAAAAATAATATAGTTAATTGTCTGTGTAATAATATGAATTATGATTAGTGTATTGTTGATGTAATTCGTAGTCATCATCTGAATAATTATAACAAATTGTGTACTGATGTTTTTATATCAGTGGGATCGTTACTGAGAACAAAGTATTAACACTTAAACATAAACAACAAACACTTTGTAAACAAAAAAGAAAAGATAAAATATCAATGAATTCCTGAGAGTCCAGAGTAACAGAAAGTGATATAATAATTATAAAGGTTGTGATGATGGGTTTGACAAGGACACGGAGAAAGAAAAGTATACGTTCGTGGATAGTGAAAAATCACTCTCTCCTCATATCCCCTAATACTCATCTTTCCTATCACTCATTCACTCCTACAAGGCCACGTGTAGATTAACATTAACAGCAGGCTGCTGCACACGATATTAGTCTGAAAGGAGCAGCCTTTTTCTGTAATATGACATATCCTTTGCTTCCGAAGCTTTAATGCTTGGTCCTTCAGTGAGCCTTTGAGGGGATATTTACAATAAAAAATCAAAAGAAATGTAGTTTAGAAAACTCTACGGAAATATGATACACTTTGGACAGTAAGGCGTCTGTATAAAGATCAGTAGGTTAAACGTTGGAATGAAAGTCAACATTGATTCAAACAAAAACATCCTCTCTGTATCCTCAAGATTGGTTCTTAATGTCAGATTTGATACACATTTTCCTGCACCATTTGTTGAACCTTGTCTTTCATTTTTCCTCCTTCCTGTGGGATGTCAGTGCTGTCCTGCAGTCGGCTATTAAATTAAATGTCAACAGGTAGCAGCACAGGAGGAGAGGAAATTGACATTGAGCTTTCAGAAATCCTCCCAAGAGTGATTCTGTTTGGTCGCAATATTGGATGACTCTGAAGATTTCAAACACTCACGGAAGAGCCTCAACAACTAAACCGTACAAACTGTGAACATGTGCCTGTGCTTACAGTGCTCGCAAAATCCACCCAACATTACCATAATGAAACGACAGGCTGACAGACTGAGTGAGGCACAGGCGGGCCAGCAGGTGGTGAGAAAACAGAAACTCTGAGGGAGGAAAAGGCCGACAACGTTTGACTTTCAAACTGTCTGAAGGACGGAGGAACACGCAGATGAAAAGTTTCTCACAAGCTCGAACACACAAACAGATCGGCACAAGAGGATGGTTCAAGGATAAGGATTCGCATCAGAGGGATTTCAGGGCAGTAATTGCTTCACTTTTTGATCCAAAACCAAGTTAGAATGTTAAATTCTTGTCATTATTTTTACAACATAAAAGCTTTGAGTAAATAAACAACAAAAAAAACAGACTTCTTTCAAAAATCTTTTTTGTGTTTTTATGTTTTATGCCAAACAAAAATGTGATGATTAAAGGGAGAGTTCGGAGTGTGGCTGCATTCTGTGCCGACACAGAAGATAAGCTATGTATAGCTATGCTATAAAAATGTCTTTTATCCTCTTATGGAAAAAAACAAACAATAAATATCAATTAAAGTGTGTTCAATCTTGAGAATTACTTCATCGCCTCCTCTTTCTGTCAATCATCCAGTCCCTTTGGCACTGTATTTCCCGGGTATCAGCTGTTTGGGTCACAAACAGTTTTCTTAAGCTCGGTCAAACTTCACTTTTCTAAAGATTTCAAAGATTTTCAGAGATGTGTGCCTGGTTTTTTCTGGGCTTTTGAAAACAAAGAGCATCCTGCTCACAATGTAGATGATCCTCGTGTTCTGTTGAGGGATTTTGGCCTGAGACAGCTTTGGCTAGCTGCACTGGATATAAACATAAACACACCGAATGCAACATCTAGCAGCTGCAGTCCTAATTTCTCTAAAGAGGATAATGGAAAACCATCCTGAAATAAGCAGGACAAACACTTGCTAAAGAGCACTGCTGTACCCAACGACCAGGAAAGACGGCGTAAAATACAAGTATGAAACCAAACAACCTCAGAAGATTCCCCTCTGTCTTTGTTGGCCTGTCTCCATTTGCAAAATTGATTTCTCTATTGCTTGTATTGGTTGTCTCTATCATAAACAAGTGACCCTAAAGGATGAGCTGTATTATAATATGATGTGCTGAATGTGTAGGAAAATGTAGTGCCAAAGGAAATGGCTGTCTGATAAGGGTAAAGCTCTGAAAATATTCTTAATATAGCTCATACATGAAGGGATTTTTTCAAAAGGTATAATAAGTAGGTTTTCACGTTTTCAGGAGGCTGTTGTGGTTCCCTGAGCCAATCACAGCGTATAGGTGAGTGTGGGAGTGGTTCAAATTAGCAACATGCCGACAGAGCGATGCAGAGTTGGCCTTCTTTCTGTTGGACAGGTAGGTGCCTCAAACTGGGTAGGACAAGCTAACCGGCGGTTAGCGTGCTAGCGCAAAGGTAACTGTTATGCTGTCGGTGTTAGTCCGTGTTCTTGCACGAGAGAGTGAGAGTGAGCTACTGCTGACGAAGAGCCCAGGAGGAGGGGCCCAGTTTGAATGTGTTGTTGGCACAATGCAAGGAAACATCCTACTTATTATCCCTTTAATGAGATATTCCAGGACCATTTTTTCTTCCTGATACCAACTCCGTTATCTAGACCTGAGTATTGGCCGATACCGAGTTTCCCTCTGGTACCAGTGCCATAAAGAAAATACATACTACTGGTGAAAAAACACTGATGCTGACAGTTTGTCAACTTTCCCATCATTAAACTGTGCTATCAGTGCACTGTTGTTAAAGGGGCTATTCTGTGATAATTAATATATGGCAAGACAGTCATATAATGATACATCATGGTGTCTGATTCACTTCTTCAGCCAATTAATTCACCTTACCCTTATTCATAACATACGCGCCACTGCAAGGAGCCATAGAGTGGTGACATGGTGAGTTAAAATCGCAGGTAATCCGTTTTGAGGGACGTATATTTGTAAATTAAAATATCGATATTTGGCGCCTGCCTAGCAATAATTGTATTGCACAAGTCAGGACAACGATATATTGCCATATTGATATTTTGCCACACACCTACTCGCAATTACCAAATACCACATTTCAGCCATTATTGGAGGCCTACACTGATACTGGTATTGGTATCCGAACAACAATATTTTTGATGGTTAATACACCCTTTGCTACAATCCTCTGCACAGTGCTACATAGCTTAGCTTCCATGTTGGTACCACCATCAACTGTAGGTGGAACACTCACTATTAATATGGACCTAATAGATAAGATAAGATAGAACTTTATTGATCCCAAAGGAAAGATACAGCGCCTAAAAGGAAAACAGTACAATAGTCAAGTACAAAAGTAGGCAGGAAGTAGTGGTGGCAGTTAATTTGGCCGTAGTTTTGACAGTTATTACGTAGTACAATCCCACTTCAAAAATTCAAACCACCCATTTAATAAACAGGAATAGCAACTAAATATCAAATCATTTTACTTTAATATAACATTGTCTTTAAAAAATAAAACTTTTTTTATCTTTGCTGGGTCTTGCGGCGTGTACTGGCCTCCTGCCTGGTTCGGGGTCGCCCCTTGTCAGCTGAGATATTTTCGCTGATGGATGTGTTTTCTGGATTTTCTCGGGCTTGTTGTTGTTCTGAAGTAAATTAAGACTTCTCTCTGGCTCGCCGAGGGCTCATCATTTTGCGCTTGTGTTTCAGACGTTTCCCAGGTTCACACTGTGTGCTGCAAAATGCTGACTGCGGGACGAGCTAACAAGCTTGCACTGTTACTCTGGCAGTCAACGAGTTTGCATTAAAGCCTTAATGAGATATAAACACAGGTAGTGAATTTGATGTAGTATTCTGGGGAAAGCACCACCTGGGTGGATTTATAATGAGCTGAGGTTAATGCAAGGGCAGCTGTCTTTGGCAGAATAGTTAATTTTCATAAATCATCGTACCGGCTGATTATAAAAGGTTTATTTGTGATGGGGGAAACATTGCTTTGTATCCTCTGCTGTAAAACAAATACAGGAACGTGTGCAGCTCAATAAATATGATGGATTTGCACATGGACAAACTGTAAGTAAGATAAAATGTGATGGCATATCCATGGAAACAAAAAGTCTTAGTCATTTTGTATGGATGTCTGTGAATAGTTTTCTAACCTCTCTCTATATTTTGGTCTTTTCCTGCCATGTGTTCTGTCTCTGCTCTGACACAAGATAACGGAAAATACATTACAGGACAACTGAATGATTTCTGATTTGATTTCACTTCCTGGAAGAATGAGTTAGGCAGACAGAAACATCCGGGGAGAGAGAGAGAGAGAGAGAGAAAGCAATAATCCTTTTTCACTTTGCCTCCTTTCTAAACTCTTTTCTTCCTCTTCCCCCTTTTGTCTCTCTTTGTTCCCTCACCCTGAACAACTGTGCGGCTGCAGTGGGGGCGGGCTGTCACATCTAGTAGTTCTGTGATGGATGTCTTTCTGTTGTTGCATTCGCAGATGCTCGGTTTTATTTTACTCATCATTCAAGTTAAACATTCTGAAAAGTAAAACAAAAATCTCACTTTCTTTGTCTCAGCTGGCGGGCCTGTGCCTGTGTGCTGTGTGAACCTACCCTTTAAATACTGCTTCAGTTGTCTGTTTCTTAAATCTTTTTTGAATTAACAAGTGAACTGATTAATTATTTATGCTGATATTCTTCGAATAAGCCCAGTGACATGTCAGGTAAGCTGATTTCTTGTAATTGAATGAATGGTTGAATAGATCAGTTCCTCATTTAGTGCATAATCTCATCCACGCTGCGTGACAGAACCTTTCTATTCTTGCTCAAGAGGTGATGATGAATAACTCTTCATGTTTATTTTCTGGCAAAGTCTGCTCACATGTCAAAGTCAAGAGAGACAGGAATATGAGTATATGAGTGGAGAGGGGTTTCTATGTTTGTAACCCAGGATGTCATCTTCAGACCGCTGAGCAAACGCCCTGTTACTAACACTTATGATGTAATGTCAGAAATGGTAAATGGACTGTACTTATATAGTCTTTGCGAGCACTCAAAGCTTTTACACTATATATCACATTCACCCATTCACAAACTGATGGCAGAGGCTGCTACGTAAAGTGCCCAACTGTCAATCAGATATCACATTCATAGCCAACGGGAGCAATTTGGGGTTCAGTGTCTTGCCCAAGGACACTTCGATATGTTGCCTGAGGGAGCTGGGGATCGAACCTCCGACCTTGCGATTGAAAGATGACCGACTCTACCACTAAGCCACAGCCGCCCCATGTAATATTACCCTTAGGCCAGACTACAGGAGGAGCAGGTCGATTCATACCCGTGACCCCGTTATACCCCTCCTAAAAATGGGATGGAAATCTAGTTTGTGCTTTTGGTCCATAATGATGTTAATCCAGATTATCCAGTAATGTGAGGACCTATCACATCTCAAACTTTCAGAGGGGGACCAAAACAGCCAATTAGAGACAGAAGACGTGAAGGTGACAGAGCTGCCAAGTGTGTAAACCATAGATTGTATAAAAAGATAGACCACATGACAGCTCCCTAAAAGTGAAGCCAAAACATTTTGAGCGCCCCCTGCTGACTGGCTGCAGTATAGCTCATAAAGCCCGCCTCCTCCATGATAACAGATGGGACATGAGTCAAACTATAAAATCAAAATACACGTCAAATATATATTTCTCAAACATGGTTTCTGTCATTACAGTTAGTTCTTATCATGCTGAATTATGTTCAAGTGTTCATTTTTCTGACAAGTTTACTTTTAATTAGTTATTTGATGCTGTCAAAATGATGATTGGCAGCTCTGTTGACAAATATGGCTCCTGCAGCCGATCTGTTCCTGATTAGCAGAGCAGAGGAGGATCGGTGAGAGGAGACGTAACTAAAACAATCACTACAGTCATTAAAGTTTCCATATGTGTGAACGTCTGCTTCAGACCAACACAAGAAGCTGTTCTGCTGTTAAATACGCCAACATGCAGGATCTTTACCATTTTCTCCCCCCCAGGAAGTTAAACATGTGTTTTTGTTAGCGGAAATGGCTATGGTGGCTCCACCGACCGATCTCTACTGCGCAGCTCTGTCTCCAAATGATGTCACGAGCACAAGGTGACAGCTCCCGCTTCCTGGTGCATTTTGGCCTCACTTTTGTGAGCTCTCTCAAGAAGAGGTGGAGCCCTGTCGTCCATCTTTACATATAGTCATTGGTGTAAGCATTCTATGCTAACGTTAGCTAGCATACTACTGTTGACAGAAAACAACAAGTACACTCTCACCTCCAGTTCTCGCTGAAATAAAGCCGATGGTGTTGACAGCGTCTCCTGAAACATATTCTCGTGTTTCATTGTTCAGCCTTCTGCTTTTGTTATTTATCACTACAAAGCATCACCACTTCAGATTGTAGTCGGTCGTTTTTGTTTACATCTTCTTCCCTGTGAGATCCCATGCACACAGGATATTGTCAAAAAAGTCCTGTAGTGAGTGATGCATCATCATTTTCTAATCTTGTAGTGTGCTCGTGTTAAAGATTAACACCAGCCTAAGCTATCACATGAGTCTGGAAAATGACAGAGATCTTTTTTCGTCTTTCTCTCTCTCTGTCTCTCTCTCCATCTTCTCAATCCTCTCTCTTTCTTTCTCCCTCAAGAAAATTGTCAATTAACTTCTTCTCTAACTCAGTCCTCTTTCTCAGGTCTAAAACTTTCTTTTCTTCTACATTTATAGTCTGCTACGTCTCCCCAGTATACACTTTCTTTCCATTAGTCTGGAGATTGTTTTGCAATTATCCTTTCGGTGGGAGATCATCTCAGAAGTAATCGTGTTAGACAGACAGAGGATGAGCTGCTCTCCTTGCCTTTTAGTGCCACTGCATGTTGTTTAGATGGAGCGTGAGTGTGTGTGTGTTTATGTGTGTGAGAACATCTTTGTGTGCTTTTGCTTAAATGCTTGGTTGGAGTTGTGAAAGGTTGAAATAGAAAAGTCTGTTTGTCTGTGTGTGAAAGTGGACGAGTCCTTTTTACAGAGACACATTTGAACACGACAAAACATGAAGGAGCTCAAAGAGGAGTCATGTTTTTTAATTCTTGTTTAGTTTTGGATTTAAATGTTAAATTATAAGTTCATGTTTTTTTATAATGTTTTTGTCAAAAGCACAAAAAAGGGAGAACAATGCTTCAGTAGATTTCGCTCCTCACTCTCCTTCTCTGCATCGATCGTATTGATCGGGAGATAATGAAAGTGTCGATAGCGCTTTAAGCTAACGTGATTAAGTGTTCCACCAGGATTTGCACAATTACTGTTAAAAAGACGGACAAAAATAACAATTGAACAGACAAAAGGCTTTTTTTTTTCAGACTGAACGAAAGAAGCTTCTCACACATCTTCCTCTGCATCCTTAAAAACTTCCACCGGAACAATAAAGTGCTGTAAACGTAAAGCAGTCAAACAACACCATATAAACTTGATGTAATCAGTCATAATAAATCATAAAAACCCTCCTCAGTTGAATCCAATCTTTTAAATGAAAAACATGCATTAATAATTTTGTCTAAACAAGGACAGGATCTGTTCATCACACAGTGTAACTGTTCGGAGGTTTTCAAACAATCTGTCCTAGAAAAGCCAAATTAATCCCATCATTGGATCTATTTAACATTCTGATTGTACCCAGGTGTGTGAGTCACCCTGATAAAATCCCTCTCATCCTGTCTCCAGAACAATCCACACACACACAATTAATGTTTAAAATGTCAGCACGGTCTCATTAAGACGCTTTCAGAATTAAAGAAGGAGAAAGGTTGAGGAGAGAGAGAGAGAGAGAGAGGGAGAAGATGAATACACACAAACTGCAGGAGAGCAGAGCAGGCCCATTGATCACCAGAGACAGTTTACAGAGAAAACAGAGGCCTTATGCATGAATAAATGATCCACCATGAAAAATACAACATTTACACAGATAATGTCATTACTGTCTGAGATTCAGTTACAGCTTCTCCTCTTTTGAATGATTGCAGATCATCTCATGTTTACTCACATTCTTTATTTACGCTTTATTTTATTTTCTCTCTGTCACCTCCCGCGCTCTCTCTCTGTCGCACACACACACACACAAACACACACAACTTCACAAATGGCTCCTGTTGAAATGAAAAGGTCAACATCTAGATTTACCGGATTCACTGATATATCAAAATGAGTCGCATTCACACGTACCACATGTTGTTCATGCAACATACTTCTTCTGTTCGGTTGTCACAATACCAGAACTTAAAACATAGATAGGTCTAGAATAAAAAACGATACTTGACACCTTTTTTATCCAAAGGCAAAAATCCAAAGCACAAAACAGGAACACATTTCTTGTAAATGGACTGCATTATATAGCGCTTTTCTAGTCTTTCGACCACGCAAAGCTGCTTTTACACTCCATGTCACATTCACACATTCATATACATTCACACACTGATGACAGATGCTACTACATAAAGTGCCCAGCTGTCATCACATTCACACACCAAGGAAGCAAGCAATTTGGGGTTCAGTGTCTTGCCCAAGGACACTTTGACATATATAAACTGAGGGAGCTGGGAGTCGAACCACCAACCTTCCAATTGAAAGATAAACCAGTGAGCCACAGCCGCCCCCAGAACAGAAGTCAGAAAAAAAGTACAGAAAAAGACTCTTTCTAGACTCTTCTCCTCTGTAGTCCCCAGGTAGTGGAATGTGTTACCAAACTCCATTCGGTCCGCAGAGTCCCTTTACACCTTTAAGAAGAAGCTAGACCCGCTCTTTATGAACACCTCTGCACTATATTCATGCTATTGATGATGATGACATTGAGATGTGGTTTATGTTGATTAGGATTCTCATGATGATGATGATGACTATATTGACCTTGTTGATGTTGCTGATGATTATTATAAAAACAAAAACAAACAAACAAACAAAAAGCCCTATACACTTCCTGTTGGCACCAGAGTCCGATCGCACTTGAAGCTGTTTGTTGGCACTTACTGACTGCGTTCCCTCCTGTCTCGATCGTTGCTTGTGTTGTATTAACGCTCAGATGTACGTCGCTTTGGACAAAAGCGTCTGCTAAATGAGATTGTAACATTGTATTGTGATAATGTAAAAAAGTCTCAGAACACACACCTACACATGTGTAATTATGGTAATATTAAAGGCATAATGACAAGGATTTTCCCTAAAAACGTAAAGTGTAGAAAACACGCTAAAAGGTTTATGACACGTCACAGAGGCTTGACAAAGCATTGGTATTTGAGAACTGTCTTCTGTGTCCTTGATGTTAAAAGAGCTGCAGGTGTGTTTTTATAGAGTTTATATAGTTTTAAACACGTAGTTTTGTAAAGTATTGATACTTTGGCAACCCTAATATCTGCCCAAATTCTTTCCTTGTCAAAATGTGATGTATGAAAGCTTTGGTGACATTAAACAAAGGCTTGGAAGTTCATATAGTACCCCATATTTTTGGATTTCAAACAAAATACTATTCGATATTCACAAGGATCTATTCGACCATTATTAGATGAGATAGGTAGTTGCATTTTGAGCACAATCTGAAATCAGGCAGTAAGTCCTCAACTACTTTTACAAAGGCAGTAATTACAGAGTGTCTCACTGTTCTGGTGTGACGGCCTTTGAAGTCACTGAGATAAAAGGGGACTTTTTAGCAGGTTGAGACTTTTAAATAATAGCCGCAGTAGCCTAAGGATGCAATATTTGCACCCTTACACTGAGGCAAACAGTAACTTTAACTTACAGTATTCTTCTTATTCTTTACTCTGTTACGCTGTTTTCTCGTCTGGGATGTTTAGTTCTCTTCAAATCAGCGTCTCACTCTTTATGTCGTAATCCACCGTCACACAGCCCTGATCCCCACGAGAACCTTGGCTGGATCTGAGTGGTATTAAAGACAGGAGTGTCAGCATTACTTAACGGTACCTGGTCTCCCCATCTCCTCTCCTCTGCTCTCCTTTCTTCTCTCCTTGTCTTCTCTCTTCTGGCTTTTAACTCACAAACGCTGCTTAGTTTAAGTTTTGGAGACATATAAATCCCGCCTTATCACAGTTTTCTGACCAGCATAGACAAAATTACGAACCTCTAACTAGCAGAGCCGCATGAACATGAAACATCGGTCTAATTTTTCCCGCCTCCCGCCTCCACATCATCCCCACTGCGCACCAATGGGACAGGTAAAAGCACATTTCAAGGTCAGGAACACGCCGAGCAGCACAGACACTGAAAATCATTTGTAGTGTGACTTTGATTATCAGACTGCCTCACCGTTTGTTTTACATCATTAATTTAGTGACATATCCCTCCTGCTAACATCATTATCAGTCAGCACGGAAGCTGCCGGAGTGGTTATAAGGAGCAATTAACTTAATGTTGAATGTACTGTTGGATTGATCTCATCCAGGCTTGTCGCTGGTGTTCACTGATGTAGCTGTAGTTAAGTCCTCCTACAAAGATCTACATGGTTAATGGTTTTCAGTGGGGGAAACAGGCTGTGATGCCTGTCATGTTTTTATCCTTTATTCTTCAGGACATTACACTTTAACATCAAAGTAAAGTAACAAAGTTTTATTTCAGAGTTTTCCTTTAATTAATTTGAGGGTGTTTACATCTACAACAAAGAATCAGTGTAGGAATTGTAACCCGTTATGATGCCTTAATTTGACAGCACCAGCAGAGATGACACAACAGAGAAAGTAAGCAACATAGGCCTCCAGTTGGACTCCAACAAGGGATGTTACGCTTCATTATTAGCATGTTAGCCACAGGGACACATAATTTAATCTGCTCTACTGGCATTAACACCTCTGTAGTCTCAAACAACCTTTTATTTGCTTACCATCATGCTTGCTGTTCTTGCTGTCTGCTCCAAAATAATGAGATAATACTTGTTGCTTCTCTGCATACACAAAATATACGATGAAGATGAATGTGTCTTTGAGCATTACCAAAAAGGAAAATCACATCCTCCCTGCAATAATTAGTCTGCATCAATGACTGTATGTATATCAAAATTAAAGTCAAAATACCCCCCTGTGACGGACACTGCCATCTTGCGATGGTGATGTCATTTGGAGCCGGAGCTGCACAGTAGAGATCGGCAGGGGGAGTTGCTGTAGCCACTTCTGCTAACCAAAACACACACTTAACTTACCGAAAACTAGGTCAAAACCTAGTATGTGGCTGACTGTATCAGATCAGTGTGCGCTTTTGTGGGCAATGTGTTACAAGGACTGTCCTTATGAGGCCGATGACAACATGTTCGAAAGCAGGTGCGCGCTGCAGACGTAGGTGAGGACAGCGGACGGGCAGCCGAGGAGCCCCGCCTACTCCCTGAACAAAGTATCCAGAGCCTTATAGACAGAGAGTCGCATCAGTGAAGGTCCAAAATGCTCCATGACGCAGCATTGTGATGTCGCAACTCTCTCTCTCTACGTCTGTGAAAGTACCGTCAGTCAGTCACATACAGACCCGCGTGTAGGGCTGACCCCCGCGGAGAGCCAAAAACTGGCAAGGATCCCACATGTCGTCGTAATTAACAGCAGAACAGCTTCTTGTGTTGGTCTGAAGCAGACGTTCACAGATATGGAAACTTCAATGACTGTAGTGATTGTTTTAGTTACGTCTCCTCTCGCCGTTCCTCCTCTACTCTGCTAATCCAGAACAGATCGGCTGCAGGAGCCGTATTTGTGAACACAGCTGTCAATCATCCTTTTTAAAACCATAAACTAACAGATTAAAAATAAACTTGTCAGAAAAATGAACACTGGGACATAAATCAGCATGATAAGAACAAACTATAATGACAGAAACCATGTTTGTATTTTGATTTTATAGTTTGACTCATGTTCCATCTGTTAACATGGAGGAGGCGGGCTTTATGACCTATACTGCAGCCGGTCAGCAGGGGGCGATGGAGAGGGTTTGGCTCCACTTGTAGGGAGCTGTTATATTGTACATCTTTTTATACAGTCTGTGGCCTGCATGCCACAAAACTATTATACTTTCCTGATGTTCATTCAAAGAAAAGCTTTTCTCCGTTTTGAGCTTGCAGATATATTTTACGAGGATTTTCTTTATTACAACAAACACAAAGCTTCAAATATTAACTCAAACTAAACTGGGCCACATAGAAAATGTGAAATATTTACATCAGTGTTACTATTTCAATTTAAACTTGCTTTTCTTTGTAGATCCAGGTTCATTAAAACTCTAGTACTCTTATCATACATCTGTTAGTGGGCCGAGTGTTGAAGATGTAGGTTGAACATATTTTGCAACAGCAAGGAGCCATTGCTCATTAGAGTGTAAAGTTTCTCACTTCATTAAAATTTAAATGATTTTCCCCCAGAAACCACTGCTCCATTTTTACTTTTCACTGAGCTCTGCATCTTCGACGGCACACACACCTTCTCTATCTAGGACAATGCACCCGCTGGCCCTGGAGTTACTGTAGGTGCTTTATAACGAGGAAACAAAAGCTCAGTGCATGCACACATACTCACACATTTGTGCTGTTTTTCACGAGCTTCTTCCTTTACTTGCTGTATTTCCTCGCCCTTAACTCTTACTTTAAACATAATCTAATCCAATCATAATCCTAAAACAAAATCTTCAGCCTTAAAAAAACCTTTAGGAGAAAGAAATGGATTGCCAAACTGTCCTCATTTTCTGCCCCGCAGCCAGAGGAACATCTTTGGATAGGCATCTGATTTCCCCTGAGCGGTCTGTTGCGTCATGATCCCTTTTTGCAAGATTCACTGAATTTTTTCCATGTTGGTTTAAAGCAGCATTTGGACTATATTTTGTTCATGCTACAGAGGCTGACGGAATCGTACTGCCACAATGGATCAATAAGCCCACGGACGAAAAAAAGGACACCATGCAAAAAATCAAAGGAAACCACCTGGAAAGCTTGCAGCGCTCACAACAATTAAAACAAAAGATATGGTCATTCTCCAGGCTGTAATCTCAAACTGGTCCTCACAAACATAGCTGGACAAGAACACACACACACACACACACACAGAAAGACAACCTGCTTTGTCAGCTATGCTGCGAGTTGTGCCAACCAGACTCGACCAAATCCTCTGTCTGGCTGTGTGTCCAGGAATACCTTTGTATGTTAGTTTAACTGTGTGTGTGTGTGTGTGTGTGCATTGTCCCAGTAGAAGCAGAATGTGTTCCTATCCAGGAATAGATCACTGCTGGACGCAGGAGCTTTATCATCTGCAGGATGTTTACTCAGAGTCGCCCATACACTCCATTAGTCTCCCAGAACCCCCCATACATCACGCTGGACTGTAACAACAGGCGGGTAGTCCAGGGAAAATTAATGCTGTGCAGCTTGTATGACACAACAATATTTTAATACCCAGGATAAGGCTGTGTGCTGATGTGTATCCCTGAGTATATCGTATGCCTCTTTTCTCTTATTGCTCCAGTTATTGAACTGTTTTGCTATTTTAACCATGTTCATAAACTCATGACACGTGCAGGTTCACCACAGTTTCTTCATCTAAACTGGGATCCCTTTTAAACCAGTTCTGTAATCTGATTGAATTACGGCTATTGGATCGTATCAAATCTTGAAAATTGGTTGTTCAAAAGATTAGTATTAGATCAGGTAATCTAGTTTAGTTTTTTATCAGGATAAAACCTCCAGTAACTGTTGTTCAAAACTTTTGATTAGGACTGGGATAACTTTAAGATCTGCATCATCCTGATTCTAACAGAGGGGTGGGCTTAGGCTGGATCTCAGAAACAAAATGCAACAAAACCTTTGATTGGTCATACTATTTTTACATTGTATTTCTTTAAATTTTAATTCCTTAAAGGGTTAGGGTTAGGGTTAGCACTTCAATGCTGCTATTCTCTGTAGCGCTACAGTGTTATAAAGATAAAATTGACCTTAGGGTTGCAAAAAGATAAAGGATCTTGTCCCTATGAAATACTCCTCCAAATAGCGTCAATAGCAAACAATATTTAATTTAAAGCAACTGTGACTATGTAGTATTTGGTGTGGATTTGGCGCCCCCCTGTGGACAAAGTAAGTAGTGTGTAGTCCCATTTAGCACACTGGTAATACGCATTTGATAATCTTGAAAAGCCTGTATCTGTATCAGGTTGATCTAATCCAGTTTTACTTTGAAAAAGCAGGACAAAAGTAAGGTGGATTAACTGATCCTGGATAGCAAAAAAAGGGATTTGTAAATCCGGATCATTGTGATCCAGATTAAACTTTATGAACAGCTGGGCCCAGGACATACCATTGGTTTGCTTTTTGCCGGACTGGTCTTCAGGAGGATCAGGAGAAATCCTGTCAAGCCAGGGCTGTTTTAAGACTTGTAACTTTGGGCTGTCTAATAACACCGTACCATGTAGCAGCCTTAGTCTCTAAAATGCATATAGATAGCAGTTAAATATGCAAGCGAGTCTACATTTCGGAGGGTAATATATATAAAAATATACCAAAATATAGCGTGGAACGGAAGATACCTCGGGTGGAAATCTTGTGAATCAAGCATGAAGCCGAGCATGAAGTGCAGTCAAGTGTGTTGAAGAAGTTGGGGTGTACTTTTGGTAAGTTTGAGGCTGCAGGCAGGTGGTGCAGGCTGTACGCACATTAAGTAGAATTGGAAAGCAAAATCGTGTCAATCTCGACATCAGAGGAGCAGTGTGCAGCGAGATTTAAAGTGACAAGTCCCCTCCTTCCACACTAAGAGACACCAACATACCGGCAAGGTTGCAGTTGCACCTGCACAATGTTCAGTCAGGATTCTAAGTGAATGTGTTTTTTTGTTAATATGGATACAAGATAACTTTATTCAGCCGTTTAACTTTATCATTTACTAAGAATCAATATGCGTATGGACACAGATTTACAGTCAAAGACAGCCAACAATTTAGTTTGACTAAACATGATTTTCTAACATTGGCAAAGCTATCTTTTCAATATGTGGTGCTGGTTTGCACGGAAACAGTAACATGTCAAAGTAGCTGTAACAGATGAACTGTATTGCAGAGATTTACTCGTCAAGTTGCAAAAAGTTATTTACTCCCCGGGCTGTTAGACGGCCATTTCATTATGAAAGTGTCCAAAGTCCAACTGATGGCAACATTAAATCCGACTTATTTTAAACTGTAGTTGGTTGGTGAATCCTTTGTGCCCTCAGGATTTTAGGTATAATCACAAGCAAACACACCCACTCATGCTATTGCAGAAACATGACACGTTATTTCCTCATCCCTTCTCTCCAATGCTTTTTTATCTACGACACGTCACATTTCGTCGCTCTGGAAATAGCAGGTGTGCTGTTTGACAAGAATGGGCCGAGTGTGGTGGCAGCGCGGGGACGATAAAGACTATCAGCGTGTAAACACACTGGATGTTTACTAATGTAGGAAACAGTGTGGTCAATACGATATGCTGTGTGTGTGTGTGTGTGTGTGTGTGTGTAAGTAAGCCTCTGTTTGCTTTTACAGTACATGCATACACAGAGATACATGAATTGTTGGTACAGGTGGAAGAAAATGGCAAGTGCTGTCATGTGTCAAGGTTTACTGTGTGTGCATGTTTGTGCAAAAGCAGGCTGCAGCTTCTTTTATTTAAAATCTGTCCTATGTGCAATATTTATGTTCAAACATTTGTTAATATATGCTTTAATGGTATGTGTTGCATTACAGCCTTGTTCATTGTGTTATTATGCATTTAAGTATTAAATGCCGACTGTCTTATGCAGGTTAGCGTTTATCCAAAGTTTGATTCCAGGAGAGAATTGGTAGAATTACTCCATGAAGGAGTTTTGAAATCTGTCAGTGTATCTTTAAACCCAGAAGATTTGGAGATGCCTGGTTTTCCTTGGACGTGGTTGGCATTTGTTTTTATGATGACAAGGGCTGAATCAACCCATAAACTCACTCACACTCCTGTACACACACAGAAACACACTCGGTCTCTCTCTCACACACACACACACACAGCACTGGCTGCAGTTTTCCCCTCAGGCAGCCATAGAGCAGAATTTGATAAGGCAGCTTTTAAGATAATGTCTCGGAACATTAGCCTTTATAAGAAACATCACTGCATGAAAGAGGAGCTACAAAGGCAGGTAGAGAGACACGGCACTAAAATCATCAGGCTCCATGAAAACGCTGCCGCTGGAGTTTAATAACATTTTCTTTTCTCAGCTTTTTATCCCAACAGGGTTTTTAGAAACTCACTTCACTGCTCTGCAGCATGACATGTAAATGAATACAAACAATGCCCTGAATTCTTGCTTATACTATATACACATATAGTACAGTTCTACTGCTAATGTATCATTACACCTGCCAGCCCTTAATGAGGTCATGACAAAAGAACGTTTTGGTACTGATTAACCCTTTTATAACCCTTGTAAATCCAGAAATTACGTTTTCTTTATTTCACACTTGTACTGTGATACTGAGCAGTCCTGGTCCTGACTCCAGGACTTTGCGGGCTTTTTCTGTGATTGTTGTGGCCAAAAATGGCTGATTTTGCGGCAGTTTAAAAAAAAAAAGTTGCAATGCAAGTTGTGATGTTTTGAGGCTTTTTTTCTGTGTGACACGTTACACATCCAACGCTCCAATAAAGCCATCTGTTGGCTGAACAAGTTGTTTGTCTTCTGACATCTCCTCCATTCCACCTCTGTGTCTGGACTCCAGATAAAATGTGTAAAAACTGAATGAAACTAAAATACATTTCCATTAAATCCTAATTGACATTGCTATCCATTTGGACAAAGGAGAATCTTCGAGTTATTGATCACATTTACGCTGTTCTACTTCTTATTTCTTGTGCTGTGCTAGTATAAAAGCATTGATAAAAGACAGGGGGATTACTATCTGACTTTACAATGACTGTTTGAGATCAGCGCTGACATACAGATCAGTGACAGAGCCTCTGGTTGGTGGAAAGTTTGGAACACAATCTCTAATTGGTCAGTAGGCTCAACACAGGGCGTGCGCATATGGCTAAATGGACGGTTTTCAAGTTTTACACAACATAGCACACCTAACGGGATCAATATTTTGAATATCAAACAAATAGTTTGGTGACATGATTGATGAAGTGCACAGAGGTAAAGTTGCGGTGATCAGCCAAAATTGCAAGGTTGCAAAAAATGTGCGGCAATGGTTGAATTTTTCGCGATCGCAACATCGAAACTTCCCGGAGGGATTGACTGACACCCAGGATAATTAGATAAAACATGGGAGCAATATTCCAATATCCCACAGAAAACACATTCTGGTGTTTAAAAGTGCAGATAGTGAAGTGGTATATGATACAACTGGTTTGATGTCATAGAGTTTGGTGCATCCATTTTTCTATAATCCCAGCCACTGATGACAGAACCCCAGCTCATCTGCACAAATTGCAACTGGCGTGTTTTTTGCTCCAACTGGTGATTAGCATTAGCAGAAGTGCTCTTTTTACAGGTAAGGAGTAATGCCTACGATGAAAACCTGGTCCATCCAATCTTTTCAATCTAATTTGATGTTAAAGTACGAAATACAGGTTGCCACGACAGCCTTTCTGTCCTTTGGCACTTCTTTGGGGATCCCTTCGGAGATCCTCCTAATCTCGGTGGTTGCCTCAATCTTCCTTGGAGCTGTTTTTGTCTGGAGCAACACTTCCTGTAGGGCTGAGGTAAATTGGTCCCAGGAAGGGAGCCAGACTAAGAGCATTTCCAAGATCCTTAAATAGCTGCAACCGTCGACAGGGTCGGCTTCACCTGGACTCTTGAGAATGAGGCCCTCTGCTGGAGCCGGACTAAACAGGGGAGCTTTTATGAGTGTTTTGGATTCTACCACGGCCCAAAAAAGTTGGGGAGCTGCTGCCATATGCTCACACCACCTGCCAGGCAAGGTGTTGGGATCTGAAGTGTTGCCAATCAGGCTGCATGCGGACGCTGACCCATATCTCTGTTTGACGATAAACAGACATATCAGGCTGGTGCTTGTGCTGCTCGAGATGCAGACACTCGCTGCTGCCGTCTTCCAACGCTGATATCTCGGATTAATATAGACTGGGGGGTCATACAACTGTAAGTGAGGAGAAATTGGTCTGAAGATGTGTAATGAAATAAACTGCCAGAACGAATTATGCTCCACAGAGTGAGCTAAATCTGATTTGTTTATCCAGCTCGACAACAATCCACCTGCTTACCTGCCCCCCCCCAGCCCCCCTCATTATGTTTGAAATAGAGACTTTATGGTGGTTTGTCCCCTTTTGATCCTGCATCACTGCTTTCTGCCTGCACACGTTGAAGTCGGTGAGTGACGCCGGCAGCTTTAGCGCATCAATAAGCTGCAGCCTGAACTCTACTGAAGCGTGACTCACTGACGGCTACGAAACTTTAAAGCCACTTTTAAACTGTTGATGAGATGCAGGGAAGCATGAGCGCAGTAATCTTTTGACTAAAACCACGTTTGAAATACTTTGATTATGTAGAATATTTCATCTTGTGGTGGTCCTGCTTAAATCTAGATTATTTATTTAAATGAACAAATTAACTTTGTGTAGGCTAATTTGAAGCAATATTCTTTTAATATATGCGTGGTAGCCGTTTGCTAAGATAATATACTTTCCTAATTAAGCCTGGACGAAATCACACTTCAGAATCTGTCTGCAAATGTAGATCAAAAACGAACACATATCTACGCTCTCATATCTGCTCATTGAAATGTCACTGAGATGAAAGCACAATATGAGACATAAAAGATTGTTTTTCTTTCTTGTAGATATGAAATTTATACGTAGAGATGAAGGACCGCTGCCTATCCAACATCTGTCCTTCTTAGCCGCTGTGGACAATCCGGGAGGACCGTGTGAGCCTGTGATAAGACTGTGCATGAATTTGCAGTTCATCCAGCCATGTGGCAGAGCTGCTCACACACCAAACACAGCCTCAAAGAAAGCTCCCACAGAATGAACTGTAAAAGTCCAAAGAAGACTGACATATAGTTTGGTGGGGAGAGATAATCTGCATAATACTGCTGCACAAACCATTCCTCATGCCTGTGAATAATGCAGCCATCACAGCGATTTTATACCAGTAAACACCGCAAAGAACAGGAAACAGGATTCATTCCAGTTTTTCGTGAATGCACCAAAGCTTCTGTCACAATCTTTTGTTAATGTTGTGGGTTTTATAGAGAATTTGAAGAACACAACTTGACATTGTGATCTAATATTCAGTGCCAAAAAGTGTTTAAAAAACAAACACTGTAAGCTTTTCACCGAGATGCTTTTAAGCTAATTTGAAATGTCTTATTGAATCAAAGAGCCGGTGGCACGCTGCCAGAACATAAGGGGATTTTAATTTGCTTTTATCAGTGAAAAGTGGAGAACGTTTCTGTTCTACTCAGCACAGTGAAAAGCCAGCTCCTTTTTTTCCAGTTACAGTGGTGCGTATGTTTGTTACAGTCGTCCCCTGAGCCTTTTAAGGAGACAAGCAGTAATGACAGTAAACGTAAAGGGACATTATTTACAGTTAGAAGTTTATTGTATCTTTTTTTCCTATGTTTATTATAGAGGGTAGGCACAGAGAAACATTGTTTCATAGGAAGTACAAAAGCCACATATTTAATGTAAAAAGGATGGAGCTCAAGCTAATATTGGAGCTAATGTTCCTGGTTAGCTACAACTAAACACACATAAAAAAGACGGAGTCTGTGTGTAGGTTTATAGTGTGTACATGATATTTGTTTGAACATGACGTGAAGAAGCTAACATATGGGTCTGAGAGTGTGTGGGTGTTTGTTGTTTTAAAGCTGTTTTTAACTGCAGCACATCACACTACTTTATTGTTGCTTGGTGCAAAACTAAAACCAGTTTTCTCGTTTTCATGACTTATCGACAAGAAATGTCTGTCTGATATAACATTAGTGCAGCCCTTTAACTCTGCTGCAGAGTCCGTCTGTTCAACAAAGCATGCAAATAACATTTGGACACCGTTAGAAACGGAGGATGACATACCGTGTAAGTAACCCAAACTGCAGCCAACAAGTCTGCATCTGTTTCATGAAGAAACATATCGCTTCACCTGAACTCTCTCTCCTCTTTCACTCAGGTGTCAGAGTCTCTGAACCAAGAGTGATAAAAGTGTGTTTAGTTTGTTTTGTGTGAAGAAAAATAGTAGGATTGTTAATTGTGCACACTGCATTTATCTGGTGTAATTTTTTAAAATTGCGATGAATATCACAGAACAAAAAGTTATTGCAATGTCCAATATTGTGCAGCCCTATAAACCATTTAAAACAGTTTCACATCTCACATCTATGCGTCAATCTTGAGCATCAAGGATTTAAGATTCGATCAGTGGCTGTTTGAGAAACCTGCATTGTATGATGCCGGATTCAGGAAGCACTGAGCGCTGAAATACATAAATGCCACATTGTAATGTATCTGTTCTTATGTGTATTTAGTTGGGAACATTCTTAATAAAGACCAAAATAAACTGCTGCTATAACTTCTACTACAAACAGCTCTTTCTCTGTCAGGCGCCTGTTTAAAAAGACATTGATTCAGCTCTGTTAATATTAACAGAGAATCAACAATGCCACCCCATTCCCCGTTTTAATACATTTTGTACTGAATGACGGCGCAGAATAGCATTGTAACACTCCTGCCTTGAGCAAGCTGTCTTCATGTCTTTCTGGCTGCATTTTCTTAACTGCTTTAAAAGTAATTAAACTAATTAAATCCCTTCACACTGAAAACGCACAGTCTGCTTTTGTGTTCACCGAGATGCCTTTTGCTTTCCTTTGTAGAAGAGAAATTCAAAGTCTATGTGTGACTGAGGGTGGGACAATAATTCATCACACAAGGGAACATTTCCTCACACACAATGAGATCTCCTCTCTCTGTATCTGAAAGGTCAGCGGATGAGAGCCATTTTTTCCACAGCGATGAGCTTCGCAGCTTTCTGCTTCTTGCTATTTCCATCCAGACTTATGAATCCATTCTTTATCAGCTCTAATAAAATTTGCCCGCTCTCCCTATTGCATTACTCTCCGTGCCTGTCCGCTCTGTAAGACGACTCCGGGCTGATAGGGCGTTATCAGACCTCAGCTAAGCCGGGGACAATTATTCAGCCATTAGACCGAGCAGGAAGTCTGATTAGCTGCATCGTCAGACATCTGCCACCCCACCTGCACCCCAAGGTCTCAATAACCTCAGCTCGAACACAATGTCTGATCGAGGACGGGTTAGCGGCCTTTATTCTGACAGGTCCCCTGAAGAATTTCAAATTATTATCATTTATTAGTTTTTATTGGGTACATATTATTGCATTATTAGTTATTGAGTCTGTTTAAGGCAGTTTTGCTCTGGTTTATGGTGCTGTGTTTTTTGATTTCCCTTTAACATATTTTTTTTGGAAATCAAAATACTGGTATATTCTTTTTCTATGTTTTACAATTGAATTGTCTAAGTCTTAAAAACAACATGAAAATATACGTGAAGGAATTATGTGCCATGTTTACACGTGTCATCTTTGTAACAACATATAACCTGAAAAAAAAAATTAATTTAAAATGTTCTATTTCTGTTTGCCAATGAAAAATAGTTACATTCACAGTTAGAGCTGTGTCCATAACAACGGTTAACTCTGTAGCCTTCTTAAAATGAGCTAAGCTAACTGTTATTACTCATTAAATGGAAACATGATGGTGAAGTAAGACAAGGTAAACGGGACCACAGGAATCAGCACAGCGCCTGATTGAGGTTTTCTGTCTCGACACTGTCAGAGTCTGTTGACATTTTCTTTTCCATTTACTGTCTTTAAACACCGCCGTATCCCGTACTGTGTTCTTCTTTTGGCGGATTGATATCAGTCCTCCAGATTGTGTGATTAGAGCTGCATCCCTAGCAACCGTCTGTTCTTCATAGCAACGGTCTGTTATCGAGAAAAAGCGGACTTCGGAATTCCGCAATTAACCAATCAGAATCAAGTATTCGACACAGGCGTGTAATAATAATGAATAATGCCTGGTGTTCATTGTATTGTGATATACACATTTTGAATAATCACTAAAAAGAACATCTGGAAAATGTGATATTTTTTGCAACAGCTGTTGGAGCTGGTAAACAATTTCACAACCTCTTTGCTTCACACATGTCGGATGAGGTGATTACGTTCAAAATTGTCACATTAATTGATATGTTCTTGTTCCTGTTAAGATAAAGTCAGTCTTTCATTAAAATTATTCTTTTCATTACAAATGTTGATGAAAAACAACAAAATTACCTAATTAAATGTACTATGCAGAAGCAATCCAATCAGAGATCTGTCATAGCGGTGAATAAAAAGGACAAAGATGATTATAAACCTACAAGACAGAAAAAAATGTCTCTTACTTTGTAACTGTGAATCTCAGCTTCACTCTGTCGGGGTCCAAAAAGAAAATAAATTTTCCTTTCAAATTTCCAAATTGGCCTGATGCAGATATGAAGGATATGCAATAAACCTGCAAATGCAGAGAACATACTTTGCAAAGGGTACGATGCAGAACACATTGTATTATTGCAGTGCATGTTTTGGGATCATCTATAGGCCTTTACAGACGAGCTAACTAGCTTCACAACACCAATTTAGAATCAGCTGCACAAGCAATTTTCCAGGAGTTACTCATCTCTCCCTGTAATGACCTGCCTGACTGAGAGTAAGGAATCTGCGCTGAAGGTACTTATGTATTTCCTTAAATCTCTCCCCTGACTCTTTGGCTGACTGACTGGCTTATAGGCCAAATGTTTGATGGGTTCATTAGAGTCAGCTTTTCCCAAAGACAATAAACTCAGCCTCTGTTATGAAGAGACTGTACTGATGCATTTCTATAATTAACCAGCAAATTAGCAAGCAGCAAACAGCCAAGGAGGGTGAAGAGGACAGATGGCGGGGTTGCCACCCATGCTGATACTATCCGAGTGTGAGTGAGCACGAGGCTGAAAATAGACGGATCAATAAAAAGACTGAAAGAGGCAGAGGACAAAAACACATTACAGGAGAGTGAAAGGAAACTGAGCACTAAGGATGTACTGGAAGAGGGTGTATGGGACATAGCAGCTAAGTAAACACACGCATGCATGCTATAGCTCCCGTTTTATAGTGAGCATTCAGTTCACTTCCTTTTTAATTGCCAGTGGGGTACATTTATATCGTATAACGACACTGCTGAGACACAACAGAAGCAAACCCTCCAAGTTCCTCCCACAAGCCCCATTGAACCACTGCCAAAGTTTTTAAAAAACTTGTTGGGTTCACAGTCGGCCATTTCTGTGACAAATCAATAACAGATCCAGTTCTGGAGAAAGGCAGCAGTAACAGCACTGACCTTTACGATCCACACACATTCATTAAATTCACACACATGTACTAATCATAGACTGCACAAGAAGAAGAAGTAGCCTCTGTGATGTTATCCAATGGTTTGTGGACGGATGTTACAAAGAACAGAGTTTAGGATTTTGGCCCTAACCATCTTTTGTTTTCAGAGCCAGAAGTGACCATATTTGGAAAAAAGGGTGGAGCTATGCAGGAGCAAGGGGTTTGCAAACTCTAGGTTAGCAACGTTAGATAGGTACGCCAAAGGTTAGTTCAATACACAGCTATTTTTATAGTTTTTTTTTTTTAAGATTATCTTTTGGCCTTTTATGCCTTTATTGGAAACAAGGGCAGAGAGAATGGGGGATGACAGGGTGGGAGTTAAGCCCGGGGCTGCTGCATCGAGAACTATGGCCTCTGCATATGGGCCGCCGATTTTACAGTTGAGCTAAACCGACGCCCCGGCTAACTATAAAGTTAATGAGCTAAGCTAATCAGCCAGGTATGGTGAGCACAGACAAAGACACTTGCTAATTAGGCCGAAAATATAAGTAAAATAATACCAAAAACTTGAACACCTGGGGTGATCTGATACATAAAACATCTTATTTCTCTGATGTATGCATGAAAAATTCTCCAAAACCACAAATACGCCCAAGAGCTTTGGTCACCCGTAAATGAGGTGATGCATTGATGCCCAGCAGGTAGCTAGTGGCACCAACCTGTCTCTCTATGTGGCCATGCCTTTAATTGTGCATAACCCATTTAAATTCAATTTAAACAAGTTTAAATTTATTTTTAATTAATAATAAAATAATAATAATAATAAATTGTCTCCCCTGTACAGTTGTTGTTAATGGGGAAATATAGACAAAAAGGGCTTTATTAGTAGTGGCAAAAGTAGTAATAACTTTTTACTTTTTCTCTGTTTTCTCAGTTTACCAAAATAAATAACACACATAAATAGATAAATCACAATGTGGCATTAGATTATAGGAATTATAGAGACTTGCCAAAACTATCTACTAGACTATAAACATGTTTATTTCTGCTGTAAAACAGGTTATTGTAATTTTGATACCAGGCTTTATGGGGATCAACTCACTTTTGGAGCAAGCCTCAAGTGGACATTTGGGGAACTGCAGTTTTCTGTAGCCCTGGAGGTTGCAAATTGGACACAATTAACAGCAACAGTAAATGATGATGTGATTCAAACTTGGACATCTACAGTGTCCATAAAGTCAGCTGTTGTTTTCCATAGCGAAGCGTTCCAACAGTGCTCCATGTCCGACTGCTTCGAGGGAACAAAGCATGATATAGACCGACTGCTAATGGTCCCATCTGTCAGCAACATCCTTCCTCGTGATGCTGCACAGCTTTTATTTTATCAGCTTACCTGTCGCAATGGGAAAAAAAACACCAAGCACAGAACAGAACAGGGAAACATGTAGGTCTATAAATTATCCTTCACATCTGTGGGCTACATCAGGCATCCCTTTAAAACTATCCTTTATCTAGATTTTAATGAGCACACACACTCACACATGCACACCCGCACACATTAGCATTATGGCTTTGACCTTTTCCTGATAACAGTCCGATGGCTATCCGCTGACCTTGCTGTGTTAACAGTTTGTCCGCGAGCTGCTCCTCTCTCTCACTCTCTCTTTAGTTCTCACCTAATGGATCCCTTAATGTCATCATCCTTTAGTGGGAGAGAGAGAACAAAACAAGAGCGGGGACACAGTGCACGAAAGAGGGAGAGAAAGAGAGAGCACGAGTGGAGGGGGTGAGAAAATGTGTGAAATGAGATGAGCTCCAGCTGAGAGATCACACCATGTCATGAAAGTTCAAACTATTTTTAAGTATATTCCTGGATAAAAAGCCTAAAAATAAAGCCTCCAACTCTGTAATGTTAACAATGCAAGAACTGTAATATAATGTGGGGTCATGACTCCACTGCTTTATGTTTAAAAAGGGTTTGTCTTTTACTTATTTTACATCTCATAGCTTATTTAAAGTACCTCATCTGAATCAAGGCCTTGTTTAGGAACGCTTTAAAAACAAGGCCTGTGTGATGAGGTCACAACCTTGTGGCTCTGCTATAACGCTAATGCCCTCAGTGACTAGTAATCACTCAAGTTCACAAACAATGAGGGGGGCGTTGGAGGTGTAAGATCCTCATTCCTGATTGGATGAGGTTTAATTAATGTCGGGACCTATTGATGGTGAAGCCAAGAGTATTTGGAAGGTTTAATTGTTGCTTTGTCCGTTTTTTTTTCGTACATTTATAATGTAAAAAAAGAGAAATTAAAACCACACACTTGTCTCTCTGTGACAGCTACCTCAACCAACCTCATCTATTGTTTATGTAACCTAAATATGGAGCCTCCAGAGGGGATAAGTCTTAAAACACCGGCCTGCAGGGAAAATGGAGCTTTTGCAAATAAGGACATAAGCCTCCTCAGTCAAGGTTACAATATATGTGTGTTTGTGTGTGTGTGTGTGTGTGTGTGTGTGTGGCGGTTTAACAAAATCATGCTTTGTTCAGTTCGTCCACTGGGACAGAGAAACTTTAGAGAACAAATTGCTGTGTGGTTCTTTGTTGAGATGTCATACAAACTTGCAAAGTGAGCAGCGTGACCAGGTGTCTCAAACAACTTTTCCTATATAGAATTAATAGTGTGTTTGAAAATAACTTGAGTGATTTATACAACCAGCAATATAAGTGGGACCAAAAATACCGCTACTTATTTTGCAGTCTGTCAGGGGGGCGACGAGGAGAAGCTGATAAAAACCTGTGTGAGTATGTAAAACAGTCGGAGCATTTTCAGAGAGCCACCTCGAGGGAAATCTACCAGTTTAGTTGTCTACCTTGGGAAATTACCTGCAGATGATTAGTGTCTATTGTACTCATAAAATGTTGTAGCTGCAAAAGCAAGCATGTGAAGCCACCCATCTGCAAATGGAAATGTCAGCAGACACACAGAAAAGATGGAAAAGACTTGATGGAAGTGACGGACTGCCCCCGCTGACGTCCTGTCAGAGCAAACACAGAAACCGAGGGAGGTTTGTGTACAAGTGGATGTAGGGAAAAAGGCAACTTGGGAGACAGAGAGTAGGAAATTCAATTTGATCGTAATCTGATGTACACATTGTACTGTTTGTGAGTGAAATTAGATTTTAGATTTGTTTTCTCTGTCCCTCCATCCAGCCCTTACAGTATTAGAGCGGGGGATTTATCTGGAAAGATCTATGGCTGTGTCTGATTGAAGAATCGTGCTGTGGGAATAGTGGGCAGATGGTAATCTATCAAACAGACAACAAAATGTTTTATTTCATGTTGTGTCGCCGAGGCACTGAAGAACAAACATCTTCTTTTACCCTCAATTATAAAACCTTTGCTTCATGGACACAGTTCTCTGTAGGACCGGTTTAAGACGCCTCAGAAACTGTTACTAACAAGTTTTTACTTTCAAGGATGCAGCACAGTTTGATGTTACTTCTGCCTGTCGCACTCTTTCTCTATCCTATTCTCTCATGTAATTTAGCAGAACACACATCTCCCCCAATGCTTTTGTCCTTGCACATTACACAGTATTTCTCTGGTATAACCAATTAACTGTTAGTTGTAATAAGGATTGTCTGTAATTGACAAGTGGAAGACTGTTCCAAAGCTTTGATGCCAGTTCAGCAAACGTTAAATCGCCCTTTGACTCTAACCTGGACTCTTGAACAGCGAGCAGGCTTAACCCAGAAGCTCTAAGAGGCCTTTTTGGACCGTAAGGAGCTAAAAGTTCACTGATGTACATGTAACGCTCTGTGTGAGTTAGATCTTGAAACGGTTTCTAAAAGAAAGTGTTGAACAGTGCTGGGAGGCCAATCCTCAGGTGATGTGAGAAGAGCGCTGGGTTATCGTCAGGAGTCGGGCTGCAGAGTTCCGCACAGTCTGCAATTTAGCTGCATCTCTGGCACTGACGCAGGAAGACAAGGAGTTACAAAAGTGCAGGTGCGAGGAAATAAGACCTATATTAATAAAAACTTGTTCTCTGTGTTACTAAAAAATACAATTCCTCTAGTCTTGGACATCCTACTTGCACATTTGTCTTCTTACGTGTTTATTATCTGAGTTTATCTGCAAGAACCGAGATGATCTCCAAATTTTCTTCTCTTAAATATCTGCAAATACCAGCTACATATGCCCAACACTGCGCCGAGACTTTCCGATAGCGTTAGCATTTGTCCCTTTATTTGAACAGTTATTTTTGTTGCTCCCTTCTCTGACGCCAAGCATTTACTTTCAGACTGTGACAGGATGAACTTTGTTTACCACAAGTTCAATGTTCAGTTTAATGGACATCGTGAGGTGAAATAGTGTAAACTATTAGCTGGAAAATAGTTTTGGGGAATTTTTGAGACATCAGAGAGCCGACAGGAGGAATTGAACCGTTGATGTTGCGATTACGTGGTCAGTGTTTTGAACCTGTAGGCCACTTTGCCCCATAAATGTAACCTTTACATTCCTCTCTCTGTTTCTGCTCTGCCTGCTGCCCGGCCTGCCTGGAAGAAAAAAAAAACACAATTCTGTCCCTCTGACTGAGTCCAAGGGTAGCGAGGACAAATCACCCGCTGTAAACCTCTGCCGTTCTCCCTGCTCACTGTTCCCTGTCTAAATTCAAATCAAGAGCCAAAAGCCAGAGAAGATGCGAAGGGGCGGAGTGCAGGTGGAGATGTGGAGGTGGTGCAAGTAATGAAAATGACCTGTTTTCACTCACTCTCTTTCTCTCTCTCTCTCTCTCTCTTTCCACAAACACATTCGACCACCTCCTAAATGTCTCCTCTATTAACCAGTTTCCTTCTGTTGTGCGACCCCGGCTGTTTAAAGGCTCCCTTCCCTCTCATGTTTCCTCGGCCCCTCCTCGTATGTGTCAGATGGTTTCGTCACACTGTTGGATTCATTTTCATTTACCACGGTTGAAGGCTTCATTTCAGAGGAATTTCTACTTTGTTATTCGCCCTGGAGTCGCCTGTTCAGCTTTTAGGGCGTAGCAATAATTTTTTAATCACTGACACTGCTTTTTTTTTAATAACCAAAAAGGTTGTTGCCACCCTGTTCAGATCTGTGAGGTGTTTTCACCTTCCATAGCTTTTATTCTTATGACTTTGTAACATAAAGCTGTATGTGTTTACCTGCAAAGGTGAACTAAAGTGATGTAAGATACTGCAATGGCTAGCCCGTGAATCTCCTACCCCCCTTTCTTCCTCCTGAAGTTTTCTCTCAAAGGGAAGTCAAACACAAACTCAGATTTCTTATCTGACTTTAGCCCTCACACAGCAACTCAGTTAGCATAAATTTACACCAGCCGGAGACGGATTTAAAGACCTCTGTGCTGTGAGAGTTAAACAAACACAGATGTCAGACTTCAAAGCTCGATGCAAACGCGGAGTATTGGAATAAGTGAGCTGGTTCTGAATGACTACACTCCTGCGCTTGTTTTAGATGCACTCGCCCAAAGAGGCAATCATCTTATTTTGAAAAGACCTGACCTGACCTCATTTTTGCCATCTCATCCGCAGGGTCATGATCTGCAACTTCCAAACCATATTTGTAGCTATGAAAGAGGCTGGCCTCCCCTCATTAGACTTTGTGAGTCAGACTGTGAGGACACATAAAATCAGAGTCCACAGCAGCACATACAAATGTAGCTTATGAAAAATACAGCCTCATTTGTGCTATTTTACATTCTGGCCCTGATGCCTTTATCAAGTTGCCATGATTGCTCCACCACCACTGTCCTGGTGTCAGGAGCACAAAACGGAGCAGCAGGCCAAGCATTACACTAAAAAATTTCAAAGGTGGCAGCAGCATGGAAGCCACTTAAATAACTTTGTTTTGAGTCACGCTATTGTTCCCTTTACAGTTCCTGTGCAGTTGTAGCCAATTACAGCCGCCTAGAATGTGTCGTGCAGTGAGAGAGAGCAATCTGCATCAATTAGGTTTTTGTTCTGCCCCGTGTCTTATTGTGCAGAAATGTCTACCTTGCTTCTCTGCAGGTATAATTGCCTATAGATATAAACCCGGAAATTGGTGTGATGAATTATGTGTATAGTGTTTAGCTGAGCAGCTTTAGCGACTTTAGAAAGTCCTCTTTAAAGGGCGCTGGCTTAGCTCAGTTGGTAAAGCAGGCGCCCTGTGTACAAAGGCTACAGTCCTTAACGCACTGATCGCAGGTTCGACTCCCAGTTGCTGATCATTTGGTGCATGTCATCCCCCACTCTCTCCTTCCCACATTTCCTGTCTCTCTTCAGCTGTCCTATCAATAAAGGCAAAAGCCAAAAAAACAATCTTAAAAAAAAAGAAAGCCCTTTCTGTAAAATGAATCCATAGAAACGGAATAGACACAAACTGTTATTTATCAGATAGTTTGTGAGAGAATTGGTTTGAGTTAGGATGTCAAGCAGTTTTCAATGTTCATTCCATCCATCCATTATCGATACCGCTCAAAGGGGGACTGGAGCCTATCACTGCTGTCATTGGGCGAGAGGCGGGGTACACCCTGGACTGATCGGCAGTCAATCACAGGGCTGTCACATAGAGTCAGACAACCTTTCATGCTCACATTCACACCTACGGGCAATTTTAGAGCCACCAATGAACCTAACGAGCATGTCTTTGGACTGTGGGAGAACCCAAAGGGAACTCACGAATGCACGGGGAGAACATGCAAACTCCACACTGAAAGGCCCCCTGTGTCTGAACCGGGATTTGAACCAGGAACCTAGTAGCTGACTGCAGCACCTTGGAGCCCTGTAGTAAGATACGATTATACCAAATGTCATACCGTTAAAGTCAGTGTATAAGACGCACTTATACTACTTTTTTTTTCATCTAAAAAGTGGGCTGTGTCCTATATACTGGTGTGACCCTTCTCATTTCATCCACCATCTACCTATCTGAAACTGACAGGAGGTGACCACTGACAATATCTATGAAGAGAAATACTCACCAATCTGTTGGCCTTTTAAGAACAGCAAAGACAGTGTACAGTCCTGACATCCACCAAACCAACTCTGGCCAAGCGTGAATGTACAGACATGGCATGGAGAGAGCAGAACACAAAAACAACTAACAAAAATAACAGCAATTAGCTACAGTTCAGGGAATATGTTAGCAGCAGTTGTCATTACAGCTGGGTAATGAACAGTTGCTGTCTTACATTGTTACTTGCTACAGCATGTTGAGGCACTGTTATGTAAAAACTGTAGTTTTAATGTAAAGTTTCTCAATTTTATCCAAGTTTCCCGCAGATTTACCTGTCACATACTCAGGTTTGCAGAGACCCTTGAAAGCTTGAACATGTAGGAAATATTTGGGCCTAAATCCAAACTACATCTATGAGAGTGAAATGGAAGTGTTGTTATCACTTGTAAGTGCCTTGATCAGTACTGACAGAAGTGAAAGTTCACTTTGGGTTCAGCGACCACTCACACACGACTCACTGAGTACGCTCTAACCACTGACATCCCTCCTAAAACCCCAACTATAAGCCTGATTTTCTTCCGTCTGTCAGAGCACAGGATGGGAGAAAGAGTCATGACTGGCAGCTTCAACCGTCTGATTCCACAGTGTGAGCTTAGACTCTGCTGTGCCAAAGAGAAATCCATTGACTTTAACTCACTTCTTCTCCTCTCAGTGCTGGACTCCTGTGTATAAAACACTGTGGCGATGAACACAGCCTCTGTGTGACCAGCTCACTCGTCGCTGACTTTGTCTCATCTGTCCTTCTGCGCATCGGATTATTGACTGGTCTTCACACTGTGCCGTGGCCCCTTATTGTTCTCATGTCATACCAAGGCTGAAACAACAGCCAAGGACACCAAGGTCGTGTCCATGGATTTGTATTGATGTCCATTTTCCATTTTACAATCAATAATGATATTCTTCTAGAAAGGAAAGTCTGATCTTGTATAAAAAAATACAACTTTCTATCTTAACCCATCTGTATTTTACATTTTGGTTACACAGCTCACACCCGCAAGACATGTTATTTTTTTGTTAGAGCCCATTATACAACTTAACAGCCAGACAGCCAGACAGAAATGTTTGTTTATCGGGATAGAAAAGGAGACATCAGCAGGCTAACATGTGAGAGGAGATGTTGGCCAGAATTTGCTACTGGACCATTTCTGAAGGTTTCTGGATGCTTATTAGCTAACAATTTAGCATCCCTTCTTTGTCATTGCTTGCACCTTTTGTCATTGATAACTTTGCACTTTAAACCTTTAATTATTCAAATAATAATACCACCAAGGTAATTAATCATAAAGGTGTTAATAATTCCACAGAAGTAGATGTTAATAGACCAGAATGTGAGTGTGAGGTGCTCTCATTAATGTCTGACAAAAAAAGATATGATAAACTCACTGAATGCTAATTGACAAGCACCAAAATGTGGACAGACAATGTTGCTGTGTGAGTATAGTGGATATAGTGAAGACAGATATTTTTCTCAGAGGCTGGTAGAGACCAAAGCTGAGCTAAAAGGAGAGAACATATTGGACATTTATTCTTAATGTGGGAAGCAAAGCGCAAATGAATGCTAATGTTGCTTAGCTCCTGCTGTATGTGTCAGTAGACAATAGTTAGCTAACTCTTAAGGTTTAGCAACCTGTTGTCGCTGTTTCTTCTTTTGATCTTTTGGACCAAGTGACCAAAAATGGACCAGTGCAGATTTAAAAAGAACAAAGGCTTTCATGAGTTTAGAGAAAAAAAAGCAATTTAGACTGATTAACCCAAAAGACATTTGTTTAATAACAAAAGTGTTTAAAGTAACTTGAAAGAGAGACGTCAAAGACTCAAAATGATCAATCACGGCAAAAATAATTTGACTTTGAAGTTCCTGCCTTTTATCTTATTAAAAAAAAAACTTCTTTGAATTTTCCTTGGCGAGGTTTTTGCTGCTACTTCTCCTCTTGTGCGTGGACTGTGTTTTTGCATTTCAATGGAAATGGGACAGAAAGACATTTCACAAACCCATATTGTGTTTGAGTCTGTCAAATCTAGTAGCTCAGCACTGTGCGAGGAATGCTGTCGCTTTTGCCATTTTTGCAGTCATCTAATTGTCAGGATTTTGGATCTGCTTGATGTCGTGCTGCCAGGAACATTAAAACATTTGACTGTGTAGCTGGAAGCAAAGAAAAAAAATCCATTTAATTAAATTTCAGGATTCATCATTATCACATATTGTTGTCACATTCATCCCGTACAAGGCTGCCGTTTGTGCTGCCTTTTGTTTAGTTTTTTTAGACTCTCGTTTCTCCCTCTCTGCTTCAAACAAAATATACGCAAATTAGTTCCCTCAGTTTTCTGACTGTTTTTCTCCTGAGGAAAGCATGTAAATCCATGAGTCATACATAGTCATTGTAAATACAAACATGCCTGTAATTTCAACATTTTGAAATAATTTCTTGTGACTGCACTTAACAATATTTAGACTTTAAAGACACAATCTCCAAGAACCTTAACTCCATCACTCATGGTTTTAATGTTTGTCCACATTTGAATATCAGATTTGTTTCTTATTCTTTACTTTTGATTGTTTCATCATCTGTAGTCATTGATCTCTTTGTTTGGCCACAGAAAACGATTACTTACAAGTCAGAAGTGACAGAAGAAAACTGTATAACTCTTCCACCTACTTTCTCTGGAGGACCATCCACATGTAGACTTGACACCTAGTTTGTAATATGTTAGCGTAATGTGAATTCAAGGCATTTAATCACTGTTAACTCAAAGTGATATTACAATTCATGTTGTTATAGTTTGTAATGTTTATTGCAGCAGCAGAACATAGCTTGTGTTTGGCGTCAAGGTTCTGCTCTCATCACTCCTCGCAGATTTATTTTACGTGCTGAAATTTGAGGAGTGATGAGATCATTTTTGAAACGCCGTAGTCGGAGCCCACAGGTGAATCCTGGGGTGGTGGTGGTTTTAGGTTTTAAGCCATTGTGTAGCCTTCTTTAAGGAAATGCCATACAGTTACTTTTAGACCTGCCCTCTGCTAACATATAGCTATTTGTAGTCCAACTGTTAACATCCACTGTACAGAATAAGGTCAGTAAAATGACTTCATGCCATACAGTAAAGCTATAGAACTACCATAATCATCTCAGGACCAGAGTTTGATGTGAAATTTGACCGAGACATTGCTGTGGCACAGAGGGAAACCTGATGTAACATTACATAAATGTTTCTCTCCGTTACTGCAGGTTATTTGCTGTATTGACATTAGTTCAGCTGAGTTTTATTCAGCCTCTCAATACTTATTATGTGAACCTCAAGGTTCCTCAGAGCAAAGGCTCCTTAATTAACTCTACTTATTCCTCCCTATTTCTGCTGCTCCCCTTCTTTGTTAGTATTTCCTTTGATTTATTTTGCCTCTCTCTCTTTCTTTTATTTCTCTGTCTCTTGCTGTTGGCAATTGTTTCCTCTCTCCCGGCTCCCCCTGCTCTCTGAGCAGCTAAACAACTTCAGGAAACTTCTAGGAGAGACAAATTTCACAGGGAGGTTTGTGACTGTTTTCATGAAAGCTGCTGTTCATAACCAGTGGCAGTGACAATTTAATGGCATCATTCATGGTCCTTGGCTCAGCATGTTCATGAGAGAGTTAAAGCCTCTGAGATACGTTTGTTGTGTGTTTTTATGTTTTACTATATGTTGACTTAAATCGCTGTATTTGAAGGAGACCGCAGACAATGATGTGAACGGAACAAACCACATTGATGACAAGCAATGAAAACAAGGCTTTGGAGTCATCAGAGCCTGGGCAATATAATATTATCCTAATACTTAAGCGTGATATGAGATCACTTTTACTTTTAAATCGCTAAAAGGAAAACTTTGTAATCATCTGTTTTATGTTATAAAATGAAGTTTTCAGTCTGTTTATCTCACTTCATTATTTTTTATTGCCGCATTATACATTAATCGAGCAAACAGACTAACAGTGATAAAAACCTGCCATTAATGTTGCACATCTAACATCCTGATTATTTAATACAGTAAAAACAGTCCAACTTAACTGAATGAAATAGTGTGTTTTGAACACATTTTGAACAATGCAGCGAAGGGCTGTGCAATATGACAATATAGATTGTTAAAACAATATGAAAAATTCTATCATATGTGTTTTTCTATATCGTCTCTATCGTGATGTCACAAAAACAGCAGCAGCAGTCATTTTAACAACGCTTTATGTTCTAATCCTTGCACGTGGGAGTGAGCCTGGAGCGAACCATAGAGGGAGGCGCTGTTTGTTAACATGGACATTAACGTGCAGAAAAGGACTCAGGCTCAGCCCAAGAGAAACGGCAAACTCAGTATTTAATTCACACAGGATTTTCCAAAAATAGGCTTTACCATTATTTGTTAAATTACCAGAAAACATGATATATCGCGATATTTCTCGTTATCGAGATATGAAAAATCCTATATTGTGATATAGGATTTTGGCCATATCGCCCAGCCCTAATGGAACCTGTACAATAATGCTGTGTGCTGCGATGTTATTCCTCGTGGCCTTCATACGCTCATCATTCTGCGCTTCGTGGGGTTTTTTCAGGTGGTTGAACATCTGAGTTGTGTTGCTTTGTGGCGCAGACACAGGTTTTAATGCACTCTTTGTATATTATTCTTTCTTGCTTAACATCACCTGCCCTAAACCCGAAATACCTCCAAACAAGCGATGATGATTCGTGTCCGGGGGGCGGTGTTTCCGTTTAATGAGTGACTTCCTCTTCCTGTTTTAGCGTAACAAACAGCGTTCAAAATGCAACTGTGCGTTAGTAACCTACATGACACGTTAGCAAAAACAACACTTCAAAGACGTATCAGATAAGTATATTTTCAGATCGTAATGTGTAGAAACTGAATTGTAACATTTTAAATAATTATGGTTAATTCACAATGTGTTCTTGTTTTCTACTTTTAGTTTAAATTGTCTAGACAAATGGTCTTGTAACTTAAGAGAAGGACAATATCAACGTGTATTTCTTTCTCCATCCTGTTCTCACATAAGTGTTAATTAAGTTTCCTGTGGAACTCCTGTTTTTAACTTCCTTTCACTCATTTGTTCAGCTACAGACTGTGAGACCATCACTATAGAACTCGAGAAGCTAATTTGAATCTTCTTTCTACTTGGGCTTTCCAGACGCCCCCCCACCTTCTGAGAATGACACTGTATCCTGTTTGATGTAGGTTGTGTATTGTCCTTTGTTGTTTCTCCGTATTAGCATGGACCATTTGTCTAGCCCTGTTGTTTCCTGTTACCCTCAATATATTCTCTACCAGTACTGACTTTAGGTAGAGGGATATTCTACAACTTGTTGTGACCATCTCTCTCCGCTGCGCAGTGAATAAAGCTCATCTGAACCAACCACTGAATCGGACCTGAAGATTATTTCTTCCACAAATGAAAAACTACAAAGAGGCATTCATAAGGACAGCTTTGTATTCTCTTCCAATTTTTTAACAGCTACTGTAACCACGACAACCACAGACACATTCGGCTGAAAGTCATTAACTTTCATCTGTTAACATGGTCTTGTTGAACTGAAACACCTGTCTCTGTTTTTACTCTTCCTCTCTTCCGCTGCAGGCGCTCATGACATGACATGCCAGCTCCCTCAAAAGTGAAGCCAATACCTCTCGATCGCCCCCTGGGGGAGTGGCTGTTTGTTAAGGAGGCGCTTGATTTGATATCCAGGCGGAGCATGCATATCAGACCTCAGTATCGGCGTCAATCAATTATGTAATTGTGAGAGGCCCAAAATCTTGATCAGGATTAATATTGAATTATATGAATTGGGCAGCCCTAATAGAAATGAAATAATCATGTCTTCGTTCTTGTTTTGAACCAACTTCCAACCAGTCCTGCCGACCTCACACAAAAAAAGCACCATCTAGCAGACTGGAAAAGCACTTACTTTAATCTTTTTAGAATCAAAAACTTTCATTTGTACTTTTTAAATTGCCTTAATAATATTTATAATAAAAGAAGGACGATACCTAGCATCCTTGTAGCAATAAAATATTGCCAAGCATTAAATAGCAACACCATGTTGCATCGTTTTTTTCCCCCATCCCTAAGGACTACTAGTTTTGGTTAGTGGATCAATGTCGATCATTTGAATCAAAGCAACCACTGGTGATTTTTATGTCAGTGAAACAAACAGACTGTTCTGTGCAAGCTGTTTGGAGCAAATTCACACAACATGCAGTGTGTTATAGCTAGCGTACAGCTTTAGCAGCGTACATGAACAGACATGTTTTGTCACAATATTGTGTATTTCACTCTTTTGTCCATATTCCTACCATATGTAACTTCTCCTGGAGAAGAAGCCTTCAGGCAGTGAAATGTGTTGTTGTTACCCATCACTTCCTGAATCGGTCAACTTCCCCCAGCACATGTTGTGTATCCTGACGTGCTGCCTTGCCTAACTCACTGCAGTGTTCAGCCTGAGGCAGAGAAAACTGACACAAGTAAAGCCACCACAGTTGTCGAAGAAAGAGGCAGTGTTTTTTTGCCTGCTGCAGCTTCAGCTTTACTCCTTGTTTACAGAGAATGGTTTGTGTCTCTTTTGTTGCTTTGTGTTTCCAGTAGCGTCATCTCTACAACCAGAACCCTGTGAAAAACTACAGCAAGTGGCACAGTCTAAAAAAACATCCATAATATCACAGAGGACAATGTTGGGATGTTCACAAGAGACTCGCAGTGAAATAAATCTGACCTTTGTTCATAAAGCCGCAGGCTGCTGTTGTTGTCTTGCAGTCTCTTTGTTTCCCATCGCTTTTAGGACATATGAGCTCCCAATGTGTACAATAATCTGAAACAATGGTGAGACGGTAAGCAAGGGGAAGCTTTTTCTCCTCCTCTCTGCCTAACTGGATCCAGTATTAGAGGGCTGCCATTGGATTGCGGTCATTTATCTTTCCTATGTGTATATGGCATTATGAGTAATGGTACTTTCACGCTTTTCAGCTCCCTTGATTACTTTGGCCCCCGCCCCTCCTCCCACATGCCTTTTTATGCCAATGACATATTCTTTCAAATGTAATGCGCACAACTTTGACAAAGTCAGATGCAGTCTGCACAGGAAGGAAAGCGATCATAGGGCTGGCAGAGGTTTTTGGAAATGGCATAACAGCAGAGCAAAAAGAATGAGGAGGGTTCAGACGCTATTAGCTTTTCTTTTCTTGAATTTATCATATCCTTGAAGTCTGTCAGAGCACATATTTCACAAAGCTAACACCCTGTTCTGTCATATTCTCAGAAGGTTGTATCTGTTATTCTCCATTATAGTTGTTTAACACACGGCTGTGTTAAATACTTGATTCTGATTGGCTAATTCCGGCATTCCGAGGTCTTTTATTTCTCGATAACAGACCGTTGTTATAAGATAACAGACCGTTGTTATAAGAAAACAGACTGTGCTAGGGATTCTGCTCTAATCACACAGTCCGGAGGACTAACTGTAATCATATCGATCCGTCGAAAGAAGTCCGGTAAATTTGATGTCGTCTTGTTTACAGAGGGAGAAAAAGAAAAGAGACAAAACAGCGAAGAGAAAGCAATTAAGATTAAACGATGCAAAAACTGAAGGCTACGACAGAGAGCTCTACAAAACTGGTGATGGCTCAAGAAGTAAACATTAAACAGAACACAGTACGGGATACAGCGGTGGTGGTTCAACGACTAAAATAATTGGTACTTCACACAATGTTTCCGTTCTGCTAATATTTCTTTTTTTGTCTTCTTAACACAAAAGAAAGGGGCAGCTGTGGCTCAGTGGTAGGGTGGGTTGTCCCTCAATCGAAAGGTTGACAGTTCGATCCCCAGCCCCGGCAGTCTACATGTCGAAGTAGACTGCAGATTGTGCCAGAAGGTGTATGGAATGAGTTAGATCCTGATCCTGATGATAACTTTGCATAGCAGCCTCTGCCATCAGTGTGTAAGAGTGAATGTGACGTGTAGTCTAAAAGCACTTTGAGTGGTCTGAAGACTAAAAAAAGCGCTATATAAGTGCAGTCCATTTACCATTAAACATTTCATCAGGCATCTTGGCGACGTCTAAAAGGCCTCCCTAAGCAGTTCAAAATTAAGAAAGCATAGCTAAGATAACGACAAAAGTTCAACATCAGTGTGACGTGTCGTTCCTTTTGAGAATCTGCCCTCTCCATTGTTATCGTTGGATGGTTGCAGCGCCGCCGTAGCCATGGCAGTGTGTATTTAGCTGGCTCGCCGACTGCTGGTCAGCACCCAGTTCTTTCTTGGAGCTGCTCCAGAGATGAATGCTGCTGGGGAAAGCCTGATTAGTGTTACTGACAGCCCATAGATCTTAGCCGGCTCGTCCCCGACCCAGCCTCCCCCCCTGCCGCCCCTTTGTCTCTATAACTATCTCTGTCTCACACTCATGCACAGACCAGTTTATCTGCAGGTTCTGAGGGGATTTAAATCAAATTGATAAATATTAGGGAATTAAAAGTTGTTTGATTGTGTTCATTTTAGATTTATGAGGTGTTTTGTCCAGATCTGCCAGCTTTGTCATCACATCTCACGGTCTTTCTTGGCAAATGGAGTTTAAAAACTGTAAAATACCGTCTGGAAAAAAAAAACACTCTAAGTGGACCTTAAGTAAATATTTAAGAACAGGATGTGCAAATTTTGTTCTGCGCCTATTATTTGAGTGGAATAACTCCTCCATCACTTGTGTATGAAGGAGGAAGGAGACTCAGATTTGATGCCCTGGAGCAAGACTACAGAGCTGTGTGGGAAACTGCCTCGCTGGGCACGGCTTTACAAGAAAACCTTGCGTAAAAAGATGAAATACAGGCACTGAAACAAGACGTCCAGGATCTGTGAAAGCGCTTCCTTTGGCTCACAGTGATTTGTGGGATCCAACATAGGGTTCTGCTCTGGGAAGGCTATAAATAACGGAGATAACAGGGACTAATAATAGGTATGAAACAACTGCAGTGGTTACCTTTTCTTAAAAACATTGCCTCCTTCATTTTCAGGATATAACAACATAAAAAAGTTGCATATAACAGACAGAGTTTGTGTACGATATTTTGGAGCAATACCAGACTAAAGATTCGATAAAACCTGGGAATAATTGAGCCGTCAGTAAACAAAATTGTCCACACATCAATGAAAAGTGGCGCACACTTGGCGTTCTTTTATTACTGACATAGTCGGATGCATTCATTAGTCTATCAGGATTCTCTTCTGTCTGAGTGTGTGTGTGTGTGTGTGTGTGTGTTTGTGTGTGTGTCATCCTCTGTTGCAGGAAAGGCCCTAATGGTCCTGCTCTTATCAGCGTAGGTACTTAAGGGTAGAGGAAGAAGTGGAGAGGAGCAGCATGGGGTAGTATGGATTAAATGTATCAGTATGTCTACTTAAGATAGTGCACAAGATGAGTGTCTCCTACCGCCAAGCCACTTGCAGCTTAAGGCTATTTTGTTTAGCCTTTTTATGATGCTACTTGTCTCTCATCTTCCATGTCGCCTCTTGATAATAATGATAACAGGATCAGCTGCAGCTTCAGGTTTTGTAATCTAGAGTGAAATGTAATCTAGACGTCTGTTGTTATGTCACTGTAAAGTTTCCCACATCTATTTCTATATTGGAAATAGAATTACCCACTTCTTCTGGATCAAATCTAAAAACACAAGCGATACCTCTGGTGTTGCCCTGAGGTGATGATGATTTATCCACTGCTCTACCTCTTGGTCCGTAACTAATCCCTCATATATCCCCACTTCTTTCTGTCTCATTGCAGTTACATTCACTTTCCTTGACCATATTAACAGGGCGGCCATTTTCCTCTGAAGTAACACTCAATAACGCTCTTATAAGTCAAGACAAATGGTAACAATACAAAGGGACAAAGGGCAATATTTCAAGTAAAACCAACATATTTGAGAACCTGGTAGCTATAGCTCATGTTAGCTTTCAATCACTTTTTTTTTTAGCTAAGAAAAGACAAAAAAAAAGTGGTTGAATGCTAAAGTGTCTGTTTTGATTTCATAATACAATAGGACAGGCTGTGGTTAAGTGCTAACATTAGCTGTTGTCTGATGTTAGCCTTTACTATTGTACCTGATAACACTTTCAAAGCTAAAGGTGGTATAAGCTTTAATTAGCTTGTTTCTTTTTGATTGTGCTGTACGATAAAATAGGAAAGGCTGTGGTTGAATGCTAATGTTAGCTGTTGTGTGATGTTAGCTAATGGGTCATCAAATATGTTGTTTTTAACAAGTTTGTTACTAACGTTCCTTTTTTATCTTATAATACTTTCATAGCTAACACATAAGTGATATAATATAAGCTAGGAAGCTTGTTCACGTTTGATCATTTTGTACGATACAATAGGAAAGGCTGTGGTTGAATGCTAATGTTAGCTGTTGTCTGATGGTAGCTAATGGGTTATCAAATATGTTGTCTTTACAAAGTTATTTCTGATAATGCCTTTTCTTTTGTATCTTATAAAATATTCAAAGCTAACGGTAATATAATCTATAGGCTAGTATAAGCTAGGAAGTGGCTTAATGCTAACATTAGCTTAAGGGTTATCAAATATGTTGTTGTTATCAAAAAGGCAAATGTGATTTAAGCTACAATGTAAGCTAGTGGTGGCTGAATGCGTAAATTTCCATTTGATTATGTTCTACAGTACAATAGGAAAGGCTGCAGTTTAATGCTAACATTAGCTGGAAGCTAAGGGGTTATGAAATATGTTGTTCTTACAAAGCTAAGTTTTCTACTTTCCTATCGTATCTTATAACACATTTTTAAGGCTAACGGTAATAAGATATGATTTAAGCTAGGAACTGTCTGAATGCTAACATTAGCTGCTGTCTGATGGAAGCAACTGGCTTATCAAAAGTATATTTAAACTTGAAATATTTCCCAGTTTCTTACAAATCAGGCAAAATTAAATGATTACAATTTCTCTGATTCCCTTCTATTTTTCCACTTACAACCTAAAGCCACATCACTACGTCATTATTACAACCTGTCAGCTTCCCACCCTGAGTGTGATGTCAGAGGAATATGGCCGCTGTGTGAGAATGGTGAATTTTTCTGCCTCTTTTATTCTTTGCCTCCCTTGCACTTACTCCCTTAGCTCCCATCTAGCCAAGTTTACTCTCCAACACACACATTGCACATACACTTTAATAACCTATAAACACTTCTATGCTTTACTTATCCCATCACATACATGACTGCAGCACTCTATCCCTCTGACTCACACATCTAGTCAACTTTTATGCAGAGTAGACATTGTGGTCTGTTTGGCATGTTGTTCTTATAAAGCCCACCGCCTCCATGCTGTTGGCTGCTGGTCCAGTTTATCTTCACCTGTCAGACATCCTCCCAGTCTCTCTCAGGGGCTTCTGGGAATTCCATCAGTCTTCTGCAAAAAACAAAAACAACCACACCAATGCTTGTACACACACACACACACACAGTAAGAAACACACTCAATGAGCAGTAGCAGGTTGCCCAAGGCTGTTGCTGAAATGACTGGATAACCACCAAGAGTTACATGGACTGCTTGAACTCTATCAGTCAATAGTCCATCACCCCTGGTCCACTCTACCATGGTGGTTTGGATGTAGCCTCGGGCTGTGTGTGTGAGTGCATGTGTGTATCTGCCTGGAGAATCACAAACACACAGAGAATGAACCGGATAAAAGAGAGAGACAGACGGACTGTGGGAGACAGAGAGTGATGGAAACGCTGAAATATTTATTAACAGATGAAGAAAATTGTTTTCCAATAGTGAGAGCTGGATTCCAGTCCTAATGGCTCCACACAGACCGAGTATCAACAATGTTTATCTTCAGACTACAGTGAAATGGCCCATTCGAAAAACAAGTGGCTGTGCAGGGAAGATGAAGATGAAACATTTACACTGTTGATTCATAACAAAATCTCTCTTGGTTACTAATGATGGGACTAAAATGAAGTGTGAATAATATCTTTGGCTCCACAGAGACCTTTGCTCTAAGAATTTGCCTCCAACACAAGCACCAGCACCAAGGTCTGACCCATCATCTCTACATACATGCTCCACATGCTAACTGTTTGATCAGGTTGTCAAACACACACATGCGCAAATGTTGCATTTTTTTGCACATATATTTAAACCTTTATCGGTAAGTATCAGTGGTCCTCTGTTAGTGTTGCATATGGGGCGACGCCTGCGAGCTTGTTCAGGCAGACAACTCGAGCTGCACTGATTTAATAATTGATATACGTCACTTCCACATCACCTGACAAACACTTCCTCCCAATTGGCGGTCTATTTAAGCTGAAAGATTTCCTGTCATTGCCATCGCTGCCCTGCACCAGTACTGCACTCTTACTTACAGCCCCACCACCACCCCAGCATCCACCTGCAGGCTCCGAATAGGGGGGTTTAAGATATTCTCTCATCACTCCTCAATTTCTGCATGTAAAATAAATCAGCGAGGAGTGATGAGGTCGGAGCCTAGACGCCAAACACAAGCTGTGTTCTGCTGCTGCAATACACATTTCAAACTATAACAACGTGAGTTGTCTGACTGAAATGTATATATTTGCAATGATGAGGAGGTATTCTTGAGTTGCATGGCAGATGGCTATGTTAGGTTATCAAGGTATGGCAATCGGACGATACTCAAGCTGACCAGTTGACTGATAATACAAAACTAGAATTACCGCCTTGCGGCTGTATGCCTCCGCCAACTAGACAAGTTGAAGTTACAATTCTGTCTGTGTAGACTCTAGATGTTGGAGTTATTAAAAAAAGATATTAAGTGTATGTTTTGGCGAAATGGAAGTACAATTTTATAGTGACATGTATGATTCTAGTGAGAAATATTCTGCCCTCACTTTGACACATGATGCAAGTATAATCACTTTAAGTTCAGTATTACCTTGACCTTTGACCTTTGACCACCAAAATCAGTTCATCCTTGCCTCCAAGTGAACAGTTGTGCAAAATTTTAAGAAATTCCCTCCAGGCATTCCTAAGATATCGCGTTCACAAGAAAAGAATGGACATGAGGTCACAGTGAGCTTGACCTCTGACCTTTGACCACCAAAATCTATTCAGTCCAACCATGAGTCCAACTGGACAATGGTGCCAAATTTGAGGAAATTTCTCTCAAGGCGTTTCTGAGATATCGTATTCACAAGAATGGGACAGACGGATGGACGGACAACCCGAAAACATAACAATGTAAGTGAAGAGGCTCTGGCTACAGTTGGTCGTCGGGTCGTTGACCCACTGCTGCCCCCCCAAATAGTGGCTCCTTTTTGCACTGAGCTCCTTTCGTGTCCTCCTTAGCTTTTGCATTGAGGTAGAAATCTCCCCACAGGGTTTTGAGTAGCACTTCTGCCTGGTTATCAATGTATATCCGTAATTGACAGTAACCATGATAATAATGATGCTAATTTTGGCTAATCAACCCTAGGCTTTAAACTTACTGAAAGTACCTACAAGAGATATGGACACCTTAGAGAGTCTTTTAGCTCAACTGAATGCTTAAAGAGCATTCTTCGTCACGCTGGTAGAAACTTGTCAATCACAAAGTAGCCCACGTGCATCCTTTAAATATTTTCAGTATACCAAATCTATATCTCTTGATGGATATAAACTGCAACTGAAGTGGTTGGTGGAGGCATAAAACTGCAAGACTGTAATTGTAGTTATTCACTGTAGTCATTATGGTGGGAAAGAGAAAACGCTCAATCGATTGGGACTGAGTCTAGTTTGAGGATAATTAAGGGCATGAATTATGGACATCAGGATTACTGTGAAGAGCAGGCCTTTTCTACAACCCTGATTACATGAAAGGAAATTAAGTGTTTCATTTATTCATTAGTTTGTCCATTCTTCCTTTTCCTCAGATAGGGGTGACTGTGTTCTGGTGTGTTTTCATACACGTGCGTGTGTGCGGTAAATTAGTCTGCTTTGGAAAGTAACTGTTTTTCATGGTCATACTTTTGTTGAGGGGCTTAAAGGCCCCTTCAGCCATGACTAAAGCTTTTCTCCTGATTTCAAAGTGCCTCTGCCAGCGAATTTCACTTCCCTGGAGTAATTTGGCACACTTTATCCACGGCACCATACATGGATTTGCAACTATTTTTCAGCCATATGGTATATCTTTATGTTCAAAGTCCTTTAAGACTGTATTTCCTTCTGATTTAATTCCATGACACATTTTTACACATCTAATGAATCATAATAAATACTTCTCAGAATGGATAAACTGTAAGAGCTATGAAAAGGCAGCAGTCTGTTCTGTGGTGCTAAACAAATCCAGTGTTTGTGCACAACTTTTGCTCTGTAAATTAAAACAAAGTTGCACAGAGCGAGTTTCACAATACCTTGCAAGCCGTTAACATCGGGTAGTGTCCTGCTCTCCGATCTCTCCCATTACTGGCTACTCTCCCTCCTCCACGTCCTCGCCCGAAAGGTACGGAGCTAAACCATGACAGCGTTAAAAATTGCTTTCCCCATGGAGGCTTACTCACCCTCGGGCAGCGGACACTCCAGATTCAGCCTTATTGCTTGCTATTAGTGTGGTTACAATTTCTTAAATATTAAACTCACAAACAAGAGGTCTTTTTGAGTATTATTCGAGACATTTGCAAAAAGGACTCAAGGCATACAGTGAACAACGGTTTCCACGGCAAAGAGCAAAACTTCCTGCTGGGTGTCATCTGTATACACAAGAGTGAACATGCCGGGAAGGGGCTGTCACACAATTATCACATTAGATAAATAGACTAGGAGACTGTAGGTAAAGGGCAGCAGAGTCAATCATGACCTCACTTCCTGTTATCTAGTGACAGCATATAAAGGTTTAAGAGAGCCGTAAACTTTACAACCGTCTAGTAAAATTTCCCCTACATTTCCCTGGGTATTTATTTGGGCTAAAATATCAACCAGTGGACATAGCTAGCGTGATGTGTCCCAAATGCTACTGGACTTAGAAGCCCTGACTTTGGCATATGTGGAAATGCCATCTTGGATTTTTGCAGCCAGAGGTGAAAAATATGTTGACAGTAAATTAAAATTGATCTGAACAAGAGCAGTATTTACCAAACGAACATCATGCTGTATTTAAAAAGACTAGCAAGTAGGACCATAAACCCATTAGGAAAATGTTCACTGAGGTTGTAAACTAATGGACCCAATCTCCACACTCAGGGACTCACAGACTTTTAAGCGCATTCCTGGGAAGTGTGTGAGTTCTTCGTGCTGTCCCACTGTCAAATCATCCAAGTGCGCGAGGGCTTGAGAACTGTATAAAAAATGAGGAATGGGGGACACTATCATGGCATCACACACTGCCTGGAAACAAGATGCACGACTGGCGTCGTTAAAGCCTGTGAGGGTTCAGTGTGTAAGGCTTTAGGGTGGAGATTGGGATTGGGCCGTAGAGAGTTGGGTCATTGTCCAATCTGGCTCCATACAATCAGACCTTATTTTGCGAATTGCCCCCTGTTGGCCATTGTATACTCTCTATGGTATCAACAAGCTTATCCAGTCTCTAGGTACTTTGTAGACACAAGTAGTTTTGATATTGGCACCCACATGACCTGTGACAGCACATTTAACTATGATTGAGATGCTATATTTGTTCGAGGTTTAGTTGATTACAGTCAGCAGTTCTGAAGAAATATTCATATATACATAAGAGGTTTAATGTATTATGAGCAAAGCAGATTTTTTGATAAACTGAGAGTATCTTTCACTGCATTATATTACCTTTCCAAAACGTGATACCTGTATCCTCCTTTCACAAACAGAGGAAGTGGCAGCTTCAGGATGTATCCTCTTCACAAAGTGAGGAACAGACTAGACCTCACTGTGTCTCCGTGCCGGGCTGTGAGATGTGCTCAGGATCCCACGGTGGAAGTAATTTCGTGCTTTCTTCTTGTTAGCGCACTGTTGGAGCAGATTTTGTGCCGTAATTGAATCAGACATCTTGCAGCTTAGGACAGATATAACAGACTTCATGCTCTTTTCAGTCCATTATTCCTCTGGCGGATTTTAGAGATGTTGGTAATTGTAAAGAGGAAACTGAGCTGAGGAAGCTGGACGAGACCGGCTGTTGTTCCAAACGTTAAAAATCTCATCTTTTATCGGTGTTAATTTTAAACCCATTTTCCCTGAGTTGGATCTTTGTTCAGATGTTTGAATGTTCGAAAAGCAACTGGCTAATCCTCATCTATTTACCCACAATGCTTGCAGCCTCTTTGTTGTTATTATCACGAGTTTCCAAACAAAATCTGTTGTGTATTTCGTCCTCTTTATGACTGCACTGAACTGTCACTTCTAAGTCTTTCCAGCTCGCTCATTCATGTGACATTTGATAAAAGTCTTCAACGGGAATCCGGGAGAAAGTCCCAACAAATTGACAGGCTGACAGTTAACACCTGTGAGCTGATACCTTTGACAGGAAGGGAGGGAGAGGGAGCACAAGGAAGACACGGTTAAGTGGCTTTAGATGGCAGATTTTCCACAGACAGTGACAGGAAGATGATCTGAGACAGACGGTCGGAAAAGTTTGAGAGAGTCAGACTCGCAGCTGATGCAACTTGAGATGTGAGTCAGCAGCCAAAATGATAAGAAGTGCAGCAGCAAAACATGTGAGTGTGACATTTACGATACAACACTGTCTGAGCGGGGTGATCGAGACTTAACCTGACAAAGTAAAAACACTAAAGACGAACAGTGAAGTTAATATTTGGTTTGCTAGTTTGCTAATTAGCAAGAAGAAAGTTTGAGGTTTAATCACAGACTGTATAAATAATGGCCGTAGCCAACGTGACGTCATCCATTGGTTTCTTGACTGAGTATATGAAGCCCTGAGTTCAGGATTTGGCCGCTGCCATGTTGGTTTTCTGGAGCTAGAAGTGACCGTATTTGGACGAGAGGGTGGAGCTGGAGAGGAGCCAGGGGTTGGCAAATGGCAAGTTATCAAAGCTCAATAGTGGATCCTTCTTCTTCTTCTTCTTCTTCTTCTTCTTCTTATCAGTACAGCTCAGACTTATAGCTCGAAAACACAAACATGGCCGAGAGGTCAGGGTCACTGTGTTGATGTCTGGCAGACAGCTGGCAGTTTCCGCCTGTCAATCAAAGTGACCATGCCTCTATAACTTTAGGCTTAATATAAGAGAAGAAGAACAGAAATTAGCTAAATAGAAGACACAGTTTTTTTTGTACATGGCTTTAAACAAGCGGGAACGCCTCAGAATCCCCCAGGAGGAGCTTGAAAACGAGAGGGACCTTGAGTAGCCTGCTGCCAAGTGACCCAGTCCCAGATAAGCGGAAGGTAATGGACGGATGGATGGATGTAAACATGTTCATTTCAACTCCAGGAACTGCAGTTTTTTGCACTTCCGCATTGGCTTAATTTTTAACAATAGAAGTTGCCGCTTGGGTTTAATAGCTTTTTACCATATCCAAATTCACCTAGATAATATAAATCCTTTTAAATCCCTCATGAAATCTCACAAGGTACTCAGTGATGTTACTTTACCTGATACTGCGTCTGTCACTGAGCAGAGGTAATGGCTTTCAGAGAGCACATTACCAACAGATGAGAGCCAAAAGTTTCATTTTTGCATTTATGGAATTAGCATTATTTAGCTGATATAATATGCTCCCAGTCATATTTATTGTTCTAATGAAAGCAAATGGCTTAATTGAGCCGGCTAACGTTAATGTGTTGGCATCAGTATTTGTTTTTAATAAGCAAAGAGAGATAAAAGGTTCGACAAGAGATTTGGGGATTCGGCCAACTGGGATCTGGATTCAATGTGGAGCCGCTTATTGGAACGCATCCCCAGCTGGAGGAAGTATTAAAGCGGACACACATTACACATGTAAGAAAAAACTTGAGTTTATCTAAACAAAGTGTAAAAAACAGGCTGTATCATTGTGTGGTGTGCTACACTAGAAATATTACTGAAACCCCATCAACATGAATTTTTGTCATTATTCTACTTGTCTGTCATCAGAAGGTTGTTTTCTGTTGCCAGTGTGTAGAACTAGTTCAATACAGAGTTCATTATCGAAGCATAATGGCATGGAATTCTTTACAAGCATTTGAATTAAGAAAGTTGAACAAAAAGTTTAAACAAAAAGCTGAAAGAATAGAGAAGAAAAATAAAGGGCCTCGTCCTTTTCTGTCTGTTTGTTTTTCTGTCCTTGGATATTTGACAGAAGTGTAGAGAGAAATCCTCACGCTGTAATTTGTGAATTTCTATTCTAAAATGTTTCATTACATTTTTATATTCACCAGCCTGCCCTCAGACAGGGCTTTTTTGTGTCTTAGTACTTGTCTTATTGTGAGTCTGTATGTTGTTTTTATGGGTATAAATGTATTTTCTGTTATTGAAGTGTTCAAAAAGAATGGTGACCCTACTAAGAGTAACTACTGTTATTACACAGCTGTGTTAAATACTGGATTCTGATTGGTTAATTGCGGCATTCTGAGCTGCTATCGAGAAATAGCAGAATCGTTGCTATGAAGAACAGACTGTTGCTAGGCATGCGGCTTTAATCACACAATCTGGAGGACTAACTCTAATCATATCAATCCGCCAAAAGAAGTCCGGTAAATTTGAAGTCGGTCCACAGAGGGAAAAAGGAAAAGAGACAAAACAGCGGAGAGAAAGCAATAAAGGTTAAATGATGCAAAAACTTTAGGCTACGACTGAGAAAACTAAAGACGGCACATGAAGTAAACATTAACCTGAACACAGTACGGGATACGGTGGTGTTTAAAGACGGTGAATGGAAAAAGAAAACGTCAACAGACTCTGACAGTGACAAGACAGAAAACCTCAATCAGGTGCTGCGCTGATTCCTGCAGTCTGGTTCACCGTGTCTTAGTCCATCATCAATGTTTCCATTTATTGTGAGTAAAAACAGCTAGCGTAGCTCATTTTAAGAAGGCTAGGGTTAACCGTTGCTATGGACGCAGCATTCACTGTGAGTGCAACGGACTATTCTTATAGTAATATAAACGGAAATATAATTAATTTAGTAATAAGCAGCTTAGCATAGAGGTCCTGCTCACCCTGTCGCTCACCCTCACTATACATTATCTCTTACTTACAATATAGCAGGTGATTGGGATCTAAATTAACAAAATAACCACCAATCACTTTATTTGGTAACTGGGAAACTGATCAAAATGAGTAAAAAAGGTTAAATTATGAGTTACTGATGCTTGATTAGTTCTCATGATCTCTGATCTTGCCACATAACAGTGGTTTCAGCAAACACAAACAACATTTCAATAAAGACATGGCTGCCTTACAGTTATAAAAAGGAGAGGACAGTCCAGCTGCCTGCAAAAACAACTTCTGTACTTCACCAAACTGAAACCAGAAGTGAAACTGATGACTGAAACAGTAACAAAGCCAAACTAACATTATCAGAAGATGCAGATGTGCATTCATGCATTGTAAAGTCATTTTATAAAACACAATATAGACAGCAGTAAATAGATTTAAGTGATGCTGGCATTTCATATTCTACTGTTCATTTACGATCATGTGATGAAGTGGCATGTCCAATTCCTAACACTGTCACTTACGTCTTCCTTGTTGAGGAATTAAATTTGTCCACAGAGTATACATCTGTCCAAAATGTCACAATTCATTGTCACAGTCTTTAAAGTCTGCCTTTCATTGACGGAGTGAAAAACTGCCGCTGAAGATACATGATGCAAAACTGGACGTAAACAGAAGGATGAATCGGTCTCTCCTTCAGGCAGGGCGTGGAATCTCCATTTAAAGTTTTTTTATGCCATGCAGCAGATTGTTGTGAAATGAGTTGAAATGAGTGCACACTGTGGACGCTTTCCGTCAGCTGATCATTGCATGAGGCCAGAGTCGACAGAGTGGAACTGTTTCTTATTCAATCCAGTCAGTCACACTGCCATCCATTCCTCCTCTCCTCTGCCGCCTGCTGCTTTCTGTTAATGGAGATATCACCTCCTCCCTCCTCCTCCCTCCCTTCCTCCTCTCTTTTCTCTCTTTGTTGTCCCTTTCCCTCCACTCCACTTTCACTTTCGCTCCTTTCAAATCTGTCTGTTGTGCCTCTTCACTGGCCCACCCGGTGAAACTAATCGACAGTAAGCCATCGCTCGGTGCACTCTGAATCCCTTTTTTCTGCAAAAACTAATCACAGTCATTGTTAGTTATCCAAGACACGCTGCCTCCCTCTCTCATTGTACTGTAAATCAGCAACTGATTCATAACAAGCAGAGGGGGCATACAGGGAAGAAAAACAAATAAGGTTTATTATTGAGTGCAATTCTGGAAGGCTGCAAGCTGAGTTTCTTTTAGCAAGGCTCAATAATTCCTTATAGTGAATGCCAAGCCCTCTAATGGCAAACAATTGACATTTTGAGACTCCCTGGGTGTCGTTTAGCTTTGGCGTGAGGAAATGCCACAGCTGAGGGAAAAAAACATAATCAGGGATTGGAACAATTTGTAGTGTTTGTTTGAAAGTGTAATGGCACTGATTATTTCTTTCCAAATTTGTGCTAATGCAAGTTGTGTTTCTTGGCAATTAGATGAAGCAGCAGATCTCACAAAACTCTGCCAACGCCATGCTTCATAAACGAGAGGTTAGCGATGGCAACTTATGAAGATTCTGTGAATCACTACAGAATCTGTCGGAGAGGTAAAGCAGCTCAGTGGTAGAGTCGGTCGTCTCTCAATTGGAAGGTTGGGGGTTCGATACGAAGTGTCCTTGGGCAAGACACTAAACCCCAAATTGCTCCCGGTAGCATAGCCATAGGGTAGTGGAGATCTAAGTGGAGATTGGCACTTAGGCCTTTGCCACCTTTGTGTGAATGTGAGTGTGAATGGGTGGATATGACATGTAGTGTAAAAGCAGCTACGAGGAACACTAGAAAAGCGTTATATAAGTACAACATTTTTGGTTTTGGAAGCGTTCTGGTTTCCTTTGGTAGTCCCAAGTGGTAACCCTTACCCTAACCCTAACCCTAACCCCATGTTTTCATAGTTTGGAGATTAGCCACTACCTTCTTTGGTATTGGAAGTGTTATGGTTTTCCTTTGTAGTCCCAAGTAATATCATCCACTATCTTCCTGTGAGCTTAGCATTGTACAATGATTTAGCTTTTTTATTCGACTCTACAAACAGATATGAGACAAATAGCAAACCGGCCGTACATGTTGTCTCTTAACTCCAACCTAATTCTTACGTCTGAAGTTGCTCGTCAACAATGAGAAGCGCATGGAAATGGAAGTCTTGGCCTGAGTATCCCTAATTGCTTACCAGAGTCATTAAAAGCCCTAAAAACTTGGCCATTACTACCAAAGGCTTTATCATCTTTATCAGTTGCCATATTTTCAGAATTTGAAGAATAGCCACTACTTTCTTTTGTTTTGGAAGAGTACTTGTAATCCCAAGTAGTATCGTCCACTAGCTTCCTGATCCAGATCTGACAACAATTTAGCTTTTTATTCAACTCTATAAACAGATAAATGCATATGAGTCAAAAAACTATCCAATCTTACATGTCCTCTCTTAACTCCAACTCAATTCTCGCATCTTAAGTTGCTAGTCGAACTGTAAGTCTTGGTCCGGATATCCCCGATCGCTTAACCTAGTAACCGAAAGCCCTGAACATTTATCCGTCACTCCCAAAGGCTATATCATTGTCCAACGATGGCTGATTAGTTCTGACAGTGGAATGACTGTAACATATACCCCTACTGTCTTGAGCCTCAGGATAAGCTTTCAATCTGTGCTGTACTGTTTCTTTAGACTGGTAAATCCTCTACATCATCTGTTAAAACAGCAGAGCATGGTTTGCCATTTTCTCTGTTTTGGATCAGCTCAGAGTTGTTGTCATTTTTTGTAACAACTCTACCCACTCACCCTCCATAGTCTCAATAGGATTCAGCTGACTCATCACATCCAGCAGAATTAGAAACCTGCTGTGTTTCATCTCACACTCACGAGGAGATACGACACCAACACAGACCATTAACTTCCTATTCTACGTTTTCTCTCTCTGCAATTATATTTCTCTCTTTCATCTTCTAGCCCTCCACTCGCCATGTGAATTTTTATTTGTTCTTTGTAGCTTTAGTCCAAGTACTTGTAATCTACAACACACTTTATGATTTGCAATCTATAGGCATAAAGAAAGAATAACGTGAGACATATTTAGATATGTAATATGTGATGCCAATTAAACGCAGTGGTTTAGCTTCGCTCTGCAATAGATTTGCAGCATCACACTGGGGAAAGGAGTCGCAGAGCAATTATGGCTCAACTGTACCTCATATATTGTTGTTCAGATAGGAGAGCGACCTTCCAATTGTTTGGGTTGTAGGCAAAGGCAAATTAAATCAAAATCTCCGTAAACTAATTGTCTCCTCAAACGTAAGAAGGGCTTTACAGCTGGTGGTTGGTGGAGATCAGAGTTTATGGCCCACTTAATAAGTTATGAAAAAACAACACTTAAAAAAAGAACAAACAGCACTGCCTGCAAATCTAACTGTACGAGGAGGAAGAGTCCTGGGAGAGAGTGAGTGGGAAGAATCAGCTGCAACCTTGATCTGCTTAAAGTGCAGGACTAATACGCAGCAGTCAATATGCCTAATTACTCTGCTCTTGCTAACGGCGTCCTACACCTCAGCACAGGGACTGTAAAAGCTGGAGTGGATGCTCACAGTGCTTATGGACACAATGTAATGATTTTGTTCCCCTCCTCTCATGGGCATTGGAGTTTCTGATCTACTGCTGTTGTAGTTTGCATCCCGTCTCGGCCATTTGCTGTAAATGCATTCTAACTGTTGTGTTATTGTATATGTGAGCGCTTCTCAGCAGTGCTCCGCGAAACCCTCTGATGAATGTACGCTGAGTTGTTTAATTTGAGTGTGGACTAAATAGTCGGCCCTCTAGGTAGAAAAAGAAATGGCAGTGTTCCAGGAAAGTTAACTGGAAAGTAAAGTTAAAGTGAAGAAGTCATGATGGGGACGACATACATAAAGTTGTTTCACCAAATGTGTCAGCCACCAGTTGCCTACGTACATATCCGGAAGACACAGAGCAACATTAGCATTAGCATTAGCTTTTTGGCCTACTGACAAACCTGTGAAAGGTCAGGCTGTTTAGCTGCTCAACTATGCTCTCCGGCTAGTTGCTAACTTTTCCGGCGTACAGTGTGCTTACGAGGACTTTTAACAACAAGTCTTTGGGCCAGAAAACCAAAAATGTACATGAAAGATGCTAACATGCTTGTTACAGCTGAGGGGAACTGCAGATGTAATTTATCACTGTCCATTGTCACTAACTCCCCTACTGTGTCCGTTTCATAAATTTGATTTAATGAAAGCAAATAAGTTGAGTAAGTTGAGCAATTGCTATAACTGATCAATAACATTGACAATCTCGTGGCACAGAACATACCCAAAAGTACAACACATAGAGGAGAGTAAAAGTTCTTGACAGTCCAAACCAGGAGATGACACTTAAGCAGGCAGGGGGGCATTTAAAGAACGATCAATCTCTGAAACAGAGGTCCATGCAGACAAAGTAATCAAGAATACTTTGCTTTACTTTGACAATCTCATCAGATAACCATTGGAGCCTATTTCACAATTGATTAAAGAGTGAGTGGAAGTATAGGAGTGGGAAAAGGCTGATGACATGCGACAAGTGGGCCTTTTCCTTTCCTTGCCATTTCTCTTGATGTTTGTTTGACCTTTTGCACATATTGGATGGTTTTGTCAAAAGAGAGAGACAGAGGAAAATGACACACCCTGCTGGATTACAATCTGGTACCTTGTATTCCACATTGAATGAGTTACTAAACTCATTCAGTCTGCAGAGTCCCTTTCCCCTTTAAGAGAACACTAGAGACCCAGCTCTTTCATGAATACCTCTGCACTTAATGATATTGATGCTATTGACGATTTTGATGATGTTGATGTTGTTGATGACGATGATAATTAAAAAAAAACCAGCACACCATACACTAACAGATTCCGTTCACGACTCTCAAGTCCGACTCTCAAAACTGGAAATCTCAAACGAGACTTTGGCGATGGTAGTTTTTGGACTTTTTACAGAAAATTCAGGAAGAAAAAAGAACAAACTGTGGATGAATTGGTTGAGACGGCATGAACATGGGATGTACATGTTACTTTATGCTCCCCGTTTGCTTTTGTCGCCATGGCTGCAGTCGTTGTGCTTCCTCCTTCAGTCAGCTTGCTTCCTGATTGGCTATTGTTTCGTTCCACGTGACAATCCACAGGCTGCACGCTCGGCTGTCCTCTGGGTTCCCCCCACACAGCAAAACGGATCGTAAATATGGAACATGTTTAATATTTACGATTTAAAATCGGTGCCACGACTGCCTTCAGAGCAGATCAGGGGAAGTAAAATCACTCTTAACATGCCTCACACCACAGGAACATCTGGCAAGACAATCTTTAGAACCAGGCCCAATATCGGCCCGATTATAATGTAGTGTGTACCCTGCTTAATACCAGCATCTTCTGAGTTGTTGATCTGATTTGAGGGGGCTCTTTCTATGTTGGGAGCAGTTTTTTCATATTATTCAGACACCTAATGAATGCTGGGATATACTGCTTGGCTGATGAGCGGGAATGGGATGTATTTGAGTGAATGGATGTGAGAGTTCGGGAACTAGACATGGCTGGAACGGGTTTGTTCAGGGCAGGATGGAGTAGCTGGAACTAAAACGTTAAGAGTAAGTATATGACAGAAAATATGATCAGTCAGTTAGTCAGTTGTTATTTTCGGGCCAACATCTCATGTTTGTTAAGTGATAATTTAATAACAACATATAAAAATACATCTTCCTTATTATATTCAGCGCTCCCATGCGGTAAACGTGTTGTCATCTGCATAGAGGTGTTGTCACTGTACACGTCCCTCTCTGACATCAGTGAGAGCTACAGTTATACCGAGGTTATTTTCAGACACACTAATGACTTGGACTGACCTTGTACATCACGTCTACTGTTTGCCACTGAAGCAATTATCACCTCCTAACTGAGCCGAATGTCTCTGAATCTGCTCTAACTGATAAGCTTACAGCATCATAAACACTTGCCCACACGGACACATCAGTAGAAGAGACGTGTCAAAGAAGAGGTGATTTCTTTTAACTGCCTCATTAGAGAAAAACAAGGATGTGCTTTCACGGCAGACCCTTAAAATGTGTATTTTTCTGTGAGATAATGAACTATGTTTTAAATTGTCCCTAAAGCTGTGAATTTCTTTAAAATTAACATGCAGTCAGTGAAAAGCAATTATTGAATGCTAGTCAGTTATACTTTATTCTTGTTCTTTTAATGAAGCTGGTGACAAAAAGGGAAAAAAGGGCTTTATCTCTGGGCTGCATGTTCAGACGCCAATATTCTGCAGCTGAAAATACAATCCATAGAGATGCTCGTTAACAGTATTTTGCAATTGCTTTGTTTTACTTTGACCAGATCGTAAGATAATTATTGCAGAATGTTTTACCATTAAATTTTTAAAATAACTTGTATAGGATTTTCTTCAGCACAGAGTGAGTGGAAGTATCTAAGAGTACAAAAAGGCTGATGACACGCGACAAGTGGGCCTTTCCTCTCCTTGCTATTTCTCTAGATGTTTGTTTGACCTTTTCCAAATATGAGATGGTTCTGACAAAAAAGTGAGACGGAGTAAAATGGCACATGACAAACCCTGCTGGAATACAATCTGGTACCTTGTATTCTACATTCCCCCCGGTGGTGGAATGAGTTACCAAACACTATTTGGCTTTCCACCTTTCCACCTCTAGCCAGCTCTTTCATGAACACCTCTGCACTAAATGATATTGATGACATTGTTGATGTTGTTGATGACGATGATAATGATAATATAAAAATAAATTGATCTGCTGCATTGCCTCCGTTCACTGCCTGTCTGCACCGGTGTCCGATCGCACTTGAAGCTGTTATTTGTGGCACTTTGGCCTGGCACACACTACAAGATTTTTTAAATCTTAACAGTTATTGGAAATGTAAGAGACCCCACACATGATGTCAGATAATGATAGATTTAACAGTTTTGTTCCTGTAGTGTGTGGAGAGCAGCGATAGGACAGCACACCAACAGATTCAGTCACCAACGACCCAAGTCCAGACTCTCACAACTGGAAAGCTTGCTAAAACTCTCGCGGTCAAATGAGACTTTAGAGTAAACAAACATGGTGGACGACAGGCCGGAGGATTTGGCGATGATGAGTTTTTATAGAAAATCCATTAAAAAAAAAGAAGTGGGCTCTACATGTCACAGCGTGAGTTGTGCTCCCTCCTTCAGTCAGCGTTCTTTCCAATTGGCTCTCGTATCGTTCCACTTGACAGTCCACGGAGTACATGCTCGGCTGTCCTCGGGGTTCCCCCCACACAGCAGGGTATCGGATTGTAAAAATTGGATGTTGTGTTTAACATTTACGGAGCGGCTCTGACGTTCTTCCGAGCGGATTGGAGGAAGTAAAATCGGTCTGATTATCTTGTAGTGTGTACCCCGCTTTCCTGATGTTGTTCTCTCCTGTCTGGATCCTTGCTTGTGTTGTACCAACTCTCAGATGTACCTCGCTTTGAACAAAAGCATCTGCTACACGAAATTGTTACCTTGTATAACAGTGTTGTACATGGTGCACATCAGTTGTACAGATACCCAAGTTCTTACCCAAAGCTTGGATTGGAAAGCTGAAGTGATACAAGAGACATAGATTCCTGGGTTTTCTTCTTCAGTATTCCTGCTAACAAGGAGGAATTTTACTCACGGTCTTAATCGTCTCACGTTGGGCGTGTCTTAAAGCCCTTTCCTTAATCCTCATTTTAAAAGCCTCGCCAAGATCTATCCATACATGAGAGAAATTGCCCCCCTTGTATCAGCGCTATTATTTGATGATGTACGATCTCACGCTTGTAATATATCCAATAGGAATTCAATTTAATATTCTAATAGGAAAATAAATTGAAGGATCTGTGAGGTACTTTAGGCAGTGGGCCATTCTTCACACAGGAAGTGCTAGCTACGCCTGTCCTCTCTTCTACCCCCAATTGCCCTATTTTCTCACTCGCTCCCCCTTTTATCTCTCTCTCCTCACCCCATCGCCTCCAGTTCTTATCTCTTATCTCTATATCTCTTCTGTTTAACCCTTTTTCTCCCTCCTTTAATACATTTTTGTCAGGTTCTTTCGGCTTATTCAGTCCATCTTTTTGATCTACTTTTGTTCCTGGTGTTTAATAATGCCGACGTAAAGGTCAGCAGTCACACTAATTGTGTCAACAGGTCACCCGAGCAGAGATGTATCTGTTTGAGGACACCGTATAGGTGGTGCTTATCCTGGTGTTTTTTACTGTTCATTATATCAGGGCAGTGGGAGTTCACTTCAGATCTGCACATGCTCAGTCTGCTCCCTCTACTTTTAATGGCACCAAGGTTTTGTCACTCCTCTCTAATATTTTTCCTCATTTACTGCTGGTGAGGGATATTTATTTATTTATGCACACTGCATTAGAGAAGCTCTGAATTCTGTATAGATTGCCAAGGGCCTCATGTTACTTACTGAAGAGCTCAGAGGTTTTATACTGCACTTTTACACAGGTATGTGCGTGTATTTTGACTGATCTATGGATGCATAACCTCCAATCCTTATGAGCCAATGTGCTGGTTTGGATGCTCAGTGTAACACTTTGTCAACGTCTGAGCAGATTCCCACTAGCAATGCTTTCAATACCATCTAACTGATACACATATTCCAACAGTTAGAAAGTTAAAAGAACAAAATACTTTGTAATTTGTCTCCCAAATATGACATGAGGTGAGGTGAGCTTTGTACAACTGAGCTGCATCCCTTTGTACCTCTTCTGTAAATCACCTTGAAGTATTTTCTTCTTGTGCTTCTCGCTGTAATGTCTTCTTAATGGTTGAGTTGTTATCCTTGCCTTTGTTCATCCCTTACTATAGTCGATGGAAGGATTTCTCTTTTCTTCAACATCATTGCAATGCAATAAATGCTAAAAAGAATTGATTTGACATGACTTAAATTGCTAAATACATAACACAGTGAAGCAGTGCCTCACAGAATAAGAGCTGGGACTGAAATTAGATATAGATTATGATCCGCCTGAGTCGCTACGGTAATGTGTTTTCATGGGCCTCGGTCCCTGCAGAAGACACAAACACATATCTGGAGTTCGATACCAGCATGGACAAGTTGTCAATCCCCTGCTGTAATGTTATTTAGAGGAAAGCACTATCTTGTTCCTGGATTCCTGTTTTCATATTACTGTCAGATCAGATCTTATCCAGCGCTGTGTTTTATCCACGTTTCTTCTTCTAAGTGAATTAGACCACAGTAATGTGCAGTCTGATGCTCTAATGCTGTAATAATGGCTGCAGATGCTCCATAGGAAATGACCTAAGACGCCATCAATAAGGCACTCAATGACACTTGTAACCTGATTAAAGGATGAACAACATGCTTCAGTTTTTTATTAAGCATGGCAGCATGATGGCTCAGTGGCTGTCGGCCAGTTGCCCAGTCCACCACTTTGGTCCAGAGTGGAATATCTCAGTAACAATCACTTGGATTGACTTGACATTTTCAGCAGACAATCATGGTCCCAATAGGATGAACCCCAAAGACTTTGGTGTCCCATTTGCTTTTCCTATAGCGCCACCAGCAGGTCAAACATTTCAAGCAGCCAGTTGAATATTTTGCCGTCTGCTCGTTGAGTGGTTACACAATTTGGTTCCGGTCACATTTGTGGCTTTAAGTGAAAAGTTACAGCGGATTATTTATCATTCAAACAATATGAAAATGTGTATCACATGTTTTTCTACATGATCTCTATCATGATGTTAAATTACCAGAAAACATGATATGTGATATCATGATTTTGGCTGTATCGCCCAGCCCGAGCCTCAGTTTTACTTTATCTTTAGTGCCAATTAGCCAACATTAGCATGCTGTATATTGCACCTGTTAAACATCAGCATCATAGCACGCGGCCATTAGCATTTAGCTCAAGCAACGCTGTGTCTACAGCTTCACAAACGCCACTAAAGTCTTGTTTAGTTTCAGAGATGGTCTTAAAGTTAAGAGAATGTCTGCACTGCTGCAAAGTGTTTCCCCTTGCCGGGCCGATTTCCTCCAGGCAGCTGCTGCTGAGTGTTTCTCTCTGAAATGCAACCCCCCCCCCCTCAATTTATGTTTCATTTCTGCAGCTCAGTACAAGTATGTCAAGGATGAATACCTTAAAGGCATCACTAATAGCTTTACAGTACTACATGTCATGAAAGCCATTTTGGAAATAGCCCATTTCCATGGTCTGATGTGTGCTCTTTCTACAAAACTGCTCTTATATTAGCCTCCCTCTAAAGAGTCCCAGCTCTGCTGCCTCCACCACCACCACCACCACCAGCAGCACCCAATCTGTTTGGGATAAATGTAAGACCTTGAGCCAGAAATTGAACCTGCCATCCATGAGTAAACTGCACTGGCTGTGGGCTGCTGTTCGACTTAGTGAAGACATCTTTTAAATGTAAATGAAATGCTATGTGAGCATGATGGATTCATATGTATTTACATTTGCAAGAGCAAGCACATAGAAGAGAAGTCTCACTTTTATGATGCCCCTTTTTTATGGGCTGTTTTATAGTCACATTAGCGCCTCGGTCTAATACGGTCCTGGTTTTGAAGAGTCTCTTTATAAGATGGATTCAGTTCATTTCCTGCTGCTTTTGGGAGGATTTTTTCTCTTACACAGGGGGAGTAAATCCTGAAAGTGTGAGTAGTCTATAAGGCTGAAGCTGCACCTACAATACACGATAACAGTGCGCCTTAATGCACAGATTTTCCTCCATTACAAGTAAAATATTCCAGGTGTAAAGATGCTTTAGCAGACCTCGTCTCTCTACTATCCAGCAGAGCAGAGTCCTGCTGTTTGCTGCAGTGCTTTCTATCTCCTGCACAAGCATGAGATGAGACTGGGAGTATGAATAATGTCTTCCCTTGTGGCTCTCTTTCGCTCCCTATAATCCACTCTGTACTGTGGTCTCAGCGGGGCCACAGTCGCATCTAGAAGGATCAGTAGTCATCAGTCACTGTCTGTGCATTGAATGAATGGAAGGCGAGTGTTAATAAGAAGTAATAAACCGACACCGTGATTGCATGTTTCATCCTATTAGTGTTTAATGTCATTTAAAGCAAAATAAACCAATAATGTGTGCTAACTTTAATATAGGGAACCAATTTTCACTGTTAAAAATAAGTTAATTTGGACACTGGTTATTACTGGTTAAATCGGCAACCATTTACAGAGGCTACAGCCGTCGATGCGGCGGACCCGGGTTCAACTCTCGCCCTCGGCCCTTTGCCGCGTGTCATCCCCACTCTCTCTTCCCCTATTTCCGCCACTATCCACTCTCCTCTCTCTAAAATAAAGGCACAAAAAAGCAAAATTTTGTGTCCCCTCTCCACAGGCCGAACACGTGTTTCCTTTTTTTTCTCTTTGACCCTCTTCTCTACACTCAGCATGTCGACAAGCAGGGGGAGAAAATGGAATAGTAGGACAAAAGTAGTGAAATGTGTCCAAACAGATGAAAAGCTGCGAGAAGGTTTCAGGAACAGTTTGATGCATTTTAAATCGCTGCCAGCTGGACGTGTCATCTGCTCACTGGCATGAGACAAAGCTTTCCTCTTCACTGGATTGAAAGGTCAAGTTGACATCCCAGCTCTCTGTCAAGAGTGACACTTGTACACCAGGGATATAACTCTGCGTGTGTGTGCGAGCGTGTGTTGATTCCTTTATAGTCTCTATCTACATGTGGGGTCCTGATGTGCGGAAGTGGGAGGACGTTTAATTTACAGTGTCAGTGTGTGATGGTGATCTGTGTTAATCTCCAGCTCATCCGCACGGCTTTCAATCAGATGTGTTGATGAATTCTCTGTTTTATACGGACAGTTGCAGAGAGGCAGAAAGAGAGGGTGAGAGTTAAAGAGAGGAAAGGAAAGCACTGCACCGTTTTCATTTGTTATTGTCACATGATAATTTACATGAAACCAGTTGGGTTTTTTTTGTTTTTTTTGGACTAATAAATATGCTATCTGACTGACACATTGACCAGCATACTTGTGGACACATGATACCGCATTTCAGTATTGGAGGCCGATATGACACATCAATATCAGAGCAACTCTAGATGGAGAGAAAAACAGTTCTGGGGCAAAAACACTGTAAATAACAATTAGTCATGGTAGCTTATAATTTATTGTCGTTTTAAATAAAAAATTGAGTAAATGATGTGATCGCTCAATATATTGTTTATCATCTCAACTGAAGTTAAGTTTTTCAGCTTACTAAAATAATTCAATTGAAATTAACAATGTAAGTCAAAAGGATACACCTTATAATAAAGCTTGCCCAAATATTAACATATCATTACGTTGGCATTACATGAAGTGGCGACTAATGAATTTATGAACCTCCAAGTTGCTCAATTTGTTCATGGTTCACAATTCACAATTACTCCACCCGAAAAGCATGCAGACTCAGGCCCCCCTGAAAAAAGTCGTGGTTTCCTTCTGTCTGGTCGCTCTCAGACTTTTTGAAGTGACTCAGCACATTCGGACAGCAACAAAAGCATGAAAATTTCAAAAACGCTCTAAACTAAAATGAAAATGTACAAAAGAAGACCTTGTTATTTATTGTGTTCCTCCTTCTCTTCCGCAGTGAACAAGCACAAGCCGTGGATAGAGACGTCTTACCACGGAGTCATCACAGAGAACATGGACACGGTGCTGCTGGACCCGCCGCTGGTGGCTTTAGACAAGGATGCCCCGGTGCCCTACGCTGGTAGGAAAAACAAATGCACGCACTCAGACAGAAAAAACATTTGCTCACACATTTAGAAAGTATCATACACGGATTCTCCCACACACACACACACACACACACACACACACACATAGGGGCAGAGAGAAGGATGCTTCAGCTCTGTGTGCAGGCAACTGAGGCAACTTCACGCCAGCAGACAGAAACAGATGATCCAACAGTTCTGTGTGCTCACTGTTTGTCATGGAGACTGAAATCCATTTATCACTGTTAGCCGTGTTAAACAAATGCTTTAGTTTAACAGCACTTTCCTCTTGTTTTGCAAAGAATCTAGTTTGGGGAACTCGCAGATTTTGGAGGACATGCAAACAACGAAAGAGGAACTTTTTTTTCTCTATGGAGGATCTGAATCCTGTGCTTTTGTGCACTGTTAATATGTAGTTTTGTGATCGACAGATGCGCCGCACCACCAGTATATGATTCAATTTATATCTGCTTTATGAATGTCATAATATATATTAGTTAAAACGTACTTATGTGCAGCGTTTGAGGCAGTGTAAGTCCATAAAAGCAATGATTTCATGGATTGAGGGAAGACATGTGACTCATTCAAGCTCATCAAAAATGTTATGTCCATTATCTCGTCAGGGTTCAGGTTTTGAGTTTAGGTTACAGTTTCTTCGCTCCACAGAGATCTATTTACGCCTCCTGTTTATCACAGCAATGTCTCATCCTTTCTCTCGCTGCATTATTTCCTCTTTTAACCTAAAGATTCTTCTCAAAAGTGCAACAATCTCAGATTCTTTCCTGATCCCTGTAAGCCTTTCACCATGACAATGTTAATGTTCTCACCTCAATCCTAATCTGAGTGAGTGTTTATCATATCAAACAGTTATTGAGCACAGTTTGACTTTACGGAACATCAATATTTTCTCTTGATTAACTGCAGTTTTTGGCGTTTCTGCTTTGGCTTAATGATTTTCTGCTTGGAGATTATAGTTTAATATATGCTTTGATAAGGATTTAAATGCTTCTAAGCTCCAGTTCATTTGCATTAAAGGTTCATTTAAGCGCATTAACATTTCACTATTATGCTGAGTATTATAAGCTTCTATGCTGTTTGTTTTGGACCTGGGAACAGTGCCATTTATCTAGAGCTGCTGCGAGTAGTCGACTTAATCAATGGTGTCGACGCTGAAAATTTTAAAAGGGTTTTTCACAGTTTATCTTCTGCGTTGTGATGCCAGTCATTTTTTTTTTTTTTAAGATTATTTTTTTTGGCCTTTTTGCCTTTATTCGATAGGAAAGCTGAGGAGAGACAGGAAATGTGGGGAGTAGAGCGTGGGGGCTGACATGCACAAATGATCGGCAGACCGGGAGTCGAACCTGCGATCAGTGCGACGAGGACTGTAGCCTCTGTATATGGGGCGCCTGCTCTACCGACTGAGCTAAACCAGCGCCCCATGCCAGTCATTTTTTGCTCGAGTCATTGGTCAGCTGATCGCTCCAGTCAATGGACCACAGTTTTAGAGGGTTTAAGGGTCCAACTGAGAATGAGAGTTCCCAAAGGCCCAAGGCTTCAGAGTACGGGAGTACAAAAAGGTGGTTTGTACCCTGTGCAAAGCTTCGCACAGCAGTCGTGCTTTGCTCGAACACCTGAAGAGAAAGCACACAGGCGCCGTTCTGAATGACGGACCACCAGAAAAGACAGAATCACCGTGAGTGTTGTGTATTCATTAGCAGGGAGAGCTTTTACTGTATTTTGTCCTCGTAGCTCTTTGATGCACTCATAAAGCCATGAAGTCGTCTGCCTGCTTCCTTAGAAATTCAGCTGAATGCGTGTTATTGAAATGTTTGGGCTAAAGTCTGGGCTTATCTTCTGTTGATCGAGTGTGTGTGTTTGTGTGTGTGCGCATTGCGCTTCTCACACGCAGGGCTTCTGCGAGTAGTTCTTTTATTTCTGCCATTATGTTGAGCACATCTCTTTATGTTGGGAATGCTAATCGACTAATCAGTTAAATAGTTGATAGATTAATTGATAGAAAAATTGTCATTAGTGGCAGCCCTACATTTATCAGTGTTCTGACTTGAATAAGTCTCTAAGTCTTTATTACTCTTTGGAAATACATCGTATATTTCTCATACACAGCAAAGCCAAGGGGCCTTGAACCACGAGGTCTCCTTAAACAGTATTGGTGGTAGTTTGGGATTGTAGATGTGTTCAGGGACGTTTGTAGAAAATGTTTCCACAGCCCAGTACAGTCAGGAGGTGGGATTCTTTGAAAACACAAAAAGCACCTCTAGAATAACCAGTTATTTTAAAGATTTCATTTCTTTCTTGTTTGAGGAAGATAAACCACGCAGCATATAAAAGTTTCCTTGACACCAGCTCTGACTGAAAGTTTGTCACAGAACATCCAAATGCAATAATCAAAGCATGATGCGCTCACACAGCTCATCTCCAGGCGCCTGTTTCAGGTGCTGATTATGTTGTCTAACACGAGCTGGAATCAGACAGTCGTCACGCAGGTGCAGCCGCGCTGACAGCGACAGGAAGCGGAGCGACAGACAGAGCTGGTATAATTGGACAAAGTATTCTGAGACTCAAAGGCAAACGAAGAGGCTTTTTGGCAGCTAACGCTTAACAGCTCATTATGGAGAAACGGCTCCTATTAATCCCAACGCTGACAACCATGAAAAACTGATACTCAGCTATTTTTCTTCTTCTCTTTTTCTTTTTTTTTATGCCACAATGTTGTTTCTCACTGTTCCTTGTGAGCTGTTCTGTAAATAATGGGTATATACAGTATTCTGTAGCTGACCTTGAGGAGCGTGAAACAGCCTGGATCAATGTTAAAGGCTCTTTTGTTCTGCTTTTTCTCACAGGGCTTTTAACAGCACTGTGCTGAACAGGTATTCTACAGTGCTACCTATATGTAATTCTACTGTGTATAAGGATTTAATGATGCTTTTGACCACTTAAGGTTAAGATTTAGTTATGAGAAACATGAAAGGTTCAGAGCATTTTATGGAATTCTATCTCAAAGGTGGAGATGCTAACGACATTTTCCCTCTGCGGCCGAGTAGCACTTAGCACAACTTACAGTAATTCACACCACATATCTTTCCCTGGTGACCAAATCTACAAGACAGTAAAAAAAAAAAGTTTAATGGCCCCACATTGAGCTGCCGGACAAAGGAGGAAATTAATTGTGATTGTTTTCCCCCATGATTAACGCCTGTTTTGTTGACTTGAGAAGGTCAGTCCCGGTGAAATACGGCCTGAGAGAAGGAGAAAAAGCCGAGCGGTACCCCGGCTGCTGACTGGTGATATTTCTCTCCCTGTTTTTCATTCCATGCGGTCTAATGAATGAAGCCCATACAATCGCTACCAAGGAGACTGTGGAAAAAATGGCCATCAAAAGAGCAGCTCCATCCCGATTTATCTCCCTTTCTGCTACAGCTCTCCCACACACCTCCTCCTCTTCTTCTTCTTCTTCTCTCAGTGTAACTGTTCTCTCAAATCTTATTTTCAGTCCGTGCCTCCACTTTAGTCTCTCTACACCTTCTTTTTCAATCCAACTGTCCCGTCTCCTCGTCTCTCTAACCGACTCTTTGCTCTGGCGAGCCCTCACACAGGCAGTCATTTATGCACTACAGAGGCGCTCATCAATCCTGGTTTTGTTTTACTGCAGAGAGGAGGAGGCCGTCCTTCTGGCTCCACATTAATTGCAGTGTGGGAACAGAGAGCGGGATTGTAAAGTACCTGCCTGTTTTCTCTTCTCTTGTACTTTGCTCTCATCCAGCCGTCCGTCACTAGCTCTTCTCCTCTCAAAGCCTCTATGTTGTCTTCACTAGAGTGCAGGAGCTGGAGCTGTCCAACCAGCTAAACAGTATGCTTGTCTTCCTGTTTACTGTGGCTCTGTAGTGAAAACTGTAACAGACAAACAATCAATGTTTTGAGTCCAATCAATGTTTTTTTTCAAATACTATCAAAAGTATTAGAGCAGCTATGAAATGAGTTATTTACTTACATTGCCTCTGTGGTGTTTCTTTTGTGGATTGCAGTCAAGACAAAAGCCATGTCAGATTCTTCCTCAAAATGACTAACAGGAAGTGACCTATGCCTGTGTGTGAATGATTATTGATTGACAGTTGGGGCACTTTAAGGAGCAGCCTCTGCCATCAGTGTGTGAATGTGTGTGTGAATGGGTGAATGCGACATGTAGTGTAAAAGCAGCTTTGACTGGAAAAGTGCTATATAAGTGCAGTCCATTCACGTTCAGACCATGGACTGTATAAATAATGGGCGTAGCCACCGCGACATCACCAACTGGTTTCTTGACTGTGTAAATGAAGCCTTGAGGTCGGGATTATAGCCGCCGCCGAGTTGGTTTTCTTGAGCCAGAGGTGACCATATTTGGATGAGAGGGTGGAGCTGGAGAGGAGCAAGTTATTAAAGCTAAACAGTCCATACCTGGGGCTGATTCATTAGCGAATGAGCTAGGTAACAGTGACTGTGTTCAAAATCACATACTATACTAGCAGTATGTGCTGATTTGGCCAAAATATAAGATGTAGTATGCAAACAAAAGCAAAATTTTCAGAATGGCAAAAATACCCATGATGTCGTACTGATTCAGAAAAAACCCCAATCGACCTTGCCTGCTGTATCCCACAATGCAAAGCGCTGCAGTATTCAAGCAGAAGGGGGTGTTATAGCTAAAGAAGCTGCAGTTTGCTTTTAATGGGCTATTGCTTACTTCCACTTTCCAAAACCGGAAACTGGCGCCTACAATACAGCAAAATATATTTGAACAGCTCCATACAACGTACTACCACCAAAAACAATATGCAGTTTGTAGTATGCGATTTCAAACACAGCCTTCATGTTTCCCATAAGGGGGGGTTCGTTTTTTGGCGGTCACTGACTGCAGTTGTTTATTTATCAGACCAAAGAATTTTGACGACTCGCTGCCTGCTCGTCCGGTGAGAGAGCAGCTGTGAATGACACGTAGCGGATCACTTAAAATAACCGATCTTGACTCCTATGTAAAAGCCAACACTGAACGAGCTAGCAAGTCAGGTATGTTGAGCAGAGTACACCTGCTTCTTGTAGCAAAACATATCAAAACAATAATTCTAGAATATGAGGAATACGAAAAAGCTTAAACACAGACTTCTTGGACGTCCGGTTAGTTCAATAAATCACACAACAAGCCACGTTATTTGTCTGATTATTTGTCAGAATATTTGTCAGATTACATTAGATGCATTAGGGTACATGACATGTACCTGTCTGCTCATCACTAAAATCCGCTGTAATCTCTCTGGGGAAAGCAATTGTTTAATTCTGGGTATTGTCACATGGGCCCTAATGGGTTTTTTGGGGCTTTGGAGCCGGCCTCTAGTGGAGACTTGAGGAACTGCAGTTATTTTCACTTATGCATTAGCTTCATTTTTCAGCAGCGGATGTTGCTGCTTGGTCAAAAAAAACAGTCACAGTCTGGCTTCCTCGAAATGACTAACAGGAAGTGACCTATATCTTTATTATGCTTAAAGGGCAACACATCCACATACAGCTCCTCATCTTCACTTTTCACCTCTCCTCACCTTTTTATGTCAGTATTCTTTCTTTCCTCTCTCCTCTCCTGCAGTTCCACATTTCACTGTGATGTAAACGACCCACAGTGGGCCTAACTCGAACATTATATGCTGAGACAGGCATCCCCGAGATAAATTGTTATTACTCCGTGACATGATGGCATCCTCTATCCTCCGCCCCTCCCCCCTTCCACACCTCCCTCTGAGCAAAGGTGTGTGTGCGGGTCGTGGCGTATATGTGCTGATCGAGCGTTCTCAATCAAATTAGCATGAGGGATGGTGGCGGCGGACCCTTGGGTGCTGCGCGGCAGGCAGGCGCTTTCATTTGCTTATTCTTTATCTCAAGGCCGCAGTCAACAGGCACGGATTCTCCCCATTCATCACGGACGCAGAATGATGTGCAGCGGTACATTGTTTCGGTTGCAGGACTCACACAGGCTGAAAGGACAAAAGTAGCGGGAGAAACGGAGGGAAAAGAGGAAAATCGAGAGCTGAGAGGAAAAAATGAGACGGACGGACAATGAAGACGGAAGAAGGGGCCATCATGAGGAGCCGCCACAAAATAACATGTTTGATTGTGTTCATGTGAACTACATTTCAAACATTCTCTGTATTTATTACAGAGTTCTTGAACTTGTGTTTTGAGTGAGTTTTTTTACACTCTATTGGGCACTCTCTCATCATCATTCATCATTATCACCTAATACTTCATTAATGTACAGTAGATGTTTGTGTGTCAGGTCCACCATCAATCTAGTAGCGCCTTGTTTTTGCAACATAGTTATCGCAGCACAATACATCATCTTTGAGGTTAATTGTGTCGGGTGCAATCAAATAGATTTTAAGCATAAAAAGAGGCTTTAGGTTGCAGTTATTCTTGTTAAATAAAGAGGCATTAGGTGGCCAGCTTTGACAACGACTGAGGGTGCATTCACACCTGACAGCTTTGGTCCGGACTTTCGGACTTTACTCTGAAAGTCCGGTTTGTTTGAAGAGGTGAGAACATGCATTCGAACTCTGGTGCAGACCAAACCACCAGACCACAGTCCGCCAGAAAAGACAGGTCTCGGTCCGTTTCCAAGTGAACCACGGTCTGTTTCGATTCAGGTGAGAACATAAACGGACTTAAAGTAGGACCAAATATAGGAAGAAAAAGAAAGAGTGTTAATGGATGTTGACACTTGCAGAGACAACCACACAGCCAGGCAGCAAGATTAGTAGAGGACAGACGTGGGGGAGCGACGAGGTGAGGGCTCTAATATCATAGAAATATGGGCTGACCAAACAATGTCACAAATGCTGTAGAAACGTACGAAAACACGGAGGTGTTCGAACTGTTCAGTGAAAAACTAAAGGAGAGTGGAACTGATCGATCTGTGGAACAATGTCGGTTAAAAGTAAAAAAAAAAAACTCTGACAACGTAGCATTAAAGTCCGCGATCGTGTTGAGTGTGATTGAGGAGTGTACGCGCTCTATCTTTGTTTACTTCAGGGAGTTTACCCACGTGGAAATTCTGACCAATCAGAGCGCAGTTTCCCCATGCAGCAAAACTTTTGGTCAGCTGGTAAAAGCTTCGTGTGAACACGAATCAAACTCGAGACAAAATGCAACATTGTAACAATTTGGTCTTTGATTCGGATCAAACAAACGGACTTTAGGTGTGAAAGCATCCTTACTTTTCAGGCTGGAGCTCTTTAACATTTGTGTTCGTTCATCAATAAACTGTCATTAGTCAATTTTCAACTGCCATCTACATTTCTATCAGAATGTTTGGTATTATTTGTTTGGCCTTTTGTGCCTTTATTGATAGGGGACAGTGGATAGTGTTGGAAAGAGGGCAAGAGAGTGGGGGATGACACGCATCAAAGGGTCGAGGGTGGGAGTCGAACCTGGGGTCCGTTTCAGAAAGGTGGTTCAACAAACCCTGATAACGCGTGATACGGGCTGAATGAATGAGGAAGTCGAATGAGGGTTTTATATTCTAGAGGGAGGAGACCGAGCGAAACTGGGAGTTTCCTGAAGAAAACCTGCTCCCGACCAGGTTAGGTTCACAGACACAGTTACCATAGTAACCAAGTCAGAGTTGAAGTTATCTCACTTTCTGAAACGGCAAACCTGAGGTTTCCCTCATTTCAGGGTTAACAAACCCGGGGTTTTCACTAAACCTGCTTTCTGAAACGGACCCCATGCCCTAACCACTGAGCTAAACCGGTGTCTTGTTTGGGATTCATCTATTATGGCATAAACAATGTTCAGATCAAAGTACGTCCTGTGTAAAACAACAGCGCAGCCCCCTCTTTCACTCTAATGGGGATGGCGGAAGCGTGAGCTGTCTGAAAAGATGCACCAGGCTCCACCTTTGCCACAGAGCAAATTTGTTAAACGAGGAGAGACACTGAAATAAACTCAAGCACACTTTCCTAGTTGGTGACTTTGTGATGTGAAAACTGTATTTCTGCTGTTTAGCTCGCTAACGTCACAATGAGTATAAACTGATGTGATGTTAATTGGCATTTTATTTCATGTCTTTCAGGTATTTTAATCAATAATTGTAGAAGGAGGCGTGTTTGAGATGCCTTTGCTCTGTCTGTCAGGCCTCTTCATTATTTATTATTGCTTCAGTCAAACTGCCCGCTGCCCAAACCTTTGTGATGTAAAAAGTTTATTTCAAACTAACTTTGATGAGAAAAACTCAAAAAAACATAGGCATCATTTTTATAGTGCCAATCATGAGATTTTTTATCAAGCCCACAGTCAACATCTATTACTTGCACGTAGTTTAATATCGAAAACATAAGCTTCATTAACATAAGTTCAAAGCCTTTGGTGAGCGAGGGTTTGTAATGAAAAAGTGCTGTTTGAATTACGTGAGTTTGCATTATTTACAAAACCTGCCTGGTTAATGTATCACAATGATGGATGGTGGGATAATTGTGAGCGAGACATTTAAATATTCCTGCAGTTCTGTCGGAAGCAATCACATCGTGTTGAGGGTTGTTACAATGAAAACACAAACAGGAAGTGGTCCGGATGTCTTCTCTGGTCATAATTAAAACTGCAGGGTGCACTGGCTGGGTTTAATCGCTGCCTAATGCGCTTTGCTTATCGCTGTTTTGTCTTTATTCTTCATATTTTTTCCGTCTACTCAGAAACAGCAGGATGGCATTTTACTACGATTTAAAAAATGAGGCAGGACCGTAAGAGAATAATGGAAATGTGAGTAATAATTACCGTATATAACTGTATTATAGTGCAGTTCTAACACATATTCATCCATCTTTAAATAACAACAACAGTCAGTCTCACTTTGCCATATTCCTTCAAAGGTTGTGAGGCAAAAAAGACAAAAAAAAACTGGAGGTGGGGAGAGAGGAGGAGATGAAAGAGGGAAACAAAGGTAGAGAGAGAGAGAGTGTGCGTGTGTGAGAAAGAGATGATGTGACGGATCATCAAAGGATAAGAGAGCGCGTTAAAGGGACAGTCTGATCAAACCACGCAGGTGTCTGTCCGTCTCCCCCCAGAAAAAGAGGGAACGTATCACTTTGTCCGCCTCTCCTCCTTTCCCTCTCTCTCTCTCTCCCTCGCTCCGTCCTCGTTGCCTTTTGTGCAGCTGTTAAATTTCAGCAGCGCACGCTTAGTTGTGAGGTAACAGTGAGGCAGGTCTGAAACATGAAACAGATGCAGAACATCAAAGATCCTGTATGCTCTTTAGAGGACTGACACCCACCTGCTAACCGCGTTTCTCTCTGCTGCAAACAGCTTTAGAGGACCTGCAGGAACATCTTGTGTTCGCTTGTCAGTATCTCGTTTGCTAATGTTAACCCCTAAAGAAAGTTAATTTCCCTCCTCCTGTTTTTTTAGAGGAACATGTCCTGATTCTCCTTTTTTTGTTTTGCTCCCTTTTTAACTTTTTTGCGAGACCATATTTTTACATCAATGTTTCCATTGTTGTGCACTTTCCGGTTTCCGTAACTCCTCCTGTCCGTCCCTCACAGCGCCGTTGTGCATTGCTGAGGGTGAGTTGTGTGGCAAAATGATGCTGTAAATAACAGCCACATGCGGCCGTGAAGAGAACGTCCTATAAAATATAGCCTCAACAAGGCCTTACAAATAGTGTCACTTGGTTAAGAGTGGAGATCTGTCCACGGATACCCCGGTTCATTCTGGCGCGTGCCCTTCCCTCTTTAACTGTCCCTATCTATTTACTATCTATCTATCTAAAATGCTTAAAAAAATGAGTTTAAAGGCATAATAAAGGGTTAATTAACAACACATCATTTAACAACCTGGTTGAACACACCTCTGGCACTGGCACCCGGGCGTGTTTTTTACATTTAATCCTTCTTTCACATTAAGTTTGTAACACTGTGTAAGAATGTTTGATTCCTTTTCCTTCCTCAGTTGTGTTCTCAAATAGCGCCACAATAAATGCAATTTGTCAGCTACATGAGTAGAAATGTACACAGCAAACACAGTATTTTATTAGTATATCACCGTAATATTCTCACAAACAACAGTATATTCTACAACGCTCCACAGAAATCCATCTTCACAGAAAGTTTGTTTATTTCAAGGATTTATTAAACTCTTTTATTCTTGCTTCTGGCTGCTCTGCTGCTTGTTCTTGCGCCGGTGTTTTGGAGTGATGAACTTTTTAAACCTCCTCCACAGGGAGATCTTCTCAGGTTTGTCCTGCATCCTTTCAGGTTCTTCCTGGATGCTTTCTGGAGTTTCCTCATTGGTGTCCGTATCATCCGACTCGTCTGTGACCTCGGTGCCTTCGTGTTCGGAGGAGGTCTCTTTGGTTGTCTCGCACATTTGGAGTTGCTTTCTGGGCTCTTCCGAGTGACTGGCGTCCCCCTGACCTCTCAGCTGGGAGGTAAGATCAAGGCTGCTTTTGGTCTTTCCCTGCGGCTGCTGGGCGGCCTGGACCTTCATCTCTTCCACCTTCTGCTCAAGAGCTTCTTTTTGGGCTCTGAGCGTCTCCACCAGCTTCAGGGCTCTGGAGGCTGTCTGCAGGTGCATTTGAGTTTCAGCCTGCAGCTTTTTGTTTTGAGCTTCAACAAGACTTTCAAGCTCTTTAGTCTTGTCATTGTAATTGTCCCGAAGTGCTCTGGCAGACTGACTCAGAGATTGAAGCTCTTCTTTGAGCCTCCTATTTTCACTTTCATACTCGAGTCTCCTGCTCCGCTCCTGATGCACCTTTCTCTGGCACTCCTTGAGCCTGCTCCTGTCAGTGGAAATGCTCTGCTCCGCCAACAACCTCATCTCCTTTTCCTGCTGCAGTTGATAGCACGCTTCCCTCAAGCCATTCATGAGTTTCTCCTCCACCAACCATTGGGGATGTGCTGGGTGTCTCTCAGGCTGTGGACCAGCTGGGGCGTGGTGCTGTGGCTCCTTGAAATCTTCCTCCATATAAACGCTGGGAGTCTCAGCTGTGAGTCGGCTGGGTGTCTCAGCGTGTGGCCGGATGGGAAGCTCCTGGTCCCAGCTTTGCATGCAGCTGTTGGCCTTTTGGAGTGCAGCGTTGAACTTCTCGCGCTTCTTTGCGAGAGCCTCAAACTCCATCTTGAACAACTCGACAAAGCTCTCAGGCTGTGGTGCTGAATTAAAGTTGTATTCAGACTGGTTGTTCTTTTCTGCCATTGCTGTTCTTAAATGAAGCATTCTCTTGGTTTTAAAGGGTTTAGAGGGGTTTAGTCTCTTTTGCACCCTGTTGTCTCTCAGACTAGATCTGTCAACTGTCTGTGGCTTGTCAGCTTGGTGACTTCTGGTCTTATACTCAGACTCTACATTCTACATGGCCTCAACATTCCATCCCACTGTGATGTCATCCTTGTCACTTTTTGCCAACATTCTACTCACAAACATTTTTTTGGAACAGATTTTTCCCCATATTGTTGACCTCTAGAACCATTGAGATTTCGCCAGGCGGCAAGATAGTGCGGTTATAAGCAGCTGGTTGGGGCCTTTCTGTCTGGAGTTGGAATGCATGCATGCAGAGGTTCTCTCCCTGCACTTTGGACTCAAAATTCCCAAAGGTGTAAATTAAGGCTGCATGATATATTGTTTAACAATCACAATTGCGATGTGCGCATGTGCAATAGTCACATTGCAGGATGGGTGAAAGTGAAGCAAATTTAGTGAAACTTGTCAAGCTGCTACTTTATCGTTGCATGGTGTAAAATGAAAACTCGTTTTTCATGACTCATTTAAAGGAAAAGTCTGTCTGACATCACATTAGTGCAGCTCTTCACCTGAGCACAGAGTGAACTGACCCCTGTGCTGCAGAGTCTGTGTGTCACCTGCTTGTAAACTGTTAACATGCACGTGGCGCTGCTGCCGTCACAGATCATGTCGGCGGGATGATCGAGGCTGATGCTCAGTTAGGTGAGGTGGCTTATAACTGAGTGTATTCCCGTTAGCACGGGCTCCTCCTCCCGGTGCTGATTAATGCTGTGGCTACATAAACTGACTGTTCACAGAGCAGACGTGCCCCGGAGTGTTTACTTTCAGCGGCTACACCTGCAGAACACACGACATGAGCTTGTGTGTGCGACAGGAAGCAGGAGACGGTGAGCTTTCGTTTCCAACAGTTACTGTCACCAGGCTGATCACGCTGATTAAACATGTGGCTGTCATACAATATAAATAACACGACTGCAGCCCATTTGTATTTATTTTATACAGACACGTGTTGCTCCACCTGAACTCTCTACTTTTTCATGGGGGTGTCAGAGGTGTCCCTAATCTTATCATTATAATTCATGTGTTGGTGTTTGTGTGAGTAAAACTGTCCACAAACAGTGGAGATGTTCAGAAAAAGGGATACACCACCTTTATGTCTGACCAACACATGTTCTCTGTGTTTGGAGTTTGTCTTCCTCCTTACACTTCATCTCCCTCCATTTCTCCTCTGTTGCTGTCAGAGTGTGCGTACTGATATCTCCTTCTAGCCTGAGGACATGAGGTTCAGTGCTACACCTCCACAGTCATCTCTGTTTGCTCCCAGCAGGACGGATGCATGCCCTCTTTTTCTCTCCCCCTCAGTCCTCTCAATCCTTTTTTCTGGTCCCCCTCGCCCTCGGTGCCTCTTTTTCTTTTGCTCCTCAGTCATCACAGTAGATCCTCATTTAAAGTTTGCTGTCAAATGTTTTCCTGCCTGAGACAATGACATCCTCTTGTTACAAACCAGAGAGGAGTGGTGTTTGTCACATTTTATTGATTCTGCTCTAACTTGACCTCGTGTCTGACCAGCACGTTTGCCATTATGCCTCAGACAGGGAGACAGTAACATTTCACTTCGAAAATGTTCAATTCTATTAAATTGTTAATTTTCCAAAAATGAAATGTCGAAATACAACAGTTTTATCTCAGAATTTAATATAATTTAGCAGGAAACTGTTCTCTGTCAATGATTTTTTTCTCCATTAGCTCCTCCTGTTAATTAGCATCTTACAATGTTACAATGTTACAATTTAATTCAGCAGACGCTTTTGTTCAAAACGACGTAAATCTAAGAGTTAATACAACACAAGCAACGACACAATACAGCCACTGCACAGAGGCAATGCACAGGGATTTTTTTTTGGGGGGGGGCTGACCACCGGGGTCAGCCCTAGAGAGAGAGAGTTGCGTCATCGCAATGGCGGATAGTGGAGCATATTGGACCTCCACTGACGTGACTCTCTGTCTATACGACTCTGGATACTTTGTCGGGGAGTAGGCGGGGCTGCTCCTCCGCTGCTCGTCTGCTGTCCTCACCTACGCCCGCAGCGCGTTGTCATCGGCCTCATAACGACAGTGCATCCACTTTACTCATCTCTTTTTAAAGGTTTTTCCTGCCATGAACAGATATCCAACTTTTCGTGGATAATACACCTCGAGACCAAGGTTATTTTGCTGCCTACAGCTGCAGACTTCGTGACTGCACAGCGACTCTACTTTGTTCGGGGAGTAGGCGGGGCTGCTCCTCCGCTGCTCGTCCACTGTCCTCACCTATGTCCACAGCGCACACCTGCTTTCACACACGTTGTCATCGGCCTCATAAGGACAGTCCTTGTAACACATTGCCCACAAAAGCACACATTCACCTGATGTGGTCAGCCACATACTAGGTTTTGACCTAGTATTGTTTTTTTATCATCTTCCTCATAAGCATCAGCAACATCATCAATAGCATTCATATCAGTAAATGTCTTTAGCTGTGTCTTAATGATTGATTGATTGTGTCTTGTTTTTGATAAAAGCAGCTGTTTAGTATAGAGGGCCATGATGGGACAGTGCTGTAAAAATGCAGACGCACAGGGGATATATGTTGATTAATACCTACATGATGTTCATGTTAATGCTTGACAGATTTTTGAATGGAGCTGGGGCTTAAGAGAGAGCAGACATTCGCAGTCCTGCTGTTTGCAATTAAAAATATTTGCAGGATCCAAGTTTTTGTTTGAGTTAATGAATATTTTATCGTTTTTGCTGTGCACAGTTTATCCGTATTAGATTTAGAACTGATATAACTTTGGAAAAAAAGTAAAAGACGGATTACAAATAAGTCATTCTGGATAAAAGATACATCATCAGTCCATCAGATCTTTCAAATTATATACAAGTAATGTCCCAGTCTTAGGAAGTCCAAACTAAAGACTTTATAAAAAGATGTACAACATGACAGCTCCCTAAAAGTGAAGCCAAACCCTCTCTATCGCCCCCTGCTGACTGGCTGCAGTATAGCTCATAAAGCCCGCCTCCTCCATGTTAACAGATGGGACATGAGTCAAACTATAAAAACAAAATACACGACAAATCCATGTTTCTCAAACATGGTTTCTGTCTTTATAGTTAGTTCTTATCATGCTGATTTATGTCCAAGTGTTCATTATTCTCACAAGCTTATTTGCTGCTGTGAAAAGGATGATTGACAGCTCTGTTGACAAATCCAGCTCCTGCAGCCGATCTGTTCCGGGTTAGCAAAGTAGAGGAGGAACGGCGAGAGGAGACATAACTAAAACAATCACTACAGTCATTGAAGTTTACGTATCTGTGACCGTCTGCTTTAGACCAACACAAGAAGCTGGGTGGGGGGGTCAGTAATTTATGTGTGTGTTTTCAGCTCCACCCGCTGATCTCTACTGCACAGCTATGGCTCCAAATGACCGGCCCGTCACGGGGGCTATTTTGGCCTCAATTTTGTACGTTGAGAGTACATGAAGACGCGTCGTCCATCTTTATATACAGTCATTGGTCCAATAGAAAATAAGTTGTATCAGAGCAGCTTTAATTGCACTGTATTTTGTCTTTGTAAATATGTCCCTGATAATTATTGTCTAGGATTGTTGACAGTTTAATTTAGATAAAGGCTTTTATCTGAAAGTGAGAAATTCCTACCTCTGAATAAATGCAGCCTCAGGTTGATTAAATGTTTGTGGTTTCATTCTATAGTACAGCGCGAGGTTGAACGATGTTATGAAATGTATTAATTAAAAAGCCTATTTAGTTCAAGACAAGAGAAAATCAGTGACAGTTTCTAAAACTGAGTAAGCGACTAATCTTCTAACCTTCATATTACAAAAACATGTCAAACACTAAATAAGCCATTTCCTGTTCCTGAAAAAAGACTCTGGTATCACTCGTGTTCTGAAACATGCTGATGAATGGGGAAATCCATTTATATGATGGGAATCATCACTCCTCTGCACTGGTGAGGTGAGCTAATTGGATCCATATAGGATGTTCAGAGTAATTACATGCCAGGTAATGCTCCGCTGCAGCTCTGTCATCAGTGCATTGTCAAGTCGCTCACAGCGTCAGGCAACCTTTTAGCCTCTGATTGATTTTGTGGAGGACCCAGTCCCTTACTTTATTACCCCATTACCTTCTTTTTTATTCTGCACTGGCTCTGATGCACATTCTTTGGCACCATGTGATGATTTAAAATGTCTTGAATGCTCGTAATGAGCTGAGTTTTTTTGTGCTTGTGTTTGTGCCCCCCTGTGCCCCCCCACAGTTGACTCGTATTTTGTGCTTTGTATGTCTTTGCTTTTATTTTTTAGCTTCATCATTGAGCACAGAGTTCTTAAATGCCCCCTTCAGTTTTTATTGTTACCAAGGCTCCTCCTCTGAAAAAGAAACAGACCTGATGATAAGAGGACGTTAAATTCCTGAATAAAGCAGTTTGGTGTAGACATCAGTGTCTCCCTGACACTCTTCAGTGAGCACAGGTGTAGGAACGGGCTGAGCTGAGCTGCTGCTAAACTTGTATTTGGTTGAGGTAGTTGTCATCATTCAAGTCGTTTATAACAAGATTATAGTACATAGTCTTACTTTACTGCAAGTTTGCTATTTGCTGCTGGACATTTTTGGTGAGCTAGTGGGCCTATACTCAGCCTTCTCTTATCTTATTTCATGAGTGAGTGTGCTCCCCACACAGAGACAACACAAAGAGTCATAAAACTCCTGATTCCATAAGGGATCATTTATCCCCGGGCCACCAAGGATCAAACTTCTGTTACTGTAACTGTCCTGTTTTGCACTTACAGAATAAACACAATACTTTATATGCAACAGTCCTTCTTGTTCCCTGTTTGAATATTAGGCTGCTGCCAGCAGAGCCGCTGACTGAGATTACTCTGAGCAGCATACATGAGAATAAATTACAACATAACACATTTGTGGTTATTTACGCTTTCCCCCCGAGGGTCTGAAAAACTCAGTTGATTTGTTGCTAGAAATATGTTAAGAAGAAAGTCTATAAGTTGGCCACACTGTGAGTGTGTGTGTGAGATCCCTGTGGGTTGGGGGGGGTTGGATACATTTGACATAAATGATTGAGTGGTTGTATGAGCTCACTTTATCTGCTGTTCACAAGGCATTTAGATATAAAGTAGTAGATTTACATTTGCAATCTTTATATGGCTACAACAGCTACCATAACCAGTAGGGAACCTGTCAGGGTCGACCTTCCAGCACTGGTCAGGGAGCTTTGGGTTGCATAAGCTGCAGCTATATCAACTCCAGACTGTGAATCAAATTCGGACATTGTCCGAACTCATACTCATGTAGCACAACAGGTGATTGTCACTGGATACTCTCCGTTTCCTAACTTTTTAATCACAGTATAATTGCATTGATTTGAGTGGAATTTTTGGATGCTGGTCCTGGTTGCTACTGGAGTTTAAGCTAACAGGAAGCTCTGTCATGCTCTTTGGATTTGGGACATACTCTCTACATTAGCCAACGTTAGACAGCGTTACTTTTGCAAAACAAAAAAAGGCTTTTACAATGAAAAATCTCCTTCTCTTGAAACATTAAATGTAAACACATATTCTAGTACAAGACAGAGATACGATTAGAATAAAACAACTTAGATTTTTATGTATCATACTCAGGACTAGCACTGGGCAGGATGCTGACTTCCTGCCTGGGTAATGCACCTTTATTTCACAATGTTTGCTTGGCATCATGTATCCTTGCACCTTTGAGTGAGCTGTGTACAGCATTTTTTAGCTTACTTATCACACTAACATTAGCCTATTTTGCTAGCTAGCTACATCTGATATTACATCTGTTAGCAACAGTTGTCATTTTGGGTGGAAAAATAAGCTACAGCTTTGTCTGAACACAAGGACACATTTGTTTTTTTCAAATAAGTACAAAGTATCTTAAGTTCTAAGTTTGTAGGTTATGTGCCATGCAAGAACAGTTGTGGCATATTGTAGCATGCCACAAACTCTCTAGTCTTAATGACATAAACTAAAATATAATGCGCTATATATAGCCTATATAACACTCAAAAACATAAAACATTTACTGACTTTCATTTACTCACTCCAACAAAAAAATAAAGAAACAACACTTTTACAAAACAAGCCAGCTGTAAACTAAAGCCAGCTGTGTAGCATTTTCAGCTAACTCTTTAAACCAACATTAGCTTGATTTGCTTGCTAGCTACAACTGATAAATCTGTTGTGATTTTGGTTGGGAAAATGAACAGTTTGCAGCTTTATCTGAATACAAGGGCATCTTTAGAAATATTACAGCGTATTTTGAGTCGTACATTTGCTGCTGTTATCACTGTAAACTGTGAGAGCAGGTGTAGCTCATCAGTAAGAGGAGGGCTCAGTAACAGTCAGTTGTTAGCTTGCAGCTAACATTCTACTTTATGTCCTAAACTTTTTTTATAATGCACTAGGCTGTATAAAAAAGTTTAAAATGGCAAGTCTAGCTGTATCCAACAGTGACCGTGTGAACTGGTGTCAAAGTGACATAATGTATATACTGACTTTCTCTTATTAAATTGGGTTAAAAGATGACACGGTGCTGTTAGCTGACTGGTCGACTGGTTGACATGAATGTTGATATAAAAATAACACTTTCCTGCAAAGATTCACTCCTGTTTCAATATTTTGTCTCACAGTAGTTTCCTGTCACCTCCTCCTCATTCTGACTTATTGTGCTGTTTGCAGAGGAGGTGAGCCAGTAAAAACTTGTGTTCTGGCGCAGTCTGTGTTTTTAGTTGTGGGAGACAGATAAGAGGCTGAAGGTAGAGCGATGATGTGAAGTGCTGCCTCTCTTTTCTCAAAATGACAGCTGAAAGGCCGTGCTCTTGAAGGAATGCGCGCTGACCCATGCTGGTGATGTGAGCTGAAATTACTTAATGAAATGTGCGGTGAATGGCAGCTGAAAACCTATCCAGTAATTCTCTGTGTTCTCTCGCCCCTGCACGCTCTCTCTCTCTGACAGTGGTTTGACGGGGCTTCACGTTCCTGACAGGCCAATTAGACAGCAATTTGCATATCCCCCTCGCTCCATTTGCCTTGTTCATGTGAGCATAAAATAGGATAATCTGGCTTTTGGACCCGTGTATGACATCAGAGTCTCACAGACTAACTTTATCCTCCATCATCCATGACCCATCCACCTTCCTGACTCCACCTCATCTCCGTTTCATTGTTACTGACTGTGAGCTCTGTTGGCCTTTTCACCCTGTTTGTCTTCGCCTGTGCCTCTCAGCTTCAGCTCCTCTCTCATCATTATCATCATCCAAATTACCAAAGTAAACAGTATGACAGCGCTCTGATTCGCTCATTGAAGACGTCTTTTTGTCAAGAACCCTTTTAATTAGAATTAATATTTTATGCCCATCTCGTAAAATTTGGTAGGCTTACCAAGATCATATATACAAACAATCTCCTGTCTCTAAGAAAGTTTCCACAATAAATGACTGAACATTTGAGATATATGAAATGTATGTAATAAAACTGTACTTCTTAAATAATGTTACAAATTCCAATGTTGTATTTTTTATGTTCTTAAAGTGATAATCTCGAAGATTTCCATTTAAATAAATGTCTATTAAGTGACTATTTATTGCTGAATGAGGTAACAGAATGGTGATTGAGCCTGTGGCCCACTGATGAAAGCCTTTGCATTTGCAGAATTACGAACTGGGTGTCTGGTCACGTAAAAATATAGATGAAGGCAAACAGTCTAACATAGAAAGTGACCATCAGTGAGGACACTCAAGAGTCACAACCAGAGCCAGCTGTGGACGTCACACATGCAACTCTGTCTGGAAACTGAGATCTTTGAGATTATAGCTTTAATAACTCAAAAACTGGAGCTATTGTGTTAATGCAACTTATGCTTCGAGTTTCTTTTAAGCTAACGTTATTGGCTAATGCTAAAGCCGGCTACAGTAAAATTATAAAAAATTCTGTATGTAAACTGACTTGTGTTGCACCATGATCAATATTTGTGTTACTCGAACTCCAACACTTTTATACTAAAATCTAATTATTAAACATTGGATTTACGCAGTAAAAGTACAGTATATTTACATTCTACTGACTTAGTGCAGAATGCAAGTTATTAACTTAGCTACAAGAGAACAGTATAAATGTTACAGGTGTGTGTGTATGTGTGTGTGTGTATGTGTGTGTGTCAAGCGGCAAACCTCCATTGTTGAAAAATTAAGCCAATGTGGAAGTGTTCCTCGAGTGGCCACTTGAGGCTCCAGAAAACAAGAAATAACATTACAGCAGATGTGAAAAGGCCGATTTTTACAGCAGAAATAAACGTGTTTACAGCCTGGTATTAAAACGGTTTTGTTATAAATAGCTAATTTTATTGTTAAATATAAGCGTACAGGGGCCAAACTTTTTTTTTAGAACTAACCCTTAGCCGTAAATCAAAGGGCCGTAGTCATCTGAGTGACAGGTGGTTACTGCTGCCAGTCACAAAGCCTCTGAACTTCACTTCACCTTGTTTGTGTTGTTGGAGCCTTTTGCGGATTTTTTCATTCAAAAATCGGACATAATCTGTCTCTCTGTGGGATATATTTATCTTTTCTGTAACTTAAATGCTAGTGTTATTGTATTGTTAAATTTTTTGCACTAAGTAGCAGGTATACTGTTCTCACCATACCTGGCTTGTTAGCCTGTTCAGTGTTTATCAAACATTTACTCAATCATTGGCCAGTAAATAGGAGTCAGGAGTTGTTGGCTTTTCCCCGGAGAGATTACAGCGGACTATAGTGATGAGAAGACCATTCACCCGCCGCTTCCCCCCCCGTGAGCAAGCGGCGAGTCCACTACTTTAGTCTTAAAAATAAACTCATGCAGTCAGTCACCAAAAAAATAATCTCCTCTGTGGGAACACAAATTAGTTAGCAATCTAATGGGTCAGCCACAGACACAGACTGTTTAGCTTTGATGATCACCACCCTCTCATCCAAATTTGGTAACTTCAGGCTCCAGTAAACCAACATGGCGGCGGCCATATTTCGGCTTCATTTACGCAGTCGAGAATCCAATGGGTGACGTTACGGTGGCTACGTCCTTTATTTATACAGTCTGTGGTGTGTTGACATCATCATGTATCAGATCCTTGTTTAAAATTGCCTTTACAAAACACGACTTGAAAAGAGCTGCAGCCTAATTTAAAAAGCATAAAAAAACAAAATAAAACATTGATTTGATGCTTAAAGGCTGCAGTAGATCAAGAAGAACAAAGGCTTGACTTTATCTCTGCTCATTCAGCTGTTCTGGTGTTTTGTCCATTCGAGCAAAGATCTGGATACAGACTTTAAAATGGTCTCGCTGTTAAAATAAAGTTTAGTGATTTGTGCAAAAATAAGTATTCAGGCTAGAGTTGAATGAAAGAAATGCAAATGTCCTTGGTTATGTTGTGTTTGAGTTGTTTCCGCTGTGTTAAAGGGGGCACTCGGTCCTAATCGTCAGATGATGATCTATGGTTCAGACACTGGGTCACACTCCGAGTTTGAAAAATGTGGTTTCAGTCTGATGGATGTCTTACACTTTTCTGCCAAGGTTAAAGAGACAAACAGTGTTTTTATTCAATGATGCTTCAGCTGAGAGACCTTGAGATTAATATCTACGTTGGTGATAGAGAGAGAGAGAGAGAGAGAGAGAGAGAGGTAAAGAACTATTAAGTAAAGGAGAAATAACATTGTCATTTCTGTGTTCAACTAAAGGATTAATTAAAGGAAGTGTCTGTGCCAAGAAAAACGTTTAGTAAAACAGTTGATTTGAGCTTCACTGTCCACGTGTTGTGAATCCTCTTTGTTCTGATGTCCTGTTTTGTGAAAGTTTTTCAGTAGTAAGTGTTCACAAACAAAGCCTTTATTCTTCAAGAAGTTGTTTCACCTTTTATAGGTGGTCTGCTGCGCATTACATTACATCAATGTGAATATTTACCGAAGTGAAGACGGTGAATTTCATTACAACTGGCAGAACTTAAAACTTGATTTATTCTGCAGTACGGTGGAATAATTACCGTATCTGTCCGAATATAAGACAGGTTTGTTTTTTTATATATATAACTGAGTGGGATCAATTTATATTCAGTGTCTAGACTTTTAAAGGCAAATATACGTTCACAGCGGTGGGCGGCGCCACTTAGCTGTACCCCTCTTGACTGAGGAACTCAACTACAGTGCCAGGGGGATGAAAGACGGACTGACACAGTGACTGTCCAGTTAAAGTGGCTCAAAAGTAAGCCACGTTAACCAACAACTGAGGCAGAGTAATGATAACAATTTTAAGATATTTGTTGTCCCCGGCCCTCCGCACCTTGGTTAAGCTTCTGAGTGTCCCCCAGGACCGGACCTGCCCTCCACACCCAAGAGAAACGCTGCAATGGGCCACCGTACTGCTGTACACAGTCTTACCTAATAGATGGTACCTAACAGTGTGTGAGCGTGTTACTGAAAAACTGAGCGAAGGTATGCTCGTTAACAGAGCCGTCATCTAGCTGTTTTTAATCTTAAAGATCTTAAAGAAGTTTTCTTTATAAAAACAAATTTGATCTTCAAAAACTCGTACAAAAAGTCTTAAAAAGGGGTGTCATCTTATAATCAGGGCCATCTTATCTTCGGACCAAGTTTCTGTGCTTATTTTGCCACACAAGATGTAACCAGCAGACCCGCCGTGCATAATTGTAGCTTGGGAGCGTAAAACATCGCTCCAATTAGAGACTGCAGATGAAGCAGAGTCCTGCTGCCTTCAGATGGCTGCTGAAAGAGTCACCAGAGTGAAGGAAAGTCCAACAGTAGAGGCTACCGGTGGATTAATTAGTATCACGCATCGGTCTTTATTCTGCCTCGCTGGCATCAATGTCATACATCTAAAACCTTTACAGAGGTTTGTAATGGTGTGCAACCAAGATATAAAGGGAAACAAGTGCAAACCCACTCCGAGCAGGCAAGCGATGGACTCGTTCTTGTTACAACAAAAGCAGGATGTTGCTTTATTTGCATTCCCACACCCCATACTATAACGCCCCTCCCAATGGGGTGTCCACTGCGTAACATAGATACTGTGCCAAACCAGCGCAGAGAAAAATAGAACCATTTTTTTTCACAGATTAAACCATGTACTGACGCTCTAACCACTTGTCAACAAAGATTATTCAGTTGGTATTTAATGACCTAAACTGCCGTGATCTACCTTGAGAAATAACGACTCATCGTTGTGTTTTTTTTTAATCATCCTATTCCCTCTTTTCATTTGTTCCCCGTCGATAAAATACACATCTCCTCCCACATCTTTTCCCTGCTATGATTTGTTCCCTCGTGGTTTTCAGTCTTTCTTCTGCTCTCAGATAAATTTATCTCCGCTCTTCCCCTCTCCAAAATGCCCGGTGTTTACTGCCAGTCAGCTGTTAGGTCGCTGCTGTTCAATAAATTAGATTTCATCCTCATGGTCCAATCTTTCCCTAATTAAGTACCTCAAACACAAACACACACATATAACCTTAAAGCTGTGTGTGTGTGTGTGTGTGTGTACTGCTGGACATGGGTCTCCTGGGTCAATTATGGCAGTGTAACGATTGTAATTGGCTAATTTTCAGCCCATTACCCTATTTTATGTCTCATGCAGCAGGTTGTAATTTAGCGGAGGAGTGATGGCCGGTCTGGCTGTGGGTGATAGATGATAGTCAGCGCTGCAAAAGGGGAGCTCGGTCATTAATAGTGTGTAGGAATGAGCTGTCATGTCAGCGGGCCCACACACAGGGACAGAGCGGAGGACGAGGCTGCCCTTGATGCAGCATCGAGGCTGCATTATAATGTTTCTATATACTGTTTGTTGAGGCCAAATGTGCACTTGAATGGATTCAAATCGCTACAAAAAGTCCTGATTTTCATACATAATAATTTCCATATCTCTCAGCCCACATTTTCAGCTCATATCTGCTCTTCCTTTCTCACTCTCCGTCCTAATTTCTTTGTACTTTGCTCACATCTCTTTCCACCGATCACATCGCATTACATGACAGCTGTGCAAGCGAAATAATCCTCACCTGCCAACCGCGTCTTCTCTCAGCTCTCCGGACAAAAAAAGGAGGAGCGCTCACTTTTCCAAATAGTGCCAGAACGTGTGAAAGGCAATTTCAAACGAGTGACAGAGTAATGGATGAGGGCAGCGAGGGCCATCAGTCAAGTGCAGAACAGAAGTAAGTCAGAGTTCGAGCTAACGTGTACTTACAGCCACTCTCCTGCCGCTGCTGTACCGGCCTCAAATGACTCACTTTCCCTCTCAGAACAATGCAGCAGGAAATTACTCTGAAAAGTTCACAATCCAGATATATTGTCTGAGAAAGATGTCTGTTAAATGCTTTGAGAAGGCTGCTATTGTCACTCCAGTGCTGTACTAGTCTCTCTAACCTGACTGTCTTAGGCTTTACTGGCCAGTATTGGAGAAATGTGGCAAAATGAAGAGTGAGAGTTGTTGTGCATGCGCCAACAGTTCATAAAGTAAGTATTTTATGATCAGTGTTGGGGGTAAGGCGTTAATCTGTTAGAGTAGTCGGATTACTTTCTGGTTGTAATGAGTAACGCGTTACTTCTGCAAGTCAAGTAATCCGTTATTTAGTTACTTTTTCATGAACTGACTTTTTCCAGAAGCACTGTTTTTGTGTACCAGTGAAAGGTAAAGCTACAGCTGTGTCAGTGCGCATGCGTTGCTAGCTAATTCAACTAGCGAGATGGCAGAGAGGACAGCATTTACTTTGTGGAATATTTAGAATTTTTGGGTTAAAGGGACAAGAACTACATCATGGTGAAAAGTAACTTGTGCCTCTGGGATAAGTGCTTGTCAGCTGTGAAGAGCTCTATTTCAAATGTAAAGAAGCATCTGCAGCCAATCACAGCTCTGCTACACTGGTGGGACTAAGAGCCTGTGTTGTTTTGTTTTCATTGAAACAGCTGTGCCTAATACTGTATGCCTCTGCCCTGTTCACTGTCAGATTGTTAGCATAATAAAGAGCTGTGAAGGTTTTATTGCGGCTGTCATTCCTGTTATTAGGCTGCAGAGTTACAGATTATGAGCCATAAACGAGGCTGCAATGACGGTAGAGTCAATACATTCAAAGGTAGACGTACAATAGGTTACACGCTGTCCTGACAATATAACCTACATGTGTAACGCGTAGCGTAATGTAGCGTAGTGTAGCATGTGTAGCACAGTAACAGTAACAAGTTACTTTTAAAAGTAATATCACCTAACACTGTTTATGATGGCCATCTAAATAAAGGATAAATGGTAAATTGGACTGCACATATATAATACACTCAAGGCGTTTTACCCCACGTCATATTCATCCTTTCACATACATTCATACACTAATGAAGTACCATGCAAGGCCACTGATGAACTAATCATTCACACACACACCAAACCTTTTGTATCTTGCCCAAGGACACAGGAGTATCTAGGGATCTAACCGCCGACCTTCCGATTGGACAGCAACCCACTAAACCTCTGAGCCACATCTGCACATTTAAATAAGTAAACAAGTAAAAATAAGAGCCTTTTTCCTACTTTTCAGTCTTGATTGGACTCTGGAAATTAAAATGATCTCAAAGGAAATATGAATAATTGAATACTTTGCGTCCGCTAAGACAAAAGACAAACAGGCTTTACAAAATAAAATCAGAAAAGACAAATGTATCCTCTGATCCTTCAATGTTTAAAAACAAGATTTAAAGGAAACGTACTCTGCTCATGTGCTTAAAATCTACAGCACAGCAGCTGCTGAACTAATTCATGATTTTTCCCACAGTTTTCCATCAAGAGTCACCCTGCTATTTTTTTGTCTCTGCTCATTATGAGAGACTAAAAGACAATAAGAGAAAAGTGAAAAAAAATGAGGAGGGGGAATATAGAAACGTCCCTTATCAACGCTCCCCTGCCTCCGACGGCACAGAGAGATGTAGACAGTCTAATATCAAACCCTTCCTGCCCTTCTAAGACCTTTCGCTGACCTTTTTGTGTCCTTTAACGCTATCACACGCGGGGCTGTCGCTGCGAGGTGAGGATTGTGTCAGCTCACAGTCCATATGGGTGGGGGATTACATGGTGACAGACTCTGGTGTGGTGGAGAGCGCGGACAAACTGATCGGTCTACTTCGTAAGATGTACGAATTCTTGCACCATTCTTGGATGATTCGAATGACCTCTGAACTTTTGGTGTGGCACATAATCTACATTTTAATTGTCTTTGTCGTGTGATGTGAAGGCATTTGACCTCTCATTTCGATTGAGAGGTGAAACTTCTTCAAGAACTTCAACCAAGTCCAGTTGCCTGTTGGATTAAGCTTACAAAAAAATACTTACTTGGGTGACTGGGAACCTTCACAGACATCTGGATAGATTCAAGGACTAGACTGTGATACATTTGAAAAGTAATATCGAGAAAACATAAAACCCCTCAAATCCAAGTGTCTGTAGTATGTGGCAGGATTAGGTGTGCCAGGCCTGAAATCCATCAGTATGCACACAAACAAGCTGCTTTTTTCCAGTTTCACACTGATTCCTGGCAGCGAATGTGTATAAATAAATGGAGCCGTTCCCTCTGCAAACAACACGACACCTTCACATTTACCTCACCTGAAGAACTGACAGATGATCAGACACGACAGCGACGCACGCCTGAGCTATTTCCTGCCATATGTTGTGACAAACATAACTAGCATGCGGAGATAAATGAAAGATGACAGATTAGGTTATCTTAACCTCCGCAGCATATCAAAACTACACCGCTCATTACCTCCTCTCAGGACGTTTTCTCTGAACCAACCCTCCTGATGAATTCTGCATGCTGTCTCGTCCCGCAGCACACACCCCTGCTGCTGCTGCTGCCCGTGTGACGCGCTGTTTAGCTGTGTCATTTAAATAAGCGTGCATTAGGATGCAAAAGGTCTCCTGGGGTTCTCAAATACCAGCCGTCAGATTTCATTGATGTTGTGTTTGCTTTAACTCGGGTCACAGATAATGTGACAATGATTGTGTACCAGAGTGTTCGTAGAGGAGAGTGACACCAGAGAGACAGAAGTTACGCTTGGAGCTACCTGTTCTACTGAAACACCAAATAATTTCAAAGCTCCATTAAACAATATTTTATGACAACAGAAAAATAAAAGGACACCATGTAAAGTGTTACTAAGAGTACTAAGAGTATTGACACACATTAGTCTGCAGGTTTCGGCTTCCCTCATCTTATTTCAGCTCATTATTAAAGGTTTCCAGTACAAGATGAAACCTGTGACAAGAACACACCTGCCTGATGCAAAATGCAGCCGTACATTAATGTAAAATATCAACCTCAACAAGGGCGTTTTGCTAAACTGGAGCTAATATTTAACCTATATACGTCAGGTGCTGTAGAAAGCATTTATGTCCATATATCTCTATTTAGTTTGAATATATAAAAAGGAGGTGTCTGCTATATGACAGTTCTTTGCTGTATGTTTGTATCGGTGTCTTACTGCCCATTGCAATTAGGGATGCCACAGTGAGGTTATTTTCCCACTGGTTAATAAGCTCCTGACAGCACCAGGGTTACGGATGACAACACATCTGTAGAGCAGCGAGCAGACTGTTGTCATAAAACCCGCTATAACTTTAGCAGACAAGAGCAGGGTGGTCATTTAGGTCGAAGTAAAACATTTGTACTTTCTGCCGTCCTCTGCGACAGAATGTATTATCCAATGCTTCAGAGCTCCCTGGCACAAGAAGAAAACACGGCGATCACGACGACGAGAAGCGTATTAATTTAGCTTTACTGTCCTCTGTACGGTAAAATGTCTGTTTACATGGCTGTGGGTGAACTCTGCTTCCTCTCATCACGAGATAAGTCACATATGAGTCCTGCGACACTGTGCTGTGACTCTGTTGCTGTAATAAGCAGACACCCTCACTTTATCAAATAAAGTGTCCGTTTTCTGAGTCACTAATAATATCTGGCATAATTTAGCGTAAAACCACAGCTCAGGTTTGCCGTGGGTTTATTTCAAGTCCTGATCTTTTGAATATGTGATGTGGTTTCAAGATTTGAATTTTGTGCAGCTCAGCAAGTTTTAAAAATACATTTTCATGCTTTTTTTTTTTCTTCCTGTTCAAGTCACCAGTTGGCGACAGAACCAGAGAGATAAAGATTAATAAAAGCTGTGGGTGGACCCAATACACAACAGACATATACAAGCTTAATATAAACCGCGAGGGTCAGCCCTACACAGGGGTATGTAAATGACTGAGTGAGTGAGTGAGTGAGTGACGGTACTTTCAGAGCCATAGAGAGAGAGAGTTGAAACATTGCAATGGCGGACCATGGAGCATATTGGACCTCCACTGACGCGACTCTCTGTCTAAACGGCTCTGGATGCTTTGTTCGGGGAGTAGGCGAGGCTGCTCCTCCGCTGCTCGTCCGCTGTCCTCACCTACGTCCGCAGCGCGCACCTGCTTTCAAACACATTGTCATCGGCCTCATAAGGACAGTCCTTGTAACACAAAAGCGCATATTGACCTGATGCGGTCAGCCACATACTAGGTTTTGACCTAGTCTTGTTAAATTAGTGCAGGTAGTGAGGAGGCAGTCCTCAGTTTCAGGGATGGTCCAAACTGTTTAGGCTCAAATATTCTCATTCATTCTTGGGTCAAGATAAACACTTGAACTGTCAAATCAAGGCATTTTTTATTGATATAGACCTGACTCACAAATGCATCTTCAAATTGGAACAACAGACAACATTTTCTCTCTATGCATTTTAAAATAAATAAATAGATAAATGCTCTTTACTTTAGTTGAGGAATGCAGGACTTAACAGTGTCTGTAGTCAGATGTTCTTTGAAGGAGCATAGCTTGTGCTGTTGTGATTGCCACTGTAATTCATAGCAAATGGTTATAGAGTAAATTTGGTGGGGGAAACTCTGCTGTTTAAGCAACATCCCGATGAATCCTAACAGCAACAAGGACTCTGCTGTTCACTCTTAATGAACACTTACATGAACATTAAACCTTAGCTAAAGCAATAATAGGAGATACCACAACAGGAGGGTGTTGGGGTGGAGGAGGGAGACGCAGCAGCGAATGACCTCCTGCATGATAATGGTCGGACATAACTGGCCATACATGCTTGTCACTTTGCGCAGACCTTAATTTATATAATTTATCACCTCTTTGGCCTTTTTGTGTACAAATGCAGTGATGGTTAGTCTACATGTGTCTGTGCATGTGTGTGTGTTAAACCAATGGGCCGTGTCGCTCATTTCTCAGAGAGCTGCTAAGCTTACGGAGGTCATACTCAGAGACACTGTGACATTTGCAGCTCCGAGGCTCATGGAGGATCCCTGCTGTACCTGAGAGTGTGTGATTATCTTAGATTCTGCAGTCCAACAGACGGGCGATGACAATGGAGAATTACATGGATACGAATGTGACTGCGGAGAGGTCTTTGCTTGAGAAGATAATGGACAGGAAATGATAGGTATGAAAAAGTTGATCAGGAAAGCAGACTGGCTTCAGAGGATGGTCAAAGTGAGGCTCTGCTTCAGGGATGGCGTTGTTGATGCTCGGTTGGTTGGTTGGCTTTGAAATGATCTTTTGATTTAGGTGTGGATTTTGCTTGTTTACGCCTCAGTTCTGACAAGTTTGACCCAGGCCAGCAGCTCCAAACACGCCGCTATTTCTCCCTTGTGTGTGTACTTATAAATACTGTATATATCCATGCATTTGTGTGTGTTTGTGAGACAGCACCTGCACACACACGCATCCTCCAACCTGTAAATTCCCCCCTTGTTCGAGAAGCCATTTAACTGTCAACCAGTGACCCTCGAGGAGCAGTGAACTGTCAGCCGTGGCGAGCAGCAGGTGACGGAGGAACAACAGAGGAGGAGGGGTGAGAGAGGTGAGGGAGTGGGTGAGGCGTGTCGGGGTGAAGGGAGGGCAAGGTTGAGCAGTGCATCTGAGTGCTGATGTTAAGAGCTGAATAATTGCTAACCTCGATGAAATCTGCCGCAGAGACAGGGAGATGTAACGTGGGGAGGAGAAGGTGAAGAGGAGGAGGAGGAGGGGAGGCAGACTGAGATACTCAAGAGGTTGATACTTCTATTTATACCTGAATTGTTATCTCACACACTAAAGTTACCTCTCTGTATCCTTTGTTTCTTTCTTCTCCCTTATACAGTATGTCCCCTGCAGCTTTCCCTCCTCTCTCCACCACCTTTTATCTTTGACATCCTCTGTACTACATGTCACAAGAGTTCTTCCAAGAACAAAACCAGATACTTTCAGATATCATAATTTAAAACCGCAAGTAATTTCAACTTCACCCTTCCAAAATAGTCACTGTAGAGGTATCATGGCTGCCACCTTTAAGTACTGTTTTAGAGCGGCAAAGAAGAACTAATTTCTGGTCATTTATTACATTACAAAAGCAAACAACAAGAATGTAGCGCTAGCAGATAATGTAATGTTACTCAGTAGGTAGTCAATAACGCTGCTAAGCTGCCGCTAACATTAGCCTAGTCTCTTTGTAGCTGATCTGCTTGTTCCACCAACACGCCTTAAGACTCGTGGTGATGGTGCGTTTGAGGCCATAGCACTGAGCCTCTGGAATGCCTGCTGACTCTGTAGAGTCTTTTAAAACACAGTTAAAAACATATCTGCTCGTACAATCAGGTAACTTTGTTTCACCCAGTCCACTTACAGTGAATGTTCTGTGTATTTTATTGTGCTGCTTATTGTACCTTGTTATTGCAGTGTCTGTCTGGCATGATTTTTATTATGTAGTTCAGTGAGCCACCTTATTGTTTATGCTTTTATTTCTGTATATTGTAATTTGTTCATGTGAAGCACTTTGTAGGAAATTCTTTATTAGGAATAACCCCTTGAGATGTGTCATCTCGTTTTCGAGCGGATCCATAAATATAGAAATGAACAGTAAAAGTAGACAAGATATTTAACAGAGCTCAAGACAAGAAGCACATCCCTAAAAACAAACGGGACGCAGACACAGCACGCGCACGAACAGCAGGGTGTTATTGTATCTATTACTCATTCACTCCGTTTATCAAACCCGGTGCAACAAATTTGCAATGATGTTCGACCACTGCTCGGACAGAGACGGGCGGAATTTGTAGCTGAGATGACAGGGAGTCGCAGAAGTTACCGATGGAGCATCACGCTGGAGAGGGGGCAGAGATTAACGCGTCGACCCAGGTTTTGTGTTCCCATCAATGCCGATTGGAGCCGAGGCGATAATTACCCGGGTCTACTGCAGAGTCATTTGACTTACTCAACAGTACGTTACTGTTACTCACTTAACAGCAGCCGAATTAAATGCTGAGGTCTCCTCCTCAAAACCTACAAGGTGATTGAAACACTGAATAAAGCACTTCTGAGTTAAAAATCAGTGCCTCTGGCCGCAGGTGTAGCTCACGTCCCATATACAGAGGCTACAGTCCTTGATGCAGCGGCCATGGGTTCAACTCCGACTCTAGGCCCTTTGCTGCAGGTCATCCCCACTCTCTCTTCCCATATTCCAACTCTATCCACTGTCCTATGAATAAAGGCAAAGAAAGCAAAAAAAATACTCGTGTCTCTCAAACACTCTTAAGCAACACTAGTGAAAGAGATGTGTTAAACAAGTCTCCATCTCCATACTGAATTGTCACGATTCCTTGATTTCTTTGTGTTTATTGTCAGATTTGACTGTCGAGCCTCCACCTGTTAATTCAGGTTTCAAAATCGCTAACGGAAAAAATGTCATCTGAACATCTCTGCATGTTGCTGGTATCCTCAGTTCTCATGTGTCTGGTGTTCTTTTTCAGTTTTCAGGAGGTTTTCCTTTCCCGTCGTCGTACTCATGCCGTCTCTGCATGTTGGTTTTAACACTGTAAACAGCTGAGGTGCAAAAATATATTCAGTGTACTCTGTCAGATCCTCCTGCCTCATTTACCTTTTTCTGTTTACATACTTTCGCAGGAGAGATTCGGGGTTAAGCACGTAGCTCAAGGCGAGCTATTTCCCAGCCTGTCATGGCACTCAAACCCATGATCCTTGAGTCACAAGTAGCCTCTTTAAAAGACGCAACTTAAACTATTCATAGTTGTGTCTGACTTCAGCGGTCAACACTCCACTTGCTATCGGCTTAAAACACTTCAGCCCAATTGCTTCTCTTCGCTCTCCCCCTCTTCTGCATTTAAGTCACACAGCTACATCTTCACGCGGTTCAATTAACAGGCAGCACCGACAGTCACAGTTCATCTGATGAATTCTAATCCCACAACTTCAGAGGCTGCAATTAACACTAATTGCATTGCAGCCCCCAGCAGACTGAGTGTGTATTGTTGCGATATTGAATTCTCCACATTCCTATATTGTGTTGTCCAAAGCATGCTCGGCCCTGGGTGAGCAGTTTGCCTAAAAGTTAGTGTGGGTGTGTTTGCATGTGTGCATCTGCTCTCCCCTCTGAGCTAGTTGTTGATTCGTCACCCTGAGGTCAAGTGGATGGTGCGGCAATCTCCCAAATGCAATTAGGAAGTGGCCGGCTATCTGGTGGAGCCCAGCGGGACTCTGATAAATTGCTCCTGCATGTCTCTCTTTAACTGACTGGGAGCCCACAGTGGCTGCACCGGTCAAATGCAAGCACCCGCGCGCACACTCACACACACTTTTCAAAGTACCAAACAGGCTCAAAATTGATGGAGATGTTTTTTCCCTTAATGTCTTAAAATTGTCTCTGATATTTTTGCATTTGAAGACACTTCAGTGATTTTATGTTCTCTATCTCAATTCCGTGTCGCTCTAAATTATTTGACATCTGCCTATAGGCTGCTCTTGGTTTATTTGTGTGTGTGAGTGGGTGTGTATTTGTAAAGAGGAGCTTTTAGTCAATACTGTATACATTTTTTTGTACTCAAAATGTGGGTGACTATGTGGGTGCACTTGCAGATTTTATGTAATGGATACTTTTCAATGTAACTCAATACTGACTAACTCTCATGTCAACACTTAATAATCTATAAAGTTTGCTGCAAACAACGTGCCTCTTTTTTCTTTGAAGTGAAATAGTCAAGTAATGCTTTGAGTATAGATTTAAAATGCCAGTTAAAATGTGAGGCAGTGACAACATTTGACAACCTTACCTCTCGTTGTCTTCTTTTGGCTCAGTGTCATTGTTCTGTCACAAAAGCCCTGAGACAGAAGAGAAAAAATACAAGAGCGTACAGACGAAGGCTTTAGTGGATGGATGTGGTAGCTCATTTATTTTCATCCTCAGCCTCCTCTTATTCAAAAACTATGACTGCACAAGTAGGAGAGAAATAGTTTTTCTAATATTCAGCTAGTGTAATACATTTTATTATTGTAGGTAAGAGCACTTTCATTACAAAGTGGATGTACCGTTTATTATACCAACATCATCAATTTAGGCAGATACACGCAAAAAAAAACTGCAAACCTCAAATGTATTTTGTTACAAAAAAAACAACAACTGAATAAATACATTTTATGTATTTCCTCCAGATGTAACACAACTTTATGTTTTTCCTTCATAATTCTTAGTTGAGTTGTGTCCTTGGATTGGTTATGAAATTAAATTAGTTTATAAATAAGTCAATCATTAAATCACGAAACACAACATAATGCAATATATCCAACTTAATGCAAAGGTATGTTGAGTAACACTGTGCAATGTAACACAACGTGATGTAACACAAGGCAATGTCACACAACGTAATGTAACACAACGCAGTGTAACACAATGCAATGTAACACAACGTAATGTAACACAACGTGATGTAACACAACGTGATGTAATACAAGGCAATGCAGCACAACGTAATGTAACACAAGGCGATGTCACACAACGTAATGTAACACAAGGCAATGTCACACAACGTAATGTAACACAACGCAGTGTAACACAACGCAATGTCACACAACGCAATGTAACACAACGTTATGGAATACAATGCAATGAAATACAACGCAATGTATCACAACACAATGTAACACAATGCAATGTAACACAACATAATGGAATAAAACGCAATGTAACACAACTTAATCTAACACAACGTAATGTAACACAAAGCAAAATAGAACATCTTAATGGTCCACCATGCAATGTAACAACGCAATGTAACACAACATAATGTAACACAACATAATGGAATACAATGCAATGTAACACAACGTAATGTAACACAGCATAATGTAACACATCGTAATGTAACACAACGCAGTGTAACATTGAGGAGGCGGGCTTTATGACCTATACGGCAGCCAGTCAGCAGGGGGCGACTGAGATGTTTTCTCCAAGATCGCTACAATTTAAGCTTCACTTTTAGGGAGCCTTTGTATACACTCTGTAGTGACAATGCAATGTAGAACAAGTCAATGTAACACAGCGCAACGTTATGCAATGCAATGTAGAACAACGCCATGTCACACAGTGCCTTCAGAACAACACAATTTAACACAACTCGCATTAGAACAACATAACACAACACAGCGTAACACATGTAACAACATGTAAGACTTTATTTTTTTCCTACATGCACTGTGTTTATTTCTACTACAAAGTTTATTTGAATGTGCCACCAATACCTAATGCCATGTTTAGGGGTAGTGGTCCTTTCATGTATTTCACGTTGGAACAGGACACGGGCCTAAACATGCTGTCATGCTAATACAATTAAAACTTATTTAAACAGGGAGGAACACGACATAAAGTTCTACTACATAAAGTTCTGCAGTCTAAACTTCTGACAGAGAAGTTAATGGGACAGCTGGAGCTTTTGAAGCTCCAGAGCAGCAGCAGACTTACAACACATGCCCTTGTTTGCTCAGTCATACAGCCATGTGCTCCGTGTGCCACCGGGGTACTTTTGTTGAGAGCAAAATTCACAAATGATTAAACCGGAAAAACACAAACTTCCCACAGCGTCTGGTGAGATATTAGACAGAACATTTACAAGTATATTATTTAGAAAATAAACTCTCATTTTTATAATCCTTATATTTTCAAGACACTCCTGGCTACCATGACGGAGGATATTATTTTATTTTTATCCATAATGTGCTTACTGTAAATAACACACTGTGTTTATAGTGTGTGTACATAGAGCTGTATGTTATGTATACAGTATGTGTCTTTGTGTGAGCCTGAATGAGTGTAGTCAGAGTGTATCTGTGTGGGTCAGTAGTGGGATGAAGTGTAATCCAGTCATTAATTAAAAGAGGAGAACATGGGTGAGTGTGAGCTCAGCAGTGGTGTCAGGAGAGTGAAGGAATCAGGGCTTAAAACCGCCTCATAGTCCGTCTACTTACAGACTCGTTTTAATCAAGGTCTTACAGCACATGTACACGAAAAACATGCTCACACACAGATAGTCAAATGCTGTACGTGGAGACAGACAAACTGGCACAGACACAGCAGATGGAGTCACAACAGTATTTGATTAAGAAGAAGAGGAATTAACATGATTGAGTTTTCTGTTTCCCGTTGAGGCTTCACTGAGAAACAGGGTTTACTTAAGGCTTTCTGTGCTTGGGAAGTCACTCCTTTTAATTAATCGGCCCAACAGTACAGTTCAGGTCTTATAACCACAATTAAAATGCAAGGTGACAAATTACTTTTTTTATCTGTGTACATCTAGGAAAAGAAAAAGGGACGCTTCTTTTTCATGTATGCTAATTGGTGGTAGCATTAGCACGTCTCTCCAGATACAAATCCAAAGCTTCAATCTTAATTTGTTTCCACTCATGTTACCCGGGGGTCACATTATTGGAAAGCATGACACATGTGTTCATTTTAATGCTGATGATACTCATTTCTACCTCTCCTTTAACACAAAGGACTGAAGCAGCCTGTGTGTTTTACATAATTGTCTTTCTGATATTGAGGCTGTGAATCAACCATTAGCTGCAGTCGAAGGCGAAGACAGATATTTAAATCACGTGCCTTGACCCTATTTTGTCTTTTTATACTGTACACTGAATCTTGCTTGCATTTTAATGAGCATGTTGGTGTAGTTATAGTTGATTTTATCAGGTCACCTTCGTTATTCAAGACAGTTTTAGAGCTGTGACACATAGTTACAGGTCTTAGGAACCACCTCAATAAATATTGTTTGTGCATGCAGGTGTACTGAGGCTTTAACGAGCATCGTTAATGTTATTAATAACACCTGTCATTTTCTCCTGTTGAAATATCCACTATGGAAAAGGTGAATATCATCTTAACCTGTGTTTGATTGTTTTGTTTTATGTAATTATATATTCCCAGTTCATCTTAGTGCTTTGTAAACTGTTTTTAATAAACAGGGAGAAAAACATGACTGATGAGCTCAGCAATTAAAGTTTATTACATGTGGAAAACTACTCAGGTTGTTTAAATGTGATTGAGTGCAATAGAGATAACACAACAGACAATATAAAAAGGAACCCGCCCCAACAGTATCTGAATATACACATAAAAATATAACTTTGTGTTGTACTGTAACAAGATGTTTAAGAAAAATAAAAATCTAAATAACAAAAAAAAGAAAATACAACTGATGCATCTGTTCTTTAAACAGAAAAAAACATATTTTTCATTGAATTTCAAGCAACATATTAAATTAAATGTTCTGTCATACATAGATATTTTAACAAAAACAAACTGCGATAAGAAAAGTGCTTAAAATCTTTATAGTTCCTTGGTGTAAAGCACAAGTGTTCAATATTCATGCTTTAATTTATTATTATAAATCTGTTTATTTTTGGCTGACCACCGGGGTCAGCCCTACACATGGGTCTGTTTGTGACTGACTGAGTGACGGTACTTTCAGAGCCGCAGAGAGAGAGAGTTGCGACACTGCAATGGCGGATCATGGAGCATATTGGACCTCCACTGACGCGACTCTCTGTCTATACGGCTCTGGATACTTTGTTCAGGGAGTAGGCGGGGCTGCTCCTCCGCTGTTCGTCAGCTGTCCTCACCTACGTCCGCCGCGCGCACTTGCTTTCCAACACGTTGTCATCGGCCTCATAAGGACAGTCCTTGTAACACATTGCCCACAAAAGCACACACTGACCCGATGTGGTCAGCCACATACTAGGTTTTGACCTTTGACTTGATTTTTAATGGCATGAAAGTAAATTAAACCAAACTTTGCCAAAAGTGCAAATAAAACCTGCATTAATACAAACAGTTGTTAAAATAACAGACATTTCAAAACCAGGAAAGGGAAAAATGATTTATATTAAGTTAAATTAAAATGTCAGTTGGACTTTGTTTAGAGATTACATCCTAATTTTAATGACTTGATTTGACATTGCAATTTTTCTGCTCTGTGCAAAAACAGGCCTGAAGATTCAAATGAATAAACGCAATAGTTAAATCTGAAAAACGGTATAAAATAAACTTCTCAGACATGAAATGCTCTGTCAAGTCCTGTTACTTATGGTGGAAATACACAGATTTGTTTTGGCTCCTTGTGACAACGTGTAACTTTGCGGAGAATCATTTTCTCATTAATTTTACCCGTCTTGTCCGTCTCCATTATATCGCCCATTTAACAGCCCGTGAAATACACGCTCCCTGACAGCTTGATATTTTCTGTCGATGCAGTGTAAGCTGCTCCAGCTTTCATGGAGTGCCATCTATTTTAGATGAATGTTATTATCGAACCATTTTGCTGACTCTTCCACTTCACTCTCAATCTGCCATGGCAACACGCCAACTCCCCGGAGCCAAAATCTATGATATTTACTTTGAAAGCGACCCCCGTTCCCTCGTGACGTATAGGCCAAAAGATTAGACTTCATTTCATCTGCGCGCCACAGCGGGGTGAAATTACAGTCCTCCCTCTGGTGGGGCGGCTGAGAAGAAAACTAAGTGGCAAAAAAGTAAGTGTCTAAGTGTGTGCGTGAAGTACACATTTGCTGACACAGTAGGACTCTGTCTGAAATTCCTGTCATTACCATTTACATATACATTGGCACATCACATTCCTTCTCATCTCTCTCTCTCTCTCCTTCTTCCGTTGCTCTCTCTATCTTCCCCCCCTCTGAGACTCTGTTACGTTTCCTGTAAAATATAATCCACAAAATGAATTTGCAACAACAGATGGAGCGGAAAATGGATTTGCATCCAACCCCAAACTGTTAAGTGGATGTACCTTTTCCTGCTCCCAACCCCTGAGTCAATGTTTATGCATAAGGGATGCAGCAGTATATTATATACTGACTTGTATTTTCAGACCAGATTCTTCCCTTTGGTCCTATCTTAGAGCATATTTGCTCAGTTTGTGTGTATGAGTGTGTTTGTGCAGGCAGGGCTTATCGGCATCCTTCCATACCACCCGCTGTGTGTGTTATTATTTTCTATACATACAAACAACGTCCCAGTGCAGCATTGGGCGCCATTTCATTTCGATAACACCACAAAGGGACCGCTACGAGGGGCCAGGCATCTTGAAAATTGGTTGGGGATCAAACCTTGAGGTCTGCTGTGTTTGGCAGCATCATTATTTCACTGAGAGGGGGATTTGAGAAGTTGAATCGGGTTAAAAGGAAGTCAGAGGGAGAAAATAAGTGGAGAGACTTTGTGCATGACGGTGGGATATAAAGACAAGGCGAGCGGCGGTGGAAAGAAGCCATTGGCGAGGGGGAAATTTGTATTTGTCAGCAAGGGTTCAGTATGCAAACTGAAATCCCCTAGCATGGTAGCTTTTTGTTTCCTCTGTGTGTCCCCCTGTATTCGCCGAGATATGAGCCAGCGCAGGGTCGCAGCGCTGCAGCTTTTTGTTCCCTCTGCAAGGAGATTTTCCAAATCCCTGAAATGAACACTTGTGCAGAGGATGAACTCTGCAGATGATACAAGACTCACAAACAGATCAACACACACACACACACACACACTCACACACATTTGACAAACACAATACATTCAGTGCATATGGCAAAATACTTTTGTTGAGCTGGCACAGTGTGACATTTTAGAAATAATTTTTCCCGTAAAGCCTCTGGAAATGTGGCTTGTAATAATAAAAATTGCATAATATCAAAGTAAAGAGTCTTATTAAGCATTGACTATAATCTGAGTGAAAACAGACATTCCTAACTATTAGAAAACTCAGATCATAAAGAGCTTATTTAGCTACTTAGACCATTTCTCAAGACGGTGTATTTTGATTGACAACTCTCTGACTCCGCCCACAACAAGGGTGCACGTTGCAATCAGCCTCGTGCGGCTCTAAACAGTATGGGGTTTTTGTGTTTGTTTTTGGCCTTTGCTGTTATTAGAGAGGACAGTGAAGAAACTAAACTTTGGAGGGCATTCTACACCCCCAGTTGTTAATACTTGCCGATGCACGCTAAGGCTGGGAGGATAGCGACGATTAGCTGCAGTGTGACTTGTGATCTTGTGATTGGTTCGTGAAGGTAATTGTCGAGTTTTCTATAAATACCAGAGTGCAAACAACAACTAACAGTTACTTTGATAAACCCTTAATTATATAGTTAGAAAGCTATTGTGGATTCAGGTTGTCAGTGGCTTTAACTACGTCCCAGGAGCATGAGTGTGTTGAAATGGGACTGTTTGTAGCTGTGTTGTACAGAAAATGTCAGCAGTGTGTAGTGTTTGTTTTTACTTCACTGCCCACAGATAGATTCACCCGCTACTAACTGAGCTGTTTGTTTGATGCTGTTGAAAAAAGGAAGAGCCAAATGAAGCAAAATAAAAAGAGCACTGTCATGAAAGAAAAATGACTGAAAGAAAAGAGTCCAGTCCTGGAACTGTTTTCACATGCCCGTGTTTTTTTCAGTGTTTGTTTGTCTGCCTTAAATTAAGTGCACTCACACTCTGCAGATTGCATCAATACTGAGCACCCAGCGTACTCAATGTGTGTCCGCTGATGAGCCGCATGCTGAGCTACATTTTCACCCTCTGCTGGGGAACAAACATGTTGAAGCCCATTATGTCTCTGTGGTGTCTTCCTCTCGCTGTTCTTCTTTAGAGGTTGTCTGGGATAAAGCGTGTGGATATTCAAGATATCCGACTGATACACAGTAGTTGTTCCAAAGTGCTGGTGTCATTTTCACATGATGTGCGTCTCTTTCCTTCTCTCTGATGGTCACACATTTTATTTCTTAGTTTGTGTTTGCCCCTGATTTATTAAATGGGTATATGACAATAAAAAAATGCTCCTTTCATTTTTGCCATTAAAGGAGAAAAAAATCACTATTTTAAATTGTGAACATTGTCAGTGTTACTTTAAAGTCAGCCATCATGTCTTCATTGCTCTCTTTCTTTGTCTTTCAGGGGAGATTTGTGCCTTTAAGGTCTACGGTCAGGACGCTCCGTTCGAGGCGGTGGTGTTGAACCGCACATCAGGAGAAGGAGTGGTGCGGGCCAGCAGCCCTGTGGACTGTGAGAGCCAGAAGGAGTACACCTTCATTATCCAGGCCTACGACTGTGGATCCGGACCCAGCGGGGCCGACTGGAAGAAGTCCCACAAGTGAGTCAACTGATGTCGCTTCCTTTGGTTTTAATTTTGTGTGTGTGTGTTATTATTTAATTCCCTAACAATTTCTTTGTTTGCTGAACAGAAAATAAGACAATAAATGTTTGTTACTGCCAATCGCCAAATTAGGCAACACAACAACACAATAGATGATGGAGCCAATAGCACACAGATACAAGCTCTTGCATTTGCTGTACTACAGAAGAACAGTTTTTCCCAGTCTAAATGGAGTTTTTACAACAGACTCGCTCTTGTTGTTTTCTCTGGGCTGCTCTAGCATTGAAAGTCTCCATATCCCTGAATAACATGAGTTACTCTAACCAACCAAACAAAGAACAAAGCAATGATGTGACCGACAGCTGACTCAGACAGGTGACGCTATTTAGATCTTCGAGAAGCGAGGTCGAGTGAGGTCCCTAAACATACGTGCAATAACCACTTATCACCACAGGTGGCGCTAAACAGTATGTAATGAAGATTATGAGATTGTAGCTTTGACTCTTTGTCATACTGTATGTTCTTTTATCAGTTTAATGCATCTGTTTGTGTCCTAACATGAGAACAACACTGTCTGGTCTGCTGTATGTCGTGCTCTTGTTTAACTAGGAATAGAGGAATCAGTTCTGTGTGAGCTCGACACTCATGCAAACACAGAATCAGCCAGAAAACTTTCCGTATCAGTGTTTTATTTTATTTGAAGAGTTTTACAATGAATATCTTTTCCCAACAAACCACTTGGGATCTTGACTGGAGAAAGTTCGACTGGCAAGAAACTTGCAACTTCTAAATCAGAAGTCAAATAAAACAAGACCTAAATTGGTGGTTTCAAAATAACATGAATATTTAACAGTGTAATATAATTAATAAACTTGCTGTGCAACAAATTCTTCCAGTCAGAAACAAACGATGTTTAGATGATGTCAGAGGAGTGTTGTTTTAACTGTTATCACTTTATAGTTGTAAATAGAGCCCTACATACAGTATACTGTCACCCCACCAGCTCTTCATCACTGCCTGTCTCTTCTGCCTCTTTGTACTCAAACTTTCTTTATGCTGCCTACAAACTCAGTTATATAATGGTGATTGTCACAGCGTGTATTAAAGCTGTCATACTGCTAATTATTATCCATCGTGCCTTATTTGTTTGGCTGTCACAGAAAGTCAGATTTAAAGTGGGCGGACAAGAGACAACAGAAAAATTACATACAAACAGAAATAAACTTATTTAATAAGAGTTACAAAAGCAGCTTGAGAACTGACTTTCAGTTCTCTGCAGAAAGCAACAGTCAGACTTAGAGAGAAAACAATATGTTTGCTCAACATTACTACTAAATAAAATCAGTCGGACAGCTTCCAATAAAACTTCAAACATCTTAACTACAAAACAGCACCTTTGTATTCCTGCCCACGTTATACAAATTAACATTTGAATGACTGAAAATACAAAAATAGTGATACTCGCACATGTTTTGGTAGATTTTCAAGCACAACTCAAAGGTCGCGCTGGGTTCTCTCCGAGTACTCCGGCTTCCTCCCACAGTCCAAAGACGTGCTTGTTAGGTTAGTTGGTAGCCCTTTTTACACTGTGGTTCCGCCTCAGCGCCGCAACAGAGCTCTGCCGTCATGCAGCCTTTGCCATTTTACAGTGGACCAAGCAACGGCCGCATTAAGCCGTCCCAGTGTGTGTTTTTACAGCGTTCCAGCGTTGCGGAAGCAAAACGTGTGCGAGGTGTAAACAAACAGCGCGTGCTTCAAATACACACACACAGTGCTGTTCCGCCGGCTCCGCTGTTTACACAGACGCTGTTACGCCTCTGTTACGACCTCTGATGCCGGCTCGGAGGCGGAACGACTTTGCCCCACCACTCCGCCTTCGTGCTTTTTACTACACTAGCAGTGTAAGGTGCCCTTTTTTGTGGGTGTGAGCGTGAAAGGTTGTCTGTCTCTATGCGTCAGCCTTGTGACTGGTGTCCGCCTCTCGCCCAATGACAGCTGGGATAGGCCCAAGCCCTCCCTCGACCATCAACAGGATAAGCGGTTTAGATAATGGATGGATGGAACTCAAAGGTCGATTGTCCATCAGAGTCGTCTTTTTTATGCTATTTTGTGTGTTTGCTTGTTTGTGCTTTAGGATTCACAGTAATGAGTCCCTCTTTAGCACTTTAGTCACATTTCATTGTGTCTATATGAGAAAAGGCCCGTTACATGACAGGCAAACATGCTGTTACTTTAAAGATCATCAATTGGAACACGCAAATAAATTGTTTTTTTGGGGGGCGGGGTTTACACTAACTTCTCAAAGTTGTAAAGAAAAATAAGGTTAGATCATAATTAGATCTAGCCTTTGCGGTCTTTATTTTCCCATTGTATTTTATCTTCTCTTTTTTTCGCCCAATCTCTGAGTGCGGCTGCAGTGACAGCCGAGATTCACAGTTTAGTTCTCAGGATATGTTCCCTAATGGCCCATCAACATAACATGTGCTCTTATGTGTGTGTGTGTGTGTGCGTGTGTGTGCGTGTGTGTGCGTGTGTGTGTGTGTGTGTGCGTGCGTGCGTGTGACAGTGCTGTGTGAGTAAGATTGACAGACAGACAGACTGGCGCGGACAGCAGCAAATCAAACCCTCTGCTGCTTCAGTCAGAGACACAAGATGCTAAAATAAGCCGCTGCAGGCTCGGCGCTGAAGAGAGGCAAATTTATCAGCTCAGGGATCTGTGATGAATTTCACCAGAGGATGATGAATGAAGCTGTGTGTGTGTGTGTGTGTGTGTGTGTGTGTGTGTGTGTGTGTGTGTGTGCGTGTGTGTGTGTGTGTGTGTGTGTGTGTGTGTGCGTGTGTGTGTGTGTGTGTGTGTGACATTATCACGGCATGACATTCTAAATAGGCCTCATTAAGCTAATGTCATTAATTAGCCAGATGTGCTTCTTCAGATACACCGCGACTTGTTGTCAGAGAAGGTCACCGGTGAGGAAAAACTTCACGTCGCATCTAAATTATTGCTTCATTTATACACTTTAGTGCACAAATGTTATGTGATTGCATGATTGATATCTACGGCAGCCCCTTCCTGCAGACCAGATTGTGTGCTTATGTGTATCAGAGAGAGACAAAAGGAGGTATTGAAAGGACAGTGGAGAGAAACATGGCTGTGGGTCAGAGAATGATCACTATTTTTTATCTCACAATCCTCTGTTTTTATCATAAACGTTACACAAAGTTACATCCTAATTAATTTTAATCATCTCTAATGAATTAAAGAGATTTTCCTGTCCCCTCTTCTCCACCTTCCTCCATCCATCACTTCCTTCCCTCTGTCCTTACTTCTCTTTTTCCCCATCAATCATTTCCACCCCACTTTCTTTGCATCCTTCCCTCCCTTTTGCCTCATTTGCTTCCTCCTTCCCTCCTTTCCTGCTCCCTCTTTCTGTCCATCCTTCCTACATTCAGGGCGGTGGTTCACATCCAGGTGGATGACATGAATGAGTTCAGCCCCGTGTTTCGGGAGCAGCAGTACAAGGCATCGGTAACAGAAGGGAAGATCTATGACAGCATTTTGCAGGTATTTAGCTCTGATGCTTTAAACTTAGTGTTATTAAGTTAGCTTTGTTTTATTTGTGTCCTTAATGTAATGTTATAATCAACCTCACATATACATGTACAAGTCAGGATGGTCTTTATTGAACTATGTGTTGCTGTTACAGGTGGAAGCTTGGGACCAGGACTGTTCCCCACAGTACAGCCAGATCTGCAACTATGAGATTGTCACTGCCGGGACGCCATTCGCCATAGACCGCAACGGTAAGAGCTAATGTGTGTCTGAATGAAGGGACTAGGCCGTGGTTATAATTGCTGATGTGATTGAGAGAGATGTACAAGAGAGAGAGAGAAAGAAAGAGCTTGCCTGCCTGCCTGTCTGTGGGCTTTCTTTGTTGGAAGTTTTATATTTAATGTGATTACACTGAAGGGCCAGTACTCGTGTGACACTATCACAGTTTTATACACGGCCATGAGCACTTGACCATGCTTTTTTTTTACTTTAATAATTCACCATAACAATAACCAATATTATTTCCACGGCCTGAAACTACCAAAAACACTGTGAAACAAAGCTTCATTTTCAGGGGTTAGACAAAATACTGATACAGCAATATGAGCCCAGTTAGTGACGTGTTTTCCATCACCCAGCAGTGGTTGGTCTGCCAGAGAGGGTAGGCGGAGCTAAGCGGCTGTGTAGAGAGTAAACAGTAATCTACTATGGCTGAACAAGCAAAGAAAAGATCGATGACTACAGATACAACTTCAAAAATAAGTGAAAATCCAAAGAAAAAGAAACAAATTCAACGCTCAGATGAAGGCAAACAGTCTAGTCTTTTCCCTCTTGAATAAACCTCTGCTTTGAACCAGACAGAAGTCCTTGAAGTTCCCTGAAAAAATTGAAACATCCACAGATACCTTGTAGTGAAACTGCTTTCTGTACTTAAACAAAAGAGGGTTGTAAGAAGGCTGATATTTGAAGGATGGTGTCTGTTAAAACTCTTTTGAACCCTTCTGGAGACGCGTAGTAAATGTAAAGCAGCGCCGCTCATAAACAGCATGGCTAATGTCTCGATGAAAGAAGCCATTCTCCGGCTAAATTTGCATAAGTTCTGTCTACGATCTGAACCGGCTGAACCTCCTGCGAGCACGAACAAGCCTCTACTAAAGATAGACATGAGAGGGACGACTGAACTAGAGATGAATAGTGGAGCAGACCGTGAACAGAAACCAACATTGTGTAGAGATAATACTATTGAGGAGGATTTTACTGCATTTTTTCACCAACAAGCTGCTTAAAACTTTATTTTTTATGGATGTACACCACACAGATTACAGTAAATACACCTATAACATGAAGAGGATTTCTGTTTTAATTGTGATAATGTTCCACCTTATTTTGACAATCTCGTCTGCAGCTTGACAGCAGTCCTACTCCACTGCTGGAGAATAATGTATCTGTGATTGAGAGCTATTCTGAGCAGATCTGCCTGTATAATATTTCAGCTGTGGGATTTGTGCAGCCTGAGCTTCCACATCCACACTGCGCTGATCTGAGAGCAGCGTAATCCAAAGTGAAGGCAGGCTGGAGGGCTGTGTGTGGAGACTTCTGCAGATAGATCAGACAGAAGAACACACACTGCTTCCTCCATATCTCTCGGGGTAATATTTATTAGTTTGTCTGGTTGCTTTCTGAGTTTAACCTCCTGATCCTTCGCTCACTGTATTTTACAGAAGTCATTTGATTCGATCTCCTTCAGGGCACAGTAATATTGTTTGGCAGAAAGTGAAGACGCAGCACATTCTTTAGATCCACCTTATGGAAGGATTTTGAATTTTGAATGAGAGAGATGAAATGATGGTATTGCTTTCATCCAATTGAGCTTTGTTATGACTTCTCTTTGCTGTGACTTTATTACATTAAGTGACAAGGTGGACTTGCTTTGTTTCATTACCTGCTATGCTAACTCTCAAGTCACAAATACACAACATACTACTATCCCAGGTCTGTTTGTCTTTAGTGTTTTATTCAGACAGATATGGTTTTTATTTCAGTTACTTTTATTAGTAGATTCATTTTGTAGTTTACACATTTTGAGTTAAGTAAAATCCTTTGTCTACAAAAAGTTTTACCTGCCGCTGAAATCATTGTGAAGGGGGGGGCTGTTAAGCATTCGATGATGTCATCAATACGGTCAAAGACGCTGCCATATCTCGGAGTGAGGCTGCTGATATTAAGGCTGGGTATCGATTAGGATTTCTCAATTCGATTCCGATTCACAAGGTCACGGTTCGATTCAATATCGATTTGTTAAGGGGTATGCCAGTTACCATATCACTGCAACCTGGTGCATTATGAACATTTTTAATGTTTATACTAAGAATTGACCCCAACATGACAAACACACAGCAGTCAACACAATATTAACAATTTTATGAATCAGACAGCTGATGAACTTTTTTTTCCAGTTTCAGATTTTCAGTCTGAACATCTGGCTCATGGTTTTGATTAGACGAACAGGGGTTCACCTTTTGCGAGATTTGGCCACAAAATCTCACAGCGTGAGGAACAAAACCACATGAGACTAAGAGTTATGGGGAAAGGCATACTGAACAACATGCCGAAAATACACTCGCAGCCAAAGCCGACACTAACAGAGAGTAATATAAACATCAGTGCAAAACTAACGCACATATTCATGGACGCACACACGATAAAAGAGTCCGTCAGTGATATCTGATGTCTCTGTAGTAGGTGCAGGAAACAAGTCCGGGCATGTCTCCCTCACTGCCGTGTTTCAGCTGAGTCATGCTGTGTTCAGGAGCGCTCAGAAACGTGAGTGATCAGACACGTTTTTACACAAGATTGATCTCACGATTTATTAATCAATATTGGGTCATTCAAATAAAAATCGACTTTTTTAAACCCAGCCCTAGCTGATATTATTAAATGAATGTTGAGAACAGTACACATACAAGTGCCCAACCCTGTGTTGAGGATGGTTAAGGCCAAATGCTCGCACATGGAGAGGTTTGCAACAATATCTTCTATCTATCTAGAGAGGAAGACCAGGAACAGATGCCAGGATGTGTGCTGATTATTGTAATAAAGCAGCTCCGTTCCCCCCACAACTAATGCCTCGCAACACGTATGACAATTAGGTGTATTTATAGTTATGGCGATCTATTATGGTGAATACTATTACAAAAGACACACGCGTCGTAAAACAGTGGTTTAACAGTAGGTTTTCTATTGACCACTCCCTTCACATACCATCCCGCTCTGACTCTCCCTTAAAATCACAACACAGAATAAGAACATTCAGAAGTCATACTGACACTCTCAACAATACTAAATATTATAACATACACAAACAAAAACACGTACCGATCTTAATGTTTGCAAACAATCTTTCCACCCAGACTTTCCTCACCAAGCCCCACACCTTTGCAGCCTTAATACACACACCAAACACACACCAGCTTGTACACATTTCACACTACATAAATCTAGCATATTTTCCTCCTACCTCTTTACGCAGCCCCAGCTCCGGGAATAGTTTTGCATCATGCTGCACAGCAGTTGGCGTCCATTAAGCCTGATGCCCACACTGAGCTTGACGCTCCCTAATGCACAAGCAGCGTGCCCAGACACAATGCGCTCTATGCTGACAGAGTGCAGCCCTTTGCACAGCCACACTCACAGGTGCCCTGCCTTACATTACGTTTATTATGTCAAACTTTTGTCATTTTGTTTCCTGGCAGCACTTTTTATATCCCCTGATGGGACATTCAATAAAGTCTCTTGAGTCTTCCTCCTACTTCACCATAAACCCTCTGGCAACGCTATCGTATGTATTAGCTTGTTGAAATGACCACATCCAACATAAATTATATTACAATCAGCCATACACAGGGGTGTAAATACACCAACATTTTCTGCTTGTGTAGACACACCTGCAGGGTGTGATTCATGCTCACATACAGTATTTTCCCACATATATTCTCACCTGTGCGCCTCAATGAGAGTGATGTGAGCATAAATACTTTGTTAAAACTGAGACTACAGCTCATGCAGATGCACTTAATGTATTACATTTTGCATCTTTCTGTTTTACCTTTTTGTTACATGCATTCAAAGTACCTAGTAAAAAACTCAACTTAATTGGAGCTACAACTGACTATTGATTTTTCTGCCTTCTATTACTGCAGTTCATCGATTCCTTGTTAACTCTATAAAATATAAACATTTGTGACAAGTGGCTGTCACAGTTTTCCAGAGCCCAATGTGACGTCTTCAAAATCCAAAAATTCCTGGGAGTAATTGCTTTAAAGATATCAACAACCATGAAACAAAAACATCAAGATCATACATTCATTGTAAAAAGCAAAATTTGGAACATCTGAATGCTAAGTGGGACACAGGATGTGATCCTTTCATATTCAGGCCACAGAGGGTGCAGTGCATCTGCTGTTATTTTGTGAGCTAAATTCATGAGCTACTAGTCTGTCAAGTCTCCTCGTTTGTTCACCAGTTATCTTTCCATGTGGTTTAACAGCCCGGTCCAGTTTGTGTTTGTTTTGTAAGGACAAAGTATGGAATCAGTATTTGTGTAAACTATTAGTCTTTTTGCTAACATGTCCCTGTGGTTCCCTCTGCTACCTTCTCCATGTTCACATTTTTGCTCTAACTGACAGCTTTTGTGGTTACGCTGCCAGTCCTCTTGTTTGTGCTGCCTGACTTTTTGGTTGCAAGTCTGACACAGACGTCTTGTGTGGGCGGGTTCTCTTAGTTCTGCGTCCCCATTGGCTAATGTGTTTTGGCAGACGGCTTGTTGCCAGTATGTTGCCGAGTGCTGCACAAGCGAGTTACGGTGTCGGCGGACATGAGCAACAGCTGTACAGGATTCATATAGTGTAAGTATCGATCATATGCTGTATGTTGTCTGTGCTACCAGAGGTTTCTCAGCAAAGTGCTGGCTCCGAGCTGTCACTCAAAAACTCATTAGCCAATGGGGACGTAGCACTCAACAAAGCATCCTCTAGCAATGTTGTTAGCTTCCAATGTCATTTTGCTATCAGTGAAAGAGCCCACTTGTGCTTCTGTACAAGCAGCAAAACCATTTAAGAAGCTGGAACCAGCAAATATTAGATTTCTTCCCTTGTATAATAATTAAAGAATGTATCAATTAACTTATTGGTTAATCCAATAATAGTTTCTGCTCTAAACTAACCAGAACTTTATTAGTAAATCATTAAAACCCAGTACTTATACATGACAAAGAAATCAATCAGGTAAGCTCTTACAGGTATCTCAGCATCCACCTAGATAACCTGTTTAGCTGGGAAACTCACGTGGACAGTTGGTGTTCTCGCTTACAGCAAAGACTGTATTTTTTACGCAGATTGCGAGTGTTCGGTGAGGACCAGAAGATAATGTTCTTGTTTTATCAGGCTGTGTTAGAGAGCATTATTAGGTACGGGATGTCGGCGTGGTACGGTGGTCTCTCTGTTAAATTGAAATCTAGGTTGGCTCACCTGGTACGGACTGCCATCAAGGTTGTGGGGAGGACTGAAAACCCCTCCCTGCAGTTAATATATGAGCAGTCTGTCCTCAGGCGAGCCCAGAGAATTCTGTCTGACCCGTCTCACATCCTTCACTCAGAATATGAACTTTTACCATCCGGCAGACGATACAGAGTCCCCAGATGCAAACTAAACCGTTTTAAAAATTTGTTTGTGCCCACGTTGATCAAAATTTTAAATGCTTCCTGAGGTGATATAGATTGTGGATTGTGCAATAGCATCATGGTGTTCCTATATATTTCTATTTCTATATTTCTATTCTTTATATTTATTTTTATTTTTATTTTTATTTTTTTTCCCTCTTAATGCTTTCCTTTATATGGATCTGTGCAATATGGGTTTCGTGCAATATATGTTTGTGGTTTTTCACTGGCATGTACTCTTGTCTACATGTGGATTGTGTTTTGTCTTTAATTTACTGATCCTCCTGTATTGGCAGTGAAGTGTGTGCGGCATTGGAGTCCAAGACAAATTTCCTTAAGGGGACAATAAAGTGTATCGTATCGTATTGTATCGTAAAATATGACGTTTCAAGTAGTTAAAATGTGGCCATTGGTTGATCCAGAGCAGAACTGTAACAGTGCCTCTCACCAGCTGTGGATCAAATATTCACTGCAGGAGACTTCACTAGGAACCGTCTGACTCTGACCTCGTCACCTTTCCTCCTCTGACATTTCAAGATCTCTTCTGTTCTGCTCTGAACTGATTCCTTCTGAGCTCACTGCACCTCCTCTCCACTGGTCTCTCCCCTCTTTTTTCCCCTCTTTTCCTCCCCTTTCCTCTCCTCCTCTCCTCTCCTCTCTCTGACAGCCATCACAGTGACAGCCTTTCATACAGCCGAGCCGTCAGATGCAAACAACAAAAATAGCTTCAGCTGTCCTTGCAGGTCCGCAGACAGACTGTGATGGCGATGACTGACGCAGACAATATGAGACAAAAAAAGAATGTGACATTGTTTGAAGCCTGTTTATTATCTCCAGGAACATCTGTATTAAGTCTCACTCATAAATAATGTGCTTAATCATCATGTTGAAACGATTTTGCTTCTGTTTTCTTTCTGCTTTGATGTTTTCTAGATGTACAGCAACCTTGCTGCTGTTAACATTTATCTCAGTCAGTGAAGCATGCAGTAGTGTTGTTGCAACCAGTCTTTCTTGGTTAATTCCCTAGGGAGTCAATTTGTGTTAATATTTTCCGCGGCTTGCTAACCTCCTGAAAACATGTGGATCTTTATACTTCAACAGATTTCAGCCGTTCATCTACAATTACTGTCATACTGTGGTTTCTCTCAGGCCCGACCCCTGACTCTTTAAACATCATGAAATATAGCCTGTCATGACCCGGCTCAGAAAGTCCCAACAAAGAGGGAAAACAACACCATGTTAAACATTTAAACTATTCTTTATTAAACCAAATTAAATGACCAAATCAAATATTTACAATGTGAAATGTGGCGATCAGCAGTGGTGTGTGATGAGTGGAGAATGTGTGTGTGGATAATTATGTAAAACGCACAACACGACAAAACGTACACTTAAATCAGCATCACCAAAACTAAATGCTGTGTGCCTGTGGAGAGGGCCGGAGGAGAGAGAGAGAGTAAAAGCCTAGTGGAGGAGCTGAAGCACCACAGGGGCATCACACATCCCCCCCCAAGACGGGGGCCCCAAAGGGATCCACGAAACACCAAAAGTACCAATTAAAACAGGCACACAAACAAATCACAAAGCGAAAAAACACAACAATAAGGCTGTACTCAAAGAGGGGGTATTGGGCTGTTTCACATTTTAAGACATAAATGTAATGTTACAATGTTGGATGTTTCTAATCTGTAGGTACAAGTATGTTGGAGTAATCCCCAGGCTTCTCAGCTCAGTCTGCAGGCTGCTGTGGACGCCAGGTTTCAGACGTGACGCCACAAAGTGCAGCCTCAGCAGGCTTCTGAGAGCTGGCCAATCAGAAGACAGCGGCCTTGTAGGGGCGGGGTTTCTTAAAGGGACAGAGCTGACTGAGTGGTTTCAGGCAGAGGCTGTATGAGGGCCTGCACAGAGCACCAGTGTGAGAAACATGAGTTTTTTTAACTGTAAATGATGCTAAGCTACTCCACAGGTATCACAGAGTGAAATATGAAGCTTGAAACTAGCATGATAACCCCCCTTTAATCAGCTCATTAGGATACCAGAGAGTATACTACCCTACTGGGGCCTGTAAAAGGGCATCTGCAACAACATTAGCCTTGCCCTTAATATGCCTTGTGTCCACACAAGACTGCAGGAACACGGTCCACCTCATCAACCTATTGTGTGGACAGTTCAGTGAACAAAGAAAGGTAAGGGGGTTGTGGTCGGTGTATACCACATCCGGGCTAACGCCAGAACAAACATACTCTGCAAAGTGCTAGAGGGCCCGGATTAAGGCCAACGGCGGGAACACACCAGATGCCAAAGCGCTGCGAAGCGCCGCGAGCCGGAGCACTTCCGTTCACACCAGACGTGCATTTCTCCGCGGTGGTCGACAAGCGCCTCTGCTCCTCAGCTGTCGTTTACTCACATTTGGAGCTGTTTTTTCATCATGCTCTCTCTCTCTGTTTGCGTGTGTGTTTTGAAACCCCGCCCGCACCGCCTATAGCCAGTCCACTTTGTGTCTCTCTCTTTCTTGTGTGTGTGTGTGCGTCTGTGTGTGTGCGTGTGTGTCTGTGTTTTTGTCTATGTCTGTGTGTCTGTGTGTCTGTGTCTGTGTGTATCTTCATCTCTCTCGCGCTCTGTTTAGATACTGACAAATATATAAAAGCACACAAATATAACATCGCATTTGTCAATAGCGGTGTTTTATTTTGAAAATTGTTTTAATTTTTAAAATTGACCGGATTCTCTCGTTGTTTCATGTGTGACTTCCTGCCATGATTGACGCGGTCGCTCGCGGCTCGCACAAAAAATAGACCAGACGCCGAAACGATCGCTGCAGGGCGCGCGCCGGCCGCGCGCCGGCCGCGGAGGTGCGCGCCCGGCGCGCCTGGTGTGAACGACACAATGGTTAACATGGGCGGCGAAAGGAAACGGGCTCCGCTTCTCGGTGCTTCGCGGCTATTCGCGGCGCTTCGGCGTCCGTTGTGTTCCCGGCGTAACACGTCCTTCTGGATCGTGGAGTAGTTAAGTTAAATTTAAATGGTAAAATTAAATCAATATTCACCCAAACAAAATGCTGTGTGCCTGTGGAGAGGGCCAGAGAAGAGACAGCATAAAAGCATAGTGCAGGAGCTTAAGTAACTCCAGCACACTGTCGGCCCAAGTTACTCCAATTAGTGATCTGCAAAGAGACACAGGTTAGACACACCTCCAGGGTGACACCACAGGGGCGTCACATGGCCTAAAGTCATCCATTAAAGAAAACCAACATAAATATACAGTCAACAAGTACAGCAGAGTAAGAACGTACATACTGATAAGAGAAATACAAAATTGCATCACTACTATAAAAGTCAATAAATGACACCATGGCTTTGTCTCACAAACTGCAAAAAGTTTAAGTCTTGTCCTTAAATATTTCTTCAATAAGGTTGTGTGTCAGGCCTCCGATTCACAAACTGTCCAATGATCAATATAATACGTCAAAGTTGGTCTCTCTCTCGATCTAAGGAATCCTCCCCTTTCGCTCTCTCTCTCTGTTATTGTGTGTGTTGTCTCTTTTTGATGAATATCCCTCCATAAGTTGCACCTAGTGCGAGTAAATCTCGCTCCACCTGCAGCTGCTCTCACAAAGCAAGATTGGTGGGTTTTGTTCCTTCTTAAATTTTGGGTTCTGGTCTCATAAAACAAACTTACATGTCAACAGTGCTCGACGCTGCAAAACTCACCTGCTCTAAGTTTATATGTAAGTCTAATCTGTATACGGCGTGCAAGTAAACCTCAGAATCAGTCATATGGTATCCTCTATTTACAGATTACACGATGCATTGAAATGCAGAATTCGTAGGCGCAGAACTGAATTGTTCTGGTTTCCTTTGCAGTGTGTTTGTAGTCCGAGTAGTATTGACCAATCACGTGTCAACAGGATGTGGATGCTTGCCTGTGTGGAGAGCAAAAGGGTCAGAATGCAATCTGCCATTATACTATTGCAGCTCCTATTAGTGGTTATCTGACGACGTTTAAGCTTTTTATTTATCTCTATAAAAAGACGTCAGCATAGAAGTGCAGCTAACAAACCCTTCTTAGATGTCGTATCTCAACTCCAACCCTATTCTTGCTTCTCAAGTTCCTAGTCGGAATGTAAACATTGCAGTGCATGGAAAAGGAAGTCTTCGCCGGAAGTCCTTTATCGCTAACTGCTGGCTACATTGGAAGCCCGGAAAAGTCGCACGTCACTCCCAAAGGCGACTTTTGTCGTCAGATGTTTACTGATGGGTTTTGAGATCGCTAAAATGGGGACAAACATTTGGCTTTTGTCTTCCTGTGGAAATGGAAATCCCTGATCCTACCTCTGTGGTCTGTTAGGGCCGCAAAAACAGAAGTAACAGTGTGACTACTTCACTAAAACCAGGCCTCTGTCTTGGTCCCACACACATTCATCAAGTGTTAGTTTTTGCCATGTATTCATGCATGCAGGAACACCATTAACAGCTATAAAGCTCCATATTGCACATATTGACTACATTAAATGGTCGTTATTAAGAAGAATTTGAGACTGCATTACAGGATAACACAGCACTTGGATGAAAAGACAGAGTCATTCATGTCATTCAATATTTAATACTTGATCAGTCCCTTAATGGGCAGTTTGAGGCAGACATGTTTGCTTTGACAAATACATTCATTCACACACAGAAAAGTGGCATAAATATATATATAATAGGAATAGTTGAGATATGTCAATTATATTCAACACCATGAGGGCACATTATCAAGGCAAAGTTAAGACATGACAGAAAACAAGTGCAAGATTCAACACTATTAAATATCCGATACGATGCAAACACCTTTATTAATCCCACAAGGGACACTTTGTTTGGAGCGGCTTGCTGTAAAAACCAAAAAATCAATGAAACGAGAGCTAAATGTGGAATGAAATAAATTTAACAAATCTGCAGAGCATCTAATCGAATAAAAGAGGGGATAAACGATTTTGAATCCCTTTTTTTTTAGCAGGTAGAAAATTGTTGATGACAGGAGAGAATTCCCCCGTAAGAACATGTCCAGAAGAAGCCGTTCTCGGTGCTCTATGGAGGATTTTTCTGTTGCTAAATGAATTAAGATGTCTTCGTTTCACTCCAGTGATCTCAGAACAGATTTTAACAATACTGTTCAGGCGGTTTCCGTCTTTAAAGTTATTCTATTAATCCATTAAAGTGAGCTCGCGGCAGGCTGCTGCTTTCCTGAACAATAGAGCGTCAGTATTTAACCTTGTCTAGTAACTGTACCCTGTGAAAGTCCACAGGCCTGTAGCTTTCCATCCAACTCACACTGTTACCACACTGTGACAGGTGAAGATAATCCATCACTGCAATTTTACACTGACTGTTTGCAGAGAGGCTTAGATATTCAAATGCGGCACAAGGTTGCTGGACTGAGTTCTCAGTAAAGAAGCACAAAGAGATATTTTTCTTTTTTAAGGAGCTGTTTCTTTGATTCAAAGTCAGCCTCAATTATCGCTCAGTTGAAAAGGTTTCTTTCTTTTAAATTGTTGTTTCTCTGCTCATGTTTCTCTCTGCTTTTGTTTCCTTTAGGCAACATCAGGAACACAGAGCGGCTGAGCTATGACAAGCAGCAGAGCTACAAGATCATGGTGACGGCCTTTGACTGCGGTCAGAAGAGAGCAAAGGAGGATGTGGCGGTGCATATTGATGTCAAGCCTGTGTGCAAACCCGGGTGGCAAGGTCAGAGATAAAGAAACAGCCACAGAAACACTCACACAATGCCTTCTTTTAGCGTGCAGTAAATGTAAGAAGTGTACCTATTAATATGCTGCCCTAAAGTGCCCTGACATGTTGTCTAAACGTACTTAAATGCAAAGCAACACCATCAAAATTGGAGCAGGTGGTTCTGTGCAATTTTTGAGCACTTCTGTTCCCTCGAGGGAATTCTATCTCGTTTTAGAACGAACGTCTCTCGAGGAAATCAGAAGACCTGACAAAAACCTCCAGAGGGAAAGCAGACCGTTTTTTCTCCCCCCTTCCTTTAACATGCTAGCAGCTTGGTGTTCGAGCGAGCCTGTCTCCCCTGCTGCTTCACCTGTCAGCGCTGACAGCATCTAAAGAGTCAAGCTCACACAGGACTGAAAGAGGAAGACTGAGAGAGACAAAAGGGGAGAGGGGAGAGGAAGGAAGACAAAGATAAAAAGGGAGACTGAAAAGGCAACTCAAGGGAGGAAACAGACAAACAAAGTTACAGTAAAGGAAAGAGGTTATTCCTACTGTCTGAAAATCACAGAGCATGTATGACCTTACCAGGATATGTCTTACTGTCTTACTGTATCCTGTGTAGTTAGCAAAACCCTAACTGTACTGCTGTCGTGTCAGTTGTAAACTACCTATACCAGTATCTGGCCCAACTACGAAAAGTCGTTTTGTAACTAGGCTTTTTGTGGTTCGTCATTTTCTTGAAAACTCTTCTGCACTCAGTGGAATCTATAATTTTGCACTCAATCGAACACTTTCTCCAATTTTCCATCATGATAACAGATTCTTCTAGTCACACCAGAGTACTGTATCATTATGCTAGCTAGCGGAAAACCATCCAGTGCTTGCTAACCTTTTGATTTTCCTGCTCTTCTCTCTGCTGTTCCTGATCTTTTCCCCCAACATGATAAATACTCTAAATATATATAAATCCACTATATTTAGTAAGCATGAACTTTTTCTGCGATGGTGTTTTTAAATTACGTACTCTTCATGACTTAAATTTAGCTAATTACCCAGGAGAGCAGTACCCTAAAAGCTAGCTTACAGATTAGCATACGATGCTTGCTAACCTTTAAGATTTTTCTGCCTGCTGTTCCTGATGTTTTTGCCCCCAACATGTTATCATGTTATAGCATTTTAAATCTACTAATCCACTATATTTAGTAGACAAAGTCAATTTTGCTAATTACCCTGGAGTGCAGTACGTATAGGCTAGCTAGCTTTGTTTATGCAGGAAAGGCATACATATGCGTAACCAAATATAGCGCTGTGCTAGCTGTTTTATTGGAAATATAACCATTACCGCTCTTTGTTCATGTGATAAAAGGAGTTAATGAGGCTTGAATTTAGAAAAGAGCATTTCATAATAAATTTGCTTTAAAAAATGTAAAGATAATTATACTGTTTTGCTTTAAAGGTGCTCAGTTTTTATACATGTAAAATACTTCACATATAACTTCAAACACTTAGTCGTGCCAATGTGTGAACAGTTTGTAATGTAAATGGTCTATGTAAGGACACCACTGCCTCTCTTCACCTCCTCTTCAGCACTCATGGTGCTAACATTAGCTTACAAATGGAGTCCAATAACTTCAACGAATGAACAGCACCCACCACGACGCAGAGTCCAACACAAAGCACAAACATGTTTGTTCGAGTTTGACCAAGTGATGGGGTAAAGTAGCCTAACAACACTGAAGGCAGGTATGGTTGTGAGTCAGTATCTTATTTTTTAAAAGCCAACTATACTACAACTACAACTTACTTTCCTGTTACACCAAGAAAGGATGAGAGAAAGTAGGGTCAACAATGACAGTGAAGATGTACACTCTCACTCCCAGGATCACGTTCACATGATTATTCTATAGATGAAGAGGGTACATGGCTCAGAGTGGATCAGAGTGTTTATTTGAACAGTAAAGGGCCCATTATTTACCTTGAGTATGTTATACACATACAGAATGGTTTCATTTATGTTTTTTGGCTACTCTAAAGCTACACGCTAACTCACGTGCTGTATTTCCAGCTCATTGTCTAGTGGCATCGTATAGTTTTGTGCTATGATAAAAGAAGATAATTTAGTAGGAAAAATTAGAACCTTATGTTACAGACAAGATGTTTTACAGCCAAGGGAGCACACAGTGAGATGACGTGAATGCCAGTTGTTTGGGATTTCGGGACACTGGCTGAGGGAAATGTCAGTGCACATCACAGAGGGGAGGAGGGGCAGCTCAGGGAAGAGTCAGCTTTGAGAAGGTCTGAAATGGCATTAGAAGTTTATGTAAATGTCATCTTTGTATAGTATAGTAGACCTCTGAGGGACCAGAGTGGGCCTCAGAAAGAAAGAATTTAAGAAAAGATATAGTTTGTATTGAACCAGACTGATTTATAGAACAATAAAACTACTGACAACAAAATAGCAGCTCGATTTTCTTCCTGCTCGGAGGGAATGAGCATCATTTTTGAGATGCCTGTGATATCACGCTTTATTGACTTGCTGCATTTGAGCCACAAAAAAACACACAATTGCTTTCATATCTTGCTAACACTCATCAATGTTGCATAATTCTTTGAGATTTGGCTCATAAAAGAGGCTGTACTGCATAATCCTGCTGTAAAACCATTAACCCATACTAGCTTAGAGCCATGAATAAAACATAAAGCAGTGATGCACTCAAACAGCAAGTCTTTTGTACACGTAACCTTATTTAACTTGTGTGTATGAAGGTCAGCAGTGTTTCTGCTACCCGTTTTTTTGAAGAACGCCCCCCGGCATAAATAAAGGCTAAATACGACCTGCTCCGACTCACCTCCCGCTCCTCCTCGCCTACCTCATCACACTTTGTTTCCCTCTCTCTGAATGTCTGTCTCAGGAGACTTGATAGCATATTCTGCCAGCTTGGCAAGAGATACTAGGTGTCCACCTACTCACACACACACACACACACATACACAGGAGCGATCACACACACTCACCGGTGTACACAGTCATGCTTGTGAATCCACTGTGATTTAGAGATTCTGGTACATTGAGGATAAATATAACACCTGGGTAATGAAAATATAACACCTGGCAACAGGATTGACAGCTACAAGGAGGGCAGCAGCCCTTCATATCCGACCTGTCATGTTACTTAGAGAAAATTCCAAGCTTGAGTGTTTCCGTATTTCCTGCCACACAGCTAGTTCTGAAACCACCAACTGTACATTAACTTATAATTTCTGTGCGTTGAGAGGAAAACAATATTAAAAACAACATGTGGGTCATAAGGTGAGCAAAGCTTAAAGAACAGATATACTAAAATGCATGTGTAGATCACGTTAAGTGCAAGCACCAAGAGTGCCTCTTTATAAACATTTAAAATAACTCATTTGATAGATTTTTAGCCTGTTCTGCCTCATCAGATTTCCTTGTCCAGACACAAAACTCTTCCAGGCTACTGTATAACAGAAGTACAACCTTTCTAAAATGTAACCTCATCCATCCATTCTCTATACCGCTTATCCTGTTCAGGGTTCAGGGTTCAGGGTTCAGGGTTCCTGTTATTGGAAAAGAGGCGGGACACACCCTGTACTGATCACCAGTCAATCACAGGGCTGACACACAGAGACAGACAACCTTTCATGCTCACATTCACACCACGAGCAATTTAGAGTCACCACTGAATCTGAATGTCTTCGGACTACGGGAGGAACCCAGAGTACCCGGAGGGAACCCACACGTGCACGGGGAGAACATGTAAATTCCACACAGAAAAGCCCACTAACCACTGCACCACTGTGTCGCCAATGTAACCTCAATGAAATACATAAAAGATGAATGAGGCCGACTCCACTAACAAAGAGGCAGATTTAAATTCGAGTATTCTTATAGAAAGTGAAAAGTTATTGTTGAAGTGGTATTAGTTTTAGAGAACATCAATATCAAAAACGGTCTGAAGACAAAAACAGTCCGACAGTGGTTTAAGAAAAGACGAGACAAGCAGAAGTATCTCATGATAAACAGAAATCTTCCATTTTCTTGTCAAATCACAGAGGAACTACAACAAACATGGTACTGGTGCTTCGTATTCTCACTGTGTGTGTATGATTCAGTGATTCAGAGTGCTACCCGGAGAAAAGGTCAATTTAAGTGAACTCTTCAAGAGGGCTAAAAGGAATACGAGACCTCTCCCAGCTAGCTCACTTTTTAGGGGTGAGACTGATATGGACCTCACTTATCATAGAACATACAGTAACAATGTTGTAATGTTAGAACATTAACTACTTACTCTAACTACTAAACTTTTTTAATCCCTTAAAGGTTGGAACAAGCGGGTGGACTATGAGCCAGGGACTGGAAGCAGGCAGCTGTTTCCCAAGATGCGCTTGGAGACGTGTGGAGGTCCCCTGTCTGGTGTGAAGGCGATGGTGGAGCTGCAGACCAATCACATCGGGAAGGGCTGCGACCGGGAGACATACTCTGAGAAGTCTCTGCAAAAACTCTGCGGTAAGTAGAGAGAAAGAAGAAGAGAGGCACAATAGTTGAAGTGGAACAAAGTGATGGAGTGAAATGCCTTGATGAGGTAGTGCCGTGCTGTTGTAGAGTAGAGGAATATGAGAGAGCAAAGGGTAGTAATAATAATGAGCGACAAGGAAAAATGTAATTCAAAGCAGAAATTACCTCTTGACATCTTTGCCTCTGCAGTCTATTAATACGCCCGTTTCTATGCAATTTTAATCCTGGAGACTATTTTGAAATATTTTCTTCTTTAATTAAGTTTCCAAACGCTCCTCCGACCTGTGACACGTGTTCATTAGTGCCTTCTATTTATACTCCTGCTACATGGCTATGCGCTGTAATATACAGTACACTATAAGCTTTTTATTCTGAGGCACATTGAGTCCAGACTGTTGAATGTGATGTTCTTTATATGTATTCTCTCTGTCATCTTTACAGGTAAAGAAAGATCATGACAAGCACTTATAAAGAAAAGAACATGTAACATGAGGTCAAGCCAAAAAATTGAGAAACATAACGTTTTAATATTATCATTATCGTTAAAAATTAACACCCTTTAACAACAGACATAATACCAAGAGCCTGCTTTAAAAAGCATCTTGTAAGTCGTCTTTAAAAAGATTCGTGTGGTCGAGAGTTTCAGAGAAAAGAGACACATGAGGCAATGACTTTATGATTTAAAGGATCTGTCTGCTGTGTGTTTAATGAGCAGATAATGACTAGAACTGACTGATAGAGGATTTTTGAGGTTGATGCTGTGACCAACTTTAGACGGACAGTGAGTGTTTAATATGGCTTCAAATTTTGTGAATTTTTGAGATGGGATGATAGAAGTTCTTTGTGTTTAAAACCAAGTTTGAATGGCTCTGACTATACAAAGGAACATAAAAGTACAGAAATACTTTTGCATAGGACAGGTGCGTAGGAGAGGAAAACATCTATCACAAATGCATGTAAACTGGTGCTCTGCCTTCATTAGGGAAACAGTTCCTAAGTAAGGAGTAGCTGCAAGCTTGCAGCCAATCAACATGTCTAATACATTGATGTTGTACTCAATAAGTAAACTAATAAACTAATTATAGTAGAGTTGGTTATTTATTAATTAGTTTATTAGTTTACTTATTGAGATCATTGTTGATGTTGATTGAACAATTCTTTGCTTTAGAGGGAGCAAGTAAATAAGAGTGATGTGTTCAATGTCATGGTTTTAGTCAATACTTCGGCTGCACAATTATAATTATCAAACTTTTTTTGTGTTTTTTAACATTTGCTGTCAATCGTACACCTGATCAATATTTAACTTACTCTGAAAAAAGACAAAAATATGTATTTTGTCACATCCACAATCTGGGGATTTACTGTGTCTTGTAAATAAACACAAGAGAGGTGTTCTATCTACTGTATCTACAGTAAAGTGCCTTAATTAACCTTTTGTTTTTAAGATTTGTTTTTATCGGCAGGACACTTATTTTACAATTCCATTGCAACAGAGCAGGTGTATGCACATTTCTTTTAAACAGATAATAATAAATAAAATGCAGTAATGATATATTATGATGATAAACCAAATGTTGTATCAAATTACTAATGATTTTTATCATTTAGAACAACAATATATCACAATCATAATAAAAGCAACAATATCAGCAACAAAAAAAATATGAAAGTATAAGATCCATGCAAAGTAATGGTTGTAACAAAACACCTAAGAAACATGTAAAAAATACATACCAATATAAATGATAAATGCACATATCTAGTGCACATGCACCTTATTTCTAATGGAGTACATTGTACAAATATAATACAAGTTTCTCCAAAGTAGATTTATTTTGCGACCGTGGTTATGTGAGACATGCATCAACAAATAGCCAGCTATATTTGATTACAATATATGACCTCTGGTAGAAATCACAGAGAAATAAAGAGTCTCTGTTGATGTTGCTTCTCTGTTCAGCCGTCCTGACAATGTCGTACCTTCTGATTGGCACATCCAGGTGCAGCATCAGGCAGCACCGACCTCCTTCCTGCCCCTGGCCCTTCAACAAACTGGACAGCGTCTCTGCTGACTGACAGCGGCCGAGAGAGCGACCTCATCTACCGATTTGACGGGCATCAGGCTGCTAATGTCCCAGATCACGTGGTGCCACAGAACCTGACGGATCAGTTCACCATAGCCACGTGGATGAAACACGGGCCAAGTCCAGGACTCAGAGCGGAGAAGGAAACTTTACTGTGTAACTCTGACAAGACAGGTGAGGAGAAAATTACAGCACTAAACTACTTGTTTGTTATGGCAACATTTTTACACTGTGATTTCTTTTGTCTACTATAAACAAACTATAAACATAACACGATCAAAACCATCCTTTTAAAATAAGATAATAAAGCTAAGACTGAAGCCCACTATAATAAATGCCCTTTGAAACTTTCACATTATTTCCCTCTGCATGTCTGAATGGAGCTTCCTGAACTGTGTAATTAAGCGAGCCATCTGCACGTTGCACGCTCCCACAATGCTCTCACAGATGGCTTATTAGCTGAGGAAATGAGTAGCCTGATCTTGTGGTGCAAAACTGCAGAGTCGTCTGTGTTGGACCATCAGAATCTTATCAACCCTTTTTTTCACTTGCAACTTCTTGCTTAAAGATGTGAATGATAGCAGACGGCTCAGTGTGAGGGCCAGATCAGCACACACTGTGCCATGTATTGTTTCCCATCATTGCTCTGGGCGAGCCTGGAGACAGCAAAGCTGGCAGATAAGGACAAAATTACCATAAAAAAACACCATATAACCCAATTATTGCTTATCCCATGTTTAAAATGTATTCTCACAATAATAAAAGGTATTTTAGTATTTGACCTTAAAATTCTTTGTTCTTACTATTGAAAAGCTCACGCTGTGAACAGATTTTGGTGTTTTATGTTAACATTCTTTAACGAGAAGGCAAATTCGATGGACACAATTATATATATGGCCAATGTCTTTATTAAAATGCTCTTTCTTTGAAGATTGTCATGAATACTTAAATAACCTTAAGTTTTCAAATCATGACTTTGTCCTGTTTAATTTGTATTAAACAAATATAGAATGAGAAACTCTCCCTCTCCATTTCAAAGTAGTTTTAAAACCAAAAAACAGCAGGGATAGTGCCGTCCTGAATTGTGCAATACAATTATCCAAAGTCCTAATTTGTTTTTACAGTTGTTCTACAGTTTGAAAACACACACATTCACATACATTGTTTCATCTCAGTTTGACACCAAATTGCAGTGAATGAATACATTAATCCTGCACTTAACCTCGTATCGCATCGTATCACATCGGTTCGTAATACATTGCATCGTATCGCATCGCATCGCATCGCATCGCATCGCATCGCATCGCATCGCATCGTATCACATCACGTCGTAATACAACGTATCGCGTCTTAATACAACGTATCGCATCGCATCACATCGCATCGCATTGTATCTCATCGTATCGCATCATATTGCATCGTATCGCATCGCATCGCATCATATCGTATCATATCGTATCGCATCATATCACATAGCGTCGTAATACATTGCATTGTATCGCATCGCATCGTATCGTATCGTATCATATCACATAGCATTGTATCGCAGGGAATCGCATCAAAATACTAACGTTATCGCATCGCTATCGTATCGATATCATATCAATATCGCATCGTATGGATCGAATTATGTGAAACTGACACCAAATTGCAGTGAATGAATACATTAATCCTGCACTTTACCTCATATCATATGGTATTGCTTCGTATTGGATCGTATCACATGGTATCGCACAGTATCGCATCTATATCATATCAATGTCGCATTGTATTGATATCAATATCGTATCGTGAGTTACCCTGCGATTCCTGACCTTAAAAGAGAACCTGTCTTGTTGTTGAAATAGTTTGAAAGGCACGCAGTAGCCCAACACTTGGGTTCTTGTGTTATTAGAAAGAGAATGTGGTTCATACCCAACACCATGTCCCACATCAGGCTTATTTAGTGTTTATAAAAGTGGAGCAAGTGGCACACATCAGTCGATAATGTAAAAACAGAAATACTTCCAGTCTGCACTCTGTGACCAAGCCCAGTGGACCCTGGTATGGTTAGAAAAAAATCCAATAGCTTCCATACAAAACCTGAAGCAGCAGATGCCTCAGTTTTTTGTCCTCATAGTAGCAGGTATTGTCTGGTTGACTGATTCACTGTGCGATGTAGAGTTATTCATTTTTTTAATTAATTAATTTGTTAATTAAGTTTAATTGTGTGCTTGTGTTTGTGTCTTTGTCGTCCTGTTGCAGAAATGAATCGGCACCATTATTCTCTTTACGTTCACAACTGCCGCCTGGTGTTCCTGCTCAGGAGAGACTTCACTCAGGTCGACACTTTCAGACCCGCAGAGTTCCACTGGAAACTGGAACAGGTGAGGAGTGTGTGCGTGTGTGCATGTGTGTGTGCGCCCTAGCATAGATTCAGGGTGATTTTGTACAGCAGGTGAAGGGCTATCATTATTTGTGTAGTGAGGGGAGAGGCTCTTCATTCTAATTACCGGAGGCCCTCCATCACTTTCTTTCTGCTCGCTGCAGGAGATAAGAGGGTAGAAGACCCTGATATGCTACACACACACTCACACAAACACACAGCACAGCACCAAAGTGGAGAGTCTGCTTAGTTATGGGTAATGGCTCACCTGGCAGCAGATCTCTATTATCTGTCACGCTTCTGGAGAGTTGTTGGACTAATTTGCAGAAAAGCTTTCTGTTTCTGTCCTGCAGAAAGCCTCTGAAAGGAAACATTTACTCAGATACAAATGTATTTTTCTCACAGGATGTGACAGTGTTTTTCCTGTTGAAATTATCCTGATCATTCAGGCTTGCAGCGATATTCTGTGTTAGCGGTGTAAGTGTTAGCGCGTACACAGACTATACTACTTACTCACCGCCAAAACTGTCCTTTTGCTTTTTTAAAGACTTGTGTTTTGCTTTTATTAGGTAGCAGAGGGAAGATTAAGAGGAAATGGGAAGGAAATAGGGCTCCAAAGGTCAAACCCACAGTCCATGCATCGAGTACTTTGCCTCTGTAGGCGCCTGCTCTACCAACTGAGCTAAACCAGCGCCCCCTTTTGCTTTTTTAAAACCGAAACTACAATTATAAAGCGAAAGTGTCTGCTCCATACAGCAGTAACTGGAGGGAGATTACATAATTAAGGGGAATAGAATTGAACCTGAGCCATGTAAACTGCTGAGTAACAAGATGATGGTGGAGGATCTAAAGTTTATAATCAAAGTCATGCTGCATTTTCAGTGATTGAAGGCACAAGATAGACAGACAACACCTTCTGTACAGAGGGGGAAAACAAAGTCTCACAGATGGGAAATAAAGAAAATTATGAGCCAGTGTTTTCTCTTTGTTTGAGGAAGCTATAAAACACTCGGTTGTACATTCTGTTCACGAAGGACAGCAAAAAGTTAACTTTGTTCTGCTCATGTTCACGGTGTTCTGCGCAGACCTCACCTCCACTAACGTGATGCTCTACAGCAGGCTGGGTGAATCCGTTTGAATTCAGATACAGACGATGTGCAGATTATGCTCAATCTTGTTCAATGTCAGGCGTGATAGGTCAGAATCAGGTTTATTGCCAAGTAGGTTTACACATACAAGGAAGTTATCCTGGTGTTTCGGTGCAAAAATAATGAACACAGAGGGAGAATAAAAAAGGAGGAAGCTGCAATCAGCAGTCCTCATACTGTCAAGGAGTTTAAATTGAATAAGATAAACAATAAGCAATAAACAATAAAGTATAGTAAACAATAAAGAACGAAAAAATAAAAACAATATAATACAAAATATGTACAATAGGTGTAATGGGAGAGCTGTGCAAAAAGCTAAAAATTGTCAAACAAATTCCTAACCCTGGCAACCCTGCTGACATGTAATGACACTGTAAATACCCCCTGAACTACAACATGCAAGGCATCGAGGTATTCTATCTCAATGTTAATATACTAAAGTTGCGTCCCTTAAAGACATCATGAAGCAGGGTCAGCCCAGTGTGTCTGTGGAGCTGGAGGGATTATAGGTCTTGCTGAAGGACGCCTCAGTAAGACAGACCCTTGAATAAGACTGAAGGGTATCGCATCACTCCGGCTCAGTCGGCCGTCACCGAGCGGAGAAAATCCTTCTGTAAAAAAAGAAAAGAAAATCCTTGGAGTCAAAGTGATTGTCATGATAAGCCAATAAACTCCCTTTGCATGGGAAGCTCCCTTTTCCACAGACTCTCCTCGGCTCACTTATCATTGATGCTGGATGTGAATGTAATCTAATGTTTACCCCTGGGACACATGTTTATCCACCTCACTCTGAAATTATTAGAAAAATACATCATAATTACAGCCAGCTCTCAGACATCTGTGCTCACTAAGCAGATTATCACAGATTTGTATGTTTCCGTGTGAGTGTGCGACCGCGCTTCCTTTTGTTTCATTCGCAGGTTTTTTTTCTTGAGTGAGAAATTAAACAAAAGGCTTAACTTTCTTCTGTGCATGCAAACATGGCAGTGCCTCTGCCGGTGCTGCTCTGTGTACCTTCCAAACAGGTGCTTGTGTGTTCTGGGTCAGAGGGAGATTGAAAAGTTTTCCTCGGTCTGGTGTTCTTATCTCTGGAGGCTCGCAGGGACAGATGTGACGGAGGGATGGGGCGGCCAAGGAGCAGACTGCTGAGTTTTCTTAGCAAACACCCTGTAGTCTTCTCATTCTCTTTCTGTGTCTTATTATCTTTCTCTCATTCCCTCCCACACACACAAATCGACATGCTGTAGAGGAGCGGGGATCCTATTTGCTCCTTTAGTTAGATCTTAAGAAGGAGCATGGTGAAAGCACGTAGTGCAGTCAAAGAGAATACGTGATGAGTTACTCACCAGAACAAATCACTTGTGCAGAGACTCTCATAAAAAATGAATGGGAACTGGTCTGAGATACGGGAGGTTAACGATTGACAGGACATCATACTTAACATGAATGGACGACTTGAAGGGAAAACATACTTGTTATATCTGTGATGTGTTGCCTTTGCTTAACCTGCTTACTATGCCTCTTATGATTGTAATTTCTTGAATTTTTAAAGGTAATACTTTGTCAATTATCAGGTCATGCAAACATGGAGGTAAAAAGAGCAGTCGAACTGGTTAGAGGAAAATTCCTGTGAAAATGTGTCTTGTGGCTGGATTGCATTATTGATTAGCGCTTTCTGCCGAAGAAGAAACTTGTGTCTCTAACTTGTTTCACAATTGATTGGGTCTTTGTGGTGGATGCAAGGCGGCGGGTCTAGAAAGAAACCACTGCTCTCTGAACGAACTGACACCAGAAGCTCATGTGTGCCTGGTCGCAGCGTGCGCTGCGTCAGAGTGAAGCCAACTCATTGTCTTTGAAATCAATCGCAGACGTGTTTATCCGCAAAAATCTATTTGGATATTTTAGGCCTGAACCATTTAGTCAGCAAACGCGTCACAACTCATGAGCAGTGTGTAGAAAATTTTAGCCACAGAGATCCTGAATACGGCAGGAGAGGAGAGTTCATTCAGGCTCCTCTAGTGATTAATGTACACACGACCCCATTTGACGACCAAATATTACACCTGTCCTTTTCCTGCCGTGACAAGTCAAATTCTGCTAAATAATTACCCTTGTTCAGTCACTCACTACTCCCCAGTATATTAGAGGCGCTCATTAGCTATCTCTATAGTGAGCCTCATTGATTAATGTAGTGTTTTATGACTGTCATTTCAGCTCAGTCCACCTCAGAGACTGTGACAATATAGGGAGACAACACGGTCCGGCGAGTATGAAAAGTATTTTTGTTTACAAAAGTATAAGGAAACACGACATAACTTGGTATGAGAGATATCTGGGAGGCCTTTAAGGCAGAGCGCACCGGGCCCAGGTCCAACCTCCAACCAGGACACACCTCCCCTGCAACACAACACAAACCAGCACCAGACAGAGACACAGGATGGCCAGGTGGAGGGGTCGTCTCAGGGACGTTGCATTTTGTTAAACTGTGGGAATGCAGTGGTGTTTGGGGTGGCGGTTTAGCTCAGTGGTTAAATCAGGGGCCCATGTACAGAGGCTTCAGTCCTGCAGGTGGAGTCAGGCACAGCTGGGAGAGCTTGTCCTGAAGCAGAGCCAGGATGATGGTGTTGAAGGCAGACCTGAAGTCCACAAACAGGATCCTGGCATGGGTTCCTACTGAGTCCAGATGCTGGAGGATGAAGAGGAAGGCCATGTTGACTGCGTCTCTACGGACCTGTTGGCTCTGTAGGCGAACTGCAGGGGTCCAGGAGGGGGTCTGTGATGTCCTTCAGGTGTGAAAAGACTTCATTACCACAGAGGTCAGGGCGACGGGTCTGTAGTCATTAAGTCCTGTGGTCCTTGGCATGATCCTTAAACCATGAATGTGTCCCCTTTAAACACTTCTGTTGCCAATTTGGCACTTACAGAATGTGCAAGTATTTTGTTGTTTTCTTAATTTGCATATGTTTAATTAAAACACAGTGTTTTGAGCTCTCAGGGCCACCATACAAAAAACCGACCTGAATAAAAAACACTTGACTAGCATCACTAAATCACAAATCCTACAGAATAATGGGAAGTGACACGCTGTACCTTCTCTCCACACATTTTCTGACCTGTTTTACATTCTATTTCATCTTATTTGAATAACATATTAATACTTCTTTTATATCTCTATATCTAAGTATCTGCAGCAGTGCCTTGTGTTGAATAATGAGGACATGCTCACAGAGCAGTACAGACTGTTGATAAAGGAGTGTGGTGGATTGAGGCCAGAAGGAGGAGAGGTGACTGTGGGGTGTCACAGCTGCTTCTTACTGTCCTTGTTCCTCGAGCACTTAGAAAGGACACTCAATGGCTTCCGCGGCAACTCCATTTAGCTCTATTGATTTTGTAATTCTCACTGCGAGAGAGGCGGGGCGGAGGGGGATGAAAGGAAGCTGGCAGAGAGAGAGAGAGAGAGAGAGAGAGAGAGAGGGGCTCCATTTTGCACGTCGATCGAACACACTGAAGGAATGTCACATGTGACAGAAAGCTGTACTCAGGCATCTATAAGAATTGACTTATCTGTGATTGTGTAACACACACACAGACACACACAAACACGATGCCTCTTTACCTTCCTCTTTTTCAGCTCTGATAATAGAGGATGGATCACTACTTTCTATGTGCACATTATTCCTCTGAGTCTACAGGGAAGTATCAGTTCAATCCAGCTGTTCAAAGAGTATTCACTCACATTGAAAAGGCCCTATACAAATCATGATTCACTCCTTTAATGTCTTATAAAATAAAGTATGGGAGGAAAGTGTCAAACATACAAACAAAGTCAAATAAAGCAGAAGGAAAAGAAACAATTAGGATTAATAGAGAACAAGAACAAATATGATTTGCCTGTTTTATGACGACAGTTAAAACACTGAAAGGTTCTAAGTTTAACCAGCTTAGCGAGATAAGGGCCTGTGTCCACTAACGCTGTTTTTTTGCATTGGCAGCGCCCACGACCTCAGTTTCAGAGCGCTTCTCACAGGCGCTTTCTGTTGCTAGGTCACAAAAGTTGTCTGGTGGCACTTTTGGTTGTTTTAATGACCATTAAGTCTGTTCAAAATGTCTCTGTATGCTTAATATTTACTTTTATTCAAGGAAATTTCACAAAGAAAACATAAAAACAATGAAAATGAATCGTGTCCTGGCATCAGCAGCAGCCTGTTGTTATCTAGAGTCCCGCCTCGATTGATTTTGATTGGTTGGTGAGGGAGAAGTGACATTAACGAGTGTGGTGGTGTTCCGAAAGTTGATCTATTTTCATCAGAGAGCGCAAAGACAAAAGTTAGCTGACGCTAACTAACTAACGCTGAACTGCTTTGGTTTTGTATAGAAAGTAGGAGCTGCCAGTGCAACAATGCCGTTTAGTGGACACAGGCCCTAAAGCTAGTAATGTAGCATTGATCTACATCCTTTGAAATAAGGTGCTATTATCTCACAGGAGGTAGAAAGTGTAATGGGAAATAATCAATGTTAACAGAAGGGTTAGGGGGGAAACCAATACACAGTATTTTCCTCAGCTAAGGCCCAAGATTTTAAAAGATAAGACAAGTCACATCAATCTGAGATAACTGTACGATTGACTGTTGTAAATCACAGATAAACTTTCCAATTTCACCAATCACTGCTCCACACAGCTGCAGACGCCCTGCGATTCATCATTAATGTCTGGTGTTCGATTATAGGGACTGAATGTAGGAGTAGAACAAAATCTGCTTTATTACATGTCAATACAGCATCTACAGCTATCTGCCTTATCTGCCTGCTTGCTGTACCACGACTTGTTCTCTGCCCTGTGTTGATCCGAAGCCTCTCTTTGTTTCTGAGGAGATTAATTGGATGGTGGAGAGTGTGTTGCTTCTCTGCCTGTTTGTTGAAGATACCAGGAGAGATTGAAGTGCCTATTCAGAGACTGATTCAGGTCCATCCTGAACACTAGAGACTGACTGATTTGAATGATATAAGCATGCTTTCAGTGCCTATAGTGTTAAAAAACACAGGTAGCCGTATAGCAGTGAACAAGAGTATGATTTGCTTACCACACAGGTAAAAAAAAGTGTGAAATGATCTGCCGATCTCCTTGAAGTGACGTGCGTTTTGCTGTACTTCTTTCAGTCAGCATCAGCCTCTGCCCTCGCTGTTTACTCTCTTTTATGTACAATATTGTTTGCTATGAATCACTCTAATTTTCCAAGTCGTCCTATGACAAGGACACAGCATTCGGCATACTTTGGTGTATAAAGAGCACAAATTGGCAATGATGGAAGACTCATTTTCCTCTTTTCTATAACAGATAAACAGAAAAAGACAGAGAGGCAGAAGATATAGAGCTTCGCCTCAAGGTTGACATTTTCAGTGTGTGTTTACTTTATTTCTGGCTTCTATTTTTCAAATGAACTTGCTTTCATGCTCAGCTGTAATTTGCCCCCTTTAAGGCCTGGCCCACACTAAAAGATATTTAAAATCTCAACAGATGTTAAAAATGTGATTGTGATTGAACTGTTTTGTTCATGTAGTGTGTGGGGAGCGACACACTAACAGATTCATTCACCAACAACCAGAGTCCTGACCATAGACTGTATGAAAAATGGCCGACATGACAGCTCCTTTAAAGTGAAGCCAAAACATTTGGAGCGCCCCCTGCTGACTGGCTGCAGTATAGGTCATAAAGCCCGCCTCTTCCATGTTAACAGACGGGACATGAGTCAAACTATAAAATCAAAATACACACCAAACAAATATTTCTCAAACATGGTTTCTGTCATTATAGTTAGTTCTTATCATGCTGATTTATGTCCAAGTGTTCATTTTTCTGACAAGTTTATCTTTAATTATTTATTTGATGCTGTCAAAATGATGATTGACAGCTCTGTTGACAAATACGGCTCCTGCAGCCGATCAGTTCTGGATTAGCAGAACAGAGGAGGATCGATGAGAGGAGCTGTAACTAAAACAATCACTACAGTCATTGAAGTTTACATATCTGTGAACGTCTGCTTCAGACCAACACAAGAAGCTGTTCTGCTGTTAAATACGTCAACATGCGGGATCTTTGCTATTTCTTTTCAGTAAGTTAAGTGTGTGTTTTGGTTAGCAGAAGTGGCTATGCCGATCTACCATGCAGCTCTGGCTCCAAATGACGTCACCATCACAAAATGGCAGCGCCCATCAGAGGGGCTATTTTTGCTTCAGTTTTGTACAATGAGAGCAGATGGAGACACGTTGTCCATCTATATATGCAGTCATTGGTCATGACTCTCAAAACTGGAAATCTCGCTAAATATCTCGCGGTCAAACGTGACTTTAGGGAGACAAACATGGCGGACGACGGGCAGGAAGAATTAGCAATGATAGTTCTGGACTTTTTACTGAAAATTCACAAAGAAAAAATTATTGATGAAGTAGTGGAGATGACGTGAACATGGGCTGTACATGTTCACATCATGCTTTAGGTTTACTTTTGCCACTATGGCGGAGGTTGTTGTGCTCCCCTCTTCAGTCAGCTGGCTTCCCAATTGGCCCAGAGTGTGTGCTCGGCTGCTTACTTTTGTCTGAAGAAACTGAATCGGCCTGATTATCTTGTAGTGTGTACCCCGCCTTAGGCACTTCCTTTGATACTCCTACTGTCTGTAAAGCTGCTGCATCTCATTGTGTATGTATTTACAGAGTGCATTTGTGTATGTGTGTAGGAAGCATGTACCTAATGCCAGTATCTTCTGCTTATAGACCACTCTGCAGTCACACCCAGTGCACTATAGGCACTCCATAAGCACCCAGTCAGCACACTGATGTACTGACGGACGGTTTCTTCCTGTTTCTCCCTCCATCACGCCACCTCTCTATCCCTCTGTCTCATCACTGATCTAGTCTTCCCCTTTTCCAACTGCTGCTTCTAATTTAGAAGAAAAAAGTCTTTTCATGCTGACCTCAAAGGTACAACTGAAATAATCCATTGATATTTTATCGCTGCATTTAAAAGTAAGAGCCGGTGAGATTACAGACGAGACGGAGCGACGGACAGACAGAGATTTCAAACGTCCTGCGGTTAAACATGATTTCAAAGCAGACCTTTGGCTTTCCTCTTATTTAATCTCTTCCCTCACATCTTACTTTGTTTAGCTCTTTCTGTTGTGTCGCTGACATGAATCAGATCTTGCAGATAGCCAACCTTTGTCAACATTCTCGGTTAAAACTTCTCAAAGTAGACCTTGACGCATTCTTTAGATAATGATACTTTTCCTTTTCGACTACTTCAAACTCCATCATGTTTTATGATTGCCTCAGGGTATTATTTATTACTATTATGAGTGTTACAAAGTCTACATCACAGTGTACTGCATCTTACTGCTCTACACAACTATTACTCAGAACTGCTTCTGAATGACAGATTTTATACCCAACATGTCAAACTCGCTATAAAATCTTATTTTCTTTCTCTCTTTCTTTTACAGTTTTGATTTTATTCCCTCTCCTTGTCACTACCTACCACAACAGTGACACCTAATAGGCTGGCATCAATAATGCAGAACCATAACAGTGGCAGAAAGAGGAGAGCAGAGGAGAGGAATGAGAATAGGAACAAAGGACGTGAGAAAGGTGGCGGTTAGGACAGAGCGAGGAGGTGGAGGTGAGGAAATCAGAAGAAGGGATAACAGATGAAAGTAGTTCAGACAAAGCGGCATCAAATAAGTAAAGGTTAGAAGGGGAGAAAATGTACCCTTTAATTATCTTGTGATTTCTAAATTCACAGAAGTTAATGCATCAATCATTATCAATCATGATTACACAATGATTCTGATTGGCTAATCAGACTGTGGTTAAACGGACCACAGTACGGGATACAGCGGTGTTTAAAGACTTTAAACATTAAGTAAACATTAAACGGAACACAGTGCAGGATACAGCGCTGTTTAAAGACGGTGAACATGTAATAAACATTAACATTAAGAGGGTGAATGGAAAGGAAAATGTCAACAGACTCTGACAGTTGCGAGACAGAAAACCTAAATCAGGTGCTGAGCTGATTCCTGTGGGCCGTCCTACTTTTCTTACTTTACAATGAGTGGAAATATTTACATTGAAAGTGAGTAAAACCAGCTAGGTTAGCTCATTTTAATGTGAGTAATAACAGCCAGGTTAGCTCATTTTAATGTGAGTAAAACCAGCTAGGTTAGCTCATTTTAATGTGAGTAAAACCAGCTAGGTTAGCTCATTTTAATGTGAGTAATAACAGCTAGGTTAGCTCATTTTAATGTGAGTAATAACCGCTAGGTTAGCTCATTTTAATGTGAGTAATAACAGCTAGGTTAGCTCATTTTAAGAAGGCTACAGAGTAACAGAGTTAACCGTTGCTATGGACACAGCTCTCAATGTGAGTGTAACAGACTACTTTTTAACGGAAATATAATCATTTTTAAATGAATAAAATAATTTCCTAATCAGTATTTGTTGTCAAATAATTCATTTCACAACTAGGAAGCCGTGTAATAAGCGGGATAATGTATAGTGAGCAGGTGGTTATCGTGGAGGAACCCCTCCCAGAGTGAGACAAAACCCTGTGAATCTGCTCACTATACATATTATCCCTTATGTATACCATCACTGAATCCTTCACATCCTGAAATCAGTGCTGCAAAAACAGCCAGCAGCTCTTCGTACCATAAAAAAGAACACATAAATTCTGTTTCTCACAATATAAAGAAGTCTCCATCCATCTTAAACCTCTCCAATGCATCAAAATAATCTTGACCCTATTAAAGGACGCCTCAGCAGCCAGCAGAGTGTCCTCATTATTCTGTTTATGTCAGCAGATTTAAATGCCTCGTGGCTATTTGTGAATAAGGGTTTGTTTTCCCCCTACCAAGATGCACAGTCTGGTTTATTACCTGAATTTTATAACCTATACTTGCTCAAAGCAGGATTCTGGACTGTACTCTCCTCATTAGCAGCAGCTGTGTCTAATTGTTTAGCCAGAGATCCTTTAGGTGACAACCTGAATTCAGCCTCCAGACTCCACAGTGTTTTCTGGGTCCAATTGGCTCTTATCTTCCTTCTTTGGTGCTGATGTAATAGGATCTCGTAAATACGCCGTGGCAGATTTCCACAAGATAGACAGGCTTATCTCTGGTGTTTACTCTCAGCAATAAAACACTGCTATTGCATGGTAATATACTGAACAAAGGATATGTGTATCAGTAAGGTAGGGTTAGTTTCCAGCATCTGAAGCTGAATCTTTATTAGGATGGCAGATGGTTCCAGTAAAAGAGGAATGATCAAGGTCTTTCTATAACAGCTGTACAGTCCTTAACCCTGACCAGCTTACCTGAAGGAGATTCTATATTCTTTTATCAGTAGGAAAAGATAACCATGCAGACTTTTGTCCAACTGTTGAAATCTAGATCATTATAAAATTGCCAAAATGTGGAACTGTAAGAGGAGTCGGATGTTGGCTGTTTAGAGACACAAAATCACCTCACAGAAGCATGTGGAAAAAGATAAAGGTATCAATGTCGTGGGGAGAATTTAGGGAAAGTGATGGAGTGCAAGTACTTTGCAGAACAGGTTGTTCCCCATGAAGGAAGTACAGAGCGCTTGTCTTTACTTGTTATTGTTTTATCAAAGATGAAGATGGAAAAAGTTGTGTATAGTTGCCTTCATACTTTTGGAATTTAATGATGTGTGAAACAGCTTTCCTGGCTTTCTCCTAATAGACCTATTCTGGACAGACATTGACCTGTCATAGCAGAGAAAGAACAAGTTACAATTGAGTTAATGATGGCTCAGTTTCATTATAATTAACAGCATGCAGCACAATACCACATCACTGGTAACTGGAGCTAGCTTACCTCAGTTGAGATGCAGTTGTTTTTAATGTTAGCAATTACAACTCCTTTTCCTGTAACGAAATGCAATATTGTTTTTAAGGTGAAAAAGGTTCATTAAAAAATCTTCACACTTACCCTGTTTTTTATTACTGCTTAATAGACTTATGTTGAGGTAAATAGTGAGCATTGTGCATTCAACAGAAAATGTTTTCCACTGAAAACGTTATGACATGTCAGAGTAAGAAAATAGGAGGAAATTATAGTGAATATATACTTATATAGCACCTTCCTAGTCAGTCAACCACTCATGGTTTTACACTACATGTCACATTCACCCTGTCACGCTCACATTCTTACACTAATTTTGTAGTTTTCCACGATCTGAGTCAGTGGACGCATGTAGATGCTAAACAGAAGAGGCCCAAGAATGGAGCCTTGGGGAACTCCACATGTAATTCTTGTCTGCTCAGATCTGAAGTTATCTATAGACACAAAGTAGTCCCTGTCCTTTAAATATGAACCAAACCAGTTTATGTAGAAAGGGGGAGGAGGTTGGGGGCCACCCTTCTGATTAAAAGGGGACCCACTCTACCTCTGAGCCACGGCTGTCTCTTAATAATAAACTTCATGATTGCTGAACTCTGTGTATCTTTTTCAGTCTCTGGGCCCTCGGGTTGTTGTCAGTCAGGCGAACTGTGCTTTTCCTGTCAAAATTTCAGCTGTAAAAAGGCCAGAAATGTGCTACAGAGTCCTTAGATGAGGTCAGTTTAGAGCGACTGTGTGGGAGTTTTGTTGGTATGTGTGAGTTTCAGTCGGAAAGGTGGGTTTCTTGCCCCGGAGAGGCTGTCTGTTATTCACCTGCCGGAATATTTCAATTCAGTAATCCTTTTGGCATTTTTCTGTAAGGCAGCTGTTCATTCTGTCAAGAGCATTTTGTAGATATCGAGCTCAACTTTTACTCTGTTAGGCTGCACAGCTTCACTGTACTGTTGCTTTCTGAGCGGTAAAAGGAAGTCGGATAAAAAAATAGTTTTTCAACGAGGAAATGTTACTTTCCACACTGCTCCCCAAGCAGGCTATGTTTACCCTTTTGCCTTCCAAAATCTGTTTTCCTTGGATGAATATTACTGTCTGACTCAACCATTCAACTTTATTCATCAGAGATTTATTCATCAGAAAAGGAAGAAATAGTAACTTTGGAAGTGCAGGAGCAAAAGCTATAACTGTCCTCTCCATGTGAGTACAACATGTGCCCTTCCATGCACAGTACAAAGTGAAAATACAATTTTTTGGAAAACAGAAATTTTATATTTTAATATGAATGGAACGCATGAAAGGAACAAAAAATGTATTTTAAAATGTATATATATTTGCAGGGACATGGCCTTCTATCTGCCACCACAGCTGTTTCTCTCTCTGTTGTGTGACTCCTCTGGTGATTCTGTTATTCCTTAACAGCCCTGCAACCTGCTTTGGGACCAGCTCATTACAGTCTTCCACCAGTCATTGTCTTGTTACACTGTTACACAGGGTAATACTTTTAAATTCCCACTGACTGATGTGCCTTCAGACATCCCACATGCACACAAACATGCCTCTAAAAACAGACAGAGTACTGCTGATGGTAGCTGCTAATTATGTGTTTATATACCGTGTGCGCTGGCATGTGTGTGCATCTGTTAAAGTAGGGGAATGATTTGTCAGCAACCTAAACAAATTGACTGCTGGATTGGATTCAAGCCTTTAACTACAGTTAGTCACGTACAGTGTCTGCACATAAATGACTGCATGACAAGACACTCATAATATTTAATCTCTTACAAGATGACAAACAATGTTTTAATATTTACAAGTTATTGCGTACAACGACATAAAAATATAAACATCGACATCAACATTGACTGATCCCCTCCTGCTTTAACATTCAGGCATTAAAGTCTCATTAGGAGTGTATTGAGAGCTCCTGCTGGTAAGGATTTGTATGCATGCATTTCTACACAAGCATATAGAAATAGAGGACTTTATTTTTTCATGTCCTCTATTTCTGCTTTTCAGTCAAAAGACACAAACAGGGAGGGAAAATGAGAGACAACAAGATAAGAGATCAAGGGAGAAACAATCAGGCTCCCTGTGTGAGAGAAATAATGTGACTCAGTTTGTTGCTGTCATATTTTCATACTGCACAAACTTGATGAAAATGTCTCCTGGAAGTGAAGCTTTATAGTCTTTTTTTCATTTCCCAGGGGTATTTTAGCCTTTCTAGCTGTGTGACTGTCTTGTCTGCCCATCAGGCAGTCCACCACTTTGGTCCGAAATGAATTTTTCAACACGTATTTTATGGATTGCAATGAAATGTGGTTCAGACATTTATGATCCCCAGAGGATGGTTTCTTCTGACTTTGACAACCCCGTTTTTCTGTGAAGACTAAAACATCTCAACAGCTATGGTGTTCCCTAAAATTTAGTTCACGCATTCATGGCCACTTGTGTGAACCAAGGTTTTCCACTCTGATTTCATGTACAGTAGCGCTGTTGCAGCCAATTTAGACTTGTGTATGTTTGTGTGCGTGAATGTGGGCGTGTGTTTATGGTAGGCACTATGGTTGCTATGGGTTACCTGCACAGCTGTGGGCACACGTGGTGATTAGTCACATGAAGGCTAGATAGGGGAGACACAGCGTTGGAAATGACTTCAAGTTCCCTCAAGTGGCATGTTTTGTAGTTAGATTGCCGCTACAAGTGAACACTTGTCTGAGGTCAGACAGTTGAAACTTACTAGAATCAAACACAGATTGCATATGTTCAAAAGAAATGACAACAGTGCTTGCACAGAAATATACAATGGTATCATCTGCCTAAAGAAATAGGGAGGCAATAATATTAAGACCAACATCGTTTAAGTAAAGAGTGAAAAGGGGGGGGGGGGGGTCCTAAAACCGATCCTTGTGGCACACCTTTGGTGACATTAAGAAAGCTGAAGAAAAGACCACTGAGTTGACTCATTGTTTTCTATTAAAGGGTTAATTTGAGAACCAGCCAACAGTTTGGTCGGATAGGCCCATGTCTGAGTATCTCTAGCATAAAATGCTATCATCTACAGTTTCAAATACCGGGGGGCACTGGATTAGCTCAGTGGGTAGAGCAGGCGCCCCATATACAGAGGCTACCCATGGAAATGTTTTGTTCTAAGAACATTCTGAGAATGTTACATGCGATGTACTGGTAATGTTTTGAGCTAGAAGTTTTTATTTGGTTCCCAGAATGTTCCTTTTAATAGCAGGAGAAAGTTCTCTGAAAACATTTTCAGAAAGTTCCAGTGAGAATGTTCTTTTGTTAACAAATCACAATTCAGAAATGTTTTATAAATAGTAAACAGTTCAGGCCGTACTAACATCCTGAAAAGATCCTCAGCATGTTGCAGGAAGCATGTTCTACCTTTGTTTTTATGTCACATTGAGCAAATGTTTTATAAAAGGCATTCTGACATCCCAGGCCTCAAAAACATCCTGAAAATATCTTCAGAATGTTGCCGTTAAAACGTTTTGTCTTAGTTTGAGTTTTAACGTTACAAGAACTTTATTTGAAGTGATAAACGTCCTGAAAACGTTCTCTGAACATTAGATTAAAACGTTTTCTTTCAAACGTAAGTAGAACTTGTAGGTAATGTGAGCCAATGTTATGGGAACGTTCCCTGCTAACTGGGTACAGTCCTCAACGCAGCGGCTGCAGGTTCCACTCCCGCCCTAGGACCCTTGCTGAATGTCATCCCCCACTCTTTCCTCCCAATATTTCCTGTTTAGCTTCAGCTGTCCTATAAAGGCCGAATGGCTCAAAATACTGTTTCAAATACTTGTGACAAATCAATAAAAAAAGCAGTACAATAGTTCTTTGTGTCCAAGGTTTCCCCAACATCATTTACTATTTTCATGACAGCAGTTACTGTTTTGTGCTGCTTCCTTCTGGTGAATCCTCTGTAAAGTTGTTCACACACAAATAATCTTTGATCTGGTCATCATCTGCATTTCAAGGACTTTAACCCACATAAAAGGGAGCATGGGACTAGGTCTAAAGTTATTCAACAACTTGGGAACTTCACCCTTTAATAAGGGGTAACATATGCCGTTTTACTAACATCAGGAATAACATTTTTTAAAACATCAAAATCACGTGACAGTAGTTCAGTAATGATGTCTGCATTAGGGCGTCAGAAGCACAGATTTTAACTCTAAAGAGCAGGAAAAACTTCACACCTAGCCAAAAGAGCTGCCGACAAGTCAAACAAGTTAAAAAACATCAGGCTTCTCTCGTAATTCTATTTTTTCACTTTCTATCTTTTTCAGTGACCTCCGCGGGCAGTCAGCCAGCCAGCAGCTAAATGAAAGTGGCAATTTATTTTGCCTGTCGAGACGAGAACACATACAAATCATTGATGTGAGCTGGTGAAACTAAAACACAGTCATTGTTAATAACATTCTTGGAATCAGTGGATATCTCAATCTGTTTACAGGAAACTAAAAAACAGTTATACTTCAACTTTGTTAGAGGAGTTCTTTTTTTTTAAATTCTGTTTATATTATAAAATAACTATTAAAGTTGACCCCAAACTGTCGCAAAATACAATTAATTGGTTTCACAGGAAAAGGTAGTTTTATGAGCTACAGCCACATAATCCTGTCCGGCCTTGACTGGTGAGGTTTAGATCTTTTCGTGGTCATATAAGGACGCACTCTATGTAAATGCATAATAACTAGCCATAATTATTCTAGTACATACTGAGAGATGTGATACTGTGTGGGAGGGGTGTCTGGGATATCCTGTGGGAATTTCTGTCTCTTCACACTCCTAGTGAGACTCCACGTTCTAAATTGAACATCCCTAGAGAGTCATGGCTGCTCCAACAAAGGTCTCAACCCCATTAGTTCATATAAAAGCTTGAATAAAACAACAATTTGTGTGTGTGCGTGCGTGTGTTTGTGTGTGTCTGTGTAGCCACTGAGCCTTAGAGAGAAATCTAACAAAATGAAAATCTATCTGAATGTTGTATCCGTCCCTGCTATTCTCAAAGCAGCAGATTTTCTCCTCTTCAGTGCAAATAAATTGCTTACTGCTCGTTCAACCGAGGCCTGCACACCAGACTTATTACAGAAAAACAGACGCTAAAAGAGCAGGAACAATAAAGTGAGGACTTATAAAACCTTTAAGACATTAAAACTCTCACTTTAAAAGGAAGTACACTTGCACCTTGAAAGGTTTAAAGTGAGCTGTGGCTCAGATCACAGGCACTGTGGCTCAGGTGTGTGTGAGGCTGAGGTGTTGCGGCTTTCAGGACCCCGTGCTGTGTTGTGTGTGTCAATCATCCTCCGGGCGAGTATAATAGACTTAATTCTGCTTAGCCATTTCACAGCGTATAAAATGTAAAATATAATAGCATATAATCCCTGCAGTCTTCCCTGGATGTTTGGAGTGTAATCACACTTTATCTTACCTTTATCCTTTTTTTACACCTGTTAATCCTGTTAATGTCTATCAGTGCACTGCAGCCAAGCATGATACGCCGTGGGCCGCTCACCAGTCAATCACAGGGACAGTGCTGCGTCCTAATATTACCGTAATTACCTGTTTGTTTAACTATTACCAACTGGTAAATATTCTTAAGTAAGTATTCTTGTTAATATCAAAGTCATAATTGAAACTGAGATTTCTCTGAAAAGCTTTTACACCGCTCAGCCATAACATTATGACCACTGACATGTATCTCGCTTCAAGGGCACCTGTCGGTGGGTAGGATATGTTAGGCAGCAAGTGAACTTTGGTCCTCCAAGTTGATGAGTTTGAAGAAGGAAAAATGGGCATGCATAAGGATGTGAGCGACTTTGTCAAGGGCCAAACTGTGATGTCTAGACGACTGGGTCAGAGCGCCTCCAAACCTGCAGCTCTTGTGGAGTGTTCCCGGTCTGCAGTGGTCAGGACCGTCCAAAAGTGAACCAAGGAAGGAGAACCAGTGAACCGGCCACAGGCTCATTGGCAGCCAAGGCTCATTGATGCATGAGGGGAGTGAAGGCTGGCCCGTGTGGTCAGATCAAACAGAAGAGCTACTGTAGCTCAGATTGCTGAAAAAGTTAATGCTGGTTCTGATAGAAAGGTGTCAGAACGCACAGTGCACCACAGTTTGTTGCAAGAAACAACCCGCAGACTGGTCAGGGTGCCCATGCTGACCTCTGTCCACCGCCGAAAGTGCTTGAGAACTGGACCACGGAGCAATGGAAGAAAGTGGCCTGATCTGATTAATCATGTTTTCCTGACATCATTGATGGCCGGGTGCATCGGGAAGACATGGCACCAGGATGCACTGTGGGAAGAAAGCAAGCCGGTGGAGGCAGTGTGGTGCTTTGGACAATGTTCAGCTGGGAAACCTTGGGTCCTGCCATTTATGATGTTACTTTGACACGTACCACCTACCTAAACATTGTAGTAGACCAATACACCCCTTCATGGAAACAGTATTCCCTATTGTCAGAGGCCTCTTTCAGCAGGATGATGCACCCTGCCACACTGTAGACATGGTTCAGGAATGGTTCAGGAATGGTTTGAGGAACACGACGAGTTCAAGGTGTTGACTCGGCCTCCAAATTCCCCAGATCTCAATCGAATAGAGCATCTCTGAGATGTGCTGGACAGCCAAGTCCGATCCATGGAGGCCCCACCTCGCAACTTACAGGACTTAAAGGATCTGCTGCTGATGTCTTGGTGCCAGATACCTCAGCACACCTTCAGAGGTCTAGTGGAGTCCATGCCTCGACGGGTCAGGGCTGTTTTGGCAACAAAAGGGGGTCCTACACAATATTAGGCAGGTGGTCATAATGTTATGGCAAATCTGTGTATATCAGACTCTGCACTTAAAGGTATGGATGTACAAGTAAACACAAACAGATAAGCTACAATTTATGAAAAATGTTCTATATTCTCAAATCATATTGCTCTTAAATCATAGGGAATTATTCACATCCACAGCTTCCATCCCACATGAAGTGAACACACAGAGACACATGTAAATTATGTAAAGCATTCTCACTGTGGGTGTCTTTGGACGTTGGGAGGAAACCCACATACACATGGTGAAAAATGTAAAGTACTGCTGTGTAACTCCACACAGGAAGTCCCCAGCCAGCGAGTGCAGGTTCACTCTGAGTTCAACTTTGATTTCTATATTCTATATTTATTGAGCGCCACAGTACTGAATGGCCTTTCATTCAACTTTCAAGGTATTGCAGTTCCCTTCACTATGGTCAATGTTCTTAGAGCAAAAAGCCTCGTAGAGCTGAAACCGTTAGTCGATTAATCATTTCAACAGAAAATTAATCAACATTTGTACTATCATTGAACTTTCTGTAATTTTTTTTGTGGATTTTGTGTGTTTTTTTTCCAAACAGATAATGTGTCATATTTGGCTCTTAGATATTATCTAAGCAAAATGACATGAGAGGGAGTGATGTTGTACTGGATATCATCACACCGGCCTCGTGCCGAAGATAATCACAACAGTTACACAAGCAGCAAATAGTAGTAAACAGTAACAATCAACAACTGATTACTCCACCAACTCCACTAGTTCCACAACTTAACTGACACTGGACTTTTGTTGCCAAGCAACCCAAACATTCTCCTGCTCTCTGTGTCTCCAGGTTACCACAGCTGTTCTTATCATGTACATTTATCTGTTTGTTTTAATTCATCATCAACAAGTGAAATGAGAGTCTGCTGTGTGATTCAGAGGTACCAGTTGATTAATGTAGACGCGGTCTGCTGTAATGTTAATTAACAGTATTCAGAACACCTGGCTGAGGCGGAGTGATACACACAGTGAAAAGTCCCTGTGATGTTGTTCTCTATATCAGAACTCATGGAATGCCTCTTATCCAATCAGATTACTTGGTCAGAACTGTTGTACAAAAGTGCATTTTACACTATTTTCTGACATTTTATAGATGAACCAATTGATTGATTAATCGATGTGCACGTTAATTGATAATGAAAAGTCATATTATAGTTTTAGCCCTACAGCTATATGAGCAAAGTAGCATACAGGTTTTAACATATGGTTGAGAGAGTAGGGAGAGTTGGGAGAGTATGGGTGTGTGCTTGTGGTGTGTAGACGACCAGGAAGAAGAAGAGAAAACAGGACGTGTGCCTACAGATTCCACAAATATTCAAAGAAACCGGGCTCCCTACATCCGTGTTTGTCACTCATCGTGTGCCTTTAATGAACAGCTCATTAGACGGAAACCTCATTAGCCATCTGACGACAGGGAGCAAATGATCCAGAGATGAAGAGAGGAATTTGTAGCGTCTCTTTCACTGAAGGTAGAAAAGGCGAGGAACGTTCACAGATGCGCCTTCGGTCTCTGCTGCCTGACTGGAGTAAACATCATCTTCATAATGACGTATAAACATAATCCTCCACGGAAAAATGCTCCCAACCGTAAATAAGACCCCTGAAAAAGAGATGTAGTTGCCAGAGTAATGTGTTTTTAAAGCTGCCCTATTTTCCTGCGTGTGAAACCAGGGATATTTTCTTACATGAATGCGTAATAAGTGGACACATAGCAGAGAGTACTGCAGCTTCATAACATGATAACCGCTCTCTCTCCTCCACAGATCTGTGACAAAGAATGGCACTATTATGTGATCAACGTGGAGTTTCCTGCTGTCACTCTGTTTGTGGACGGTGTGACCTATGAACCCTACCTGGTGACGGATGACTGGCCGATCCACACCGCAAAGATTGATACGCAGCTGACTGTGGGCGCCTGCTGGCAAGGTCAGTGAGTGTGTGTGTGTATCTATAAATACAGAGTAGCTTCAGAGTAATGCAGATATTTTTCTGAGGCATTACAGAGGCTGAAAGCAGAGAGGAACAACGCAGCTGCTATTACATTTTGTTGTTGGGTGTGTTTACAGCCACACTATAATCTGACACTTGTTTTATATGCAGCAGCCTGTTCAGCTGGGTTCAGGTTCGGCTTTTTATTTGCTCCAAATAAAATAAGAAATCACTTTTTATATGCCTATTTTTACTAAACAGAGACACATAAGTACAGGAGTGACATCATTTTAACCACTTCATTAAAAGTACTGTAATTTGTTTCATTATTAACCCCTTTTACACATGAACTCCTGAGAATTCCCACAATTTGACAATTTGAGGACATTCACTTCCTGACATTCCTTTCACACGTCCGGCAAAGCGGGAGATTGTCAGTGTGAAACACGCTCTCACAACTAAAGATACACGCGTGTGGGTAGAGGATGCTACAGAGGCAGAGTCTTCCACTGTTTGTGGGTTAATATCACTCCTACATGCACAAGGACGAAGTCACAATACAAACACAAGAGTGGGAAACAATATACAGGCGATTGACAGGAGCAGTAAAGAGTATAAAACAGCAATATCTCTGCTGAGCTAATTAGTGTTTTGGAAAAGTATCTGTACACACATCGGCTCACCAGGACTTAAAGCTAACTTTTAATTCTGAGTTGGCAGGAAAGAAGTCCACTTAGAGTCCAGATGAATGGATTCAGAGGTTTGCTTTCTTACATGTAGCCTGCAAATGATTTAAAAAACTTTTTATGACTCAACAAACAAAGAGTTTTAAAAGAAGATTTTACAAAACACCCAATTAGAGAATATCTTTGGGAAGAATTTTATAAATTTGGAGAGTATATGCCGAAGATCAATGAAGGTGTTTTGGTGGCTTAGAAGGACACTTTGTTCTTTTTTAGGGATGCACACAGCTAGAAGGTTCCTGGTTCGAATCCCGGTTCGGTGTAGTTGGCCTTCATGCGTGAAGTGTGCATGTTCTCCCCGTGCATGCGTGGGTTCCCTCCGGGTACTCCGGCTTCCTCCCACACTCCAAAGACTTGCTTGTCGGGTGTGTCAGCCCTGTGATCGACTGCCGATCAGTCCAGGGTGTACCCGCCTCTCGGCCAATGGCAGCTGTGCTTGGCTGCAGCCCCCTGCAAACCATGAACAGGAGCGGTATAGATAATGAATGGATGCTCTTTTTCTATATACTCATGTCAAGGTTATTATTATTATTCTAGAGGGCCATATTTGCACCATTTGTATGTTATTGATTGTGTTTTTTAGCAACAGTTTTGTTTAAATATAAAACAGTATATAGAGTTTGAATTTGCAATAAAAGTAAAGAAACTAAAGCACTGCATTTAGACTGGTCAGAATATGTTAATCACAGCTCTGCAATACTATGAAATGATTCTGAAGCCCACAAACCGGTCTGAGAACAGATCATGAAATAAATGCATAAAGTGTCATGAAATGTGTTTTTCAAAATATTCAAAGGGAAACGACCTGGAAAATGACAGCGACATATGGTAAACTGCCTCCACAGAGCGGCTCGGCAGCCTCAAAAGATGTTGAAAATTACATTTGAAGCACAAACAGAGAGCGAGAAAAAGCAAGAGTCATACTGTTAAGATAAATAAAGAGATTAAGATTTATGCCCCGAGGCTGCGAGTATTTTTCTTTGAAATGGAGAGGCGCTCGCTGAGTGGGTATCAAACTGGAAATTCTGCGTGTCAGTTCCAGCGGCAGGGAACGAGAGCGGGTAGAGAACACATTTAAATGAATAAGAGCTACCCTGCTGCCATGTTTATGACTTGAATAATTACACAAAAGTGCGTTACAGGAGGGCAGAATGAGACAGGAGTGATCCGTTCTGCAGCTTGCCTAAATCACGCTCATAACAGCCGCCAGCAGCATCCAAAGCTCCAATCCCGGGGACATTTTAGTTGCCGTTTAAATTTCTTTTCATCCTGTGCCCGCTTGCAATTTTCTTTTTTGTCGTCATCATTTTCTTCCTTTGCTTCATGCAGGCCTCTCTCACTCTCTCTCTCTCTCTCTCTCTCTCTCTCTCTCTCTCTCTCTCTCTCTCCCGCTCTCTCTCTCTCTGCCTCTTTCCATGAATCTGTGATTGTGAGAGAAAGCCCTGAAGGAGGGATTAGCCAGAGTGAATGGAGGACAAGTTTGCCAGCTATTACATCCCAATGAAGCCGCTTTAAGCTTCACTAAGCCGCAACTGATAACTTTGCAGGCCATTAGTGAGCAAGATTGCCTTTCAGCCTCTCATTTCTCCTTCCCTCCTTTTTCACCACAATCAACAACATAATGATGAGACATGTGGAATGAAAGACGTTCAGACTGTACTTTCACTGCCCTCGGAGCAAAGAAGAAGACGTGCGCTGTCGCTTTACAAAGTTAACAAGAAAACACTGTGCTGGTTGGTTTTTCCAGCAGTTTTCTGCAGCAATAATCTGATCTTGACGTGTTTGCCATCTTTTTTATGCGCAAACAGGAAAGTGGGTGTGAAATTTCAAAGCAACCCTCACAGCACACTATACAAAATGCTTAACAAACCGAGCACAGAGTAGGCAGAAGGAGCCCGAGGTGGTTTCGTTTTGATAATGAAAGGCATCAGTCAACACACAGCGTCAGAAAGTTTCAATAATTTGCAGCTCAAGAAGAAGCTTAAAGTGCTACTTAAGCATTCTGATAGCACACATTTAAATCAGAACAGTCACATTTAATAAACAGTGTTTGTTTTATTGTGCTGCAGGAAACGTGTGACCTCTCCTCTCCCTCTGCTTTTGTACTTTTATTAATCTCTCTCTGTTATTAATCTCTAAAAACACATATACACAGGCAATACAAAAATATCAGTTTGCACTTTGCCACTGAAAAACACAGATTTTGTCTTGATGAAAAGCTTTCAGCAGTGCATTAGTCAGAGAGCTGAAGAAGGAGAATAAAGGGCAGCATAATGACGAACACTGGCACATTTGGAAACAAAGGAAAGTTGACTCATTTGGAAAATGTCTCTCTCACTTTGCTCCTGTCATTACAGAAACACGGTGTTTACCATGTCTGTTCTTAATGCACGGGAAAGTAAAAAGAAAGGAGAATACAGCCGCTAATACGACTGATATTATTTGTTCTTTCTGTTTGTTGTTGTGCCACTTCAGAGACGACAGCATCTGATGGACGTGTTTTCATCCTAAATGAAACCAAAGAGCGTTCCAATCGTCTTCAGTTATGTGTGTACGTTTGACATCAGATAGCAGCCGCAATCCTGACACAGAAATAGCCTCCGTATTAAAATAAAAGCGTCTTTTGTTTCATGTGGGGGGGAAAAAAAACATCAGAAGAAAAGGTATAGAATTTAATTTTGAGGAGCTGTCACATCATCCTGTATGTGAGACATGTTCTGAAATACTACACTCACAGCATTTCAGTGGTCAGTTAATGACAATGCTCAACAATATACTACATTGTGTGTGTGTGTGTGTGTGTGTGTGTGTGTGTGTTGCAGAAGCTCTCATTGTGATGTAAATGTTGAGTATTCACAGAAAGAATGCTTCAAAGTGTTACCTTTTGAACTCGAGCATTGACCAGTCAAGATTAGTGAAACAGGAATGACAAAAGCCTGATTGACTGCTAGCCGTTCTTCTACTTGAACTTGTGTCAGCTGACCTGCGTACACACACGGCCCAGTGAGCATTTTTCCGTTGAAAAGACGTTCAAAACTGGTTCAAAAGTGAACGTTTTTTCACCGACTATTTGAAGAGGCTGATTAAAGGGGGGCTATCATGCTAATTTCAAGCTTCATGTTTCACTCTGTGATACCTGTGGAATAGCTTAGCATAATTTACAGTTAAAAGAAACCTCTGGTCCCTTTAAGAAACCCTGCCCCTAAAAGCCCGCTTTCTTCTGATTGGCCAGCTCTCCGAAGCCTGCTGAGGCTGCACTTCCATTTGTGACATCACGAAGTGCAGCGTGTAGAAAAAACAGCGTGAAACCTGGCGTTCACAGCAGCCTGCAGACTGAGCTGAGAAGCCTGGGGATTACTCCAACATACTTTTACCTACAGATTTGAAACTTCATCCACGTTTAGTCTGGACATCCAACATTGTAACATTATATACATGTCTTAAAATGTGAAACAGTATAGTATAATACCCCCTCTTTAAATGTTTATGTTTAAAGATTCATCACACAGTCACACACATATTAACAGACATTTTCAAGTCACACAGCGGCTAAAATGATTGTATAAGTAAGCAGTGCATCACTGTAACCAACGAAAATATTATTACATACCCGGATTCGATCTCACGTGAGCTGCATTCAAGTCCAGCACTCATCACTATCAGCCACTGAGGTCTCCTGACACACACGTGTTTCCGTCAGGTATTCATGAACCACGTCAGCATCCAGGGGTCGTTCTGCCTTCGTAGTCAGAGCTGCACAGCCGGAGTACCTGCACGTGCTCAGTCTTCTTTTTTCTTCTTCTGTGGGGAATGTTTCAAACTGCTCTCTTCACAGTGTCTTCTTGTTAACATCACACAGCCCATAAAGCACCGTGTTTATGACTTTTGTATGAAAAATAAAATGCGTTGATATTACGTCTTTGAGTAGACCTGCAAAATGATTTTGGAGAACTGCTAATACAATCATCACTTTCGTCACCCTTTCAATGCTAAAATCAACAATTTATCTAAATTATAAAACAAAGAATGTATCTGACACGTCGGTTAGGTTGAAAAATGGTTGAAATGAGGTCGTTTTCAACGGAATTTCAACATTGAAATTCCGGTTGGTGCTCAATGGGAGAACTAACAAATCAGCCCTTAAGAGTCAGAAACCTCCCACTGCCGTGATCCTGAGTGAGGAACAACTTTCATATAGATGAGGAAATATAGCTGAAATAATTTCACTGAATCTAATTTCTGCTGTAATGTTGTTTACATGTTTATTGCAAATCAGTTGGTCTTAATGGTTCTTGGATAGCATCCTAAAATTGCACCATTGCTCATCAGCATCATCAGATTCCACTCTCCTCACCTCGGAGCTCCAGGAGATAAACATGTGACAAAGCTGCTCTGTTTGAAAGGAGAGGAAGAATCTGAGACAACAAACACATTAAGTCTGTACAAAAACAAGACTGAAGTTACTTTATAATTGTTAATATTCTGCTATAGAGACCGTAACTGTTCCTCAACAGATATTAAACCTGTTATCTACATGTACACATAACATCCGCTGATGACATGGTTGGCGGTTCAACACCCACCTCCCTCTGTTCAAATTTCCATGTGCACAGTAGATAAAAAGCGGTAAATAAATGAAGGCATTCAACATTTATATAAGGGACTATTTACTGAACAGCTTTCACATGCAACCTCGCCTTCTGTTAAATATACAGTAAAAGTGTCCTGTGACACGCTGAAGGCAGTTTGCTGTTTCTGTTACAGGATCTTCTCCCTCAGCTCCATATGTTTCCCTCCTCTGTGTGATTCACACTGACAGAGCTGTGAGAGTAGATGCCTTCTGTCCCCATGCTGGCTGGATGGATGGTAGCTGCTGTTCACATTAATATATATTCTGTTCCTGTCTGTCATTCTCCTGAGCCTCACTGTACAGAATGTTTCAGGACTAGGAGAACATCCAGTCTGTGTTACAGTATTTAGGTTAGTTTACATTATATAGTGGACATTTATGTACTTTGAAGAACGTGTAATCAGTTTGGCCGGAGGGAATTTGCTTGTAGCAGGTTGAAATGTGGTTAGTTAGTCTCCTTTAAGTGAAACATTGAGCCTATCTCAGGTGTCATTGGGCGAGAGGCGGGGTACACCCTGCACTGGTCGCCTGTCAATCACAGGGCTGACACACAGAGACAGACAACCTTTCACGCTCACATTCACACCTACGGACAATGTTAGAGTCACCAATGAACCTAACGAGCATGTCTTTGAACTCACCGTGGGAGGAAGCCGGAGTACCCAGAGGGAACCCACGCATGCACGAGGAGAACATGCCAAAGACCCACTTCTTACGAAGCAGGGTTCGAAGCAGGTTCAACATTTATGTATTTGTCTAATGATATTATAATGAACCCGTAGTAGTATCATTCCTGTGATCTGCCTAAAAACATATAAATGTGTAATTTTAAGAACAAAAGTAAGACGGGGCAACAAGTACTAGCAGTTTAGCTGCAGAGTGAGACATAGTGCAGAGGGAAAGGGCTGTCTGACGTCAATGTGAAGCAGGGACAAATAACTGGAGTACAGCGCACACTTAAACTGACATGTTTGTTTATATGTAGGACTCTTTTAAGGGGCTATAGTACGTGGTATTCTAGGCCCTGTCTGCAGCTTAGCTTCCGTGCAGGCTTCTCCTTACAGGGGCCGTGCTGACTGTTATCTACTGTACACACTACACTTACTATTGATAAGTACCTGAATACAACCCCACTTCAAAAAATCCTTAACCTGTCTGTTACTCTTCTCTTGGCTTTGTATTAAAGTTATAGCCGACCTAAAAGACTCACATTGGATGTTATTTGTCTCCAGTATGATTTGGTGAAAAATACACTCTTTATCAGAATGAGTGTGCTCCACATGGCTGGTCCAAAAGGGAAATATTGTGATATGTGTGAAAAATGAGGATGTCAGGGTTTGACTGAGTTAGTGATGGAGCTGGCCCCACAGACAGCACTGCTGGGATACCTCACACACACACTGTGCCAGTGCTGTTGACTTGCACTAGAGTTTTCATTTATTTTGCATGAAAGGATGTTTTTCCTGCTCTCTGTGGCAGCTGCACAACTTTTCAGGTCAAGCACGCATTACATCTGTCAAACTAATACATCAAATTCAGCGAGTAAAGCTGACAGGAAGTGTCAAAATATCTGCAGTGGTGCCAGGTGCTGAAGTACATCATGTAATATTTGTTGAGTGTTGCAGACTGACTCATATTTGTGTGATGGCACCTGTTCGTAGGTAGCGTTTTGCTTTTTTCAACAATATAACACTGTTACTGCCACCTGCTCTCTTATTTTGAAAATCTGCTTTTTGCCAGAGCATTTTACCTGGAATATTTCAGTAGTGAAAAGAAACAGTGAAAACACAATCTTACTGTCAATGACATTCGGGTACATTTATTTCCTGTCTGAACTAGTGTTCAGAGTTGTTTCGATGCTTCTCTTCCCTCTGTTGTGAACGTTGGGAAAATAACCTCTAAATTCTTCATTGAAAGCCATCCATTGGGTCGTGTAAGCTTTTTGTGCAGCAGATTCTCTGATGTTATTTTCAGCAAACTGTGTGTAGTTTTTCCCTTGAAAACATGCATAATATATGTTGTTGTGTCTTTTACCCTGCAAAGGCTCTGCAAAAACAGCTTAGAGCTCAAAAAATCTGAGACCAGGCGGGTAAAATAAAAAGTTCTAGTTTACACGAGGTCAAAAACAGGAGAGAAGTCAAAACCAGGAAGGCAGGGGAGATGAAACAAATCAAATAGGAGATCATGGTTGAAAGCAGGAGTCCAACAGGCGGGCAAAGGGTCATAACAGACAAAGGAAACGTCTGGACCACTAAGGTAGAAGCACATAGACAATCTTGCAGGTATGAATGGAACCCTCTCATATCTCTTTTCTCTTCACTGGTTCTCTTTTCTCCTTTTCTCTTCCGTCAGGAGGGGAGGTCGCGACCCCGAGGTTCACTCAGTATTTCCATGGCAGCCTGTCAGGTCTGACGATCCGACCAGGCCGCATTGAAACCCAGAAGGTTATCTCCTGTTTGCAGGCGTGCAAAGAAGGTCTGGATATCAACTCCCTTGAAAGCCTCGCTAAGGACATCAAGGTATGTGGGGATAAATTACAGTGTTTCCAAAACCCAACACACACACACACACACTTTCCTGTATAGTAACAGCTAAGCAGGATAAATAAAAGAAGGACACTGCGACTCTGTAAGGACAATACTGGGAGAATAAAGTATATCGTAAAGTAAGGTATCATAGCAGACTGTGTATCGTATTGTATCTTATCATAGGACACTGTATCGTATCCTCGGACACTGTTTATTGTATTGTATCGTACCATAGGACACTGTATCGTATGACAGGACATTGTATATCTTACTTTATCATTGCCTAGGACACTGTGTATCGTACAGTATTGTATCCGAGGACACTGTGTATCGTATAGTATCGTATCCTTGCACACTTAGTATCATATAGTATCGTATCCGAGGACACTGTATCTTATTGTATCGTATAGTATCGTATCCGAGGACACTGTATCGTATAGTATCGTATCCGAGGACACTGTGTATCGTATAGTATCGTATCCAAGGACACTGTGTACGCCTTCAGCTTTTTAAGATAAAAGTACATTTGCTAAGACACTATTCTATAACTCTTGTCCTCTGTTATTAAAACACAAGTGATGGACATTATGTATGTCCTGAACAAGCTAAGACACATATGATGTGATGTCATTAAGTTACAAAATAAATATAATTGTTTGAATCTGGATCTCTGGAAAACTGATTTTATGACAAATGCTGTTTTTGTTTGTGTGTCCAGTTCCACTTTAACCCGGCCCAATCTGTGCTGGTGGTGGAGGGAGAGGATGTGGACAGCATCAACACAGCCATGACCAAAGTGTCCTACATCAACTCCCGTCAGTTCCCAACGCCCGGACTCAGGCGGCTACACATCACCACCTCAGTGCAGTAAGTGTACATGAAGCTACATTTTTTACTCCAGATTTAACTTTGCTCAATTACCACCTTATTAGCTTTCCAGATGTTCTCTTTTAGATTGATTCAGAGAAGCTGAAGTTTATTCTTAAAATGAACCAGCCAGTCAGGTGAGCAGCCACCATATGAGGAGGTTTGTTTCCATGAAATTACTGTTTGTTACCAAAGATATGGTAATAAATAGTATTGACTTCAATTTTTATCCTCTCTAACTAAAAACAACTATTATTAGTATCATGCAAACAGATGAAAAGAAGAGAAACAACAAGAAAAACCTCTTTTGAGTTGTATTATACTATTGCCATTATATTTAATACTTAGCCACAGAGAACCGCAGAAAAAAACATAGGCACATATTTTTTGCATATTTAGGTTGTCCCGACTGAAGATGGTCGTGCCTGTGAGGTCCTTTATTACACCAACTGTACAGTGGAAATAAACAGATATGTCTCCTGTGTATGTGTTGGCTAATTTCTAACATTTCGATACATCCTCTGCTTCAAACATACCAAGAGTTTGTTAGGAGATACAGGGAACTGTTTAATATTCACAACAGCTGCACATGTTATCTTTTATGGAGGTGTTGTTCGATTTCTTCCTCCTTAATGTTGAATGCACAGTCCCTAGCTGCTTTGTAGATTAAGATTTGAACTCTTTCAGACGCACATGTTGTTATCGATCACTAGCAAAGCACATTTAACAGGAGTGAGCTATCCTTGTTGAATGAAGTGTGAGGTCTACAACTACGTGTTAAATAATGCATTCATAATACATAAAACCAGTCCAGTAGATGGTCACAGAAGCTACACACAGCCAGAGGAGAGGTGGTTAAAGCCTTGAAGAAAAGCTGTTTCTCGCTTTAAGCACCAAAACTCTCCATGAGATGGCAAAGGATGGATAATTAGTGTAAAAACTATTTAACCACTAAGCGCACCAGATGGCCATTAAGGACATCAGGCCTTCTGTTGAATGGAAAGACCATCTTGCTAGTGTCAACTTGTCCTTGCTTTTAGTTTTTTTCTTTCTTGAATTTTTGGTTCATTTTTCATGTGTGTGTCTTTATTTTGTGTGCTCTGAGGAGGATTAATGCTAATCTGTTTAGGGACCCCCTGATATCCCCTCTAATGCCACCTTCAGGCTTAAATATATCCTCCGTTCACACACAACAAACAGTTCTGGACACATCATTTTGAGCTAAACTGCATCTCTTAAAACAGATGATCTTGTCTTGCTTCTTCCTCGTGTAACTTCTCTGCCCATGTGTGTGTTTGTGTGTGTAGCTGTACGCTGCATGTGTGTTCCGCTGCGTATCCTTGATGTGTCTGCTCCACACTCAGCCAGCGTCTGTTCATTTGTCGAGCAGGCAGGTCAAATCAGCTTAGACGTGCGCTGGTCGATAAAGTGAAGCTTGAGGAGGAGCAGCGATAGAGGCTGTCTGACTCTGAACAACACTTCACTTCTCCCCTCCAGATAAAGACGGATAGATCCGCCTTCACACTCAGCAGATAAGTTGAATCTGCTGCCTGTGAAGGCAAATACGATAATATGCAGTCCCTTTACACATTGTTGATATTTTTAACATTTCTTTTTCAGGTTTTTTGTTTGCTGTGTTTCTTGTTGTTTCTCTGTGTTACAGCTTCTGAGTAGTAGTAGAAGGAGTGATAATTGCCACTTCAGTCTTCACAGGGTTGATGCATTTCAAACCCGCCTGTGTTAAAATCTTTCTTCAGTATGTTTCTTATTTTCTAAAGGACTATTTTTACTCTTGGAGGGTTTATTCCTGTATGAGTGAAAGATGAGGTCAAGGCTTAATGCCCTCTCCTCAATCTTTGAAGTGATGCTTCGCTTTATTGCAACATTTTCTTTCTCAAACTTAGCGGTGTAAGGCTGTATTTTTCTGCTGAAGTAGTTATTACTCTATGGTGGGGATGCTTCAGTTTAAATGGGACTTCTCTCATTCTCATATAGTCATAAAGTGAAACTACTGAAGGACAGAGAAGAGGGGCTTTCTTACTGTTGGTCACACTTGAAACATCCTTCCATTCATTATCTATACAGCTTATCCTGTTCAGGGTCGTGGGGACAGTTAAAACAGCAGAGGGTCAAATATTGAAACAGCTCACGACCAATGACAGTATATAAAGATGGACGATGTGTCTCCACTTCCTCTCGTTGTACATAAGTGAAGCTAAAATACCCCCTGGAGTGCTGCCATCTTGCCCATTTGGAGCCAGAGTCTGCGCAGTAGAGATCAGCTGATGCAGCCGTGGTATTGACGTCCCGCACCTTCCCGCCAACCAAAACATACATTTAACTTACTGAAAAAAAAGGCAAACAAAGCGCATATCAGTGTGTTTAACAGCAGAACAGCTTCTTGTGTTGGTCTGAGGTTAACGTTCACAGATATGTAAACTTCAGTGACTGTAGTGATTGTTTTAGTTACGTCTCCTCTCGCCGTTCCTCCTCTTCTCTGCTAATCCAGAACAGATCGGCTGCAGGAGCCGGATTTGTCAGCAGAGCTGTCAATCATTTTACTGCATCAAATAACTAATTAAAAATAAACTTGTCAGAAAAAAGAACACTTGGACATCAATCAGCATGATAAGAACTAACTATAATGACAGAAACTATGTTTGAGAAAAAATGTATTTGCTGTGTATTTTGATTTTATAGTTTGACTCATGTCCCATCTGTTTACATGGAGGAAGCGGGCTTTATGACCTATACTGCAGCCAGTCAGCAGGGGGCGCTAGAGAGGTTTTGGCTTCACTTTTAGGGAGCTGTCATGTTGTCCATCTTTTTATACAGTCTTTGCTCTCAGTAAGACAATAAGACTGATTGCTAAGACATGACAAAAAACGACACGCTATTTCTTTTTTCATTTTTCAAATCTACTTTCTGTACGTGTGTTTCATTCTTTAAAGTAAATGGGAAAAGTGAAGCCGACTAATTTCAGGGTCCATTAAATAAGATTCTCATCAACATTTTCTCTCCATGACTGAAGACAAGACAATCACTTCTGGGACCGACTCTGAAAATGATCATGTAGAATTAGAGGATGATTTTCTGGTGTTTAGGGAACTTTTCTTGTTTGCAGCTTATTTTCTGATCATTACATGGAGATCATGTTCAGAACCCAGTCAGGGATCTGCATCGTGTGAATTTTGTTTTAGCATTGGGAATAAGAAACTGATATTTACATTTTGCTAAACCATCAAATATATGACTAAATCCTTTGAACGAGCGTGAAAATGTATATATTTTAAAGTGACAGCATGTGTTGTTGAGGGGGGAAAGGGAACAGAAACAGGGAATCACCAGGTTTTTCTCCAACAAATATTAGAAGTGGTGTTAGTTATCATCCTGTACTAGAAAATGATTAGACAAACCAAAGTGATGCACAACACCTCATGCAACTTAGATCCCGAGAACAGGTTCTTCCACTTGGAAGAAGGTACATGACTGTGTTAGCAACATTTTCATTAGAATCAAATTGTATTCGGTGGTTGTTTGCCAATGAAGCAAGGCCACTGTCACTTAAATATATATAAAAGATATAAATAATATAAATGTACGACATCAACCCCCAACCCCCACAGTCCTGATGTTGCAGTTTAGTTTTGTATTCCATCCATCCATTATCTATACCGCTTATCCTGTTCAGGGCGGCGGCCGGGCAGGAGCCTATCCCAGCTGTCACTGGTGAGAGGCGGGGTACACCCTGGACTGATCGCCTGTCAATCACAGGGCTGACACACTCACACCAACGGGCAATTTAGAGTCACCAATAACCCTAACGAGCATGTCTATAGACTGTGGGAGGAAGCCGGAGCACCCGAAAAGAACCCACACATGCACAGGGAGAACATGCAAACTCCACACGGAAAGACCCACTATGTCCGAATCAGGGTTTGAACTAGGAACCTTCTAGCTGTGAGGCGACAGCACCTAGTTTTGTGTCGTTAAACTAAACATAAAAGTTTTAAAAAAATCATCACTGTTGTTCTTTTAATTCATTTTTTAAGTTTGTCCTGAATTCTGTTTCTTGTAGGAAAATACTTCGAGATAAAAAAAAATGTGAAGCTCTTCCGGGGTTTGAGACTTTCTGTTTGTCCTTGTTGGTCTTTCATTCGTACTGTTTGGATACAACAGTATTTTAACATTCAGAACATTCAAAAGCTGTTTTTGTCACGAACAAAAAGTGTTTTATTTTTTGTTGTCACAAAAAGTGCGACAAAACCCTGATAAATCAAACAGGACAGCTTTACAGTTAAAATAAGACGGATCAGCAGTGAACACAAGTGCTGTCCTCTGACCTCTCTTCTTCTTCTGTGTGTGTGTGTGCGTCTCTCTGTTTGTGTGTGTGTCAGGTGTTTCGGGGAGGACACGTGTCTCTCCATCCCAGACATCAAGTCAGTAGTTATGGTCCTGCCGCCCAGCGAGCCAAGAATCACCATTACAGGACCTAATCGACTCGTCAGGCCTGCCGGTGACCTGCGGGGCCCGCTGGGTTTGGCCCCCTTCAAGGAGCTTCACATCACCAGCACGGTGATGAAGGGAGACGGCTTCGGAGGAGGTGAGAGGAGGGGCTGCTTGTGTTGTTACCATGCTCTCGTGTCAGTTCAGCCTTGTCGTGATGTTTAGTGGATTTTGTAGAAAATTTGTTCCCCTCCAGGTTCTGTTGTGTGGATTCTTTCTAACAGCTTTTTAGCTTCTTTGTGCAGCAAATATTTGCAAGTTAATCTTTTTTCACACACAACAAGCCCGCAGACCAGGTGTGATGGAGGTGATGCATAACCTGGATTACTGCGACGTGCTGGTAATTGGGGAAGAGCTGAATCCTGAGAGGGAGAGTCTGGAGATTCATCACAGCGCTTTGCTGGGAAAACACCTGGATGCTACCAACTCCACCTCTGGAATATCAATATACGGTAGGAGCTGCAGACTCTCAGCTGATGCTCCATAGAGAGAAGAAAGACACCACCTTTAACCTTTAAATCTAAAAGAGTTTCTTCAAAAATGTCTCTCTGTAAACTGTGAGATGAACATCGGCTCTCTATATAAAAAGCCTCTACGGTCCTTGAAATGGTCTCCTGTAATCGTCTCATACAGTTACAAACTGACTCACAGTGCTGCATCATGTATATCAGACAGCAGTCTAACATGCTTCTCCTCTGTCTCACCAGGTGTGGACTCCATGGCCCACTACGAGCAGGCTCTGAGACAGCTGCGCTACAGGAACTGGCGACCTGCCACCCTGAGCGACAGAAGATTCAGACTCACCTGCTCCGAACTCAACGGACGTTACACCAGCAACGAGTTCAATTTGGAGGTCTGTGTGACATCTCTCAAACATCATATTCTAACTCTTTTTCACTCTCCTCTTTTTTTCCGACACGGTGTATCTAGTCCCTGAAATTTGCTTCTGTACCTCCATCAGTTCTTTTTTTTCCTTCATCATACACTCCACATTGTCCTTATATTTTTTCCATCGTTGTTTGTTCCCGTGGTTGGATTAATGATCGTACGCCATCTTTCTCCTGAGGATCATGACCCTGTTTGTTTTGCCCTTGAAGGTCAGCGTTCTTCACCACTCAGCACCTGTGGAACATGTTAATCACATGGCTGCTCAGCCACAGTACCTGAGACCCGTCCATCACCCGCTCATGATCCACACGCTCAACTCTCACATGTCCGGTAAGAGACATGTAACTGGAATGCACCCTGTGGAGAACAAGTGATGCTTTACAGATAACACAGAATAATGTTTTTAATGTGTTGTTCATGGAGGAGTGTCATGTTAGGATGCGCTTCTGTTAGTTTACTTCCTACAGGCTAGCTTACACCTACTGTAGGGTTCTTACTGCACAATCATTCTTTTCTCTCTCAAATAAGAAATCTTGACAAGTTGATATAACTGAAGATTATTCTGCTGATGCCTCCTCAAAGGTCAGCAATCAATTTTAAGATTAAAAATACAATTACAGCTGAAAAACATGATGATAAAAACACCAAAAACAAGACGAGGGTTGTAAAGAGTGCAGTTTCAGACTGCAGATTAAAGATCACACACAGAGGAGCAACAGTCAGAAATCTTTACTTTAAAAGTATAATCTTAAAGACTTTCTTGTAAATAAATGTCTGTTAAGTCTCTATCTATCGCCGAATGAGGTAACACAATGGTGATTGAGCCTATGGCCCACTGATGAAAGCCTTTGCATTTGCAGTATATAGTATTATTACAGACTGGGTGTCTGTGGCGACATTCACGGAAAAAAATCACAAGCGACGCCCAGTTAGTGACACGTTTTCCATCAGCCAGCAGTGGTTGGTCTGCCAGAGAGGGTAGGCGGAGCTAAGCGGCTGCTTTTCCGGTCTCTGCAAGTGCTGCGAGTAAACAGTAATCTACTATGGCTGAACAAACAAAGAAAAGATGGATGACTACAGATACAACTTCAACAATAAGTGAAAATCCAAAGAAAAAGAAACAAACTCGACGCTCAGATGAAGGCAAACTGTCTGAAAAGGAAAACGCCCGCCAGCGAGTTACAACCGGAGCCAACCGTGGACGTCAAACATGCAACACTGTCTGGATATCTGGGAAGTGTGCTCCTGCAATTACCGTTTAGTGCCGCCAAAGAGAACACAACTAAGATCTTTGAGATTACAACATAAGCATTTTTTAACCAGCAGCTAAACTTTGAGTTAATACTTTCTAAAGGAGCAAAAAGCCAAAATAGTATGACAACAAAGTAACATCATCTAGCAAAACATAGCAGCATTTTTTTTTACTGTCTTTTACTTCGTCTCCAGGTGCAGCCCCTCCAGCAGCCACAGTTGTTATTGTGGTGTGTATCGCCGCCCTGGTGGTGATCGTGGTAATTGGCGTTTACAGGATCCACGCCACACATCAGGAGGGGTCCAGAGAGGACGAGGACGGGGTGAAAGACCCCGAAGAAGACTGGGAAAACTCTGCACTCACCATCACTGTCAATCCCATGGAGGTTTGATTTCAGCGTGTCTTAGGCTTATCTCTAAAGATTTGCAGGGCAGATAGAGGAGGATGAAGGATAGAAGATGATTTATCTCACGAATGAGTAAATTTTATTTGTTGCCTCTGTAAACTGGACATTTATTGTATCACGTTTTGCTTTGCAGAACATACAAGGAGCTCAAGCGCTCGATAAAGAAGTGAAAGAAGAAGAAGAACGTGAGGAGGAGGAAGAAGAAGAGGAGGAACAAGTGGGAGGAATGACAAGTGCTGAGTCAGACAACAGTGATGAAGATGAAATGGAGGAAGAAGACGAGATGAAAGAGAGGAAGCATAAGGGAAAACTAGAGTGGGACAGTTCCTCCATAACATACTGATAACACACGCGCACGCACACACACACACTAACAAAACCTGCACACACAAACGCTCTCTACATTCTGTCTCTCTCTCTCTCTTTCTCTATCTTTATCAAACACACACACACACACACACACACACACACACACACACACACACACACACACACATACCTTTCATGCAGACACACAAACACACAGTCTGAGAAAATTATTTACAATCTGTTGCTGGAGAAAAACACTTTGAATCTTCCCACATTGTCATTTTTAATGAAATGTCGCCCTCTGCTGTCAGAACAACAGAATGAGCTGCAGTCCCACAGAGCTGGAAAACATTGTGTCTGTATGTCCATGTTCATTCACATCACAGTCAGTGACGCTAAATACATGATGAATATCAAACAAGCACAGTTTTCTCATCATAAGTGCAGAATTGGCTTGAAGTTTGCTCATAACATTTTATTCACATTCCCTCCATTTCTCACGTTAACACAAAGATCATTTACGCTTCTATTCCAACATAAATATTACTCTATGTCTCTTACATTTTTTTTATTTTTGAGAACAGATAACCTGCCAGATGGGGGCTCATTCGCAGATTTATCATCCATACATGTACACATAAACTACTTCTTTCAGCCTATATAGTAGGTGTAACATAACTGTGCTGTCTGTCCCTCAGTGTGTCCTCTTGTCATCGCTCTCGTGCTGAGTTTCCCCACATATATATCACCGTGCTGTCGTCCTGTGGCCTGGAAAGTAAAGAGATATGTAGGGTTATCTCTTTTCATAATCTTTCCACATTCGTCCTGATTCCTGTACAAAGGAGAATTATTAACCGTTTATTTCTTCCTTTTTTAAAGTGAAATCATCACAGCTCCATCAGCCAGAAAACGTTGATTAAAGTTAAAACACTTTTAGAAACTGAAGATCTGTTTTGTCTGTGTGGATCCAAACGGTGGCCTATTGTAGCCTTTACTGTTTAGGTTCAGATCACTGATGTGTGTTACTGTACGCTACCCATAATACTTGTGTGTTTCCATAGTAACGGGAGCCCTCTATGCAACTATGGGCCCAGTGTAAAAGAGCAGAACCCAGAAACAGACGTACTCCAGCTTTTCTCATGAGTGATGCATTTTTTAAAAGGTACAAAAAGGGCCATCTCCTAAAAACACTACGTTTCCCATAATGCAACTCAGTATTGTCTCTTCTTGGAGCTGCTGAGAAAAGCCCACATAGATCGTAACAGACTACAGCTACAATCAAACTAACAGACTTCAGACTGATGCATTAAGAGAAGGACTAATTTGCTTTGAATTCTGGGTAAATTAATACTTTTCTTACACTAAAAAATAGCACCTGTGTACAACTGGTCAATAAAGCTAAATTCAGCAGAAAATGTGTCAATGATAGTTACAAGGATTTTGTCCAGGGTAAAATAAGAAGATAAAAAAGCGATGATATCATCGAGTAGTGCTCCTGAGTGAGCTGAACTTCTTGTGTTGACTTGTCGGTGTGCCCCTTTAAGGACGGGTAAAGACCCACAGAGCTGCACGCTGGAGAAAAGAAGCAGAGGATTTATTTTCCTGGTGTTATTAAGTCATCATTCTTACACTTACATTCATTGATATAAAATCAATGTTATACCGCTGTTACTGCACATTTAAGTTGAGTTGCCTGAGTAAAATGTAATTCCCTGATTTCGTCTGCATTGAAATGACCTTAAAGTAACTCCAAATCCACGTTCTCATTCCCATTTCCTCTCAGAGAAACCACCTCTCCTCCTGTCCATGCCCATATTGACACACCTCCTGTTTCCCTCTCTCTCTCTCTCCCCCCTCTGTTGGCCTTTAAGCTCCTGTGATCGTGATGTCATCATTGTGGAACAACTGCCTCGTTTCCCTCGTCACCCTTTGTCATATTGTGCTTCAGAAGATTAAAGAGAAAAAGATTCTTTTACATATAAAAACAAACCCTGTAAAAATGTTCAAGACAGTTATTTTATATATCCGTTTCTTTTTCTTTTTGTAAACAAACGGTCGGGATTTCTCTCTCTTTAGTGGTCGTCCCACTGCTCTCTGTATATTGACCAATAAAGACTTGTTTTAGACTCTACGCTGCTCGCCGGCTTCTTTCTGCACGACACATCTCGCCTGTGTGTGTGTGTGTGTGTACGTGTGTGTGTGTGTGTGTGCGTGCGCGTTAGAGACTTACATGATTAATAAGCTGCTATTGTGGATATTGGAAAGCTGCCTGCATTCATCAGAGCACGCTCACTGTGTGTTTTATTTGTTCACATAACAAGCTTAGATTTACATGACATTACTGATTATGTTCACAGTGTTTGTATTTGTGCTCCATACATTCTTCCACAGTGCGGAGAAATACTTTTAGAGCCACAGCACCTGTTTGAACTCAAAGAAAGGAAACGTGTTTGTTTTTAATAACATCACCTTGTCTGAAATGTTGTTCACTCGAACATCAGGTGATGCTGCATAATAGCATTTGGCCTCAATTCACCAAGTTTATTACAATATGTGTAGTATATAATAAGTATGAGATCGATAAAAGGTCTTAAAGTGAATCTGAGGCCGGGCCGGCTCCAGACTTTTTGACTAGGGTGGCCCAAATACAGCACTGACTTATGCAGGGGTGGCATGAAGTATGTGTCCCCACACGCACACGTTTATTTACCCTTTCTATCTCCATCAATCACATCTACTTTCACTACTAAGATTCAAGTATCTAATAGATGTTAATTTAAACCACTAACAAAAGCAAATGTGCCCAATTGAAAGGCAAAGAAAGCAACTAGAACCACAGCCCAAATAGTTGATATTAACAAATAAGTCCCGCCTCTCACAAGTTCATCATATGCTGTGTTCGAAATGCCATACTACACTAGCAGTACTGATTTGGCCAAAGTGTAGTATGTAGTATGCAAACAAAAGCAAAATGTGCAATATGCCAACAATGCCCGGATGTCGTACTGATTCTGAGAAATCTCCAGTAAGCATCGGACCAGTTTACCTCGCCTACTGTGTCCCACAATGCAAAGCGCTGGAACGTCACAGCGGCAGTTGAAATGAGGGACAGCAGCAGCATTCCAGCAGAAGGGCAGTTAGGGAGGCATAGTTTAGAAATTGGGGGGTGGCACTTGGGTGGCCAATTAGATTTTAAGTGGGGCCCAGGCCACCCCTCCATCCCTGATCTGAGGGAATCGCAAGATAGACAGGATCTACCTGTAGAGTACTCATTATTTCTCACGATGTCGACTTCTTTCTTGCATTCATATAAAACACATGATAAGTTCCCTCTGTTCAGAGCTCTCTAGATCACTCAAACAAACGCTAAAAGGAAAAATAACTCCTGACATGAAATGCTCACAACTTCAATACGCAGAACATAAGCTGGTCAAAACAGCAATTTGTTGTCACTCCTACATACCTCTTCTTGCTAAGCTGTTTAGCTGTTAGCTGTAGCTCCTGGTATGTATGTATCAGGCTGTTGAAAACAAAAAGGCATAATTCTATAAAAGGCACAAGCTAGTAAGATTGGGAACAGTTATATGAAATGATTTTCATTAAAGATTCTTCGATAAGTGCAGCTGGAAGGGGAAGACTTCATCATGGACGCAAAGAGTCACACTCATTGTGTTCTGGTAGTTTCATCCAAAAGTTACCAGAATGAAAAAATCTGTAACACTTCCACTTTGAGAGAGACAGACCCACAGTGCAGACCATCTGAAAAACATGTTCATCAAAATGCATTTTCTTATAATACTGGTGATGCTAAAATACACACCGACACATTTAATGATGTAACGTTCTGCAACAGTTTGGCCGAGCGGGCCGTAGAGAAAATAATCCCGTGTGGGAGTCTGGAGCATTTATTAGAGCGATGGAGCTGCTGTGAGGAAAACAACACACATGGTCTGACACAAATATAGGCAATATTAAAAACTATCTGTAACATGAATATATGTAACATACAGGTTGTTTGGAGGAAGAAAGTTTCAGGAAAAAAAGACATTTTTGTCTTAAAATCTGGTTGCAAGTTTAGTAGATTAACGTTATCCTGCAGTGTGTTGGAAATGAAGAAGCCAGAATGCATCTTACACCTTTAAATAATATTTGATGTTTTATTTTGAAGGCAGAGGGTGTTCATACACACACTCTTTAAACCGTACAGTCCAAGAGAAGGACATTTGTGTATTTAACATGCAATAGGAAAGAATGTTGAGTTTGTTGACACTTTTTGTGCGTATTTTCCATAGACTGTATAAAAAGATGGACGACATGACAGCTCCCGAAAAGCAAAGCCAAAACATTTCAGGCGCCCCCTGCTGACTGGCTGCAGTATAGGTCATAAAGCCCGCCTCCTCCATGTTAACAGATGGGACATGGGTCAAACTATAAAATCAAAATACACGCCAGATAAATGTTTCTCTAACATGGTTTCTATCATTATAGCTAGTTATTATCATGCTGATTCACGTCCAAGTGTTCATTTTTCTGACAAGTTTAGTTTTAATTAGTTATTTGATGCTTTAAAATGATTGACAGCTCTGTTGACAAATTAGGCTCCTGCAGCCGATCAGTTCCTGATTAGCAGAGTGGAGGATGAATGGTGAGTGGAAACGTAAATAAAACAATCACAACAGTCATTAAAGTTTCTATACCTGTGAAAGTTAACCTCAGACCAACACAGAGAAGCTGTTCTGCTGTTAAACATGCCGGTGTGTGGGATCCTTGCTGTTTTTTAGGTAAGTTAAGTGTGTGTTTGGGTTAGCGGAAGGGGCTACCGCTGCTTCACTCGCCGATCTCTACTGCGCAGACTCTGGCTCCATATGACGTCACCATCGCAAGATGGCAGCGCCTATCACAGGGGCTACTTTGGCATCCATTTTGTACAATGGGAGCAGATGGAGACGTGTTGTCCATCTATATATACAGTCATTGATATTTTCTGTCTGACAATCAATATTTTTTTGAAACGTTTCAGGTTAAAAAGAGTCAAAGACTCTCCGTTAGTTTGAACCTCTGTATGTGGACTTTCAGTCATTAGCACAGAGCTTTTAATTGACTGTCTTTCATCAGTTAACAGTCAGGAGCTCGTGTGCAGATGAAGTGCAGCAGCTCTGCTTCTGCTTCCTGCTCACACACTGCTGACTCTTCCTCCCCTCGCTCAGCTGCTCCCCGAGGATGATCAAACACAATCGGCTAATTAGAAGCTTAATGTGCCTTTTTAACTGATGAGCTCCACATGTTCGATCAGCCTCTAATGGACGGAGCTGCAGAAAACCACACAGGGCCGCACACAGGCAGGGTGTGTTTAAGTGCTGTTGGGTTTAAAGACTCACAGATTGCAAAGTGGTGTTTTAGTTTTTCTGGTTTCCTTTTTATTTCGTTCCTTCTTTCTTTAACAATCTATGGACTGGATTTAGTCTCATTTTGAATCTTCCACAGAGGGAGGAGATTTGGTGGCACGCTAACACAGGAGACAGATTTTGATGCTGCTGATTTCTCTAAGTGGACGTGCATCCATACATTATTTACTCTGAGATCTCAACTTATTTAGCTTGTTAGCTCGAGATGCCAACGCTGGTTTTTCCGTTAATTTCAGTTCAGCATCCCCAGAGTTACAAAAGCACAAAACAAACATAGAAGCATGCTTAACTTAACTCATTAGTGTGGGCAGAGGCAGCTGTTACCGCGAGAAAACAAGCGTCGCCGCCCCGAGATAACGAGATAAATAAGTCGGGATCTCGAGACAACAACTGGAAATGACTCGTTACCATGGGAAAACAGAGTAAATAATATGTAAGGATGCATGTCCGCGTAGGGCCTCCGTATCTGAAACTCTTCTTCTACTGCCTAAACCATCAACCTGTTCTTCAGACCGCACTCATGCTATCTGGAATGGTTGGCCTCATATCTGAACCATCATTAACTGCTCTCTGTCTCAACCTTTACACATGCCACCTGTTTTTCGGAGAATATACTTGTCTTCCTATTGAGCGATCTGAAGCTGCTGAGAACAATTAAAGCCACCACATCTATTATTCTAATTATATATCACCATGTTTAACTTAGAGTAACTGAAATGAGGTTACATTAAATAAGAATAAAAAGTTCTTGCAAACCGTCTCCTCTTCCTGCTTCCTGGATGTTTTATGCAGCATTTTCTAGTTCTGGGTATCAAACTGTTTTATGGGAGTGTGTCTGAAGGCAGTGCGGGCAGGCAGGCGAGGTCTTATTCTGAAACATTCCCCACACACCCAGCTGTGTGTTTTGTGCACTACAAGACTGAAAATGTCAATAATCAATACGTTATTGACACTCAATAAACCGTGACCTGTTTGATTTATGGTTGAACTCTTGTATTTGTTGCTGCTGTTAAAAAAAATCTATTTTTATTAGCAGCTATTTGTGTTTGAGATGAAATTATTGATCATTAATAGATTTATAGCTTTATTGGGATTTATAGCTTTATTATTAACAATGTTTTTTAAGTTAAACTTGTGAAAAATGATTGAAAGTTTTTGTTGAAATATCTGAAAAGGGCAAAAAAACCTGCTTTTATAAGGAGGCCGAATATTCTCGTTGGAGGACCAGACTTGGCCCCGCTGTTTGCCTGCTGTTGCTGTTTAATTTACACCTTTTTTACCGCTCGCTAGGCAACATTAGCTCCCACATACTGTTACAACACTATTTTCTTTCTTCTGCTCTTCTGTGAACGTGACACACACACGTTTACCAGTGAAAACCTGATCTAACTGCTGCGTTAGACGCTGTTTTATACGTGTTATCAGACAAAAAAACCTTTGCTAATTAAGTGCTGCTCTGCTTTTTTGTGCAGCTTCTGAGGGCCCATGTAGGACTCAAGTGTGACTCATAGAATAGATCAAACTGTAGATAATGTGACTGTTGTAGAAAAGAGAGGTGTGTGTGTTTAATAAAGAAACGCTCTGGTCCTGTTGCTCTGAGTGTTGGATTCATCCCAGCAGGATGATTAGAGATGCAGGAGCATCATCGCACCGTCTGTCTGCTATTGATCTCACACACCACTCCCTCTGTGTGTGTGTGTGTGTGTGTGTGTGTGTGCGTGTGGATATGTTTTACTGCCCCTGATGAGTCTGATCCCACATCGTGCAGATGAAACATGAACCTCACATCCACCTCAGGCGTCCTCTCACGCCTGCTTCTCCTCTCCGCGGCGTCCTGCAGTTTTCACTTGTAGGCATTGAACGCATCGATATCTCCCCGGCTGAGAGAGAGTGTGAGCTGTATTTACAGCTGCAGGAGCTGATGAACACTGCTTTAGCACTTTATTTCCTGGACTGGAAACTGCATGCTTGACAATCGGGACAGCTCGCTGCCAAATACTTTACGGCGCTGTTTTCTTGTCGCGGCCTCGCAAAAGATTAAAGGAAACTCAGGCACAAGTAAAGACGCAGGAAGTTCAAGCATCAGGACTTCTTGCATCTTGTGTTCAAGCAAAACAGGGTGAAGGAAAGAAGAGATACAAAACACAAGAAACATCTCACAAACATTTTCCAAATCCACTTGGCTTTTATTCACATTTCATATGTGTTGAAATCTCAACCGCACCGTCTGTCCGTACATTCTACTACTTTTCTCAACGGTCATTTTCTCCCAATCCTAACTGATGAAAACAGGAGGTTAGAACACCACCATCTCAAATAAGAATAACAATAATCAGAACAATAATAATATTAATAATAAAAGCAGCATTAAAGAAACATCTTGTGATTTCTCTCTCCCTTCATCGCCAGCATCTTTGTATTAAATTTACCTGAATGTCTCCGTCAATGATCAGTTAAAAAAAGGACACAGAGCTAGCTTGTGATAAATAATCATCTTCATCATCGTCGTCCTGCCGTCATCAGACTCCACGCTCACAATAATAATAATAATTATAATTATAATGTAAGATACAAACTCAGGAGTAAAAAAAAGTGACTCAAGCCTTTTTTAGGAAAGAAAACATGATTGGTCTACAGTGTGTGTGTGTGTGTTTGTGTGTGTGTGTGTGTGTGTGTGTTGGTCCTCTGCATCCTATTCTCAGCCGGAAACACATACATCCGCTCCGGCCTTAAATACAGTCTTGATTTGCTTCAGTCATTTGTGTGTGTGTGTGTGTGTGTGTGTGTGTGTGTGGTCATTAAGACAGTTGTGCGGAAGCAGACAGATACTGCCTGGTACCGGTGAGCTACAGCAGGGTGCTACAGCAGCAGGTGAGGCTCCTCTGACTGGCAGCAGCATGTTAGCACTGTAGTTTGACTGTGACGGGCCGCGACACACAACTCACACACACACACACACACAATCTCACACTGCATGGCTCAGTGTGACACACTTTGGTCCTGAATATTATCATAACACCAGTGAGGAAGTCCTGTTTGTTTCTTTGAAAAGCCCCTCTCAGACATGCAGCTCGTTGTGTTTAAGGAAACCTGGAAACGTTTCCGTTTAACTTCCCACACCGAGCAGGTTTTAATGGAACATAATGACATTAACGTTAAGGCTGCAGCAGCACAGAGCATGCATATCACAGGATTAAATACACGTCTTGTTCCCTCATTAAAGGCCGTCAGGAAAACATTATTTTCTCATAAAGCTTCTTACGATGATGGACGGGGCACAGCGTGAACACTATTCTGCCAAAGTTAGACCAGTTTTAGGGATTTCACGTTACAGAGCTGTGTTTTCTTCTTCTGTCTGCTCTTTCAGGTGGCTGTTGCTCATTTAGAAAAAGGTGATTAAACCTTTTTCCATCCACCAACCAGGATTCAGCATTTGAATTCAGACAGACATGAATGGGAGGGTTGATCATGTCAATTCCACTTTTTACTGTTTTTTTCTGCTGTTTGAAACAGCTTTAATCTGTGCTTATTAAAGAGGTGTATTATTCTGTTTCACATGTTAAGGTATAATGTTACAATGTTGGATGTCCAGACTAAACGTGGGTAAAGTTTCCAATCTGTAGGTAAAAGTATGTTGGAGTTATCCCCAGGTTTCTCAGCTCATTTTTTTTGCACTTTGTGACGTCACAGCCGGTTTTGGAGAGCTGGCCAATCAGAAGAAAGTGGGCTTGTAGAGGCGGGGTTTCTTAAAGGGACAGAGCTGACTGAGTCGTTTCAGGCAGACGCTGTATGAGGGCCTGCACAGAGCACCAGTATGAGAAAAACATTTTTAACTGTAAATTATGCTAAGCTACTCCACAGGTATAACAGGTATAAAAATGCTTTTCATGCAGCATCATAACAAAGGTTTCCCATGCATTTTGTATTTGGGCATTGTTGGACATTATATTATAAAATACGATGTAGAATAAAATGTTTTATATAAAATTAATTAGTAAATGATTAAATTTATACGTGGACGGTGTTAATTCTTCATATCACAGTTTTTTCACTCCTTTGCTCCGGCTCACACACCAAATGCTAAATTCTGTACAGGCTTGTGAAAACAGCCGTAACATTTACATAACAAACTGTTAATGCCAAAAAGGCTTTGACTAAAAGAGGGACTCATGTCTGAAGGAGCTTTACTCTCACCAAACGTCTGCATGAAGCCAGGAGATACTTTGCAAACACTCTGCAGCCATGTTTTCATCCACTCTGTATGTGTGAGCTTTCAGTCGGGCCCGAGCCATCAGACAAAAACAGTTAGTGCTAAAATACTGTTGTACATGTTGTACACCTGCAGCCTGTCACCTGTGCTAGAGGAGACCATGAATACACACATTAGCATCCAACAGCAATGATATGATCACTGAGTGTGTGTCAGAAAGGCCTCCAGGGAAGGATTAGTGTGCTTTCTCTGCTCTCGTCACTAGGTGGCGGTGTGCAGCTAAACACCGTCTCTGTCGCCTCTTCACCACACCGTGCAGTCACAGGATGAGTTTTCTATAACATCATCAATAATTTACTTCAAGTCAAACAAAAAAGAAAGCAGCTGGAAATCCAAAAGAAGCTGGTGCTGTCCTGCTTTTATTTTGAAAGCCTGGACCTCCTCCCACAGTTCATCCACCGTCTTTTCCTCCGTCCTGTCATAAATCCATCTTATGTAGAGCTACAGCGCTCTTCTTCTTCCTCATGCCTTTCCTTTCTTCTGACTTCCTGTCAGTCTGGTGTGTGTCCGTGTGTTTCCAGTGTGCGCTGCTGGTGTCAGTCACTGGTATTGGAGGTAATTTTTCAGGGACTGGGGCAGAGGGAGGCTCTCGATCTCCTGCAGCCGCTCGCGACCCAACGCCAGGCGGGCCGCACGCCGACACAGGTCCATGAGAGGGAGAGGCTCGGCTGCAGAGAGAGGGAGAGGGAGATCAAGTTAGTTATAGGTTTATATTTGCACCTTGGCCTTTAATACCTGCATAAAGCAGAGGGTCCATTGGAACACAAACAGGGTCTGTCATCCTGAATTTTTATCTTCTTTCTTCACAGTGTTTAGCATTAGGATGCTAGTATAAATATGTTGTTATTTGTGTTACATGTGCACTTGACCCCTGATACTGTACACTTTGGGTCAGCCTTTCCTTTGACCTTCATCTTCACATGAGGGTTAAGGAGGAACCTGATACACAAGGCTGAGCAGCAGGACACACAGACCGCAGAGAAGAGGAGGAGGAGGAGTAGGAGGAGGAGGAGGGAGGAGGAACATGTGTGGAAACAGTTGTTCTCGTCTCCATCCACTCTGCAATCTTGTGGTAATTCCTATGTACAAAATCCCAACATAAGGAGAAGTAGGGCCCAACATAAGTTAGCTAATTTAGCTTAGCACAGACATGGGGTGGGGTTTTAATTGCTTAGTTTGGATCTATTTCCTGGGTACCAAAATATTCAGATTATTTCAGATTCTAAAATTGGAAGTGTCTCATTAACGTGTGTCCCTTTTCTTTGCCATGTAGAAAACATTAAAGCACCATGGGATGCTTTTGCCAGTTAATTAAACCTCATTTCCATAACAACAGAGTTCATTTAAAGGGCCAGTTCGCCGATTTTCAACCTCAGTCCTATCATGCTATCATGGGGAGCTAATGCTATTATGGTAGGTAAAAAAAATGCAGTTTCTCTCTGTGCCTTTGGAGGATGCTATCTGCTTCTCCGATGGGCCCTGGAAAACTTCCACCAGACAATGGGTGAAACCACGAGCTGTTTGTACAACTTTCTCCACAGCTAATTTCAAATATTATTGCTTCTATCGCTGACAGAGAACTCCAGCTTTGACTGACAGCGGGCGATTTGCTCCTTTAACATTTGTGAGGAAAAGAAACACCGCTCTACGACCAGGAGTGTTTGATCGATCTCTTCTATTTCAGTCAGAATCTGCTCTCTAAATATCACATCAGTGTTTCCAGCTCATCATATCAGTGTTTACAGCTCTGCATCAGGACCTTTCAGTTTTTGTAAGTTTGCTGCAGCTGTTATTTCATGTTGTGATATTTAATTAACATTTCACATCCTCTGCTGCTCGTCTCCTGTGAGAAGAGTTTGCAGCGTTAATGAGGCTGCCACTCAAAGCTGTACTTTCTGCCTCTTCAGACAACAAACACTGATTACAGATCAGTTACATGTCAGGAAAAACTCTATTCAATCCAGGCAGGGATTTGAAAGGATTCAGATCGGATTTAATGCCTAACGCCGACTGTCTGCACATGTTTTGGCAGCATCATATGTTCAGTTCAGATGTGTGTGTGGAGCTTAAAAATAGTGTCACCATTACGAAGTTGATCCACAAGAGAGCGCTGAAACTTTTTATGCTCTAAATGTTCTAACAGCATGTCTCATGGTCTTATTTCTGAAGTGAAAAAAAACTAAGGGATTAACATATTGACATAAATCTATCTATCTCAAAACTACAGTATCAGTGAGACTCGATTCTCCACCTCAGTGACATGTTAATTATTATGTTCCTGGTTCCCGGACAGGCACTAAAAGTCTTTAAACAGTCAGACAGGATGTGTGACGGTGTGAATCAGCCACAGATCTGACCTCACATTACTGACCTCATTGGCTCAGACCTTTAGAGGTCGGTCTTTTCATCTTACTGTTAAAGTTTCATGCAGCAACAAAGCATCTATAAAGCGATAAGGGAGGTGTAAGAAGGAAGTGACTAAAATCTAGATGAAACTACGCCTCGAGAATGACCTGATTGCTCTTCAGTGATGGTCAGGAAGTATCTGTGTTTGTTCATGTGACAGAGAAAGAGTAACATCCAGTTTCTACAATCAAACCTTGTAAACAAACAATAAAAAACTGCAACATAAACCTGCTCGTGTAATGCAGATGATCTCCTCTGTGTCCTTCTCCCTTCACTGAACTCAGCCTCATGACTTCTCCACATGGATTCTATAGTGTCATCAGTTTCAATTAATACTAATGACCGCGTCTCATTACAGCAGAGTGGGAGGGGCCTAAGGAGACACATTATGAGGCATAATGAACTCCAACAATCCCTTAGCCCCCCCCCCCCCCCCCCCCAAAACCCAAAGCGAGTCACGCAGTCAGGCTCATACTGTATGCACACTTTATATGCAAAAGCCTGAGAACCTGGTGACCCAAACCAACACAACAGCGAATGACACCGAGTGGAAGAAACTGCGGGGAAGTGAGGCAGAGCAACAACAATGGAAGTCAGTGAGATGGAAGAGCAGGCGAGAAAGAGATGCATTCAATGTCAAACAGGAGAAGAGACGCACGTTAAAGCAGGAAAAACTGAAGGAATTCTGGAATCATTGCACGACTCCTGTGAGTGAATATACTCTTCAAGATCTGCAACAATTATTGGATAACTCAAATTACTCGACTGAAAGACAATTGAGCTCTAAATATTTAAATGATCGATTAATTGTTTCAGGGATTTTTCGATGCAAAAATGTCAAACATTTGCTGATTCCAGCTTCTTAAAGATCCCCTCCAGTGAAGATCAAGTGTTTAACCTCAAACATCTCCATGTGCTGTTTTTCATGTGCTATAAGGGACAACATCAGCAGTCATCTCCACGGCTGGGCCTGTCTGCTTTTTAACTGCAGTGTACCAAGGACAGGCTGAACAACACGTTTTCAGATTGGCAGGTTTGAGACGTCACAAACCTAAGGAGCCAATCCCGTTAATGGACGGGGCAACGCTGTGCATATAATTATGTGTAACCTATGGCAACCACTTTGCTGATGCACGAGCCAGCTGTAACCGTCATTGTAATTTTTGCAAACTCACTGCTGACTACTAACGTTGACGTTACTACTACTGATTACTACATTTCAAGCTAGCTAAGTTTCAACAAGTTGCCTCTAAACGATGACAGAGACTTGTTTTGTTTTCTCCACAGACGAAGGCGGTTGGAATTGTGCATAGTGGGCGGGGCCTATGCAGATTCAGGAATTTTTAATGAGGGAACAGATCAGATACAATTTATTATTTCAAACAGAGCGTTTTATATGTCTTAAAGCATTTAAATGTGCCAGTTCGCTGCTTTTCTTTGTCATTTATGGCAGCAAATAAAGAGTCTTTGGGCTGTGGAGTGTGGACAAAATTAAGACATTTGAAAACACTTGTCACATTATGTGACATTTTATAGATTAAGAGATTAACTTTCTAATAAAATTGGTAGATTAATTGTGAATAGATTCTTTAGGTAGTGGTTCTGCTTCAAGATAATGTTTGAATCGTGTAACAGGTGTTGATTAGTGGCGTGCATCTTATTTTGCAGGTGTGCTTTGAGAGGATCCTGAATGACATCATCACCCTGTCAGCCTGTCTCTCCCTGCTGTTCTAGTTTACAATAAAAACACTGCTGTCACCTGTTCTAATGCTGGACGTCCTCCACCACCTGCTCCTGTAGCGGCACGGCTGTGTGTGTGTGTCTGCGTGTGTGCGTCTGTGTGTTGAAGGTTAAACCAACAGAATAAAGGACAGCACAGCCTCCGCACACACACATCCACTCCAGCTCAACATGTGTGTGTCCTTGAAATGTGACTGTCACATTGATGCTCATGCAGGCGGACAGAGAGACGCACAGTTCTACAGTCACAGCGACACATTTTCACCTCTGCTTGACTCTCGATTACGCCTCCATTATGAGAACAGCTCTCATCACATTAGCGGGGTATTTACAGGAGATGATGCTGCTGTTTGTGGCTGAGTGGCATCAACAGCAGATACAGAGTGCTGCACACAAGTGATTCACATGAGTCACTCTGTGTGCTCAGTAGACCATTCATGCAGATCAGGGCTGCAGCTAATGATTGTTTTGGTTCAAAGATAATCAATAGTTGAATTTATAACATAGTCATTACATTTTTAGCCTTTTCAATTATAGAAAAGAGTGAAAATACCCATTACAGCTCAGCTAGATTAGAAGCATATTCATTCTAAAAGGGAAGTCTTCTGACTTATTTTTCTGTTGAAACAGTGCACTGACATTTAACTAAGGATGCACTGGTCGCTACAGATTACTGAACTAGGGATGCACTTAATCAATTCTTAAAAATGAACAAGAATCAAAACTCTTGGTATTCTTTGACATGAAGCTTCTGGAGGTTCTTGGTTGAGTTGGTTGTGTTATATTTTGCAGGCGCACTGCCACCCCTCAAAACATTAGATGTGGAATGGACAAAATGTTATGATTAAGTCTTAAAAAACATGATATCTTACTGTGATATAATGATTAACTACACTGTGGGACAACACACAGGCGCACTAGCTCTATTTTCATACACTCACGTTTGGCTCATTAGCTGCCGAGCAGAAAAATGCTAATTTGTTCTGCTAGCTTCGAGTGGAGGGGTCGTCTGAAACCACAGAGGACTGGATCTTAAAAAAGCTGAGACCGTTTTTGAATCTTAGCGAGTGAGCCGAGTGTGGGCTTATGTGTGCGCGTTGTGTGCACGTTCCCATCAAGGTTGTACCAAATCACATTAATGTGAGCATGTTTGTCGTCTCTCTGGAGCTAAGAAAGGTGGAGACAATTTGCTGCTGTTGCTGAGAGGAAAGAGCCGCTGCAACTTTCTGTGTGTTTCTCTGTTTCTTTCTCTCAGGAGAAAACACCGAAGAGATTAAAAATAATACAAATACTGTTTTTCAACAGCAAAAACAGTATAATAGCATTAAACAGGAGAATTAGCCTCTGAGTGAACTAAGACAAAGAAGAAATCACAACACTGATGGAGTCTCCAGCAGGAGTCATTACTGTCTTATTGTGAAAGGATCCAAACAGCCCTGCTCTGTCATCCACAGAATGTCAGGAACACTTTCTATAGAGTCCATATCTATAATGCATTATTAATCTAATCTAATGATGTTCTAATGTATTGATAGTAGCTTCTATAAGCCTTTATCCCGATGCATTTAGATGCTCTATAAAAACAGCATTAACTGACCTTTTGGACACACTGGCCTTTTTGAGGTGGACACACCACCTCAAGCACATACGTCCAAACTACCCTTTTAGCTCTGTTTTGGTCTCCACCAGCAGCTGCTAAGTGAAAATGTAGCTCTTTAGCTGCTAAGTGCTCAACAGTGTTGACCAGCTTGTTGTTTATTGTGTATTTTTGTCTCTGCAGGGTGAGCAAGAGTGTAATGTGGGTAATATAATGCATCAAATGTGTGGGCTCCAGAGAAAGTATTACCCAGGTGTCTGTTCATATTGTTTCTCTAGCTCAAAGTGATTCAGTGCAATTTACTACACGTCGAAATCATTTCCACATTAATCATCCACTTCCCTCCAGAGGTCTATAATGGCCTTCTAATGCATTAAACAAATAATGAGCTGGGCTTAACAACTTCTATAGCAGTGCGTTAATAATAAGACTTATTCTTAATGACATATTTTCTCATGTTTTACCCCATCAGCATCTCCGTAAGTGCTGATAGAAGGAAGCTTAATGAGGAGAGAGAGTGAGGGTGATCTGCAGCAGGTCATTAACCCCTGCATCATTACACAATCAGAGCATTAAGAAGAATTACATTAAGGATCAAGGGATCAAACTGTAACTTGTTCTGTTGCTGACGTTTCCATTAAAACAACAGTTTGCTCAGGTCAGATAACACCTATTTTTAGTGTGTTGCACATTATCGATCTCTCCAGAGCTGAATTTAAATTGTTGGCTAAACTGTGAGATGAATCCTGAACGACCCCCGTGGGAAAACTAGCTCATTACTGCACAAAAAAGAAAAAGATAATGAACAAGAAGGGTGTTAAGTGCTTTCTTTTTTTGCCTCTGAGCCCGATGGCAGCACTGGGAATCAAACCTGCAGCATTCAGCAACTAGAGCACAATCTGCTGGCAGTTATCCATTCATAGGAAGGTAGCAGACGTCTATAAATCTTGTAAGACGGCTTTACTGATGAGGACGACTGGAAAATATCAGATTGATACCATGTGTGAAGCAATCTTAGCTCGTGAACTTCTTCCCTGATGAGACGTTTTATATGGATATGAAGTGTGACCCCGGGTCTGCTGCGACAGGAACAAGAAGTAATAGGGGCACACGATGTGACATGACGCCTGTAATGAGATGCAGCGCACAGCAGAGCCGGGAAGGATTTATTGTCTATAGACAATGATAATGGAGGAGAGGGTGAAAATGGCAACGGCAGCATCACTTTTATGATGGATGTAAAAAGTGACCTGCGAGGAGAGCCGGGAGCTAAATAAAGCCTGACAGATGATCAGAGAGGTTCAAAGGAAAACTGGAGGAAGAGTCAAACAGAGGAGAAACTTTAAGTCAAACTTTTAGACTGCGATGAAACTGAAGCTTATATGTGTACATATATGCTAATAATGCCAAATAAAAGTCAGAAAATGCTAATAATGCTAAGTAAAAGTCAAATTAAGTAACTTTTTGCACCTAAGCTTTGGTTAACTGACATTTTAGCACTGTAAAGCTCACAAACGTTGATACAAACACTTATCAAACAAGCCTATATGGTGTTGTTTTTTAGCCTACTGTAAGCAAGTTTAAAGCTTCACAACTTTTATCATTTTGGAGTTCCAGTCTTGCTGTTAAGTTTGTACTTTTATTCAAAAGATAGAAGCTAGCAAGTTACGCTAACTAGCTTCCACACAGAAGGTGGAAGGTAAAGCTATTTATCTCACTTTCTTGCTATAGTTAGCCTAGCTTGCTAATGTTAGCTAAACCCAGTAGACAACTTTATTATCGTCTTTAAAAATCTGCTGAGTCATGTCAGTGCTGTATTTGTCCTTCATTTTTTTTAGCTTCGAGCTAGTTTAGTGGTCTCTCTGTCACGGTCCAGTTATAGTAATAACAGACAAAACCAGACTGTGCAACTGCTAACAGCACTGGTTCTTCACTTGTTCACCTGTGTACAGTTCATAATAAGATAGAACTTTTACTAATCCAGATGGAAATTCTTGTGCCAAACATGCTAACGTGCTAAACAAAATATAATGTGTATAACAAGTTAATGCTAATGCTAATGCCTATAGCCTGAGTCAAATAGCCAAAGATAGAAATAAAGCACATGATAGTAAAAATTATATTGACAATGCTTTTGAAAAGTATTAAAAATGAATATTGCACATGATATTGAAACATTAAAAAGTAATACAGCACATGATTGTTAATTTAAATGTATTCAATGTGTGGCAGATCAAATAAATGCTTATAACCAAACAGTGTTGGTGCGGTGTCGACTGTAAGTCCCAACCAAACATCTCCAAAAAATAGTAACACAAGCATAAAACAAACACCACAGGTATGTAGGTACTAATGATTTTTACTTCTGTGTGTGTGCATTGTGTTTGAGGGCATTAACCAAAGAAGGCGGAGATGACAAACACACAGGCTCTATAGAATAGATGTTAACAGAAACATGATCCTCTCCTCTCTTAAGTCTTCCTCCATCCTTTCATCACAGCTCCATCTTCTCTGTAACAGGACACCTCTCTCCTCCTTCCTCCTGCAGCCCTGCCTAACAATCAGAAAGAAACCCCCTCTGCTTTCTTCTCCACTCTACATCGCATTTTCCACCATTGTCTTTTTCATCTTTCCCTTTTTGTACTCTCCAAGGTCAGAGTGTTTGATCTTCTGTGGCACATTAAAAATCATCTTTTATCACCTTGAAATGTCAACAAGAGACAGAAACAGGTGTGCTTAGCCTGATGACAATGCAGTTTTATCCTGTTGGAATTGAAAGTGCTTCTAAGCCCCAGAGGTTGCAGAATTCAGAGGAGCATGTAATCCTTTAATCCTTTAATTAAAGTCAATATAATAAGGAAATGAACAAAACCGTTATTACGAGGCTTTCACAAGACAACAGTGATAAATGTGGACTAATGTGCAGCCCGATCAAAGCATGTGTACAAAACAGAGAATAATCATTCAAAGGTTACAATCAGCAGAAGCTCATTTAAGTGACCTCGGGTGTATTTCACAGCAAGTCTGAGCTTTTCTCTCCCGATCCAACGCCTCAGTATCGACCCACAGCAGAGTGTTTTCTTGTAAACACATCAAAGAACAAACATTTACCCAAAGGAAATCCACAAACCTGTCTCGCTCACATGTCGACAGAAAAGCTCTACAGGTGTGAAGTAAACAACATGTTCAGATGCTCCGACCTCCATCAAGGGCAAAAAGGTACAATAAAAGTTCCAATAAAGTTAGAAGTAAGGGCCGTTTGTTGTGATCAGTCTAACATGAAAAGAGATGTTCCTACAGCTCACACTGTAGCTGGCAGATAAAAAGTGATTGGGGCTCCATTAATGCTGGCTTTTTATAGTCAGCGTGCACGCACCTAACTCCGGCTGAACCTACTCAGGGTTGATTGAACTAACTCAGATCAGCTGTCCTGAAACCAAAAAGCCAGGGACTTTCAGCTCAGGGTAGGCCAAGCCACAGTCCGGGGTTAGACTGAGGGTTTGTTGAACCTCCTTTGTGAAATGGACCCCAGGTCAGAGCTGCGTAAACACCTCAGGTTACCTCTACAATAATATCTATTCGTTAGCTCACAAGAGTAAAGAAACAACATGTAGCAGCTTATTCTACAGCTAACAGCTTCCATACTCGAGAATACAGCAGATGTTTTATGGCTTTCTCATCCTGAGCTGAGTTTCTGCTTAAAGGCAGTAAAATCAGTAGAAGAACTGAAGAAGACTTTGAAACATCTTTGACTTCTGTCATCCTCAGCTGGAGGGTGGCAGTTCATGGAGTGCTCACTGTGCTTGACATAAATAAAAAACTTTCACAAGAAAATAGATAAGAGAGCTCGTGAGATAGTCACATCAACAACTCCTTGCTCAAAAGAAAGCCTTAGGGCCTGTGTCCACTAACTGTGTTTTTTTGCTGCTGGCAGCACCTAAGCGCAAAAACACTTTTACACTCTTTGTGAAATGTCCTTGAATGAAAGCAAGTATCAAGCATACAGAGCAATTTAAAACAACCGAGGAAAGCCGAAGTGCAACCAGTCCACTTCTGTAACCTAGCAACAGTATGCCGGTGAGAAGTGCTCTGAAATTGAAGTTGTGGGCGCTGCCTGTGCAAAAAGTGCCGTTAGTGGACACAGGCCTTTAATTGGTATTTTGACTAACAAGAAAAAGAACATTCAGCCAAATATTCAGCAAAGGCAGCTTGTGGACTATTTAAAACACCAACTGGAATTAAAAGGAGTTGTGAAGGCCTCAAATCTTTATCAATATAAGATCACTGGTAGATCAGAAATGTAATCAAATGCACCACAACAAAGTATTTTACTTCACCTTAGGAGCTTTACTGCTCTGCATGCTGACCAGTGATTATACTTCGGCCCACAGCCTTCACGATATGCTCACTCTATATATTATTTTATTACTGTATCGAGCAACAAAATGCAGTGTAGTAAATATAAAGCCAGGGTTGCAGATTAACTTAGAGAGAGCAGCATTGCAGAAAAAAAACTAATGGGTATTACAAATATGGACATAAAAAGCTGCACTGAGATCGTGAATTTAAGTTATTTCTCATCGTAAAACAAAGAGAGAAACTATACTAAATAATGATTTATTCAAATCTCATTTAAACCTAAAACAACACAGCAAAGAAGAGGATTAGCAGGAGGTGTAGCTTTACTCTGTGTCCTCTTTTTGTAACACACGACACGCTGAACTCTACCCAACACCAGCCTCTGTTCTCCATATCTAATGTACCTCCCGTGGCGTGCTGTATCCTCTTCCCTGCACATTGTGAAACACTTCCAGTTTACGGCACAATCACACTCAGAAAGACACCGAAGCAGCGATTTGTGCAGAACGAATGCTGCTACAATCCAGGGAGGATTTGTTAGAAAAGCCTTTGTGCTAAAACAGGCTGCAGCCACAGGGTGGGAGGACTAATGGCTACAAACACAGTTGTACTGAGTCCGTCCCACACAGATCCAAGAGAGGAGGCTTTTTCTGAAGTCCTCCCTGAACAGTTTGGAGATATTTGGCCGGAGCTAACTTTGGTGCTGTTGGATCCTGCAGAATGAGTCATATCTCAGCGGCCACATTAGTGTCACACAAAAAGATGGGCATTGTGGGTAGAAGTGGAAAGAGAGAGGAGTTGGTGGAAATATAAGAAGCGGTGTGTTTCTTTTTAAAGCCCTGCTCTCTCTTTGCCATCCTGCTTTACTGTAAATCCACAGTTCACCGTCTCCTCCGGGAAGAGAGGTGGAGTGATAAGAGAAACAGGAGGAGAGGAAGGGAAATAAAGGGAGCAGAGGGAGGTGGAGGAGGAGGACTAAGGGGTGAAGAGGAGAAAAAAAGGAAAAGAGATGAAGCAGAGAAAGATGGAGGAGGTGGTGAGATGAGAGGCGAGGACAGACACAAAGAGGAGTTTGGATGATGAATAGAGGAGGAGGAGACACAGTCGGCCTGTCTGACCCTCACATATCCTTGACAGTTACAAACTGCAGGCAGGCCGACTTTACTCATGAAAATGTCGATATTAGAGGAGATGTGTTGCTGTAATTTACTAAGCACACCTTCAATTAATATTCCTGCTTACACGCAGCTTTTCAAACACTATAAACCATCATTTATCAGTGTAATCTGCAGGGAAGCTGCTGATGTTCATCCACAGTGGCAACTTTATAATGTGCATTTAAAGATAAAATACTGACTGAGTAAATCTGCTTCTAAAATGGTGAGAAGAACAACTTAAGAAAAGAAGACCGTGTAAAATCTAGATCTATCAATGAGCTCTGCAGTTCCCCTCCGCTCTACGCAGCATTTAAGCTTCTTTGAGTTAGTTTGGGCTGTTTCGGTTCAGTCTTACAGCTAGCCTTGTTTTTAGCTATAGCGACAGCTAATTATTGTGCTAGCCGGAGAACAAACTTCTAAAAGGAGAGTCAATATTGGGTCAACATTTGATAAGTGGCTGTAAAACAATGCTAATGTTGCTACTTGTCTTCTGCATGTGAGAGTGGAAAACAGTGTGCTAACAGTTGTTTTCACAGCTTTTTATGCTGCCCGCAAGTGGTAAAAAAAAGTTATTGCAGTAAAAGTTAGTCCCTTTACTTGTTCAAGAAATAAGTGCAAAACTGTTCACTGCACATGCAAAGGCTTTTTCTACACTGCATCTGATGTTTTCCTCTTTGTCCTTGTTTGTGTAGAAGACAAACAAGATTAGGTCAAAACCTAGTATGTGGCTGAGCGCATCAGGTCAGTGTGACTGTCCTTATGAGGCCGACAACAACGTGTTTGAGAGCAGGTGCGTGCTGCTTACGTAGGTGAGGACAGCGGAGGAGCAGCCCCGCCTACTCCCCGAACAAAGTATCCAGAGCCGTATAGACAGAGAGTTGCGTCAGTGGAGGTCCAATATGCTCCATGATTTGCCATTGCGATGTCGCAACTCTCTCTCTCTCTACGGCTGTGAAAGTACCGTCACTCAGTCAGTCAGTCACATACAGACCCGTGTAGGGCTGACCCTGGCGGTCAGCCAAACAACAATCGTTAAAAAGAAGAAACATCAGTAATTCATAACAGGTCGTTGATTTGTGCAGAAAAACACTGTTCAAGAATGCGTAATTGGAATCTTATAGTTACGTCTACATACATTCTCTACATCAGATAGAGTCGAGATGTGACGGACGGCCTCATTAGATGAATGATTCCGCAAGCTTTCTGCACATTTGTGTTTATGTCGGATAAAACAACAAAGACAGAGGCAAAGACAAAGCAGGTGAAGGTGAAGCAGAGACGAGGTAGACTAGATCAGAGAGAAAAGATCACAACAGAACAGAGACAAACAAACACGGGCAAGAGAGAAAAGTTAGAGGTGAAAAAGAGGAGACACATGCAGAAACTTTGCTCCTGCTGATGCAGCTTCAGGAGATTAAGTTCAGCCTAAATGAAGGTGAGAAAAACACACGTGCATCCACACGTATATACAAGCCTAAGCTCTCACACGACCATTCACGTGCGCACACGGGCTCTCAGCGCTGACCTGACCGAGCCAGACTGAGATAAGAACCTGGATGATCCTTGACTGGCTTTACCTGTGTGCATGTTGGCCAACACACACACATAAACACACACACACACACACACACACACACACACACATAAACACACACACACACACACACACACACACACATAAACACACACACACACACACACACACACACATACACACACACATAAACACACACACACACACACACACACACATAAACACACATAAACACACACACACACACACACACACACACACACACACACACATAAACACAAACACACATAAACACAAACACAAACACACACACACACACACACACACACACACACACACACACACACATAAACACACACACACACACACACACACACATAAACACACACACACACACACACACACACACACACACATAAACACACACACACACACACACACACACATAAACACACACACATAAACACACACACACACACACACACACACACTTCAGCAGCAGTAGAGAGAGGTGAGCGAGGCTGGAGGGAAGAGACTGCTTTAGTTACTCTTTAGTGCAGAGCTTTATAACAGACATCAAGACTCGACTTTAGAGTAGAATACATAGTTACCTTGTGTGTCATTATGCACAACATGCAGCTGAACTCAACAAGTTTATACCTGCTGCATGGAAACCGCCTAAAGTCAGAAATCACTCGCTGAGGTAAGCAAAGACAGGCGGATACAAAGAGGTAATTTACAGCATTTCATCACATATGAATGGCTGAGACTCTTTACTATAAACATCTGAGCTCAAGCCTGACTGATATTGGATTTTTGAGGCCGATAACAATAGTGAATCTGTTCCTAATTTAAAAGGTCTTTTTTATAGCCAACAATGAGCAAAACAAAAACTGTACAGGGAAATGATTTTTTCTTCCGTCCCCTCTATCGATACTGATTTTAGAGGAGAATATTTTGCCGATATATGAGTTGGTATGCTTGCTTCTATGTGGATTTTGCACAGACATAACTATGCAAAGGTATTCAAAAGGCTGCCTCCTTAAAAAACAACTCTGTTACAGAATATCTTTATAAATTGTCAACCAATTCCTGTGCAAAACACTGTCTGCACTGCTTTGATGCTCGGCTACATGAGCTGCTGACAGTGTTGGAAACTATGGAGCTGGAGAAGGTTCTGCTGGACAAACCACTATTTCTAAATGACTCAAGTCAACAACTCAAATAAACCATATACACTGATACCGATACATCTGTGAAAGCCTATATCGGCCTGATATATCGGTCAGGCTCAAAACAGAGCAGATACTTTTTTTTAACGTTGCATTTCATAAATTTACTACTGCACTCCAGTGAAGTTCAGAGTCTCACAAGAGACCGATATAACAACAACTGGTGTTGCAGGAGCTGAGATATCCTGACCCCGTTCTCTCTCGTGTAGGTCAAGCTTTAAAAACACTGGATCCTGAAGACAGAAGGAAGGAGGACTGCAAAAGCAGAACTAAAGATGACCCATCACATGCACAAACACCCACATTAAGGGTTAGCGCAAACTGTAATCTGTGAGGCACAAGCTCAGATTAAGGCTGCAGGCGAAAGATCATGTGCCTTTAGGTTGTAAAATGTCAGAGGTCCACCGCTCTAAAAAAGTGAAATTGTTGGGCTGTAAAACATGAAGGAGAAGGTTAACAAGTAGCACTGTGGACGATCCACAGTGACCTTGGGATCCAACACCACAACAAAGTCAGGTGCTTATACAGCAGTCTATACAAAAGACTATTCTGGTCATTTGAGGAGATTTTTTTGTTACAGTTGTTGCATTTTAATGCAAATTAAATGTTACATTTTATGTCATACGCCTGTCATTACGTTACATGCATATTTACTACATACACGCGTGCATACCATATATAAGAAGTGAGCTTAGCCTGCAGGTCTGAAAAGTGAAGCCAGTGCAGAAGTGCCTTAAACCTGTATTCTTTATAATGGCCAGCAGGGGGTGACTTATCCTAACTCTCATTGATTAATTACCGCAGTAAACATTTTCCATAAGAGTTTATGGTCTTCTTCAACACAGCACGATTTTCAACTTCTATCTTAACAACTTGTTTCCAACGTCCCGATATGTTCAATTACAGCTGCAAAAAACAGAACATAATAAATGACAAATTCTTCACAATGGCTGCATCCACTTCTTATGTACAGTCTACAATAATACATTGAGATGATAAATGAAGATAAAGATGTGAATATCTGTCATGTGCATGAGTCAACGTATTTAAATTATGCTCCACAATATGTAGAGTGTTGCCGGGTAAGCATGTCATTTATGCAATATGCATAACAGAAACTACTTTTTGCATGTTTTATTAACACAGACTTTGAGCACTAAGCTGCAGCTCTACATAGACAACTTCCCTCTCCTGTAATGCCACAAACCCTTTATACAGCCTCCTTGACCCGAGACTTTAGTCCCTTTGTTGTAAATAAGCTCCGTGTTTCTCATCCAACGTGAGCAACTTGGTTAAACAATGATAGATGTTGATTAAATTCTATTATCTCGCTATAAAAGTCAAAACTCAACTCAAACTCAAGTTCAGTGAAAGACTTCCTGAAGGACGTTTGGTGGGAATCATAAACATTTTGATGGTTTAATGATTCATGAGAATGCAGAGTCTGCAATAAAATCTGGGAGGAGCTTCAGCCCAAGTGTTGATAAGAGGAAAGTGTCTGCTGAGCCATCAGATAGAGAATAAGTGAAGCCAGAGAGACCTTGCTCAAAGACTTGTTTGTTGTTCAGGGATCCCTGATGTAGTGTCGCTCTTATTTTGGAGGATTACACCTGCAACCTGAAGGAATCATCCACAAGAAAGAACGATGGGAAGCTGGAACCCACCGGGAGTTATTGGTATGTTGATTATTAAATCTGAGGTACATATTTTTTGTGGTTTTATCGAACACTGGAGTTCATGCAAGTAGGAATACACATTTACCAGTACTTTGCAGAACTGGAATATTATGTGGAGCTGAATGCAGTCAAATACAACAGCAGGAACATTGTAGGAACACTTCATGTGCAAATTAATGGAAGGTAGAGGCAGTTAAAGCTCTAAAATGACATTAGATTTCTGCAAGATAAAGAGCTGGATGGGTTTATTCATTCTACTCAGCAGAGTCATATTTTGTTTTCTCTACCTTGGACGACTTGTGTAACTGATGAGGCTATAATGAGCCAACTAGACATCACTAAATGTCATGTTTACACGTCTTTGAATCAGAGAAAGTTCAAGCTGTCAGCTGCAGATTAAAATCTTCTTCTCTCTGTTTCCACCAGCCGCACGTGAACTAAATATTCTGCTGGTCGGTCCAAGGAGGACTGGCAAGAGCTCTACTGGTAACACCCTGCTCGGCCGGGAGCGGGTTTTTGATACCAGAGGAGGCGGGGCCAGCACGGCAGCGAGCGCCTTCACCTCTGGACATCATGTGACCGTTGTAGACGCACAAGGCTGGGGTTCATCTGAGGAGTTTGTGCCCCAAGAGGAGAAGATTGAACTTCTAAGAGGGTTGTCTCTGTGTGGCCTCGGTGGACCTCACATTATTTTGTTAGTGATCCCTCTGCTGGACTTCACCGAGCCCGAGAGGAGAGCGGTGGAGAGGAGGATGGAGATGCTGACCTCCTCAGTCTGGAGACACACGATGGTGTTGTTCACATGTGGGGATTTGCTGGGGAAAGGAGGGCCGAGTGTGGAGGAGCGCATTGAATCAGGAGGCCCCGCTTTGCGGTGGCTGCTGGAGAAATGTCACTACAGATACCACGTGTTTGATAACAAGGCGGCTGACATTGGCAAAGAAGAGAGGAGAAAGCAGGAGGAGCAAGAAGGTCGGAGGAAGAAGGAAGGGACTTGGTGGAAGAACAATACCAAGGGGGTGGGGAGGAAGACTGCAGGAGGTGAGGCAGATGGGAGACAGGCGGGAGAGCAGGAGCAGGTGAGAGAGCTGCTGGTGAAAGTGGAGGACAGGCTGCAGGAGAACGGAGGATGGCACTTCTCCCTCCACATGTATCAAAGGATGGAGGAGGAGTGGTGCAGCAGAGAGCAGAAGCTGAGAGCTCGACTGCAGGCGGAGACAGGTGTGGGAGGTGTGAGGAGAAATCAAACAACAGCAGAGACAAAGATAAACATGGAGCCAGAGTGGGAGCAAAGGTTAAAGACAGACGAGGAAGAAGAAGGAGAGGGAGATAGCCTAAGGAAAGAGCAAGAGAACAATGAGGACTGCGTGGAGAGGAAGATGAATAGAGGGGAAGATGAAGAGGAGAGAGAGAAGGTGGAGCTGAGCAGTGAGGAGGATGTGTGGGACACAAGCTCAGACAGTGGGGAAGAGAGGGAGGAGAGCGCTGAGGTGAAAACTGGACTGATGGCTCGGTTTCGGTCGAGTGGGGGTCAAAGGTTTGGTCCAATCAGGAGGCTCTCCTAAAGTAACAATGGTCACTATATAGAGACAGAGCAGCTGGATAAAACTGCATAAAACTACAGTGACTCAGCCAAAGACATCTGCAGTCATGAGTGAGACATGCTGGGACACTGAGTCCTTGAAGACAAGCAAGAAACTCATAGAAACTACAAATCCCTACGGCCTTAGAGCCGTTAGATGCTCCACAAGACAACTGCACTCAATGATTTGACACTTTGAGACATCATGTATGTTATATAAGCTTGAAACTACAGCCGGTTAGCTTAGCTTCGCATTCAGACTGACAACACATAGAAACAGCTTGCCTGCCAAAGTTCATGTTTACGCCAAGACTCCAGGAAGTTCCTGTGCCCAGCCAAGAATAAACCTTGCATGTAACCACCTAGAAACTGCATTTTTTTTATCTTTACAACTCATGTTTAAACAAACAATATGTAGCATGTATATTTGTGAGTTTTATCGATGCTGGTAAGATAATTTATTCATCTTTATACGGAGCCAGGCTAGCTTTTCCCCTGTTTCTGGTTTTTATGCTAGGCTAAGCTAACCATCTGATGGATGTGGCTTCATATCAACAGGCTTTTTTTCTCTTGTAGCTATCCGCAAGAAAGCAAACATGACAAATATTTACTTAAATGAGAATATATACTGTATATAAAATGTATTTTGTGTTTTTTTCAAATATATTTTTATATCATGTACTGACGACCATTAAAGCTGTAAAACTTTAGCACTGTCTAATGATGAATTCTACATCTGCACTGTGTCTATTGTTAGCTGCACGCTCAGTGTCCTGTAGATAAATGTAATGCTTTCAGAGCAGGGATGGTAAAATTTGATTAGTTCTGCATCTAAAATTATGAGGAATGAGAGACACTGTGGGAAAGTACAGTACATAATAAGAGAGAGGTCTGGGGTCACAAACACTAGGAAGACTTTTAAAATATGAGAATATACAACATTATGTTAAAATAAAGTCTAATTTTCCTGTTTGTGGAGCGTAAATGTGTAAAGAAAGAGCTGAGACCCATAAAAAGTTGGAGAATAAGCTGTAATAAAGCAGAAGGCTGAACACTGAGCGTGTCATTATTATGCTTTCATACTTTGCTTTTTCAATTTGTAAAGATGAGGCAATCACTGTCACTGCATGCAGGTTTTTTACAGCAGAAGGGAGGGGCGTGCGCTCTGCCAACCATTTCATTACATCTGAACAAATTGTCATTTGGCTTCAGGGAATTGCTGTCTCTCCTCTTCTGACACTGACAGTTAATCCTCATCTCTGGCTCGCAGTCATGATGCCATGCAAGGTCGGCTGTGTTGTAACCGTGGAGGTCAGTCTGTGCCCGGGCCGGAGAGTTTTAAATGCATAAAATCAGATTAAACTATAACTTTATCCCTCGCTCTGGAATTGGTTCAGCTGGTTGAAACTACGGTAATTATAAAAAGCTACTTAAAGGCACAAACACTCCGGCCTCCTGGGTCAGTGGCTACACATTTTTTAAGAACTCTATTAATTTGTGAGTTACATCAAAGTAAAGAGAGTGTGGAGACAATATTTTTTAACAGCTTTCTTTAATTAGACATGGAAAGCTGCTGTGACTTTAATTTGGTTGCAGAAATCCTCCGTGTGTGTCCACACATGAGCTGCTGAGTGACAAAGTGAGAGGGTTTCACTGCAACCAAACACTTCACCAGATGCTATCCGCAGACAGCTAGCAGTGTGAGCTAGCAGTGTGAGCTAGCACTGAATTGATGTGTGAGTGTCTGGCTGGGATCAAAGCATGCATGCTTAAGATGGCAAACATAATACATAAAAATATGTATTTTCTTTAGAGGTTGTTGTAAAGCTGCTTCAATCTTTAAATGTTGTGCATACGGCCCTAAAAATGGTCCTATAAACAGGCACTTATCTGCAAGACCAGAACAGCTTTAGCTTTTTGTGTGTATGTTTTTCACTGCTTTGAAGTGATGAAGCATCAATGTTTGTGAGCGTTAGCAGGGAACCACCAATCTTACACATCAAAGTCTGTTTACACGTCTTGGGGAGGATGGCTCTACATGTGAAACAGTTGTGGCTCCAGAAGGAGCTGCTCAAAACTTTGAGTAAGAGAGAAGAGAGCTACCAGACCTCTTTAGCCCGCTCCTCATCTTTGCGTTAAACTAACCGCTAATGGCTTAATTAGCAACTACTAGCATGACGCACCTGACTCTTCAACCCAGCTGTAAATGGTCGAGTTACAAAGTGGGTATTGCATCAAATATTTTCTTAACAAGGATGTTTAGCATAAAAAGACAATAATACTGGTCTTCCTGAATCATTTAGAGTCTTTTTCTAGCTGTCAGTAGGCTAGCTGATCTGTCAGTGTTACAGGAGAGCCATGCTAACCCAGTGGTGAACTCTTTTCAACCATTTATACCTTGGCCTCTGACTCTGACTTTGATTGTTGCTATAAGCTAAGTCCTGAATAATTTATGTTATAAAGACATTTTTAAGATTTCTAACATAAACGTTTGACTTCAAATGAGGTGATCTTTTGTCTACAGACATGAGACGACAGACGTAACTGTTGTCTTTTAGATGTAGGCTACATCCTTTCAGCTCAACAGAACGTTAAAGTTTCCCCCTCCAGGTCTCTGTATTGAAACCCGTGAGATCACCTGGAGCGTGTCATACTGTCAGTTATATTGGGTTAAATTACGTAAGATCAAATGTTAGTACAGGGTTAGGTAACACCGATTACCCTCTTTATAACTTCTGCAAAAGAATTGATCAGATTTATGGCGCATTCTGGGAACAGTTTCATGTGTTAGATAATATTTACAGCCGTCACGTAGGCTTAGTCAACTGAATAACATGTTTATCAGCGGTGTGTCATAATATCAAAGATCACTGTGATTCGTGAATCATGAGTGAGAAAGTATCTTAGACCATCTTAGATTTTAATGCTTTTCCCATTAAGATCCTGACATGGAGCTCCAGACAACTTTGGCTCTTGGATCCAAGGACTTCTTATTTCTGTCTCGCACCAATGCAGCAGCTGTTTGTGGCAGAACTTCTAATGACTGCTGCTGTTGTAAAGAGGCACCTGACAGTCCATTAGTGCAGCCGTCTTTAGCTAAAAGCTGAAAGATTTTAACTTTTAGCGCTGAGTGTTTTCAGAGTGTAAGAAATGTTTTTGCTCAGAGGAGCAACAGGAGCCACATCAGTATTTATTTACCGTTAAAAAGTGCAAGATGAAGGAGTCAGTGGTCTGAATACGATCACATAATGCTTTACCCTTTCTTTTGCAGATCATGCTATAATATGCATGGAGGCCTGCTGACTCCTCATATTTTCTTGCAGTTGCAGCAATCAGGCCAAAAGTTTAAGGCATTACTTTATATCTTTAGAGACACTCACACAGTAAAAACACAAAATGTCGACTAGATTTGCCTTTGGCTTTAAAGCAAAGCACATGATGTTATAAAAAATAAAATAAAATAATACAAGGGGACATGAGGAAGACAGCTCACAGAGTTCAGCCACCGTTAGAATAAATGTAAGTCAGTGGGATGTAATAATAAACTGTTGGGTACAAAGTGCGAGAATAACAATTTTTTACAGACAAAGTGCTGATATAAAAAATAAATCAAATCTAGTCCACAAGTCCAATGTGACTTCTCAAATGTTTGCGCATTACCGACGTGCGGCCATGATAAGCAAGGTCAGCTTTTAAAATCTTGCAGGCGATCCTTTTCTTCGCAGCGTTGAGGCTGTAATGCCCCCAGAAGTTTTAGGATGCTACGGTGTTGCATGGTGCACCCACCATTTTTCTGTTTTGTTCACGCGTCACTGTTTTCTCTCAGCAGAGATAGTGGATGCGAGATGGCTCACCCCTCAGCAAACTCAGATCTGTAAAACAATGTTATGTCCGCACAAGGCATAAAAAGCATGCTTGATGACATAACCGTTTAATTATCGACAATTAAATTAATTGGCAACTAATTTTGACGATCTTTGTTGACAATGTTGACTAATCATTGCTCCCTTATAATCAATATCTAGTTGTAGTTGTTTGTTTAGTAAGATGACAGAGAATATAATCGGATATCAACTTGTAAAGTAACTGAACATTTCATCTGTAAAGTGATGTGTCAGAGAAACTATGTGATATAAATGTCTTTGTGCTCTAGTTAAACTGTTGTATTTGTGGGATAAGTGATGCATTTATAAGAGGACATTACAGTAAATAAACTACATTACGCTGAAAACACAAAATAAATACGTGACTCTGATAACTCATTTACTGTAAGTGGTGTGTTTGTGTCAGAGCTCGTGGCACACTTACAGCACAATGACTACAGTTACTGAGAAACACAGTTCAGCATGACATCATGACCCAGTGACCTCGTAAACCAGGTCTTAGAGCCTACCCACATAAACTCTAACTACATGAACTACATACAAAGGTTAGACTGTGCTCTCTGGGCTTTGATCAGTATGCCTAAACAGGAGGAAAAGGTGCTATATGAAACTTTCAGAAAATCCTCATTCCTAGTGACACTGTCGGCCGTTGAGTGAACTGCAGTCAACCTTTTTGTACTAGCTCAAACATAAATACACTGCATGACTCCGACGTTGTGCTTCGCAACCAAACAGCAAATTACGCCGGCGAACCAGCAAATCATCACAAGCTTTAGCGAACATTAGCCAGGCGGGGCAGGGCGGCTGGAGAGAGCTGGGATGAAGCACTTGAGCTGTGAGAGAAAAAACGCTGCATGTGGGTTTTGTTTCTATGACAACAATAAGTTGTTGGTCTGTTTTGATCCCCAAAAGCAATCGAGGTTTCCATGATTGGCATGCCCTGCCGATGTGGACTCTAGTTTTCCCCCCTGACGTCAATCACAGTCCTGTTGAGGGCTTCACTCGATAACACTTATTTTTGTTTTTATTCTTGCGTTCTCTTTGTGTTGGTGTTGTTGTGGGTGCCGGTCTTTTGTTGCTATTATGCATCTCCATTTCACAGCGTGCGTTGTCTCGTGTTGCACACTGTTGACTGTAGTGGCGGAGAATGAGCTCTCGGCAGAGGTACTCACGAGCGCGCAGATACGTCACATCCTGAGAGCTTTACATAGAAGCCCACAGGCTGTTAGAGGCAGTGGAGGAAGTTGGGGAAGGTCTCAGTTTATCAGTTCCTCTACTATCCCTTCACACATTGGCAATAAAAAATGACATTTGATTGATGAATTCATGTCAAATCTTACATAAAGCCCCTTTAATGTTTTCAGTGTGTGTTCAGAGCAGAGTTAGCTTCAGGACATGACTAGCCTAGCTTAGCGCTAAAACCGGCAGGGGGTCTACTGTAAGCCACTGTTAATCAAAATTGAAAAACACACTCTTTAATCGGTCTGAATTACACATTATTATTCTTAACTTGAGTCATTAAGCATGTCTTATTGCTTTTTAATGATCGTCAGGGTGATAACTTGTACACAGCATGCTCTCCTCCTATCACCTCATGTGTCTGAATTAAACGTACGAGCTGTTCCACAGGCCTGCTGCTTTTGACAAAGCTTATCACAGGGAAGGGATATTGTTGAGGTTTCTTTCTGTCAGTGTATAAAGACTAACAACACTTTGTTGAAGATTTTCAGTGTCATGCCTCCGTTCATTCACTCACCTCGTCTACCTCATAAACAACTCACACAGGATTCAACGACCTGCAACGCTGCTACAAACTGTCTGTCATGATTCACTGCAAGGTGACTTCCTCTACTCTTTTTATTCTGGCGCACTCCACAGCGTACGTCCTGACTACATCACAGTCATCCATCACAAACACAAGATAAGGCTTTGTTACAATCATTTTGAAAGGTGAGTCTCCATGAAATCAAAGTGCACTGGGCAGAGACTCACATCATGAGATGTAGGCTTAGCAGCAGCTGATCGTATCACTTTATAAGACCTTCACATCTAAAAAAAACCCCACAGTAAACTACTTTATAGTGAAGTTAATCCGCTGATAGAAGTCTCAACTCCACTTTTCTGTACGCAGTCAGTCAATGACAGAGCACAGAGCAGCGAGCTACAGTAGCTGCCTGGGAACACAGCCCAGCAGAGGCTGAGAGGACGAAGGGCCAATGTGAATTAGATAGAGAGAGATGGAGATAAAGTGATGGATAACTAGAGGCAGAATGACACAGTGCATAAAACAGAGGACGTGCAGCAGGAGGGAGGGACACGCTGCAGGGGGCAGCAGAGGGAGGGGACAGAGAGATCCACGACTTTAACTTTAGAGATGAAACTGAAAGAAGGAAACAACATTATATATTTATATTAGTATCTGTGTTGCTTTTGCTTCTCTTTTTTAAATTTTTATTTCTTGTAAAGGCCTCTAATAATACTTGTTCAGAAGGATACAGCATACAAATCTTTCCCAAAAGGAATCAAGCGATGACAAGTGAGATATGAGATGTGATTCACATCTGCTAAAAAGCCCCTCAAACTCATCCTCGCCACCCTCGTCTGTATCTGCATCATACTTATATGTATGTATATCTATGATGTTACCATGATGGCAAAACAAACGTTCAAAGAAAGTTTTAAAATTCATCATAGATATAAAGTTGGTACACTAACAGTGAGAGAAAAAGGTTCAATTCTTCCAATACTGTCCTGTCACAGAGGACACTTTCAGAATAAGAGTCTCCTTTGATGCTAAAACCACTCTGCTTGGAGTATTGATGCCAGCAGTGTTACAGATATGTGAGGAGCAATTGGTGACCAGTGAGAGTCAAGTAGAAAACATGTGCCCTCTGCTGTTCAACACGCAGAGTTTATCACAGATCATGGAAACTTTGACCTGTAAGTATTGATTACTTTGAATGCTTCTTGTTTGAATCCTAACCTTTGGTGGGTCAATATAAGCTCCAGTTAATGTGTGGGATCAACCTTAATGTGTTCCTGTATTGTAAGTTGGATCATTTTATCTTTCTACTTTAATATCTGACAAAAGCAGACACATAATGACTAAACATGGCGGTCACAATAAGAGTCAGATCTGAATATAGACCGTGACCTTTAGGCCATGTCTGATTTCTCAATGCACGTGGGCTGAGGACACGTGCAAAAAGAAGTTTTGACCTAAAAAACACAGTCACTCAATATGTCACATGTTGTGAAAGAACTGAAAAAACAAACAAAGAAAAAGTCGGCCGTGATTTGTTCTGCACAGCGAGTCTTTATGCGGTCTTTTGTTTTGAAGGAGAGCAAAAGGCCAGAGCAGTTAGTTTGTGCTCCTGCTGCTCCGAGCCGCCGGCCTCCGAGGTTACAACAAGCTAAACAGCAGTTAGAACATAAAGAGCAGCGCAGGCACTAATTGTAGAACATCAGTAAAGAGAAATCCTGTGAGCACAAAGCTCGTTCGCTGAACACAGAAAAACAATGCTGAGCAGCTGCACGCTGAATCACACACGGCTTACTCTCTGGATTTTCTTTTGTATTAGAAGGAGAATGTTTAAGTGAACGATCACACATCACATCCTGGCTTCATTCGGTTAATAAGATGTACATGGCTGCAGCAGCAGGTGTCTGTGATTCATCACAGGTTGAACAATAGCTGCCTGAGAATTGTAGATTATACGTTGGAGACTTGGCGCTGCGTTTACATGCAATCAACTCAAGTAACAAAGTTCAAGTATCCAGGGTAAAAAAACATGCTTTTTCATGTCCTAGATTCTTGGCCATGTATGTACATAACTAATTCTTTATGTTTTTTACATTCGCAAGACAAAGCTCAGACAAAGACCCTTTCAAAATAAAGTTGGATAGTGTGTAAGTGGATTTAGTTTCTCCAGGTTGCATGTAAAGCCCCTTTCACACTTGCACTGCACTCCTAAACGTTCCAGACATTGCAGGAGGAGTGAACATAAACGTTTGAATCCATTCACCCCGACTTTAAACAGACTTCTTCTTGCAAGCACCCTTATAAAAAAGTGTGCACATAGACGGGGTAAGCTGATGTGTGAAGGCAGCAGGTCTTGAACATTCCCTGCGAGTGAGTCGGCAGGTGATGACGTTCACGCTGAGCGTAATCTACATACTCTTCACTGCTCGCCTCAGTTTCCAGTTATGTTTTCTACTCTTACATTCGTACTGTGGAGTCATCCTTGCACATGTAGTGATAATAGCCCCGACACAGTCACCATTACGGAAGACAGCACCTCCTCCTGCACGCTCTACTCAGCACCTGTATGTCCTGAAATTGTCTGGAAAATATCAGGAGTTCACGTGTGAAAGGGGCTTAAATGTGTTCTCCATTAACCTGCAAAAACCTAATGTTCTCTCAGTAACCTGGTTTCTCGTGTGCGCCTAAACACACCAAATGACGGCCAGAAAAAATACTGAAAAGTGAACAAGTAATGGAACTAAATAAATAGAGTGCGTAGCGTTTGAGAACATCACTCTTATCCTGCTCAGTGGCAGGAAGAAGAGGACGACCTGTTTGTGAATGTGAGTGTTCATTAGAAAACGGCTGGAACAGAGCAAGCCTCATCTTTCTGTTATAAAACAGGATAAAAGACGAGCTTTCATGGACGTAAACCAAAGCAAAGACGTCACTGTCTCTGCTCAGGATTCCTGAGCGCTAAGGCAAACCCTTTCACCTGACTGAACTCGTGACATCATGCTCTTATGATGTGCAAACAGGAAACATAAAAGAAGTGTGTCATGGAAACGGTGCAGCTTGTCTACAACAGCGACAGATGGATACAATTCAGACAGACTCTGGTTCCTCTTCATGTGTAACAAGAACAAAAAACAGCCTGTGAGTGTTGTTTACTCTCAGAGGCGACAGGTAGCTCCGACTGAACTCTGATAGTAGTACAACATCACAGTGACAAAACTGAAAACACACATCCAAATCACCGTTCGCTTCACCGGATGGGAGAGAGACAGAGAGAGAGTGAGTGGGCCGAGCGACCTTTAAATAGAACTGAATCTATGAGCGCACAAAGGCGAGCAGCCTGTCGGTAGATTGGAAATGTCAGCAGGCCAAATTGAAGTGTTGATTAGAGGACGGATGTACAGCTTCCTGAACAAAGAGACAAGGAGAGCGAGATTGGGAGGATTATATTTCTCTCATTCATGACAGAGATGCAGCGTGATTGGATCGCACCGCTAATGATACTGGACCTGTGTGTGTGTGTGTGTGTGTGTGTGTGTGTGTGTGTGTGTGTGTGTGTGTGAGAGTCAGATTTAATGAATGAAAACAATGACCTTCTGAATCAGTGGTCACGAAGTGCTTTGGTTTAAAACTCTCTTGTTTTTTGGTTCTTTTTAGTTGATTTATTCAACAATGAAACAGATCAAATAGCGCCATGTTTTCTTCATTGCATGTCAAACAGGTAAAGGTAACAAACACACACACGCACACACACACACGCGCGCTGACACACATACAAGAAAACAACACCAATGTGTGCACACAGATGCGCATTCAAACACAACACCAACTTTAAACACCAAAGATTGTATAAAAAGATGGACGACATGACAGCTCCCTAAAAGAGAAGCCAAACATCTCTATCGCCCCCTGCTGACTGGCTGCAGTATAGGTCATAAAGCCCGCCTCCTCCATGTTAACAGATGGGACATGAGTCAAACTATAAAATCAAACTACACGTCAAATACATGTTTCTCAAACATGGTTTCTGTCATTATAGTTAGTTCTTATCATGCTGATTTGTGTCCAAGTGTTAATTTTTCTGACAAGTTTATCTTTAATTAGTTATTTGATGCTGTAAAAAGGATGATTGACAGCTCTGTTGACAAATACGGCTCTTGCAGCCGATCTGTTCCTGATTAGCAGAGTAGAGGAGGAACGGCGAGAGGAGACGTAACTAAAACAATCACTACAGTCATTGAAGTTTCCATATCTGTGAACGTTAACTAAGCGCCCGTCACAGGGGGTATTTAACTTCAGTTTCGTACAATGAGAGCAGATGGAGATGTGTCTTTCATCTATACCGTCATTATTAAACGCACACAGAGTAAGACTTTGGACTGTCTTTCAACCACACACACACACACACACACACACACACACACACACACACACACACACACACAAAGCCACAAATAAGAATTTGAACTTTTTTTCTGTCTTTTGTTGGTTCCTTTTCCATTTTCTTTTCATTTTAATCTCATTATAACTTGACACTTAGGCGATACTGTCACCATTCATGCCAATAAAGTTAATTGAATTGAACAGTCTGCACCCTCTCCTACCTTTATAAGAACCCTCATTCAAAGATGACACTTCTGTCTGGCTCAGTCCTTCTCTAGTCTGTGTCAGCGTTTAACATGGGATTTATGGGTTGGTAAAAAAAGGGACTGTCTCGCTTTCAGAACTGATTTCAGCTCCTGGGCTTTCCTTCCCTGCATAAATATCTTTGAATTTCTGCTGCCTGCGAGGCAAAAGTGATGCATCAAAGGCTTTTATTGTTGTTTAAAGTTTATTTTGGGATGTTAATTGGATTCAAATGAGTCTCCCACAGACGGACCTGCTCCTAAACATCACACAGCAGTAAAGTTTTATACAGTAAAAGCAATATCTTTCCACTAATACTCATGTCTGCATAGATTCTCCTCCTCCGAGTCTTACACATGCACACAGTGGGAGGAAGACGAGGGGATGAGGATTGGTCCTGACAGGAAAAAGGGGTAAATTGGGAGATAATCAGGTGTGAAATCGCTCTGGTTTCTTTTGCAGTAATTCAGTCAGAGTCTCACTGCACACAGCCATTTCTATTTTACACTAAACTAATAGTACTGATCTCGGCAGGCTGCTAACACACACACTGGCAGCACAGTTGGGCACCGTGTAAACTGGTCAGCTCCCACAGGTACGTGAGTCCTCCCAGAGACGCACCAGCAAGCAGAATTTTATGCTTTTTTACTCCCACTGTGGAGTTTGAGTCTATTTTAACACCTCCATCCTTCCCCCTCGAGCTTATTCCCTCAGTCATTGTCTGTCCATCTGCTCAACCCTCCGTCTCCATCCTTCTCTGTCTCTCTGTCTCTCTAAGTATCTTAACGTGAGCTACGATAGGTAAAGATTAAGACGGCAGATGAAAATTAAGCTAATGTAAACTAAATAAAGCAATGTAGAAACACTTTCCCCTGTGGGTGTGTTTCTGAACTTTTCTTTTTGTCCTTCAGCAATCCAAATTCTGTGTATAAATATTCACATGACAGGTGGTAACTAAGCCAGCGGGCCTGCCACTGTCTACTTGTTTGCTGGCAGCCCGGCAGAAAGCAAACAGCAGATTTGGTTTTGCGCGCGGACTCCTCAGAGAGTTTGAGTTTGCATAGAGAGACAAACAATAACACACAAAGAACATCTAATGAGCTCTGCTGCTGCAAAGATATTTGAGTTTTGTTGAATTTGAAATGTTTTATAGACTGTTTCTATTGTTGCATATTGACAGACTAAAAAGCAGCAAGTATTACAGGTAACACAAACTGCTGCACACATCACACACCACGCAGACTTATTCCAGTTACTATTAGTAATGGGGATGCACTGCATGAGTAACAGTGATCTTTAAAGGACTCACAACATGTTGTTGTTGGTTGAATGCAGCTCATGATCTCACAGAGGTAAAGGAGCAAAAAAATAGACGTAATCAACGTGTTGTCTTTGTGTTTTACAAAAGCTTCCAGGATTTAATATCTGTGAGCCACTTAAGTGAAGGTTGCCATAGCGACAGCTTTAACTGTACATCACTATCATAACAGTATCACTGGTTTCCCGGTCAGGTAAGACATGAAAACAGGTTAATGTGGAACACTTCAACACGTCGTTCTGGTTTCAAAAGTGTTTTGTTGAAACTGTTTTTAAATGTTTGTCATTAATTGTGTTGAACATGATTGACGTCAGCACTCGTGTTAGCGCTCATTAGTGAGAGCAGGGGCACTAGGGCTCCAGCCTCAAGGTGCTCGTTAAAGCAGGAAGTGATCAATAAACACTCTTTAATGTGTTTGAATCAATGAGCGGGACACATGAAACAATAGAAGAATTCAAGCAGTGATGTTTAACACACAAATAATTGTGATAAACGGCCGGACTCCTGTAGTAACTCTAAATCTATAAGCAAGTGTGCTTAGTTAATCCAACACTGGGATCAATCAAGGATTGTCAGAAACTATCAAGAAAACCAACTGGAGTTAATCTGGTTGCACAAGTATAAAAACAGTCCGTGCACAAGGCCCGTTTAGTCTGGAGTTTAGCTTAGCTGCAGTTTGGAAATCAGTCTACTGTTTTGGACATAAAGGTGTCGAGCTCGGACAGTTGTCTACATTTTTTCAGAAACTTCTGAACAACACAACATCAAAACTTGTTGTTGTTACTGTTCTTCAGGTGGATAATTGTATCATCAGCCATACTAGCACTGTGGTTCCACTGTATAATAGTGTCAGTTTGTCGGCCCATGACTTTTGTCCACACTGGAATGTTTTTAACATTTTTTTATGTGCTATAAAATTTGGTAAACAGTCATGATCCAGAGAGGATGAGTTCTTCTAACAGTAAAATGACTCCAAGATAAACACCTGCTGGTCTCCTGAACTTTCATTTAGCACCATCCTCTGGCCAAATGTATAACTGCTTCTACTTTAAAGGTTTATAATCAAATACCTGCTAAAACTGGGACATTCCCATCAGCCTCAGCAGTACTCACTGTTTCGTGCTTGTTAGCAAATGCTAGCATGCTAACATTTACCACAATTTCCCAGTATGGGATCAATTTGGAACATCCATCCATCCATCTATTAATTCATACATTAATCCATCCATCCGTCCACCCATCCATTTATCCGTCCATTTATCCATCCATCATCCATCCATCATCCATCCATCCATCCATCATCCATCCATAACTAAGACGGAGAACATGGTGAAGATTATACAGGTTAAACTGTCATCAAAATGTTTGTTATTATACATGTTAGCATGTGGCGTTAGCATGTGGCGTTAGCATTAGCTCAGCGATTAGCTGTTGAAACCTCTCAGAGCTGCTAGCATAGCCGCTATATCTTGATGTGAAGGTTCCATCATATCAAAATAACTTCAATCACATGTTAATGATGATCAGTACTCGTCGCTGTACAGATTGCACGCTGCAGCTAAGTGTTTGATGATGTGTCTCAAACATGAATTCATGTTCGAGCACTCTAACCTTCGCTGCAGCCTCTCATTAGTGCCCGGTTTCCCCTCTGCCTCCCTCTGTCTCTGAGCTTCCTTTCATTCCTCCATCACTTATCAGTTCATTTGATCCACACAGAACCGACGCTTGTCACTTGACACGACTTTCAATTTGCCCCTCGCTCACTCTTTACACCTCTCGTCGTCTTCATCTCTAATGTCTCCTTTCTTTCTTTGTCTTTTATCATCCTGTCCCTGTCACTCTTCATTCCAGCCGCCACACTTTGATCTGTGATCATTCGCATGTCTCACATTCTCTCCATTCTAGCCTCTTTCCACCCGTCCTTTTTTCAAACCTTCTTTTTTTCTGTTTGTCTTTCTTCTCTCTCATGTCACAGTTCTCCCGCTTCTACTCTTGTCCTTCACTGTCTTGTGTTAGTGTCCCATGTTTTTCTTTGCCTCCTTTCCCCCCTCTCATCTCTTCATCTCGGCTGTTAAATATTTGATTAAGAGTGCACTGACATGACACCGCTGTTCCCTGCTGCAGCCGGGGGTGTTTAGATCTCAAAGCAGAGGATGAAGAGAGAAACATGGGCCACTTTCAGACATCTTTCTTTTTTTTGCAGTTGCAAAACAGCCAATCAGACATTTTTGTGAGTGTATGTCAAGAAGGGCGAGGTAACAGAACGCTACTGCAAAGACAGAAGCATCTTTTCAACAAGGACATTTAATTAGGAGAGAATATTGGTCAATGCAGCTTCCACTCATAAGCTATCAAGTGACTGCGTAGGCACTGTAAAATAGCCTCTATAAAGATTAGCGCAATTAGCATCTGTAATGTGCTTTATAGTGCATGTGTAGACAAAAGCTGCTGTCTGCATAAAGCTGAAACATTGGCAGGAGTTTGCATTTTAAATGATCAATTAAACCCGAACTAGACAGCATCAAATGTGTGTACTGAAGGCCTTCAAAGCCAGGGCTGGGTAGTATTTCTTTGTCTGTCTGTACAATGCGTGGGCCCCGCATGAGAAGCTGCTGATGGCCTGTCTAAATGTGGAGGAGCTAACACTTCAGGCAGAGCAAGAAAGAGAGACAGCATGCACATGTGACAGTAAAGAAGGAGAGGGAGACAAATCAGGGAGGCATCAAAAGCAGCAAACACACCATTCCGCCTGCAGCTAGCAGCTAAAGCACTAACCCACTGACCCACATATCTCACAGACAGCAGTTGGTGTGAAACTCTGAGAGCTAGCGTGCTAACAACCAGCCTGCCACTAGAAAGCCAAGCCACTGTGTCGAGCAGGAAGTTTGTGATTCAAAGAGTGCTTAAAAACGTGTGATGGAAGAAAGTGAAGCTTTAGAGGTAAAGGATCAGTTCATCCAAAAACTGCTTCTAACTCTCAATAAGTTCTTTAAGCAGCACTAATTAAACATGTTCCACTTTAATTGCAACAGACCCAGAGAGTACTTATTTCAGATCATTTCAGATCCATTGTCTATACTGCTTATCCTGTTCAGGGTCAAAGGGGGGCTGGAGCCTATCCCAGCTGTCATTTGGCGAGAGGCGGGGTTACACCTGGACTGATCGCCAGTCAATCACAGGGCTGACACACAGAGTCAGACAACCTTTCACGCTCACATTCACACCTACGGGCTATTTAGAGTCACCAATGAACCTAACCAGCATGTCTTTGGACTGTGGGAGGAAGCCAGAGTACCCAGAAGCAACCCACGCATTGCAGTGCAGCCCCTTCTGCAAAGATCATTGAATCAAATGGACTCTGTTCAACAGATTCTTAAGGTGACTGCAATCTGCCCAGACAACGCCTCAACACCTCACCTCAACATTATAAAGTTGGCAGTTGCTGGTTGCATTCTTTAGAATGTTCCAGAAACCAACTGCCAGCTCCACACGGCCCAGACACCAGCTGACAGGACGGACTGTCCTAACTTTCCCATCATTGGTCCGACTTTCAACGACTTCCACGACATGTGAAACTTGAAATAACTCCATCCGATAAACACAGACAGCCGGTGCACACTGACCCGACAGTTGGTGTTGGTCGGAGTTGGTCGCCGTTTGTCTGGGCAGTGTGCAGCCACCTTTAGACAGAGCAGAGCAGCCCTAAGGTGTAACAATAATGTTTTGACAGCAAGTAACCAGAACATATCTATCTATATGACCTAACTGTGCGGGCTTGCAGGGTGCTTTGGCCAACTCGGGTTAGCTCCTGTTCATGCAGCAGCTTCCAGTTAGGTCTGTAGTGTATGAGCTCATGTGATACACAGTGAATGGTAGCAAAGAGGGAGGGAGGTCAGAGTGTCAGGATGGCTTAAAAAAAGAAGTGGGTCACTTCTGGTGGACAGATCGGCTGGAATGTGACGCCTGAATGAGCCTGTGATTGTGATTTGAACTATGAAGCATGAATTAATCCCTGCCGACAAAAAGTGTGTTGGTGTTTGTGTCTACACTTTTCTTTCAGCAGAGCTGGTCGTCTAAAGCTGCTTTTTGTGCGTTTGTCATTTCTCACACAGTGTGGTTAAAATAGACAGAGCGGTGGTGTAGAGACGTGGGTGTGTTGTAATGCAACTTCTTTGAAAAGATTTTTTCATCTCGAGTCATTTCAGGAAGCCGATCAGCTGAGTGTCACTGGCTCGCTCGCATCATCCCACACAACTGCAGGGCTCTGCTCGCTCTCTGATTTCTCCTGATAAAACTTCAGCATGGTTTGTCTTCCTGGTTTTACTTTCTTCTTTCTCATTTTCTCCCTCATATTTTATACTTCTCTCTCTCCATCTTTCCAACCCAACTTCCCCGTTTCCACTGTTTTCTCCTCTCTGTGCCTCCCTAACACGTAATGATCTGTCATCCGGTCAGCTCAACTGTCTGAGGTGGAAACTGCTTTGGTGAATCATATCACAGCTGTTGCATAAATAACCTTTAATGTCATCGCACTGACTTCAGCTTTCCTCCCAGAAAAGAAAGATTATGTAACCCCTCTACCAAAGCTAAACCAGATAACAGTCATATGTGCCGAAATGTTCCCTCCTAGGGTTCAGAAAAGGTCTAAAATTACAGCCTGGGTGGTCTGTGTGATAGCTGATAAGGAAGGCGACATTAAAGTGCTTGATTTTGCCTTTGAGTTTCGTGTGATGTCTGCCTGGGTGAGAAGAGAAGAGAGGAAGAAAGAGAGAAAAAGAGGAAGGGGCACATATGAGGTCTGAAGCTAAAGACAGCTCCTATTGTTGTGAATCAAAGCGCTGCTAATTGGTACAATTATAGAGACAGGAGGAGAGGGAATACAAAGCCGTGTGTGTGTGAAAGAGAGAAAGCACACTAACATTTGACAGAAGGAGACGAGAGCGTGCTTCAAGGTAGCAAAGTGAATTAGGTACACGTGTTTTTGTAATTTAGAAACAATTATGTGATATATACACATCTGGCAGCAGGGATATGTTCACGTCTGCATCGAAAAGGAGACAGTCTTTGAAGTCGGAGCGCTGGAAGGATGAATAATTTACATCACATTTACAGGATAATGCAGTTAAAGCCTGGCTCAGCATTTCTTCTGTTACACACCCTTATCTGACCCTTATCTTAAAAACGACCAATAGTCTGGGGTGCTGTTGGTTATCTGTCTCTGTGCTTTTACTGCAGGAATGGGAGCAATGATGTAAGGTGGAGCGCAGCGATGAGCAACGGCTCGGGCTGCAGCGAGGCCTGAGCCGGAGTGATGAGAAAAACAAACAGTTTGTGGCGAGGAGAGACGCCGCCTCTATAAATCTCTTTTTAATACCCTGCAGTCATGTTGTTTCCCATCACTACAATCATTCACAAACAATCCAATAGTCGCTCCTCATGGGACGGCCTGTTAGATTAAGTCATTACAGAGCTACCCAGAGGATTTTTCATGACCAGACACACACTCATAAACACACCGAGCAGATTCATACGTCACGTCTTATTGAGGTTTAAACTCACACACACACACACACACGTATCTCACGAATGATGCACAAAGCAATTAATCAAAGAAGAAAGCAACAAAAGACAGCGATGCTAGAACACAATGTCTGTTGTCTTTCTGACCACATACTGCTGGTTTCCACTCCCAGGCAGACAGCAGTCATGACTTCATCCTCACCATCCGAGTCATCGTCAGGGCAGACAAGCCGATTCAACTCAAAGCTGATACTGAAGGCGCCGCTACACCGGCTGTAATCACACCCTGTTTGTAACCTCTGCAACAAAGAGAGCAGCACCCGCAGGGCTGCTTGCTTCACCTCCAAATTAAATCCTGAGATATCACGCTCATCACAGTCTTTAAGATTCAGAGCCGTGACTGCAGCGCTAATAACCCAAAAGGAACTCTGAGTTATGAGTGTGATTATTGTTTTTCATTTGGTGCTCCGAGTGGATTTCCCCTACCTGTGGACCAACACTTAGCTAACCCTCGTCTCGTCTGTCTGCTTGGCGCAAACACAAACACAGGCACTCACACATGATTTCATTCAATTTGTTTGTGACTTTTAGAATGCATAGTTACATCATAACGTACCTTTTAAATTCTGTTTCTATTAAGAGTCAAAGTATTGAGGCTTGGTCACGTCTGTGTTTTAAATTACACAACTGTGCACATTTCCCGGCCAATTTTACACTGTTGAATGACAGCAAGTGCTTTCAGGGGAGCTTAGACCCGGGCAGTCAAAGACCAAGGCAGCTAGCTTATTATCTGTCTTTCACCATGTAGTTTTAGTTAATCATTCTTCATTAATACATAAACTACTTTAAAGAAAAGGATTTAGGATGGGACTCAAAAGTAGAAACAGCCCTACATCTTTTGAATAAACTGTGAGAACTATTTGAGCTCTTAACAATCAAGCTAACATGGTTAGCTCAGAGAAGTATAATTCTTTATTTTTTGTGAAGTTTTAAACAATCCCATGAAAGAAATTATAGGTGAGATTTAAGGCTTAGTACAAAAGAAAAAAGAAAGAACCTTTGGGAGCTGTTGTAATTTTCTAGCACTGTGTTGTGTTCCTAGCTTGCTATCTTGGTAGCAGTTAGCTCACCTGCTACAATAGTTCACCTATCGCTGTGAGAGACTATGTTACCAACCTATAAAAGGCAAATATTTTGATATATTTTGCTCATTGAAATTTTATACAACTCCAACAACAAAATACTGGGGAGAGTTAACGACTGAGTACACAGAAAACAGAAAACAAATCAATGTCAGTCATCTAGCGCTAGCATGTTCCCGGCTTGCTAGCAGGCAAGCAGTTAGCTCACCAGCTAAACAATCCTCTAAACATAAGATTAAGATTATTGTTTTTATATTAAGAAAAAAGAAACACCTCTAATAGCTCCTGTTTATTTTGTAGCAACAGCATGTTAACAGCTTGTAATCAAGCTAGCAGATAGCTAACAACTGTGGTTCAGTGATTGTTGAGTTACTTCACCCCCAACCCTTATGAAGCAAACATTTTGATTAATTTTGCTCATTGAAATTTTATACAATCCTAAGAACATAATACTGGGGAGAGTTGATGACTGAGTACACAGAAAACAGAAAACAAATCAATGTCAGTTTTCAAGCACTAGCATGTTCCCAGCTTGCTAGCAGGCAAGCAGTTAGCTCACCAGCTAAACAATCCTCTACACATAATGCACGTTCAGATTATTGTCTGAATACAAAGAAAAAAGAAACAATCCCTGAGAGCTCTTGTGTATTTTGTAGCACCAGCTTGTAATCATGCTAGCTGATGGCTAACCGGCTGTGGTTCACCAATTGCTGAGTCACTACATCCCCATACCTATATGAACCAAATATTTTGATTAATTTTGCTATGCCACTCTCTGGTTTGTCCGGACCTTTTTTATTTTCCTTTGTTTTGTTTTTTAATTACTTCTTGCTGTCTCTAGTCTGTCTGTTGTATACACATATTCCTGCTATAGGCCTTTTACCTCCCTCTCCCTCTTTCCTATTCCGAACGACACACCTATCGGGATGAGCCTTTCAACCTTCACTCTCCTCCCTGCATTAAGCTGTGCACATTTTCTACAGTCAAACTTCATTTCACAGCATGACGTCTGTGCGCTTGTAGAAGCGAGGGCTTTGAACAGACTCAATATTCTCCATATTCTCCAAGGTGGCCCATCACACAGACGGACTCACCGTGAAATCCAGCAGATAGCTCCATGAATGGAAAAGGGCTGAGGAAAGGTGCTTTCAACAGCCAAAGTATGTACTTTGAACTAAGCCCGAGTGCTGGAGATTACCAGACATCACACAAACAGTCAGGCAGGACTTAAACAGGAGGTTAAGAAATTCAAAGCTTAACGTTCAGCCAAGTGCTTTGTGATTTATTCTGATTCATATTCTAGTTGACCACACCAAAACATCCAATTTGAAGCCAGGATGAGGCGCATGACCTCTTTTTAAGGATAAAAAACAGGCTCTTGAAGTTGCTGTGCCCCTTGAGAGCAGAAAAAATCCAAGAAAAATGAGAAGAATTTCAGTTGATTAGTCAGAAAAAAACTGATGTAACAAACCACAGATAGAGATAGGTTTCCTTTCAGCTCTCAGCCACGCAACAGACAAAAACACACCCTGTTGTGACATCAAATAAGACCCATGGGGTTGTGCGTAGGGAGGGGGTGGCTAGAGTCAGATCATACGCATGTTTTCATAACACACTTTCACTTCCTGGAAGGTGTGTGTCCGTGTGTGTGTGTGTGTGTGTAAGTGTTCACGGTGTGTGTCTAAGAGCTCTTCTAACAGGCAGTTCAAAGAGTCACTGTTTAGACTGCGAGGAGGAGAGAGAGCCCGACTCTACTCTCATATAACACACACACAGACAGACAGAGGGAGTCAAACAGAAGGCAGAGTCTCCTGTGAACAAAACAGATTCATACCTAAACCAGAGCTGTCATCCAATGCTCATCCTCCCCTCATAGCAAGGAAAACACAGCTGTTTAACACAGACCCAACAACCTTTGGGTGAATTCCAGGAACAGAAACAATCAGGGACAATTTAGTGCAGGACGACCCCTTGCAGCCATATAGCAACCCAAAAATAAAATCACTGGAACAGCCAAAAATTGCAATAATATGGTGCTGATACAGGTTGTAATACTGCATATGAGAAAAATGATCTGTAAATGCTTCCTCGGGGACTTTAAACTGCTCTGGAGAAATGAGTCTCCAACAGGGACGAGAGAAAATTAACTTCACATCCACAAGGTCAGCTCCTGTAGCTCTATTAAAATGTACTTAACTCAAAACAAGAGGTCGGCCATAACCAGAGACGTGACCCTCTTCTTTCCCTTTCCCAAGGATGAACATGTCTGCAAACATCCATCATTAATACTTAAATGTTAAATCGAAAACTAATTCCTACGTCCGCCTCAGCAGAGGCGCCAAATTAACAAGGACAAATAAACTAGTTCTTATCTTTGCTGTTCAGCTTGAGAGGAAGAAATGGCCCAGCGAAGATTTCTATGAAAACGTGATTACACACTAAAGATGATGACACATGATGAGCAGTGAAACTACGGCCTCCTTGAAGTGGGGGCTGTCCTTGAATATTGCGGAACATGTGGATTTTTCTGTCTTGCCGTTATTGCCAAACGAACTTTCACCGAGTGTGTGTGCGTCAGATGTCCGACCTCAGAGTTCACACAAGTTACAGAACAAAGAGAAAGTCTTAACACGCCCAAAGCTACTACTGTTGATGATACAAGCAGCCATCTAACATCAGCTTGGACTTGTAAGCATTGAGCAATCGACCATGCTCATAATGTGTCGTTAGTGTAGAATATGGTACTTACGATCTAGGCCGTTGATGTACTTCATGGATATCTCACAATGTCCCCACACGGCGCTGACGATGGGATACAGCTTCTTTCCTTTCAGTCCTCTAAAAGCGACTCCTAGATACTGTCCGTCCACCATGAAGCTCAGCGTCCCCTCGTCCATGTCCAGAATCACCAGCAGAGAGTCCGGCAGGGTGAACGACTCCTCCGGCTCCAGGAAACACGGGTACGAGGGCAGCGCGCTGTGCGCCCTGTTCTTACTGTCGTGGTAGAGCCTGTTGCGTCCCAGATCCCAGCCCCAGGACTCACAGTCCGACCCCACCAGCGCCGTGTACCCTACAGAATGTAAAGGCGCCTCTGAGGTGGCGACTCCGACCACGGCGTGCGTGCCCCGCTGCCGGGAGGGCCAGTGGATCCTCCAAACATGGAGGCCTCGTGTGTATCCGACCCGACCCCGGATGCAGTCCGTGCTCTGAGCTACCGGGTGGCGGTGAAATGTCATTTTATCTTCCTCTTTGATAAAGATGTTGAGCGAGCGGTCGTCAGGGTTCCACGCGTGTCGGAGCTGGGTCTCCGATCCGGCACACGGCATGTCCAGAAGGAGGTCCAACCGAGGAGGTTTGGAGAAATCAGGGTCCCTCAGTTCTGGGTGCTGCCGCCGGTGAGCTAAGGGCCGGTAGGACGGGGAGCCGCCGCTTTCCCCGCGACTGTCGACCGATTTAATGCCGCTGGAGATCTTCTGTCCCATGGCTGCGATGGGAGGGTGAGGGGAGGAAAGGGGGAGGTGAGGAAGGTGTTTGTGCAGGTGGGTGCTGCTTGACGTTACCTCATCAATGCGGTGGAGCTGAGGTGAGAGTCCCTAACTGGAGAGTGGTGGAGGGTGATGAAGGTGGAGGTGATGAAAGAAAGACGTGTGCGCTCTGGTTTCATGCCACAAATGTCTTCAGTTAGACCGAGCTGCTGCAGATCCTGTTGAGAGACGAGAGAAAATGTAGATATCAGCAACTTATCCTTCATCACGACAAATTCTTTAAGCAGTTTTTTAAGCCTTTAAAGTCATTGAGGTTTCCCTCATTTGCAATGAGACAATTAAATCAACCAACAAAAGACGAGACCCGAGTGACTGAAAGCATTTTTTGTAGAGCGAATGTGGCTGGGTCTGGTGGTCCAGGTCAGCATGGATGTTGTGTAGGGTGGCTTGTGGTCTAGGGCCAGGGTTCTCAAACTATTTGTAACAATTATATTGTAATAAAATATATATTTTTTATCCAAGTACCTCCTGAACAGGGCAAAAAATACTTGGTGTAAAAAATATAAAGAGGTTAATTACACCTTCAGTGTCTGTTTTACTAAGCAGCAACTTTGTGACTGAAATCCTCTTCATGAGGTGGGCGGGCTTCAAACAATTGCTGACTGCTTTTCTAGCATCATCACTTTCTGCCGCTTCAGGACCTCTTTATTTTCTCATCCTAAAACAACCTGTTCATGCTTTTTCTAAGCATGTCTTTGGACTGTGGGAGGAAGCCGGAGGGAACCCATGCATGCAAAGGGAGAAGGCCCACTTTGTCTGAACCGGGGTTCGAACTAGGAACCGTGTAGCTGTGAAGCGACAGCGCTAACCACTGCAGCCCTCAAGGGGCTAAGCTTTCAATGAAAATACATTTTCCCCATTTTTAGAACAAGAACAATGTCTGGGGAAGGTTTAAACAAGTATTAAAAAGTATTCTTCCTGATTCTGACGGTATTTTTCACTTCTTTATTTGCATTTTCAGCTGCTGTTGTCTTTTGTTTTGTGTCTGGCTTTAATATCCTACCGGGCTTTGCAGAAACTTAAATAACAAAAAAAACAACCACAAATTTGGACGTGATTGCATTTGTTGTAAGTTTATGGCAGTTAAATACATATATATATAAAACTTACATCTACAGTTTCATCAAACAAACTTTATTTTAAAGTCAACATTTTATTTTCATTAACATCCGAGGCAGTTCTCCCAGGTACCCGGTGGTATACTAGTACCCGGTTTAAGAAACACTAGTCTCCGCTAAAAATGGAACAAAGAGACACAAACAGAGATGATGACTGATGGCTGATGGGAAGTGTCTTGTTTTAAATATTTTGTGCGTCTTTGTTTAGATAAATAAACAGGATGAACGAACACATACACACGCTGGCACACATTTCCTCCTGACTCATCCTGCATCCTCCCAACAAAAGTCACTCGCCAAAACAAAACTTATACATGAATGCACCCGCTCTCATTTAGGCGATGTAAATTTAATGAGCGCTGCAACAATATCAACACGGCAGGGAGAAAACAGGAAGAGTAGGTAATATCAGTTGAAAAAGTGAGCCTGACTTATGCTTACCCTCACACTACTCAAACGTACAATATGTGGTATACAAGGTTACAGCAGCAGGCAGTACGAGCCGCATCATATTGCGGTTTCATTTCTAGGGGGTAATTCCATTTTTATATCATTTAAAGTGTGATGTATTTGTTTCCAGCGTGGGAAGGACAGTTTCAGTTCAGCTTTTATTCAGTTTCAGGTCATTTCAACTCAGATTTTTCTTTATTTTGGGTAAAATGACTCAAACTGACTTAACCACTCGATAAAAAGTCTAATATTGATTGGTAACAGTCATTATTCTTGAACCCCACATAAAGCCGCTACAAACTTCATCATACACACACACACACTCTGTTCTGTGTGGTAAAACTGATGCTGTAATCTCTTCCAGGAATCGCAGCTGCTGCTTCCTGTTCGCAGGAAGAACAGTCAGTCACACCTCGAGCAGACAGGGAAGCGGATGACACTGTGTGTGTCTCATCTCATCTGCTGCCTGTCTTTACATCGGCCGCCACAAACCGCAGAGCACCAATTTATTTTTATGTGAACGCTGAACTGACACTTCTTCTGGTAAGAGCATCTCGCACCTCGAGATAGAGTGATGCACAGGTTATTAATGTGAAGACAGATACAGAGGGTTAAAACTAATGATAATTTAGTGGACATGTGATGTGAAATGTCGGTTAAAGCTTTATTGGTGTATTTCTACCTTGTTAATTGTCCAATCGTTTCATGAAGAGGAAATATTGAGCTGCAAATACACCTAAAAAACTAGTCGATCTAAAAATACACATATTGTTTCTGTTTTTAAAGACGTATTACACAAGCAGAAATATTCCCACCAAGCCCGTCTGCCACCACGGAGTGAGGTCATGGTGTAATTCTGTGTGAAATTTCTATGCCCTCCTCACACACACACACAAACACACAAACACACACACACACACACACACACACACCTCCGTCTCATTTGGCCACTTGCTTTTCCCCTATTCTCTCCGTCTCTCTGTCTGTGAATGAGGTCATGGCAGCTGGCAGCTAATGTTTGCCACCACTCAGTTCACTCCCCAGCATGAGAGGGTTCAATGCTCGGATACACACACACAGACAGCTGTGTGTGTGTGTGTGTGTGTGTATGTGTCATCACGGCTGGCAGGTGGGTGAAGGGTGGACGCTGCTTGGAAGATTCCAGAGTCATCTCTGCCAGACTCCAGCCAAAAAAAACACGATTTAACACTGTACAAACTCTCACTGTGCGTGCGCACGTCTGGCAGAGCGTGTGGATGACAATCTGGCATTACGAGCCGTCATCAAGGAGGCACTTGACCTCTGACCCTGTGTCGTCACGGTCGCCGTTGCGTAGTAACCTCTCAGGAGGCTGGCGGTGGGCCGGCGCAGCGTCTGCTGCTGCGAATAGAGGCAACATGTTTCAGCCATCTGTTGTTTACTCTCCCTCCGTCTCCCTCCGTCTCTCTCTGCTTCTGCAGCCAACTCATTTAGGGAGCGACCACACTCGCCCCCCCGCCCCCCCGTCCCCCTTCATCTGCACTTTTAGATGGGTATGACAGGTACGGAGGGGAGAGCATCACACGGTGCCGCACATACAAAGATGCACTCAAACACAAATGATTTAGGGTAGCAACTTATCCCTACTTTGATTGTTTGGTTAAATTGATGAATCATTTGGCCCACAAAGGGACAGAAAGACATTGAGCTTACTTTTACAAGATATGAACGAAAACAGCAATTCCTCACAAGACGCTCGAACTAGAAGATACAAGATATAAAACACAACAGAGCTTTACAGGGGAGGGATGTCAGGGCAGATATTTGCAGAAATCTGGAAGAGCTACAGTCAGGAAGGATAAGGAGAGAGCTGACAGCAGAGAGAAAGAAAAAGATTAGAATTGAGGAGCATGCAGCTAAAAGGTTGGTGAATTTAAGACAAAAAGTCTGACAGGTTGCATTAAAACGGAAAGTATTCTAAAGTCTTGTCAAAAAAGAGAAAAAGGATGAGAAAAGGCGAGACAGATGGCGTGCAACCTGCTGTGTGGGCTGACTTCTCCTGCTGTACTTCTAACAAGCTCCAGTCACTCAAAAGCATGTGAGGGCGGTGTGTGTGTGTGTGTGTGTGTGTGTGTGTGTGTGTAACATTGTATGACAGGAGGCCACAGTGTGTGTGTGTGTGTCTGCCTCAAACATTTTGAGTTTCATTTAAAGTGTCCAACAAACTCTGACTGGGCAGACGGGCTTTGAAGGCACACACAAACAGGGATATGAAACCTCTCACTCATCCTGCACCTCCCTCAGACCCAGACCTGATTCATCTGCGGGCTTCTCCACAGAAAAACTCTCCAGAGCAGCCGAAGCAGAACGTTAACGTAGAGGAATGACGAACCAAGTGTTCTAGGTGTGTGAAACACAGTAGGATGTACCGTAAGGCTGTGATGACTGTTTGTGTCTGAGTGGGTCAAACGAGGACAATGAGTGACCCACGAGGCCAAACAGGATCACGATAAATAGCTAGACTCTCATTCAGCCTTCCTGTTTCTGTGTTCATGCATTAATGTCCGGGCTGAGAGTGTGCGCTCGTGCGAGTGTGTCCTACATCCTAGATCAGCCGGTCCACCTAATCATGCCGGCCACCTGCAGAGTCTGTGACATCAGCAGAAACAGCTGTTGTCTCGCACTGCTAATGAAACAATGGGATTTGTCAGCGTATAAGATGCAGCCAAGCGGTGATGCATATTTAAAGAGATATACTTTTGGGAAAAAACAAATTCACTCTCTTGCTGGGAGTCAGATGAGAAGATCGATATCGATCGATATATACCTCTCATATCCACGGGTGGGACAATATATCTATAGGGCAATATATCTATATCTCGTCTATTTTCCCATTGCCAGTGAAGTATACTCCTTACAGTCTCTTTTCTGCTGCGCCACCATCTGACGTCACAAACGCGTCTCGAACAGGGTTAGTGAACAATAGTACGCGCAAAGAACTTACATTATACTCTCTGGTAATCAGCATGGAGGCCAGTGAAGATGTGATCTTGATTGTATCTATTACTCATTCAGTCTGGGTCTGAGTCTCTCAAACTTGGCGCCGACAAATTTGGAACGATGATCGAGCGTTGCTTGGACGGAGATTTAAAGCTGAGATGACAAGGAGTCAGGTCAAGGCGCGTCACAGCATCGCGCCAGAAAGGGGGCGGAGACTAACGTGTCGACACAGGTTACAGTGGCTACAGTCCTAAACGCACTGATCGCAGGCTTGACTCCTGGTCTGCTGATCATTTTGTGCATGTCATCCACCCACTCTCTACTCCCCACATTTCCTGTCTATCTTCAGCTGTCCGATAAATAAAGCCACAGTTAACACACGACTTTCCCCGAAGAGCGCTGAGACATCAGGGACATCATCCAGAGAGACAGTCCACCCAATTATTAAACATTTAATGAACCCAGGCTGAAGCTTTAATGTGTCTGTTTCACATGAGAAATTCAGCAGCTTCCTCCTAAAATACTGAGTTTTCTCCCTTTTTGTGAGATAACATCTATGAAACTCAATAAAATATGACAGCCAAATGAAGTACTTGATTCATCTTTGAAAGGTCGATGAGCTCAAATTATTCCAGCTGCTCTAAATTCAGATTTGAGTGTGGATTTAGGAATGTGTGTTAATTTAAAAATTACTACACGACTGATTTTCACACACTCCGACCTTGTTCGAACCTTAGCTTTCACGCTGAATTAAACCGACTTTGCCTCATTCCTGTGACGTCTGAAAAATGAATCACAAAGCGGTCACTCCTTCCACTCCTGGGGGTGGGGGGGACGTTTGGGCACGGCAGCGCACAAAGACAGAGCTGGCACGCAAACACAAACACACAGAGAGGAAAACAGACACTCACATTTATATTGTAACTCTTCATAGCAACAGCTGTACCCACTAGATTAAACAAACTACCATTCTCTCTGCATTGCTCACATTCATTCCTACTGAGGGAAGACCTGTGAAGCCGAGGATGCCAGAGGTAGACATAAACTGTAGCGTCTGGCTGCTAACAGGATGTCAAAATACAGACGGGGACTTTAAACTTATCTTGCATGTGATGAGAAGCAGAGGTGAGCTCATGTAGACAAATCTAAAAAGGAAGGAGATATCTCTGCCCTTTTATCTCTCTTTCTCAGATTTTCCTGCTTCCTCACACATCCCGTCTCTATTCTCACCAACTTTCCCTCCTCTTCTCCATTTTTTCTCTCCTATTTTCTACACTCCATTTGTCTCTGTCCCCGTCTCGCTGTCGTACAGTACCAGTAAATCCACGGAGACGACAGCAGACCTGACACCCTCTCAATTGGTACAAATTATCTCAGGCCTGCCACCGAATGCCCCAGCGTCCACCACGCGGCAATCAATGCGAGCTCAGCACGCAGGAAAAGCAGGCTCTGCAAAACACCCAACACAAGCCAATTCACACACAGCTGCGTACGAGTGCACATGCTCGCTGACAGGAGGACATGGAATTGACTATGCATGTGCTGTGGAAGAAATGACCTTCATCCTCGAGTTTAGTGAAATTTCCCTGATGCATCACTTTTCTGTGTTCCCCACTCCTGTCAGAGAAAAAGGAGTTTTTCTATCCCATTCTGTTATATGTCACAGTCTGAATGTTTTACCAAGTAAATCCAGTCATTGTCTCCCTTTTATCTTCCAGACCCGCCTCCTCAGTCTGCTTCTCTTGAAACCAAAAAAATTCCTCCTAAACGTACCTTCCTCTTTTTCTTAACTACTCAAATTGCATCATTTTTGATCTGGGAAATGAAACTAAATAGTTGCCTAAAAAATAAAACGCAATGTATTTTTACAGATTGATCTATAGAGGATGGATAAACACACACAAACACGCCATTTTCTTCTTCTATGCCTGCTGTGACACCTTAAAATCCATGAAGCCCTAAGGGAAGGCCGTTAGTGCTACAGTGATTGAGCACTCCTTTACGGACACCTACGCTAAGCCTATTCATCTCTCTCACACACATATGGATACGCACGCACACACACTGAAGACCTTGGCGGTGCCATCCATAAAGCTCTGCGGGGTAGCAGTGGATTCAGGTGGCAGATTCACAACCCCAGCAGTAATGAAACTGAATCAAAGTCTTCCTGAATATGATGCACTGCTGCCGCTCGTTTAACAGCCAAACTGCTTGCTCAACAGTGTGATGAAACGCGTCACACCCACACCAGTAACACACATACACACACAGGAAATACACTTCTTTCCCAAATCATTGTAAGGAGGGATAGTCGTCTAAAACAATATTTGGGACGCTAATTTAAATCTTCACTTGAGAGAGGGAGATTGAGGCGCTAAGAGTCTTGTGTAGCGCTGAAGCCACATTTACTAAACTGTTATTTAACAATAAGTCAAATGAAATAACTTAAATTAAAGCACTAACAATTTTAGTTGGTCATTTGCTGTTTAAATTATTTTTAAGCAACAAGACTAAGAGGCTACAGCCATGCTAGCAGCGGTGTGCAGCTGTACTCAGGCAGTGTGATGCTCTGAGCTACATGCTAACATCAGCTAGCTAACATACTCACTCTCACGACTTTCACGACTCTCTACTCACAATTCAGGTAGACGTTAACATTAACCTCATTGGCAAAATAAAATGTAATATGATGACACTACTCGGATCTTTTTCATCGCTAATTACGTTGTTGCTGTTGTTGTATTTTTAGCTTAATGAATGACGGTGCAAATTGTTTGTAAGCAACCAGCGGTTGTACACGTCTTAATGTTGCATTGTGAGAAAATTTGAGTCTGATGGTAATCATTTTCAGTGTACAGCACAATGAAAGGCAAACTCACCAAGTGATATTGATCTATTATGGACAATTAGACACAGCTAACATATTTAGCAGGTAATGCCATCATGTTTCCTGCATTAGCTTAGTGTGTTAGCATGCCAACGATGCCTAATTAACACTTAAGACAAAGTGCAGAAATATCATTTGTTCTTCAGACAGTGTAAAACAAACATTTACACCATATGAAGGGAAGAACAAATGCCTGTACAACATTTCTTTTCACTCAATAGCTGTTGAGATATTTCAGTCTCAACCAAAGAAGTAGACCAGCCAACAATGCTCTCTCTAGAGGTACACTGCACGGCTAAAAATACCCAACATTTGCAGTTTCCAGCTCTCAAATGTGAGAATTGGCTGCTTTTTAAACAGACAATATAATTTGTATAAAACAAAAACATGCGATTTCAAGGTGTCACCTCGGGCGCTATTAAAATGAGAAGAGGATTTTTCACTTTTCTGACATTTTATAGACTGAGCCATTCATCAGCTGGTCGAACAATGATCGACGGATAGTGGAAATAATTGTAGCCTTAGCTCACACTCACGCACACACACACGCAGACGCACATGTTTAATGATTGGGGCACTTGTCTCTCTCAGTGTTCTCCAAAATTGCTCTGTGCAAAGTGGAACACAGCACCCTGTGCCAGGACGTTTAACAGGGAAAAGTACATCCACACACACTACTGAGAAACCTCTCCACTGTTCTCAAATTGCAACCAGAGAAAGAGAGAAAACGAAGAGAAAGAAAAGGATGGACATTAAAAATAGCACAGAAAATTAGGGCTTATTTAAGTGGAGGGACTAACTGTGTAAAGGCTGCGGTGGAGGAAGACTGTGGCTGTATAGATTTGGCAGAAATAAAGAGAACACAAACAATGGAAGAGATGAGAAACAGAGGTCAGCAGCTGACAAAACAAAGGATAAAGTCAGAAAGGAGAGCTGCTATCTCTCTATCCCAGGATGGACCACACAAATATACCATCCCACCCAAACCAGAGCCTAAATACACACACACACACACACACACACACACACTGTGAGAAACGCTACAGCAGGCAGCGCGGGGCGAGCCGTCAGATTAGGGGTGTTTGTGACATATAGACCTACAGTGTGTGTAAAAATAGTAACACACTATCCTATTATTGTGTGTGAGCGGGGGCAATCCTAGGTTAGCTTATCCCACAACTCTCCACTCTCTATCTCACCCTTACACACACACACACACACACACACACACACACACACATACATACACACACACGCACACACACACACAGAGGGGTATCCCAGCTGGCCAGATGGGGCCTCAAGACCATTAAGGGAATTAAAGGCGACAGAAGATAAGCGAGGATGGGGGAGAAAGGGAGGGAGGGAGGGAGGGAGGGAGGAAGGAGGAGAGGGTGAGTGCACGGTAGCATCCACGGGAAACGTAAATGTGCCTCATTAAAAGGTAAAAAGCAGCAGAAGAGTTTTTTGCTGTTCTTATTTAATGTAAAATGAATGAAAACAGATCATACTATGACTATGGATGAATTGTATATACCTATATAAACTGTCACACTGCATTTCTTTCACAAATACACACACACACACACACACCTGAAATAGCAACAATCGCTCCGCACACACTCCCCACGCTCCACCTTGTAGATGGCACAACACATCAAGCTCCTTACAGTGAATCTCCAGTGGTTCTTCTCATGTCTCGCCGCGTGAATCCGGTCAGCCCGAGTCCATGTTCACATCCAGACAAAACACTGATAAACTCCTCCAGGCAGAGAGAGAAAACACGAGCAGACACGAGGAAGAAGAAGAAGAGCAGCGGCAGTCAGTGAGTTTGTCTGAGAGAGAAAGAGAAAAGACTCCCTCTTTCCTCAGAGAGCTGCCCACCTCTGCCTCCTCCTACCCCTCTCCCTTAATGTTCCCTCCCTCTTTTTCCCTTCCCTGGAGCTTATCTGTCCCGAGGCTATCACTTCTCTTCCCCCCACAACACACGCTCCCACTCTGAAGAGTGTTTCCAAGGAAGCGCCGTCACTACAGACTTTGAGCCCCACTCCAGTTTCAGTTCCACTTCAGTCTTTTCCAAGAGAGAGAGAGAGACAGAGAGAGAGAGAGAGAGAGAGAGAAAGAGAGGGAGACATGAAGGTCTGAAAGCCGATCCCCTCTGATCTCATCAAGCAAAGTTACCAACAGCAACCAGACCGGCAGGCAGCTGAGAGAGAAACACCCGGCTCAGCTCCCTCCCTCCTCGTCCTGACTTCCCCCTCACTTACAAAGAGCTCACACCGAGCCAACCCCCGCCTCCCCCGCTGTTCGAGGCACACACCGACACACATGTTAGCATACACACACACCTACACGTGCCACAAACACGGCACGAGTGGAGCATGTGCACGTTTAAGGAGTCCAGGTGAAACATGCCGGTCAAGCCAGGTTTACCATGAGTTTAAGTCAGGTAAAGTCCTTGCAGTTAAGTGTTTAAACTATAAAGAAAAACAACCTGAGTGTTCCTTTTTCCTACTTTACATTACTGCAGTAAACACATCACATGCACGGCTGTCTGGGTGATGATCTGTTCTGTTTTGTTCTGTCCTGTCGTCATGTTGTATTTCTGCCCACATTACTGCATAACTTGGCCCTGAGGCAATGTGATGACTAAGTTCATTTACTTGTTGGAGCCTTTTCCCGCACCTACTCTCCATCAGTCATTCACAAAGTCGGGAAGTGAAGAAAGAGTTTGGGAAAGCCCATGAAAGTTCCAAAGAAATTCCACATCCAACTTTTTCTTTCACTTTTAAAACTTTTAACCTCCATAAGGCATTTAAAAACAAACCCCTCCAACATGCCCATGCACTTGTACTCACAGAAACACATCTGCAGGAGACCTCTTGAATGTGCAGACATGTGCACACTTACACACATGTAAAGTGTAAGTGCAGACTACAGTGTTCGCGGTCATGCAGCACTGAGGCCCAGCCAGCTCACTTCCTGTATGGACTTCCTTTTCCCAGGGCTGCAGCGACCACCGGGGAACCAAACTCCCCACAACACCACCACTCCCACACTATGCACACTATGGTTACCATATCATTAGGCTACTTCAAATGTCTGCAGAGGCGTTCAAATGTAACATACAGAACGAGAGGGGACGGTAAATCATGGTTTGTCTCTTGTTCTCAGGTATCTACAATTGAAAAAGAGGCTTAATTTTATCATGAGCTAGCGCGATCAACCATATTCACATGGCAGCCATTTTTGGCTGACCGCCGGGGTCAGCCCTACACATGGGTCTGTATGTGACTGACTGACTGAGTGACCGAGTAACTGACTGATTGACTGAGTGAGTGAGTGACGGTACTTTCAGAGCCATAGAGAGAGAGAGTTGCGACATCTCAACAGCGGACCATGGAGCATATTGGACCTCCACTGACACGACTCTCTGTCTATACGCCTCTGGATACTTTGTTCGGGGAGAAGGTGGGGCTACTCGTCCGCAGTCCTCACCTACGTCTTCAGTGCACACCTGCTTTTAAACAAATCGTCATCGACCTCATAAGGACAGTCTTTGTAACACATTGCCCACAAAAGTGCACATTGACCTGTGGTGGTCAGTCACATAGGTTTTGACGTAGTCTTCTTCTCTGACATCACACTCAGACTGGGGAGCTCAAACAGTTAGACCATCATAATGCTGTGTTCCAGGTTATAAGTCTTAAAAATGTAGGACATTTTTACTGCTTTGAAATTATCAGCAACTATAAAGATGATAAATCAAGAGGGACGTCGGGCCATTTTTCAAGCTAAAGAAGACATACTTGATAACCCATTAGCTACGATAAAACAACAGCTAATAATAATATTCTGCCATTTCTAGCTCATAACACTGTTAGCTAGGAAATGGCTTAATGCTAACCTTACCTTTTGCAAGTCTTATCAAATCTATAGGAAAGGCATACAACATATTTGATAAACTATTAGCCATCATCGCTTGTTAGCCTTCAATCACCTCCTTGCTAACATTACAGTTAGCAAATTACAGCTTTCCTATCGTTTAGTACAACTCAATCAAAAGGTAAAGTTAGCATACATCCACTTCCTCACTAAGGAAGGATACTAGCTAGGAAGTGGCTAAATGCTAATATTAGCTGATGCCTGACAGTGGCCAATTACTATCAAACATATATGTAGTTTTAACTTTGTGGATGGTGGACATTTTTTGGCTTTTCAGTTGCTTATCAATCAGGAAATTGTGAAATCATATGATTTGTTGGATTCCCTGCATTCATACAACTTCCAGCATAAAGACAAAGCACTTTGATATCATAACAGCATTGGAGTTTCCCACCCTGAGCGGGATGTCACCGTGTAGTATAGTGTGCAGACAGAGAGATAGCTGTCTGTCCATTACACACTCACTCACACACACACACACACACACACACACACACACACTAGATTTACTCACTGTTAGAAAGCAAATAAGCAGTATTTCCCAATATGTTGAAATTTGGTTTAAAAAGAAATTGAATGTATTTGTAAAGTCTGTGGATCTGGCCTACACCATAGGATATTTTTATGATGTTAAAAATACATGGGCATGCAAAAAAGTCTGACACACACACACACACACACACACACACACACACACACACACACACACACACAGAGTGCACACGTCAAACCCCGTCAATTGGCCTCATTCAGACCGAAAGTTAGAAAGAGGAAATGTGCAGATCTGTACAAACACACAGGCGGCTACGGATCACCTGAAGCAGACGTATGGGTGAGACCCGTTACCTTTGCCCTACAAACGCACACACACAGAGTTCATACATACATGTGCATACACACCAACCTCAAACTGAGTCGCCATTATTCTAGACAGCAGCCGATGTAGGTCAGTGGTTTTGAATGTAAGCAGTCACTGTAGGCTTAACATAATACACACAGGTAGAGGAGGGGGCTTTGAAGTGAGGTCAGAGAATGTGAGGCTGCACAGTCACGCTGCGAGGCCGAGTTCAGCTAATGGACTGTTTTCCCTGTAAAATTAGAATTTAATTTGAAAGTTGTTCATTATTAGTGTTGAAGGCAGTTGTGTGCATATAAAACATTTAAATTCATGGCTGTTGTTGTTGGAGCTTAATTGCCGTAATCCCATCGGTTCTGTTTTTTAATCCTGTTTGCTGAGGGAGTGTTTCAACTGATCCAAAAGGCCAATTAGGTGCTTTAATATCGGCAGGAGACACGACCTGGCGATGCTGCACTGATATTAAAGGATCAGCTGAGTGTACGTACGAGTGTACGAAGGCTCAGTTCATTATTTCACTGCTGCTAATTTACAGTTTAATTTGCATTTAAAATATAAAACCTACAAACTCAGCCCCCTCATTCTGCCGGATTAGAGGCTTTTCCGGGTTTTAGCTTCGAGAGGCTTTGCTACAAACCAGTGATCACTAAAATTAATGTGTTGGCCATTTAAAATTGTACATGTCTTTTGCAGACACATGTCCCCTACTATAGGAAATATGCTGGATTTAGCCTGTTTTCTGCAACATTTTCTGCAGTCTGAGTGTCAGGCCCTGTGTATCTTACTGTACGAGAGTGATGTCTGTACCCTCAGTATGTTCGTGTGAGTTTAAAAGTCTTTTCCTGGATAACAAAGGGGTTCCGTCTGACTTCTATCATCCTGAATAAAGAGACAAAGATACAGTCTGACATAAAAGCTTCAAACGGAGGATTGAGCCGGCGGTACATCCCCCATCTTCTCTGCTGGACCCTGCCGTAAATTGCCCCCTGATTTTCTGCCTCAAGGCACATTCACACTTAAGGGACCCCATGGGGTCTTTGGAGTAAGTGTGTGTGTGTGTGTGTGTGTGTGTGTGTGTGTGTGAGTGATAGAGAGAGTTAATCTGCAGGACAATGGGGGCCTGTCCTCACCACACACCCAGAATTAGGGCCAGGGGCCTTACAGCTGAGCAGCTTAATGACAATAGAAACTGGAGGTGTGTGTGTGTGCGTGCGTGTGCATTTGTGTGTGTGTGTATGTGTATGTATATGTGCATGAGCGCGCTGCCCTCTGCCAACACACGTGTCAAACACAAAGCCATCCAACTGTCCGCACGGCCCAGGGGAGAGAGAGATCGACAGAGGGAGCGAGGGAGGGATAGATGGATGGATGGACGGGGTGAACAGGGGTGCAGGAGGGAGGAAGTGGGAGGAACAGGGGTCTGATATGTGCAGCCTCGGGGTGAAGGGTGAGGATAGTGTGGGAGTGAAAGAGGAGGAGAGTAAAAAAGAGAAACAGTAGAGGGTAGAATTACTGTGTACAGATGGCAGGGAGAAAGAGCGAGCGGGGCACGGCCTGTTTGGACGAGGTGAGTTTCTGCTCAAACGATCAGCTGTTTCTGACCACGAGGAACCAAATTATCTCAAACCTTTAATTTCATTTTCTATCCTGAGCTGTAAATGCTTCCTTCAGATTTAAAAAAAAAAATTTAATACGTTGGGAAGTTTGCTTTGATTCTCTCTGCAGAGAGTAAGATGAAAAGATGGACAATATCTGCATTTTTACAGCCGGTTGTGAGAAGCTTTTTGCCTCTGTGTGGTTAACAGACTCGTCAGACACACCACAAAGCCACTGCCAAAAAGTAGTCCCTGACATAACCCGCTGGGCAATTTTATCCATTTTACACATGGGTTTTTTTTGTTTTGTTTTTTTATCTGTGCTCTTAAGAGGTGTTGGCAGACAGACTGTATCACCTTTAGATAAAGTTAGCTGTTCAGAGCCGAGCTGTTTGCCCCTGCTTCCAGTCTTTAGCCCTTTTAACACTGCGGTTCCGCCACAGCGCCGTAACAAAGCTCCGCCTTCATGCTGCCTTTGCCATTTTACATTGGACCAAGCAACCACAGCGTAAAACTGCTCCAGTGTGTGTTTTTACATTGCGTTCCGGCGTTGCGGAAGCAAAACGTGGGCAAGGTGTAAACAAACAAATACATGGCGCTGTGACGCCCTGCCGGCTCCATTGTTTACACTGACGCTGTTACGCCTCTGGTGCCGGCTCAGAGGCGTAATGACTTTGCCCCACCATTATGCCTCTGTTATGTTTTACATAGAAGAAAAAACATAACAGAGGCGTAATAATCCCGTAATAATAAGTAAAAATTGTCTAAAAATACAGAACTATTCATTCATGCCTGTATTTTGCCTTTAAGTAATGATCTTACACAACTTGATGGTGACAATAGATTGTAGCATATACACATACTTTCAACACTACCCTAACCCTTTTATAACCTCTTACCAACCTTTCTTTAATCACCATGAAACCTAAATCTAGTCTTTATTCTCATCTCTACTCTAAACCTCCTCGCCCCATGAGAGCCCTTAAAGGAGCAGCGCCTGAAAGTGTCCTCATATCAGAGGGTCGTCCTCGTCTTTGCCTGTGAGGACATCGATAAGACAACGAGGACACAAACATTCAGCTGTCGTACTGTGTGAACACAAAGGAAAGGCTCACTGAGACACACACACTCCCCTCCCTCTTTCACGCACACACACATCGATACAGATGCCGGCCATCTGAGTACAGCAGGTAGGCATTAATTCAGCCCGGCTGCACAATCAATGATGGTAAATGGAGGCAGCAGGAGGGACAGACAGCGATCTGCTGCTCTCTCTCTCTCTCTCTCTCTCTTTCTTTCTCTCTCTCCCTCCATTAAAACACAACCTTTCTTGTTTCTTGTTTCATCATAGGAAAGCTCTCCGAGTGAGCCACTTTGTGCAACACAAAGCACACACGCCGCGTTCCCTTCTCTTTCAGGCTCCTCAATTACACTGTCACAGGTATCATGTCTGCCCCGCGCTCTTTGTGCAGCACACTCTTTAGAAAAGGCCACGTGTTCAATAGAGACACATCTGAAAGCCCTGAGTTAAATGTGCAAAGTTTGCCATCTGCGCTCACCTTGTCTGACTGCAGTTTAAACTCTTATTCAGCCTTTGTAACCCACTTAAAGCAGCAGTCGTATCCAGATTCAACCAACCTGAATTTTGCAATGTTTGCCAGCTATTTTAAAGTGAGAAAAATGGAGCGTGTCAGCATTTCAAAGTTCTCTAAAATACTTCACATGACAATAAGAGGCCTGAGATCACGTGACGATCATATGTCAATGTTTCCTGTTTACAGTAGATCAGCATTTTCAAAATAATCTCTCTTCTTAATATTTCAAACCTATTTCAGCTGCCCCAATGGCCTCCTCCTCCTCCTCCTCACTACCCTCCCTCCAGCCCTTCATCCCTCTCCTCCCTCTCCTCTATCTCTGCTCATCCATCCATCAATCCCTCGCCACCCTACTCCTCCCACAATTTTTTTTTTTAACTGCCAATCCTCTTCCTCATCTCCCCCGTCTCTCGGTCCCTCCTCCTCCTCCCCCCTTTTTCTCCAACATCTGCTGGTCTGCGTCTGTCACTGCTGACCTCTCGCTGCCACGTGCCAAGTCCTCCCCTCAGTGTCCCACAGAGACCCTAAATCATTAATACACACACACACACAAACACACACACACACACACACACACACACACACACACACACACACAGATCGGCCTGTGATAGGTGGCTGTCTCTCACCCACAGATGGGGAGAAAAGCACATAAATTCAGTGTCTGATTGCAGACTCTCATTACATCTCTGTATAATTTGCCAATTAAACGTCTCATAGAAGAGCAAATCCGTCCATTAAAGGCGTCCGGACAACATGTGCAGAGAATCCCAACATGTTTTATATCATCAGTCTAAAGCTCTTACATTACAGCCACGGACACATCTGTGCTGACTAGGCCTGAATAAATGAGAAAACTCTGCAATGAGCGATTACATTGTTCAATATAGAGATAACAATTATTAAAGAGTGCATATTAGCTATAACTGTTCTGAATGTTTTATACAACACCTGTGTTTGCAACATGTCCCTCCTGAATCCAAAATTAATCCAAAAAGCTGCTGTTGTTTTTTCCACCTCTAAATTGACACCAATTAATCAGAGGGTCGCTGACAGCGAGCGCAGGCTTCAAGTGATCGCGTCAAAATTGTGGGAAAGCACGGCCATCGAACACAGAGCTCCATCCAAGAGGTAAAACTTCTGCATGCTTAGTGAGAAAGCCTGGATTTTTTAATTTTTTAAATAATTTAAAATAAGATAAGAAAGATAAGATAAGATAAGACAAGTAGCAAGAAGGGAAGTAAGAATATAGAAATAGGAATACACAAAAAATAATAATAAATAAAAATAAGAGATATATACAACTGGTTTACAAATAATATCAAGATTTCTTTTCAAATTCAGACTTTTGCAATGTGATTGTTGCAATAATGCTTGTGATAATTGTGATTCATGGTGCAGCCCAAGCGCCGACACTGGCAATTGTTGGTGTGAATCGAATCGAATCAAATCGAGAAATCCTTATCAATACCCAGCCCCAGTAAGAGCTGGTGAGAAGCACCCTTAAATTGAGGTTGTGGGTGCTGCCAGTGCAAAAACCGCCGTTGGTGGACACAAGCCTAGGACCTAAACCTGCATTCTGTCTAACGGCCAGCAGGGGGCTGGTCTATGAGAAAGGTGAATGTTTCCTAAAAAGTTTTTGGTCTCAATTGTTAGTTTTGAGTGTTATTTTGGTAAATCATGACCCCTTTTACAGTTAAATACATGATAAAGTAGAGTATGCTTTAGGGTGTGGCTTCCTTGTGATTGACAAGTTGCTACCACAGCAATCAGAATAGAAGTGTAGCAATGTGTTTTAACCCTTTTTAAACAGTCATTTCTGGTGAACCCCAAAAACCGCCATGATGACCACGGTATGTCCACCTCTTTTAAACATTCTTTCCAGCAGCTCAAAAGCTGAGCACTCAGTGTCTGTATCAGTATCAGATATCTGTTTTACTGGCCAACCAGCGAGGTCACAGGTTGTAAGTGTCACCAGAAAGCTGCATTGTAAATTCAGCGTGTGCTCAGGCTGCAGCAATAAGAACATTACTGCCATATTGCAATACATAGCAGGTTCCCACAGGGATGGAAAAAAAAACTAAATTGCTTGTAGCACACGGCTTCCTCTCCTAGATATGCTGCGTGTGCTGCACAGACTCACTGCACTACCTTTTACTGTATGTATGAGCGTTTTATACTGAGTGAATTCAGCTTATCTTTCATTTAGCAGGACATATTATCTTACAGACCTCAGTGACACACACTCAGCATCCTCACACCACTTTTTATCTGCACCTCATACCTTACGTGTGTGTGCTTCTAGTCCACGTCACACGTGCATGTGGTTGTTGTGTGAAATCTGTGCAGAATGTTTGCACTCGCTGTTTTTCTACTGAATCAGCCACTGCTTCGAAAACGAGAATCCAGGTCAGAATCAGGCAGGCAGACGATCAGATAGAGAAATAGCGACGGAGACGGAGGTAATTGGTTGACCCCCAGATATAACTTATCTATGTGCACAGGCACATGAACACGCTGGTGGACAGACAAGCAAAAGGAAAGGTACGGAGGCCTAAAGGCATATCCTCCACTATCACACAGAAACGGCAGAACAGATTAATGCTTATCTCTTGTCAAACATTGATAAATATTGTCGCAAACAAAATGTTTGTGGAAAATCATTCCTACACAGCAAAACTTGACTTTATGTGTGTGTTTAAAATCAACTCCAGGCCTCCAGGATCAGTCTGCTGCCCCGACTCCTGCTGGGTTCAGAGAGCCTCCAGCTGTTGTACTTTGAACTTTCTGAAATGATGTCATGACTGAAATCCTGTTCACAGTGCACCTTACCGGCTTCAGTCTACTCTGACATGTCCTTATCCTGTGTGTGTGTGTCCAGACGAGGGCCAAAGGTGAAAGGTTAGACCAATACGTAGACTTCAGGGTCGCCTGTCAATAAAGCAGACACACAGAGAGAGTCATCAGGACTGCACTCAGCAAACATACAGATATACTTAGACACACACTGACTCCTGAATTTTTCCACACACACATTTTTATCATCCTTCCAGCGTCGTCCTTCATCGTTTTAGTGTTGTGCACTCACAAACCGTGTCACATCGGGTCATTAAACCTGTCAGCTAAAGCAGCGCTGAAAGTTCCCATCAGCCCAGAGTTTCACATTTTCCATTTACCGCCTGTCTCGCTGAGCAGAGAGACCTTTTACAAAATGTGATATTAGCCCTGTCACAGGGTGTGACATGCACTCTGTTGGGTTGTCAAACTGTGTGACCGTGATGCTGTCGAGGCCCACAGAGAGGTCTTTTCCCCCCTCAGGTTTGATGCGTGTGTTTTCATCTGTCTCACTCGCTGAGTTAACATGTCTGCCTGTTGGTGTGTAACTCAGAAAAGCGGAGGTGCAATAATGTCATAACAAAATGTTATTTGTAACCATAATACCAGAGCACCTGTGGCTTCTCTGGTCCTGAACAGGTGAAACTGAACAGCTGAACGCTGCTGATTATTATAACTCCTGGCCATGCAGATTTCATTATCAGAAAATCTTTATCAACTGACGATCATGATCATCATCCGAAAACCAAATTAAAGATCTGAATAAACCTTCATTATTATCCTAAGATTAAAGGGATTCAACTGAATTCTCTTGTAAACAAAGTTTCTGCTTACATTTACTGTTTCTTACGTAACATATCGTGTGTATCGCTGAGGTTAATATTTGAAAAGCTGCTTCTTTCTGAATCTTTTGAAATCTCAGTTTTTAACACCCGTGTTTGCTGGCTAGCAGTATTGATGCCTGCCTGTTAGGACCATAGTCTGTATAAAAAGATGGACGACATGAAAGTGAAGCCAAAACATCTCTATCGCCCCCTGCTGACTGGTTACAGTATAGATCATAAAGCCCGCCTCCTCCATGTTAACAGATGGGACATGAGTCAAACTATAAAATCAAAATACATGTTAAATACATTATCCTCAAACATGCTTTCTGTCAAGTTAGTTATTATCATGCTGATTTACATACGGTCCAGGTGTTCATTTTACTGACACAGAGGAGGAACTGTGAGAGGAGACGTAACTAAAACAATCACTACAGTCATTAAAGTTTACATATCTGTGAACATCTGCTTCAGACCAACACAAGAAGCTGTTCTGCTGTCAAATATGCCTGCGTGCGGGATCTTTGACGGTTTTTTTTCAGTAATTTAAGTGTGTGTTTTGGTTAGCGGAAGTGGCTACGGCTCCTCCACCCGCCGATCTCTACTGCACAGCTCTGGCTCCAAATGACATCACTATTGCAAGATGGCAGCGCCTGTCACGGCTTGGCTTCACTTTTGTACAATGAGAGCAGATGGAGACGCATCTTCCATCTATATATACAGTAATTGGTCATGACGTGTTGTTTTCTTTGTTAGTGCATCGATTGTCGATCATCCTTGTCCTCCCAATCATAAAAACAGTGCTCTATAGCGCCACTAGTGGTAAAACCCTGCAGGGCACCTTTAAGATTTAGAAAATTTGTATCCTAAATAAATCAATAAATTAGGGGTCGGACAAAATATCAATACCTTAATATATCGTCATCCTGACTTGTGCAGTACAATTATCGATAGGCTGGATCCAAATATTGATATTTCCATTTATAAATATCCGGTGCTCTAAACAGACTTCCCTGCAATTTTGACTCACCGCGTCACTACTTCATGACTCCTCACGGTGGCGCTTATGACATGAATGAGGGTGACGTGAATGGAAATGTATTTGCCAAAGAAGATAATCAGATATCGTGATGTAATGTGTTTTTCAGAAAGGACTTCTGAGGTGTGTATTTGGAAAAGAGTAAATGTACTATTATTGATGTTCATGTCATGACCCTACATGTACACAACTTAATAACTCAACAACACACACACACACACACACAGTATTGACTAGAGTGACAGCAGCCACACGCACATGTACGTCAGCAGGTTAAGTGGCACTTTGAGATGACAGGCGGGTCAGAGAGGAGTGGAGGAGTTCAGAGAGGAGCTCAGTGATATCCAGCAGCTCTCTGCTCGACGCAGCAGCTCAGCCAGCAGTGTGTCCGCCCGCAGCAACTCAGCAGCTTACAGCAGCTCCATGTCCTGCAGACAGGCCGGGAGGCAGCGTCAGGCTGTTACCGTAATCTACTTTAGAGTGGGATTAGCAGCCCTCTGCAGGTGTCACTCACTGTCTGTCTCTGTCTGCCTTGACCTCTCCAACACACTGTCTTACTCTACAACTCAATCAGAGTCCTGCTTGTATCTGCTCTGCTTTGACACTCAAACCAATACACAGATTTTAAAGTTTGTCAAAATAAAGCAACGTGGGACTCGATCGCGATCCTGTGAAAGGTTTCATTTAGATCCTAATGTGTCTCAGTATGGACACAAGGATTAACTCTTAGATAATACAACAATATCACATGGTTATGATATCTGTTTATGAGGAATCACATGTCTTTAATCAGTTTGGGATAGTAGACAGCCTTAGCTGCTGTAACACTGCAGAAGAAGCCAGCAGAGGTGAGAATCAGTGCAGAGGCAAACTTTAAACATTTCATGGCTTTAATTCAAGTCACTTCATTCATCTGACGTTGACCCACAGCAGAGCTGGACTCAGCTTTAGGTGGCTTATGCAAATGAAATAGTAATATATGATATTTTGTATCCTGTATTGTTGTATCAGTTTTATTGTTGTTGAGTCTGTTTTGTATTGCCTCTTGTGTATTTGTTGTTGATTTTATTTATTTTAAAGACATTGCAAATTAGCCAAGGCTATGAATGCTGTGGCGTGTGGCATCGGTTTATTTGCTTACAAATAAACATTAAATTAATACAAAAAGACATTTAAGACATGAAGACATTTTGATGGTTTCTTACAGGCATGCACTTTGGGAGTCGTGGCAAACATCTGTTTGATAATCTGGACTTTTTTTTCAAAGAAGCAGAAACTTTTTAAAGCAATCGCTCATCTTCTGTGCCGACAGTTCATCAGAGATACGTCCATGTTCGTCCTCTGACAGTCTCACATTTATTTCCTGTCACATTTCAGGGACTTTTACTTTGGAAGCATGGTTGTCCAAAATACCAAATTTCACTCCGCAACTCTTCAGCTTCAATACCTCTTACAATATTGTATCTGTCTGAGTGAGAGGTTAGTTCAGTTATTAGCAGCTCTGCAGTGCAACAGTCTCGTTGTAAGTCTAGGACGGGGTTAAATTTTAACCTCTTTATATTTCAAAGGTGTTTTAGATGAGCAGGTTAAAGTGTAGACTGCTCCACTGTGTGTGAAACCTCTCTGCCTCACTATGCTTGTGATGCATGTGAGCTTTAGTGTAACCCCCCCCCCCCCCCCCCCCCAGCAATGTTTTCTCTATCATACAATATATCGGCTGTGAGAGATCTGAAATTCTGTTTAAAGATCTGTTTCACATGTAAACACCTGAATCGCAACGTTACTCAGATTTTGTAAGAAGACGCTTTTGAGCAAACATTAATTTGGCAAAGGATTGTGGGAAACTGAGCTGGGATGAGAAGTTTAAAGAGGGATTATTGGAACTGTTTGTGTGAAACGGGCTGATTTGCTTCCTAGAGAAGACTTAGATGAAAAAACTGGCACGACTCTCAGCTTATTAGAAAGTGAATGCTTCCCAGTGCTGAAATAATAAGTCAAAGGACAACATTAATTGAGTAGTATCTTACTGAATACTAAATACTAAACATTTTTAAGTCTTGGGTGCCAGTTCAGCTCAGTGGTTAAATCAGAGGACCACATACAGAGGCTACAGTCCTCGATGCGGAGGCCACGGGTTCGACTCCCGCCCTCTTCCCCTGTTTCCAACACTATCCACTGTCTCCATACGTCAAAGCATAAAAGGCCAAAAAAATTATCTTAAAAAAATAAAATCAATTGGTAAGTCTAACCTGCTCATTGTTTTATAGTTATATATCTTCATAAACGGAAGATTTCAGGGTTTGGGCTGCTGTGAAGACAAAAGCAAAGCTATTTGTCAGCATCATGTCTGGCTCTCAGAACTTTTTAAGAGCACTTTTCAAATGTTTCTTTTATTTTGTCGACTGACTGATTTAAAACATTTTGGAATCTTCTGAAAATCCATTATCAGATCGTGTGCGTAACAGCGACCTTGTTTCTCTCTCCAACTGGCAGAAACAAAGTCAGCAGCAGCCGTGTGAAGAGCGTGTCAGCAAACATTTCAACACAAGTGCCAAGTGATGCGTTTAAGCTTTCTGCTGGCGTGTCAAAAGAAGGCAGAGCTCGCTGCGATGAGGTGAGAGAGAAACGAGTAACAGACACAGAGAAAGCCTCAAACACTCACACTGCTCTCTGCACTGCTGAGGTCAAAGGTCAAACTGATCTCCCTCTGAAAACAAAAGACCTCGGCTCATTAGACACCAACCCCACTGAAGACATCCTCATATGCTATGAAGATCTAATGTTTCCATGACAACTACAGACTCACACACATGGATGCAGACAGACAGGCGTGCAGGCGACAGATAGGATGTACGCCTGCAGAGAGGAGGTCTCCACTGTAAGTGAGGAGGACACAGAGAGACAGAAATAGAAACAGAATAATGAGCCTCTTATCATCCGCTCCATCGTTTCCATTTCTCCTCCGCTCGGCCTCATCGCTCCATCTCTCCGTCATGTGTCCTCTCCTCCTCCTTCCTCCTTGAATGGACCAAATATTTCCCCAGGGCCGCTCTCCCGTATGAGGAGAAATATTACACCGGGAATTTTTCCATTATGTGACGGCAGCAAGCTCTCCCTCCAAAAAGAATATCTACAGCACCGGCAGGATATTGGACAATTTCCTCACCGTAAGCACAGAACACTTGTGTGCGTCAGACCATGGACGTTCAGGGATCCAGCGTTCAATTCAATCAGCACAGTTCAGTTGTGTAACAAACTCACTTAGAGCTGTAGCAGACCGCGTTTAGGACTTTGTTGTGCTTTTGACTCGGCTACTAATCCTCTAAGAAAAAGTCAAAGGCAGAATGTCTCATGCAACTTAGCTTTTGGATTACCTTAAACCTCCTGTGAGGAGTTTTTAGCCGGTTATGAAATCGAGTTAAGTTAATACTGATGCCTCTATATGAGCTACAAAAGCCAACAAGAACAACTCCGAGTTAGAGCTGTGCAATAAACTCGCAATTTCATCCTTATTGCGACATGAGCATTCACAATAAACATATTGCAAAAGTCTGAATTTATCACAATCAATAAGAAAAATGATTTGGCTCGACTCAGCGGTTAGACTGCCTGTCCCACATACAGAGGCGACAGTCCTCCATGAGGCAGCACCGGGGCTTTGTCGTGTGTCGTCCCCTCTCTCTCTTCCCCTGTTTCCAACACCATCCACTCTCCCTCTTATAATAATTTATATTTTGGCATAAAAGGCCAAAAATAACTATAAAAAGTCAAATTATTTAAATTAAACACACCAAGCTTTATCACACAGCATATGCTTAAATGTTACCCATTGGATGGAGCCCCAGGTGTAAACCATCCTGATGCGATCAGATGAAGCCCGAGCTCGCCGCCAGCGACGCTCTGATTCATTTGTGTCAATTCAGTGGTTGAAAAAAACAACAGCAGCTTTTTGGATTTATTTTGGTTTCAGGAGGGACATGTTGCAAACACAGGAGTTGTGTAAAACATTCAGAACAGTTACAGCTAATATGCACTCTTTAATAATTGTTTATATGTTGCACTTCATATTGTTATTGCAATAAGATAAGATATTCTTTATTGATCCTCCGCAGGGGACATTTACTAGTTCCAGCAGCTCACAAAAGAGGCAAATCAAATAAAGTACTCAAGTAATGAAAATAGACAAAATGTACAGGGGGCAACAGAAGGATAAACATGGGGCGCCCGCTCTACCAACCGAGCTAAACCTAAGTGGAACAATATAATCTCACATCACATGTTTTTCTCATATCATGCTGGACCATGACAGGATCAGCAGAAACAAACAGCTTTGTCCACAGGGGGCGCCAAAATGAACACAAAAACAGAAGTTTCTCTGAGTTGCTTTAAGCGGAAAAAAAAGACACTTAATGTCCGGACTCTGCTTCTGGAAGGGAAATGGAATAGTATAGCAATAATAAAGTCGTATTAGTGCAAGCAATGCAGCAGGTAGCCAGTCTTCAATACTTTAAATCAACGTTTCCAATAAGACTTTCCTGAGCACAGGGATGTTTAATGATTTCTTTGGACAATGAATGCACATGTCCATTGTTGACTGTACCACCAGCTGTGGCTCAGTGGTAGAGTCGGTCATCTTTCAATCGATCACAGCTCCCTTAGGCTCCAAGTCGAAGTGTCCTTGGGCACTTTACGTAGCAGCCTCTGCCATCAGTGTGTGAATGGGTGAATGTGACATGTAGTGTAAAAGCAGCTTTGAGTGGTCGCACAACTAGAAAAGCGCTATATAAGTACAGTCCATTTACTCAGTTCTCTTTTTAACGTAAAAATAAAACATCCTACAGCCAGACACACACAAACTTCCCAACATTGCATCCACATCAAGCTGCAAGGATTATTTTCATTAATGAATAATCTGTTGAGTATTTTTATGACATTTAATTGATGTAGTGTATAGAATGTAAAAAAAATTGTAAAAGATATTGAAAAGAAATCTGCCAATATGTGTTTTCAAAACGATTTGCTCTCTTATAAAACGTAAACATGAAGCAAATATTCAAACTGAACTAACAAACTTTTAACATTTCCACTTTAAAACTACTAAGCGCCTCTCAAATGAGTGTCTGATTATCCTGGTAATGTAATCCAAGCCATCTCTACCTCTCTTTCCACACACATAGTAATCTGGATGTACAGTCTCTCCTGTTTCACGGCCACCTCCTGTTTCTTTGACTAATTCAGGGCGATGGCTCAGATCTGTTACAGACGCGGATCAGCTCCGCGTCTGAAGCCCTGGAGCAAACTCGCGCTGCAGAGGACACGTCACGTTTCCACAAACTGTCGGCATCTGTCATCTGATGCGAACACCTGTTGGTGTCTGACTGCGGGGCCGCGGAGAGGAAGAGGAGGAACAGCTGCCTCGCATATGTCTGTCTCTCTGAATGCCCGCCTGTCTGCCTGCATGTCTCTGTACCTGCGTCCTCTCCAGCATCTGTCCACTGATCTGCACACGGCCTCGTGTGTGTCTGACCCAGCGTAACATCTGTCCACACACACACACACACACACACACACACACACACACACTCCTGTGACCCAGATCCACGCTTAATGAAAAACAGAAATGAATGAATGAATAAATTATAGAAGGGATGCTCTCTATAATGTGTGAACTTGTTGCCCTTTTCTATCTATTGCAAAAGCTTTTCACCCGTCTCTCTCTCTCTCTCTCTCTCTGTCTCTCCGTCTCTCTCTCACACTCATTCATGCTTCTCACTCACACACATTTTCCGATTACATCTTGTAGTCCTCCACTATAAGCGTACTTTCTCTCCTCTTTCTCTCGCAGACAGACCGCGCTCACACAGAATCACTTCAGCACTTAAAGCTCAAAGTGCTGACAGGATGACACACCGCTTCTGTTCTGAGTTTTCTCTAAGAGCTCAGATACTTTATTTTTCTTAAATTGAGTATAGTGCTTTCTTTAAGACTATCGAATGTGTAGATGGGTGAAAATGCCACGCTGGATGTTTTTCCTCTAATCGAGGAGGTGATTGATGAGCTGATGCTGGAAATAATTCTGGTAGTGAAATTTAAAGCTCACACACCACAAGCGAGCAGCGTGCTGAAGGTCAGAGTCAAGAATACAGAAGGAAGAAGATCATTTGAATCGCATTTTCCAGGAACAAGACAACATGAGAAAATGTTATGTTCGTTCACTGAACCAAACAAAGATGGTATGAAGAGAGATTTCTTCTCTTGAGCAACAAAGAGGAGTAAAGGTACGTTCAGAAAGAAGCAAAACAACATTTAAGGCAGAGTGATGACAAACAAAAGCCTCTTGTACACTGCGGTTCTGCATCAGCACTGTAATGAAGCTCCGTCCTCATGCCACCTTTGTCATTCTACATTGGACCACGCAACGCCGGCCTAAAGCCGCCCCAGTGTGTGTTTTTGAATAGCGTTCTGGCGGCACTGATGTAAACAAACAGGGCGTGCTTCAAATACACACACACGGCGCTGTTCCGCCCTGCCGGCTCTGCTGTTTACACAGACGCCATTTTGCCTCTGTTTCACCTCTGTTACTACCTACGATGTCGGCTCAGAGGCGGAACGACTTCGCCCCACCGTTCCACCTCCGTGCGTTCTACATGGAAGACAGAACATAACAGAGGCGTAATAATCCCGGCTTGAACTGGTAATGTAAAAAGCCCTTAGAAGACACAGAGGTGTAATGGTGGTGCGAAGATGTTACGCCACTGAGCCGGTATCGGAGGTAGTAACAGAAGAAATAAATCAGATATCGTGATGTATCATTATGTGATTGTCTTGCAGTATATCAATTATCGCTGTATCGTGATATCATCGTTATCGTGGGCCATGTATCGCGTATCGTATCGTGAGTAGCGCTGCGATCCCCACCTCTACACTACGACAGCTCCACATTAACCAGCAGACAGACGTGGTTAGCAACTAGCTGGTGAACACTGTGGAACATGTAGCAGCCAGAGAGCCACACTCTTCCCTCAGCAGGTGGTGGAGACCAAAACGACAAAGCAGAGCTAAAAGAGAGCGAGTGTCAGACACTCATTCATCAGGTGGACATCGACACGACTCCAAAAGAAAGACGAGTGGGTGGATGATTCAGCGGTCAGGACAAATCAGGCCAGTGCATCTCATGACATGCCCTCCAGAGTCATCAGAAAGTTTCATGAAACTTTATCTGCAGCGTGAATGAAGATGAGCTCTGACATGAATAAAACCACAACACGCTCGGGAGATTTGGGGGAATTCAGGGAGTTAGTAAAGAGGGACGTACTCACATCAGATTGAATAAACCTGATCTCACAATGGGTCCAAAATGCAGTTATTGGTGGAAATCAATCCGAGCACAGGGCTGGTTTCTCACTGTATTTACTGCCTGTGAGAAGACGCCAATATCCACCTTCTTACGCCTGTGCTGCCAGATTAAATCAGTCTCTGACAGAGAGACTGGGGGTGGATATCTGACAAGCACAATTTGACATTTTCATTACAGCTACTACTTTTCCCTCTCGAGGTTCACACACATGTCCATTAACTCAGGTTTCAAACTATCTGAAGTCGCTCATGACATTTGAAATTGGACCAAATCAGAAAATTCAGAGAAAGGCGAAAACAGACGAGACAGACTCTCGAAAACACACAGTTGTTTTTGCATTTCAGTTCCCAGTTAATAGTCTGCATATATAAATAAACAGAAGTATAAAGTATGAATAAATACATTATTTCTGCCGTTCTCTGCTCAACACACACACACATAAATATTCATAAACACACAGCTGCTGAATGACATTATAAGCCCGTCCTGTGCACTGACTGTGGGGAGATGAACAATGATTGCTATTATGTGATTAAGTGATTACTAACTGCCAAACAATTGTCTCTCATACACACACACACACACACACACACACACACACACACACACACACACACACACACACACGCACACACACACAGGCACACACGCACACAGCTCATCAAACTGTGGTCTGTTCTAAGTGGCTCTGACACGTGCGTTTGTCTTTGATTGTCTGCCTGTGTTCATAGTCATACCCGTGTGTGTGTGTGTGTGTGTGTGTGTGTGTGTGCGTACGGCGTGCCTTCACAGTGTGAGGCGGTGGTCTGGTTTCCGCTCGCAGGGCTGTGAAGTGGCCCGATGAAAGCTCCCACGTGGTGGCGGTGAGACGGGTCTGGTCTCCTGTCGTGACCACAGAGCTCAGATATCTGGGAGAACTTCCCGCTCTGACGCAGATATTTAACACTGACATGACGGTTAGTAAAGACTTGTTGTCATGGAAATCTGCTCGCGGATCGTCTGGATGCTGCTATGAATCAATCTATCTGCTATAACACATATTTGGGCGATGAGTCATTATTATCCCGGACCATCTTTGCATCTGTTGGTCACAGATGCTGGACAGTTGTGGCTCAGTAAAGCAGGTTGTAAATACTTGGAAGATGTTTGATCCCCTCTCCTCGATTTCACATGTCGAAGTGTCCTTGGGCAACACACTAAAACACAAACTGCTCCAGAAGGCAAAGCCGTCGTTATGTGAGCTGTATTAGATCCAAATGGGCAGGTTGGCATCTTCCATGGCAGCCTTTGCCACCAGTGTATGAATGGGATGTGTGTGTGTAAAAGGGTGAATGTAGCAGAAGGGTTTACACACTTTGAAAGGTGCAAGTAAGTGTAGCGTTTAATGTAACAGAAGCAGCAGATATCCTGAAGTATCCAGACATCCTCGCTGGAGAGACAAACTCTGGTATTGTCTTTGTTCATGCTCCTGTCACATGGGACGGATGGGGAAGATGGGAACACTGACGAGATTGACATGCTAATAACAGTTAGTGCAGTGTATTTAAACCCTCACTCGACTAACTCAACAATGATACAACTGACTCATCTTACATGAGACGCCCCTTGCTTTGCACTATGAAGGTTGGGTTGGATTTATTGGAGCTTTCAGAAAAGACTAGTTTTCTCTGTCCTAATTACAACTTAACAGTCCACCTGAAAGACACATTCTGACAGGCAAGCACAATGTGTTATGTTAAAGTAATAATCTCAAAGATTGTCATGTAAATAAATGTCTGTTAAGTCTCTATCTGAATGAGGTAACACAATGGTGATTGAGTCTATGGCCCACTGATGAAAGCCTTTGCATTTGCAGTATATAGTGTTATTACAGACTGGGTGTCTGTGGCGACATTCATGGACAAAATCACAAGCGGCACCCAGTTAGTGACGCGTTTTCCATCAGCCAGCAGTGGTTGGTCTGTCAGAGAGGGTAGGCGGAGCTAAGCGGCTGCTTTTCCGCTCTCTGTAAGTGTTGCGAGTAAACAGTAATCTACTATGGCTGAACAAACAAAGAAAAGATGGATGACTACAGATACAACTTCAAAAATAAGTGAAAATCCAAAGAAAAAGAAACAAATTCGACGCTCAGACGAAGCAAACAGTCTGAAAAGGAAAGCGACCGTCAGCGAGGAAAATCAAGAGTTACAACCGTGACAAAGGGAGCCAACTGCAGACGTCTGGTTATCTGGGACGTATGCGCTTGCAATGCCTTTAATCGCCACAAGGTGCCGCTAAATAGAATGAAACTGAGAACTTCGAGTTTATAACTTTAATATCACTAGGGGGCCAATGGTGACATTTTGACACCTGACACAGAAAAATTAAGCTTTAATGACCATGAGGGTATTTTGGCTTGCAAACAGCCAATCTGGGAACCCATCAGCTCTCGTCTGCCGACACAGCCCTATTGGAGTTACGGCAGACTTCTGTACTTCCTTTTCCATGTGCAGCATTGTTTACAGTCAAATTAGCAACCTGAGAGGTGACCGTGCATTCAGATCAAAAGTCCCTCCAGATATGTCGGCAAACTAAACGGCATTTGGTCATTTCGTGGTTCATGAAATCCCCCGGAGGAGCGTCCGTTCATCTGTTTGTGGTGAGTTTCAGTTTCACTGTATGAACCTGAAGAGAGAAACCATTGTTCTTGTGATTTACTTTAATGAACATGTCTTACCTCTGCCAAAATTTCAACGTCATGATGCAGATTAGTAAAAAGTATAAATGCAAGTTTTGTCTGTCCTTAAGAGGAGAAGAAAACTACTTTTAAAGTGAGGAATCGAAGCCTGCTGATACGTGATTGGTTAATACTATTAAGACTACAAACGTACTACAAACAGAAACACAAGAAGACTTTCTGTACTATAATCCAGTCCACCTACAGACTCTACATTTTTAGAAAGAAAGAGGCTTTAATGAAGCTGTTGAATCTGCTCTGATCTCACAGTCATACATGCTAATGTGAACGCAGCCTCGGGGAGCATTTCTAACCCTTGATCTCACCATCAGTGTGTGAGCATTACACATTTATAAAAACACAGTATGTACACTACAGCTGCAGCCGTGAATCATTTATATTATCATCTTCTTTTCTATTCTGGGACTCAACATGTTGCGTTTAGATTGTCACCTTTCCACACAGGCATCAGCACCACCTGCAGCCCCACGATGCGCCTCACGTCTCATCTCCTCTCCTCCCCTGCTGAAGGTCTTTCTCCCATCTTTCCTAACACCTCTCTCACCGTCACCTTCATCCTTCAGCAGCCTCCCTGTCTTCTGAGATGACTCATTACAATAAAAGCCTCTTTCATAATGCAGAACTCTTTTTCTCGCACCTTCCCGTCTCTTTCATTTTGTTTCTTTCTCGCCTTCTTTTCACCCATCTTTTTTGTCTCTCTCCAACACAGGAAAGTCTCTCCTTCCGTTTTCCTTCCCCTAATCTGTCTCTTTCTTCCTTCTTTTTTTTGCTTCCATTTTACTTAAAGCTCTATTTAATTAGATTAGTTTGTATTTCTGTACGGTTCTGTTCATGCACTCCTTCCTTCCTCTCCAGTTTGCTGCAGCCAGAAAGCGTGACTCCCCCTTCTGCCTCGCCTTGACTCAATGGTGTCCATCAGAGAGGCAATGAGTCACATTTCTGTTCACCCCTGCCACGAATAAGCACGACATGAAAAAAACCTGACTGCTCGATACACACACACACACACACACACACACACACACACACACACACACACACTCCCCTTGACTAATCTGAGTGGCTCGTGTCCATCATTAGCTCACTATTAAACAACAGGGAGCAGAAAGTACCAGCTGCAAGCCACAGCCAGCTGTGCTATTATTATCTCCCTACTGTGTGTGTGCTCCAGTTCTGCAGACTGCTTATACCTCGGTTTAAGCCTATATTAACTTTTCCCAAATTGGAAGCGTTTGATCATTTTCTGGCCCCGCTTCCTCATTTTTAAGTGTGTGTGTTTTTCTTTGTGTGTGCGTGCGGAGGCCCCATCTCCATAATTAGGGCAGACCAGCCACACATGGGTCTCCCCTGACACTTCCCCTCCAAGATCTAAATATTCATGAGAGTCTAAACGCTTTCATGAGCTCTGTAATTATGGCCGGAAAAAAGCCGGAGACAAAGAGAGAGACAGAGAGAGAGAGGGAGGGGAAATGCCCTCACACTTTTTAAACACGCTGTCCCGGAGTGTTAGAAGTATCAATGGTGCTGCACAGTTCTGCCGTCCAAAACAGACGCTTGGGAGGACTTCTGATTTCACAGCTTTTGTTCAGGACAAACAGACAGTTTCACTATAAACAAAACTTTCCACAAAGAGATGCTTCATTTGATACGCAGCGCGCTCTGCAAGCGTGAGTAATAAAGCAAACAAGCTGATAATCAATAAACTGTCCACTGTTGGGATCCTGATTGATGTCGCACTAGTTGCAGGTGGATGGATACACGTGTGACACAGTGTTGATTCTCCTCGACAGCTGTGGGCAGAAATCACTTTGCCTCAACAGTCCACAGAGTCAGAATCAATAACCTGTTATTTCTGTACCTGGTTCTGCGGTCCCTCGATCTGCCAAGTAGAGCTGGGCGAAAAACCAAACCTGTACTGAGGCTGACATCAGAGCTGACTCGCTCCTGACTGATCTAATCTGGATCCTGCAGATTTGTTGGTTTAAAGCGTTCCCACAGGGGAGTTACTGAGTGGTTCACTAAAAACACTACAACACTTTAATATCCAGTCATGCGCGACTGATTCTACATTCATATTCATTAACAGTAAAAGTGCTAACACTAAAGTTCCTGTCATAGGAGGGTAGTGGTGATGAGACACATGATTCATGCTCTACATATACTTTGCTTTGTATCTACACAGTAGGCACGCCACAGGTAGACCAGCAGCTCCCCAGAAACTGTGCACCGCTGCACCTCAGATGTCATCAGCTATGATTGGTCCAGCTTCGCACAAAAACTACAGATACAGTGAGTTTGACGGCAGTTCGGCTTCCATATCAAGCTAAAATGTTATTTTATAATTATTAGGGCTGTCGATTGATTAAAAAAATTAACTAATTAGTTGCACAATTTGCTGTGATTAATCACCTTTTTTTCTTCTTAAGACTGAAGCTTGTAATATGGGTATTTAAATGTAAAATCAGGAAATTTTCTTTCATCTTTTCAACTTTAAACACAGATTCTCTCCTGTGTTGTTGGCAGAGGAGCCATGAACTGTGATTACTCTGAGCAGCATACATGGGAATTAATTACAATACGATATATTTCACTGGTCTGAAAAAGATGCTGAATGTGTTGCTAGTCGCTTTTTAGAAAATATCACCTAGAGGGAGAGAGAGGAACTGCCACAGGAAGTAAACACAGCTGCGTTAACTGCGTACATTATTTTCACATTTCAAAGTAATTAACGTGTTAATTTTGACAGCACTAATAATTGTATATTTTAAAAAGCCAGAAAAGGTTCAACACAGTTGCTTAGAGACCGCACAACCAAATAGCCTTTTGGCGGGGAAATTGCTGAGCAACACAGACACAAGTTTAATGCTCACAACGAGACAGACTCAGTGCTCATGTTCATGTCAAAGATAGGCTTTCATGGCGTTTCCTTCTGTTGAACACACATTAATGATGGAACTAGTTGTGTAAGGGTCTGTTACAACTAATAGCGTTTTTTGTGCTGGCAGCACCTACTTCAATTTTTTTCTATACAAATGCAGTTCAGCGTTTCAGCGCAAAAACGCCTTCCGCGTCAGCTGTGTTTTTGTCGCAGGGCTCTCAGTTGAAAATAGTTCAACTTTTGGAACGCCACGCTCGTCAATGTCATTTCTCCCTCACAGACTAATCAAAATCAAGAAGGGGCGGGACTTTAGATATCAACATACAATTTCCAGGTGTGGAGCTGCTGCTAAGGCCAGGACACGATTCCTTTTTTCTTTATGAAATTTCACAGAATAAAAGCAAATATTAAGCAGACAGAGCGACTAAACGATCACCACCGAGTGAAACAGAAGTGCTGCCAGGCAGCTTTTCGTAACCTAGCAACAGTAAGCACTGACGAGAAGCGCTCTGAAATTGAGGTCCAGGGTGCTGCCAGCGCAAACGGTAGCGTTAGTGGACACAGGCCCTAAAGGTAAGAACTTTTGAGAGAGGTTCAAACCCTGCTAACATTCACAGCTGTACAGCTGGACAAACATTAGCAACGAAGTGGCAGAAATTGTTTGTTGGTTTTGGAAAGCATAAAAACTGTCTCATGCAAAGGTCTTCACTCCCATGTCATCTACACTGTTGCATATTTTTTATACAGATTTGTACCTTTTGCCAGAGCAAAGCTAGCAATCTTCCCCAATTATGCTAAGCTAAGCTAAGTAACTGCTGGGTGTAGCCAAATGTTTACCATATAGACTTGAAAGCTCTTTTGATTCTCTCTTTTCTCACTGTTGGAAAAAAAAGAGAAAATTGCTGACAATTGTCAATTTTATTAAAATGATTGATCCGCCCTCAGGTTATGTGACAGTAAAAAAAAGTCTCATTGTCACAGGTTTCATCCCCCTTCCCTCTAAAGCCTGAGGACAAATCTAATATCACATCTAATATTAGTGCAGATATGACGTTTGGTAAGCAGGCTCAGAGTGCTGTCTGCGCTATTTTTGGATTTCTAAGTAAATAGCTGGAGAAGTGAGCCAGGATTCCTGTTACAAACACAATGAGAGATGATACGAGAGAGGACTTCAAAGCTCTCAGAGAGACGCTCTGGCAGGAACTACTTTTCTCTTTCACTAAACCACAATTAAGCAAACTCCAGCCAGAGATTTGCTGCTTTTCCACACGCAGATTTAACACCCTCTGAGTTATCTTCCCATCGCATTTCCTCACAATTTACAAAAAGCCATAAAACGCTCACGCGCCTGCTTTACATTCCAGGATGAGTCAATTGATTTTATCCAGCAGGAAAAGCCATCAGATGTTCTCCTGGAAGCCGTGAAGTCACGCCGCAGACTGCAGCTAATTCAGAGCCGATTGTCCCGGCACATTGACACGTAATGCCGCTACACTGACACACACAGGGAAGAGACAAGAGCAATTTCTAAATCACACACACACACACACACACACACAAACAACGCAGCAAATCACCTTTAAAATGACAAATGAGCAGGAGCATTTCACCTCAAGACGCTGCTGTCATTTATATGCAAATGAGCGCACAGAGAATCCCTCCGTTCGGCCGACTTCACTCTCCAGAAAGTAAAAGAGGGTACAAACTTTGGATCAGATCAGACGAGATGATCCGGTAACGATGGGGAGCCAAATGATTCATGACAAGACGGGGCATGAGGAGGTGACATAAGGTGTGTTTGTCACAACACTAATGATTTCATGTTTCCTGTTGTCTCCCCAGAGGCCTCCAACTCAAACACGACTCACCGCTGCAATCCTTCTTATAGAAAATGACACATATCACACATGATGACGGCACGCAGCATCACCCTCGCTCTGAAACAACTGCTAAGCGAGCCAAACCACAGAGAGATACAGCGGTATTAAGCTGCAAACAACAACGCAAAACATCTCTTTAGTCTATATTACAGTTAAATGCTTTACTACATGTGCAATCCTGTCCAAGCCTGTGAGTCATCAGACACACAACCATGCAAAACACACACACACACACACACACACACACACACAGACATAAACATATAAGTGTGTACACTGCATTTAGGTTAGGCGAGGAACACATCTTCGTCCTGTTTCTCTCTGCAGCGTTGTGTCATTGATTTTTGAGCGCAGCAGTGCATGAGAGGGATGTTTTCCTTGAGTGACATCTGCATAAGTGTGTGTATGTGTGCGCGTGTGTGTGTATGTGTGCGTGTGACCCTGAGTGTGTCCCTGTGCCTTTCTGTAAGCTCAGCAGCCTCACTGACTTCACAAAAGGCTGCTGAATATAAATCCACCAGCCACTCCATCTGCCCGTCTCAGACGCATATATTTGCATGTTGTTCGGGACAGAGAGATGTAAATGACCGACAGACGAACAGTCAGGAGGCGTCTTTCTACCTTATATGCAGCTGAGACAATGGACAGTAAATTAGCCTACAGCCATGCTAGTGGCTCTGAGAAGCAGCAATTAGCACAGTGCTGCTTTGAGCTCCATTAGCATGCTAACATGGTTACAATGACAATGCTAACATACTAATGTATTCTAGATGTGTCCCAATCCAGGGGCTGCAGACTTCGAAGGAGGCGGTCTACGGAGGTCATTCGTAGCCTGCGTAGAAAGTTAAAGCCGAGCTGAGATGAGACGGCCTGGTCTAAGGAGGATTTCCTGTTTGCGTCACCAGCTGTTCCCGCCCTTACCCTTGTGTCACCAAACGCTGCTCCTGTCGCCGAGCAACAGGTAGCTAGCGGGCTAACTAGCTAGCATATCTAACGTCACGTAACTTTCAAGGTCCCTTTCGTTTCTGTAAACATGTAACGCAGCTATTCGATTGAGTTGAAACAAAACACTTTTACAGTTAAATGTTTATTTTTTCGGCCACGTAAGAGTCCGCCATCTCGTTTGAATCGCCGCGCATTAAATCTCAGGATACGGTGGGCCGCGAAGGATACACCCGGGCAAAAAAAGGTGCATTTGTTGGCCGCATCTGAAGGAGCCTTCAAATTGGGACGGCCTTCGACGCGCCGCTGTGACGCAATCGGCCTTCAGATACAGCCTTCAAAGGCTGCAGCCCCTGGATTGGGACAAAGAGAATGTTTACACCTTTAGTTTAGCGTGTTAGCATTGGCATTCAATTTTAATATTGAATTTTAATATAGCTGAGGCAAATGTGGTTTGCCTCAGCTATATTAAAATTCATTAACCATTTAAAAAGGTTCCTGTTTCGAATCCCTGCCTGGGGGTCTTTCTGTGTGGAGTTTGCATGTTATCCCCGTCCATGCGTGGGTTCCCTCCGGGTACTTCAGCTTCCTCCCACAGTCCAAAGACATGCTCGTTAGGTTCATTAGTGACTCTAAAAGTGCCCGTAGTCTGAGCGTGAAAGGTTGCCTGTCTCTATGTGTCAGCCCTGTGATTGACTGGCGATCAGTCCAGGGTGTACCCCGACTCTCGCCCAATGACAGCTGTGATAGGCACCAGCTCCAGTCGTTCCCGTTATACTTTATATTACTACAAATAGCCTAGACATAGTTCTTTAGAGAAGGCATTCCAGAAAATGATCAGAACATTACAGACTCATATAAAAAAGTTGTACATAAAGATGAAGAGTTATTGCAATTAATCTTATCGGGGATATTTCTAAATTTCATGATGTTCAATGCAAAAGTTTGAGGCCTTCCCAGCTGACTGACCCGCCAACATCGCCCTCAATCCACAAACACTAGCACTGATTAATCTGCCAAACAGTACACCTCAGTGGTTCACAAGTGTGAGGATTTGCAGATGTTTTGGACTGCCGGTCAGATAAACCAAGCAAAGACTAAAGCATTTATAAATTAATAATAAAAAACACAACAATTAGCCTTTGATAGATAGCTCACAATCATTTCAAAGCCCCACTCTGACACTTTGCTCCTGCCAACCACAGTGCATCTCTCACCATCACAAACGCTCTGAGATCTATTTGTACCTTCATCTGGTCTAATTTGAGGCTTCACAGGTTCAGATGTTTGAGCCGGCTTCCTGTGAGAGCCTGTTTCCTGTGGTACTCTGCACAACAGTGCACAGTGGGGGAGGCGGGGAAATAAAGTCATTAAAAATAATGATGGCTGATGCAAAGCAGCTCGTACGTCTTGTCACCAGATCGCCTCATGTTACCCTAAGTGATGAGCACGGTGACACACAGAAAGCAGACGCTGAGTTAGTGTTGTGGACCGCCCCAAGATAAGTCGACCATCACTGCATTTAAATGAGCACTCTGACATCACTGGCACCCTTCTGTACAGGGATTACTGCAACATGCTTCAGACAGAACTTCCTCTATCTCAGCTGAAGGATTTTAACCTCTGTATGCATGATGCCAGGCGCTATCTGCTCACTTTAAGTAGCAGTGACAGGGTGTGATAAGTGTGATAAGACAAAGCCATGTTAAAAACCTTATCTGAATCCCATCTGCTTCTCTCCACACACTGACTCATAACGCTGCTTATTAGTCCCTGTGGAGGGATAAAGGGGACAAGACGAGATTTTTAAAAAGGGAGGGAAAAGCTGCAATGAAAGACAGAAAAATAAACAGATTAGGAGGGAGACAGCTGAGCGCAGCAGGACAGAGAAACATACAAGGAGTACCGAGACTAGAAGAGGCTAAAATTTGAACGTGTGTGCAACTTAGCTGAAAATTGCCGGAGCAAAAGTGTGTTTTTAAAGCTGTTATTTCAAGTGTAAGAGAAAAGTGTTATCGCTTAAAGCCTTTCAGATTTTAATTTTAAATTGAAGCCCAATTTACAGACGAGTTGTGAGCTTTTGCCTCTTTGCACTGAATGGAATAACTCGGCCTGACTCCACTTGTTTTAGGTACCAGGTACTTTCTTGAGTTTCTTGAGTTTGTTTATAGGGGCCGGCTCACTTGATTGACAGGTGGATCCTGCTGGCTGTCTGCTAGACGTCAACACAGAAACAGTCACTGAACTTAACTTCACCTGTTTGTGTTGATGGAGCCTTAAGGGGATTTTTTCATTCAAAGTTTGGACAAATAATAATAATATGGCCGTGCAAGAAGTCTGAGCTCCAGCTTTTCGGTGAGTTAAATGCCAGTGTTATTGTATTGAAATATTTTTAGTACTACGTAGCAGGTATACTGTGCTCGCTTTAGCTGCTTGTTAGCCTGTTCAGTGTTTATCAAACATTTATTTAATTGTCAGCCAGTAAACATACTGTTGGTATGCAAGAGTCAGGAGTTGTTGGCTTTTCCCCGGAGAGATTACAGCGGAGCGTAGTGATGAGAAGACTGGTTATTTTACGTTTCCCGTTACGTGTTGGCTCGCCGCTTTGTCACCGGGCGAGCGAGCAGCGAGTCCGCTACTTCTTTAGTCTTAACTTCTTTAGTCTTTAGACTGCAGGCGATAAATAAACACCTGCAGTCAGTCACCACCACAAACAGGAAAGTTAAACTAGCTCATTCATTATTTATACAGTCCATAGCTAATAACCACTAAATACGCTGAGGAGCATATAGCCTAGCTTCGGCGCAATACGGGCTTCAAAACGCTTCTTCAGAAACAGTAGCAGGATATTTAGAAATCCCAACAGTATGAATTTCAATCATACTAAAATAAATAACTCCAGACACTCATTTTTTAATAAACTGATGCAGATATTATGTAGGCGTGTTGTGTTGTAATGTGCAGCATGCGCCAGCAGAGGTCAGGCTACTGCTGGAGGAACGCGGAACATCATGCCGACAGCTGATGACGTCATTAAATTACAGGCGACTTTGCAATCGGAGGATGGTTCCAAAGAGTTACAGCAGGAACGCACCCTGGAAACTTGTAATGGGCACGTGCAGTGGCCCGAGATCAGAGAGAGGAGAGAAAAGATCAGCGACCAATTAGGCAGTTTTCGTGTGTGTACGTCCTTGAGATCTGCAAATCTTATAAATGATGTTAACATTTCATACAATCCTGTGTTTTGTAAAGACATGTCCGAATAATTGCCTGCCATGTGTGAAACCACCTCCCCCCTTCCAACCAGCCGCCCCGCTCCGTTTTACAGCGCTGTTTTTTTTACTACAGTACTACGGTATGAAAAAATGGATACCGCCCAAGCCTATCAGGCACTATCCACAACTTGGCCATTGGAAAACAAGGAAAAGAATCCATGCGAGTCCAGTCGAGCCGTGCCGTATGATGCCGCGGAAATTAAGCAAATGTCAGCACTGAAAGAAGCGAATCAAACTTTTAAAGAGTAAATACTGAAAACAGTCCAACTGTCATTTAGAGAATAAGGCCAACCTAAGTGTTTCTTTCCGCCTGTAACAGCCAGGCACTCTGCTACAAACTCCTAGCCGGGAGGACATGACTTTATAGTGTTTTTTCAGCTGAGACACACGGAGGCGTCTGGTTGCTAGAATACCGAATAAACAAGGAAGTAAAATATTGGCACAAGGTAGAGTACTCGCTCTGGCTGAGGGGAAGTCTGAAGTGTGTGAAAGGAGAGAGGACAGACCTGCGGGCACTGAGGGACCAGCATAATATCTCCTCCATTGTTGCTGTTGGTCAACACTTCTACATGTACAAGGTGATGGTTGAAGCCACGCCCCTGCTCCACTGTGACTGGACGGATGGGTTACAGTAAAAGCAGGTAAAATGTCTGTTGGAGTATTTGAGCTGTCAGTTGAAATATTTAAACATTTGTCAGGTGATGTATTGAGGATGAAAGAAGATGAAACTTTCATTGAACTTGAAGCATAAAAAAAGTTGTGCACTGAAAGTGAATTTTGAAAGAAAGTTCAACAGCTGAAGCGGCAGGAGAAGAACAGGGACAGCGAGGGCGAGGACAGGAGACGGAAAGTTTGCAGCAAAGTGTGCAAGAAATGTGGGTGGAGTGTTTAGGAAGCAGGAGAAGGAGAGTTAGGACGTGTAAATAGAAGCTGAATGGAAACAATAAAGAGACGCAGCCGGTGAGCAGACTGATGTCCTGTAGTGAGCGGCTGCTCAGATCAGCAGACAGATAAATGACCCTCTGTCACCAGTGTGTGCTCCATCCCCTCCTCCTCCTCCCTCACTCTATCCCTCCATCTCTCTCCCTCCTCCCTTATCCAGACAGGTCATCCATCAACCGGCAGACTCCACCAAACCTGCTCCCCACACACACACACACACACTCCTATTTGCCAGTAACTTGTTAGCAAACCAAATGAGGCGACGCTGCACCTGGTACATGTGAGGAGGGCGTGAGGTCCCCTCGTGTGCCACCTTTCCTCCTCTTACACTCTCATCCTCTGCTTCTCACTCCATCTCTCCCTCTCTGTCTTGTCACCTAACCCATCTGAGCTGAGGAAATGTTACGGTGAAGCTAGGGAGAGAGCTGATCACTGCCAGCAGAGGCATTGATACATCATAAAAATGCAATACAGTTCAGCATTTATTTGCACTAACACCTATAACTCTCCAAAAACAACTTCTGGTGTTAGAGGAGCACTTCCTGTCACACTTCTGCTCCGATATGAAGCATCTTTACAGTCTCAGTCTTTGAAAGCGCAACATCAAGGCTCAAATATAGTTTTGTACACTGAAGCCATCACTTCCTTACACAACTCAACAGTGTTAACATACAAAATGGGCATTAATGTGCAGAAATATTAGATGTGCAGTAACATTATAATGGGCAATAATACATCTATAATGTGCAATAATATCTCAAATGTCATATAACACATCTACAAAATCCATTTATTTGTACTTATTTAATCTACTACTTTTAAGGCTATCTTTTGTGTTAATATTACTATTGTGTGTGTGTGTGTGTGTGTGTGTGTGTGTGTGTGTGTGTGTGTGTATTTTATTTTATTCAGTTTGATTGTGGTTTTACATAAATTCAAGTTAGAAGCTGTTTATTTTTGGACTTTTTACCAACCTTTGCTCTTTTATTTTGAAAATCTAGCGAGTTGTACCTCTTTAGGGCTCTTAAACTCTTAAAATTAAATTAAATTTGTTTGGTGAAACTACCTAAAATTTTGACTTAAAGACACATGTAGTCAAACAAGCTATAAAAGCCATGAAAATTGTTAGATTGTTGTACAGTAAATTAACAGCCACATTTTGCTTATCCGTCCCTGATTGCTCACAAAAAGATCCCCACACTCCCCAAACTGGAGAAGCACACATCTGCAAGAACAAGCACATCCAGGTAGGCTGCGTGAACATTACTCAGTATTTCTTATTAGAACTAAAATAAGTTGTAGTAGCAGTCGTTTTACTCAACGGTAAACTGATATTCTAACTATCTATTAACGGTCCGACGTGGATTGAAGATACTTTATAAAGGAAAACAGAGAATTCTCCAACTAGCCTACATATCACCCTGTGCTCCACATCCAGTGGTCATCTCATCTGGTGTAAACAGAGAAACACTCACCGAACAGAAACTCAACTCGCCTCCAAACTACACTTTTCTCTCCGGATTTATCTTCGAAGTAACAGCAACCGATGCCTCTCCTCTTCTCCGCCGATGACAGCAGCGTTATTCCAGCGGTGTTACATGTGTTTCAGCGATGTAACGACGGTTTCTTTGTTGCAGTAAACAGCAGCTCGACACATCCAGGCAGCCAGCAAGGACCCGATGCTGAGTGTCCATTTACTCCGCAGACTGAGAGCTGATTGGTCGCTGCCACCACAACACAGCATTCGGCTCCGACGCGATTGGCTCAGGCTCTGACGGTGCGTTCATATACTACTCGTAAACTACAGAACTTCTCCCGTTACATCAATATACTGTATAACGCTGTACAGAATTAATATCAGTAGGCTGCTACTACTAGGCTACTACTTTTAGTTCTACTATTAATCCTAATTATTTTATCAAATCTGTTATCGTATTGATAATATCTACATTATTACGCGTATTTGTTCTCCGCTGATGCATCAACAGACTGTTTCACTAGATCATTTCTTATTCTCTTTATCTGAAAATGGATAGTGTAAATGAATCAACATCAAACTGATGTACATTTGCATGTATTTGATGTTGAGTCATGTACTTCAAGCAACAGAGTTGCTGAAAGGCTAGTTTGGGGTAGTCCCTTTTTTGATGTTGTAATATTGTTAGAATAATAAAATAAATACAAGAAAAAATACACAAAAAGCACAAAAATACATACAATGCAGTTAAACAACCACACGCGTAGCACTCTATTAATCAGTCAACCTTCAACAGTGCTTTGAATTTGACAGTAATTACAACAATTTTCACAGTAATAATGACGTCCTGGATTCCGATAGCACTTAAAGGCATCGTCATCTCCATGCTTTATTCCCCTTTTCTTGTGAACATCCCAGATTGTGGTTTCCAGCAGAATCTTTATCAGTGAACAATTCAGCGGACTGTTAAGTGGAAGTCAATTCAACTACATAACCACAAGATCAATAACCCGATGTGATGTAATACCTGAAATTCAAGCTCAATTAGTCAGAGTAGGGCTGATTGATGTGTCGAGTAGTAACAGGGTCGGTGTGTTTGCTGTTCGTGCTGAACAACCGTCACAGCAGAACTACAGAATCAATACACACTAATGTCTTATGGTCATGTTTTAATATTAGCAACCACCACGACATGTTTGATGATGGATTACAACAATTTCCATCTGAACGCATTTATTGATTATTTCAGCTCCCGGTATTACACGTGCATTAGAGAGCTTGATAGCAATCAATGCCTTTATTGGCCCCTAATGTGTGAGTTTAAAAATAATAAAGAAAATAAATAGCGCGTGTTTGCCGAATAGCAAAAACACAATTTTTTTTTACACTGATTTATTTAATTGATTTCAATTGAACTAAGACTTGAAGACTTAAGAACATGAAAACAGGCATCAGCGAAATCAGTAAATTGAACTTGTGCACTGGTTAATTCTACCAGGAGCTATTTGGCTCCACCTGGCGGTGGTAAGAGGTAAATGCAGACAGTTGATGGAGATCCAATTTATACTCTTCTTACCTCAATTTCTTTACTTATGGTTTATTTTAAAACATTTCTAACATTGTAAGACTGCTGCACGTTTCTGTATTTTTATAGTTTTATTCAGCATGTTCATTATTCACTAATTTTAATTGGAACAACACTGATTTAACTTCTTGGGGATACAGACTGCAATTACCTCGTCAAAAGTATACAAAAGAGAACCGAGAGAAAAAAGTTGCAAGTGGATTTTTATTTACTTTTTGTTTAAAAAACAAACAAAAAAATACATCAACGAACGAGCTGGCAAAAAAAACATCTTCCAGGTTTCATTCAACCCTGCTTGTTGCTGCATCCTAGGCATACAGGTTAAACATATTGAATTGCCTACAGACACTGAAATGAAAGGTAAAAGATAGAGTTTAATGTTTGCACTGTTTGTCCAGTTGTCTGATGATGTCACATTTTGGCAATTTGGCCTCAAGTATAACCGAAATGAAGCCAAATACATAAAAGCTGTTAGTGTTTTACAGGAAAACATGGACGTTTAAATGAGTCAGCTGATTTCCTTCAAGCATCGACGGCAACAATGGAGACTGAAAATCAATAACTATTACATGTTACAACTCAGGCCTCAGTGTGCCTTTAAAATGATGCTGCATAAAGGAGAACATGAGAGCGTTCAAGAACATCACACGTGAACACAATTTTCTATTAGAAGTGAAATAAACGAACCTTTTTTAAAATGTGGAAACTGTGCAGAGTTTAAAAGAGTGTGCAGACACCACAGAGACACCACAGCAGCTGAGGCCAGAGAGGGAAGTTTTAAATGCTGTGTAAAAGAACGATTCGATAATATACAAGTGTTCAGGGAAAATATAATAAGGTGCTTAGATGCAATTTTTTTGAAAGTTTGTGACACATTTTCCCAAACGTTAGATCTTTATGTGTAATTTCTGAACTTAAAGGGGCACATGTACTGTGACTGACCAACAACCCTCCTCTGTAACAGATTAGTAAGCAATTGCTGGTTCCCTCAATTATTAACCGTCCTAACTCGCTGTGGTGCTCTGCTCAGTGTCGTTAAAAGACAAGTTCTTGAACTCTCACATGTAAATATCTCCATGTTGATATTGAAAGCATTTTGCAAGAAGAGTCAAGAAATAACAGAAAGTGAGGAACAATGTAAACATGACCAATGACAGAAACATCCAAACTTCACAAAATGCAACACTTTTTTTTCTGAATGCTGTAAAACAACCAACAAACCCTGCAGGACAAATACCTGCATGAAGTGTTTGTACTGCAGTGTTTGCTAGCTTACATATAAGCACAAATGTTTGCATGACAGCTTAGAGCAACATACAAATACAAAAAAACAACTTCAGCTGTACGAAAAATCAGCCAAGCAACATCATGTTAACAAGTTGTCAAAAACAAGGTTCAATTGCACAAAAATGAAAATAATTTGCGAATGCAAACTACAGCATGATCATACACGGGCCTAAAAAACCAAACTGATATGCATATACAGTATCTATATTATTTACACACATTTGGACATCCTTCACAACTACTGAGAACTTAATCTGTACAATATATCTGCTTTAAGAACAGTTGCGCAAAATACCATTTTGATATACAGTAATACATTTTATTCTTTTACATTGTACAAGTTCAAACTGTCCACACAATAAAATGCAAAGCACAAGCCCCAAAAGGCCACAAAAGTGCATGTTATCAGGTCAGTTGGAAGCCACTGGAAGAAAGGAGCGGCATGAGAGCGGGAATGAAAGCTGCCGGGAGCTTTTACACATCCCGACCGCAGCGTGTTGTAAGATTAATAGTGGAGGGAAATCTGGAGTAGATATTAACTATACATGCAGGAACACAAGACTGCAGACGCACAGACATACACACTCTTTAACATAGGTAGGTTATCACAGTTAAAGTCGTCACACACACACTCTCTCTCTCACACACACATACAAAAATGGGTAACGGGGCGATGATGGAACTCAACATCCTCCCACTCAAACACACGCCGTCACATTGTATTCAAGTAGTGGCACTCCAACAGTAGATACTTAATCTTGGTACCTTGTGGACAATCACACACTTCACATCTCAAAGAGGGACGCGTTGGTCTCGTGTTTTCACACAAGATTTTAAGTCCTGAGCAGTGACTGGCAGGCAGAAGCTGGCCTCGTGTACGAGAGAAACTGAAGCCAACTTCAGCTGAAGCTTGTCACAACCAGGCACTGAGTTATAGAGGAATACAACAACAAGTTTTTAACCTACTCTTCATAAAGGGAAGCTAGGTTCTGAGGCATGTGTTTGACTCTTAATTGTGTTATAGTGATTGCCCAGTTAGCTCTCTGCTCTGTCTGAACCTCAGGCCATCCAGGGCGGTTAAATGCAGTGTTCAGAGGGGAATGCTTGAAGTCACACTCTCTGTAGTGCAAAGATGGATGCTTCAAATGAAACAGATGTGTCTTAATTTTAAATACTGACTTTCTTCTGACATTCTGCTATTAAATAACATTCCTTAACCACCAGCCGTCTCATCGTACAGTAGTCTCACAGTGCGAATGAAGAGATTGTTGGATTAATAAAACTGTCTCATCTTTTCTGTCAAATTCAGATGCCTCCAAGCATTCCCCTTTCACATCCCATCATCCTCGATCGAGAGCAGAGAAGGCCATTTTTCATCCTCCACTCAAAGAAAAGGACGCAAATTAAAACTGTTTCTGTTAAGGCCGCTTAATTGTGCTTAAAATGTCTTCCTTACTTTCTGTGGCTCTCCTGTCAGTGCCTTCCTCCTCATCCTATAACCTCTGCTGTGAGCTGTAGCGCCCTCTATCTGTCCCATCAGTCTGATAAAGGGAGCTGGAGGTGATGGTGCTGATATGGTAACAAAGGGCTTTCCTCCTTCCTCTTTCTTTTTCTTCTGGTCCACTTGAGTATCTTCGGTTTTCCTTTGGTCTTCATTTTGACGTTATGTCCTCGCTCTTCCTCTCCAAAGGACCTCCTTCTCAGTCTTTGCTAACTGTCTTCTTCCTCAGGAAGGAGACATACCCAGAGGGCTAACGGCCAAGCAGGTACACCACCACCTCATAGGTGCACATCATGATGGCAGTGTTGGGGATCTGTCTGACGAGGTGGGTGGTGAGGCCGCGGTACAGCGCCGCGTATCCCTCCTCCCTGGGTACTGTTAGCAGAGTTTGGAAGAAAGAGCGGTACTTGCTGCCCTCCTCTCGTAGCCGTGTCCGGATCACCTCTGCAATTTGAGAGAAGAAGAAGAAAGTTAAATACAACCTATTCATAGAAGCTTTTTATTGATCCATCTTCTTAAGTAAACCATCTCTCACTCAACCTGCCGGACCCTAACCTACTTTAAATCAGATACAAGAGACACCGCGTCTCTGTCCCAGAATGACTTCAGATAATACAAACAGGAGGTATCTGAAGTGTTGCAATCAGCTGTGGGCTGCACGTAGGTCCAGACTGATATCCATATTTATAGCTCGGCATGGGCTAAGATATTTTTCCAACATGATAAAGTCGGCCACTGCCTTACTCAACACGCAACATGTGTTCGGATCAGACAATATACAGCATACACCTCCTGTAATTATACCCGTAATTACATGAGAGTGGTATTCACTTCTCTCTGTATCTGGGCAACAACAAGAGAAGAAGCACCCTATTTTTTTCATGTTTATTCTGATATAATTTTTGCATTTCTCTAAATAACACGTCATATAATCTATTAATAAACCACTCTGTGATGTCAATAGAGGAGTGGGGGAACTTGAACGACTCTGGAAATCAACTAACTCACTGTCCTGGAGAGTTTAATCGGAAAAACGGGGTCAGATACTTCATTGCATCAGTAATCAAACACTCCAGGGAGAGGCAGGCAGCCAGCTGGAGAACTGGTGGGACAGTGAGAGCAACTCACGACCAGATTGTTCTGAGATTAAAAACTAAAAGCATGGGGAAAGACTTCTGCTTCCTGATCTTGTATCTGGGCAAGATGCTGCTGCCTTAACTTACTGACTTTTGTTTAACGTGTTTATAATAATGCTGGTTGGCTTAATGAAATCTTTGTAATGAAACAAAGGCTCACTCAGAAGTGCCATATTTGATACATGTAGGAAGGGATGGATTGAGTTTACTGACTCATATAAAACAGACTTTAGCTAAAGAGATTCAGTGTACTGCTACACATGGACTGTTGTGCTTTTATGTTTGTATTATATATGTCTGTTTTCCTTTTTTCATTTTTGTGGCGTTAACTAAAAAATACACTGTGAGATACTTTGTACAAATTGAAATAATCAAATAAACAGAAAAAAACAACAATAAACCACATGAAATAAATGTGGCAGTATATGAACTCTGAGGTGCGTTTTTACTTTCTAACACATTGGTGGTTTTGGTCTTTTCAGATGACTTACAATAAGATAGCTTTGTGTTAGATAATTAGCCTTATTGGTGACTGGGACAGGAAGTTACCGTGAGGGTAGGCGATGGAGGTGGCACAGGTCTTGGAGGTGGCTGCTGCGAGCATCATGCCCACAAAGTCTGAGGCGTCTTTCACAGACTCCTCCTCCTCGTCCATGCTGGCGTGGGCCTTCGCCTCCATCAGTTTACGCTTGATGCTCTCGTAGATAACAAAATGAATGACAGTCTCAGAGATGCCGGCGTACGAGGCCGACATGCCCCTGTAGAAACCTCGCAGGCCGTCCATCTGGTACACCCGCCGCACACACTCAAAAGCGTTCATTCGCCGCTCGCCCCGGTTCCTGTAATCACACAGACGTCTTTAATGTAAGTCCAATAACAACATCAATTTGATGTCATTAGAATCAAAGTAAACTTCTAGACAAGAAGGTCTGAGGTTCCTCACCTGGTTTCCAGCTGCAGACGCGTCTTGATCAGCCAGATGGGGTTGGTGGCTGTGATGGCGGTGAACCCTGGGAAATTCAGAAGAGGTCAGAGGTTAAGACGGATGCAGACGCATTTTGAAAAACACAATCTTATCAGTTTAACTACATATTCTATATAATACAAGAACAGTGAGGAAGCAGATCACTAAACAGGATCAACTCGCTACTATGAGCTATTTGAACACTGTAAACTTTATTGTACAGATGTCTTCAGACCATGTGTGGGTTAATCTAATCTTTTAGAAAAGAGCTTTAATGAGTCCAAAAATGCAGTGCTCTATATTTACATATTGATCCTCTTCATGTGAAATGCTACACAGATGTACAGAAACAGCAGCTCTCTTCTTGAAGTAGCTTAACTAACAACAGTGCATGAAGGCAGCAGCTGTGAGCGCTCACTCACTTTCATCTGTCATCTTAAAGAAATATCTAAACACTGGAAAATGAGGCCAAGCAGCAAATTCATTCAGACCTCTGAGTGTGGCAGATTGTTTTTATTCTGCAGTCTGGTTTGTTTCTTTGAAATGCTAATGAGCGCTCTTGTGTTTCTTACAAAAATCATCTGCAATCAGCTTGGCTTAAAGAGCTAACAGAGGCTGACTGCTTCTCTCGTGATGTCATTACACATAAAACTGCTGCTCTTTTAAAAACACAGTAGGTTTGATTCTTAGTGTAGACGTTGCCCTAAATGCTCTGTTATATGAACGCTCCCTTTTATAAGTCAGTGAATGAACATGTTTATGTTTATTCTGTGACATCAACCAACCAGGTGAGACTGGTGAGACATTTTAGGCTGCGTGTTCAGCACAGACTAGAAGCAGCTTGGGAAAAACACTTTAGTTATGTTGATTGTGGGGAATTTCCATTATTGTGATCGTTGTAATTAAAGATAAACAACAAGTGATTTAAAAAGCTAGCTCGCTAACACACATTCTTTATTGATATGATTTTAATTAACTCATCCTTATCGTGTATTTAATTATCTATGCTATTAATAATGCAGAGGCACCTTGTGATTTATGGTTGCCTTATTGCATTGTTTGATTGTTTGTTTCATTAAAAAGGATGTTCAATAAAAAAAGATGTGTCCCATCTGTCATGCATTAAAATATAATCGATTCCTTAGTAAATGATTTGTTTTAATGTTAGGAGTTTTACACATATTTTATGATTAGTGGGATCATATTTAGGTCAAGACAATCATGGTATGAAATTATCATGTCGTCCCGTACCTTAATACTCGTCAAACTAGCAAAACTACAACAGCACAAAGAGACACAATGATGTCTGGAGATTCTTTAATTATTCAGGAGGACTAAAAAGGAAAGTCTCTAAAGTGAAATCTAGTCCAGACTTCCTCATAGTAGTGGGCAACCTTATTGTATATGCCTATTTGCCTTAACATCTACATTTTAGTTTAGGCTCCGTGTCCACATGGCGTCTTTTTCGAAGCTCCAGCGTCGTTTTTCAATTGTTGCCAATGAGGACAGAGCATATAGTGCTGCCTAGAGAAAGAGCGCTTCGCCTTTTTTGTGCGGCCGCTCCGAGTGCTTCGGGTTGGAAATCTGTGAACTGTGGGAGCAGATCGGCTGCACACTATATGTTGCTTGTAAGCGTTGTGCTTTTATCGGCCTACGCGTGGTAAGCTTGTTGTTAGCACTGTAGTAAGGTAAACTTATTGTTGTCATAGAAACAAAACCCACGTGCAGCGTTTTTTCTCTCACCGCACAAGCGCTTCATCCCAGCGCTTTCCTGCCAGAAAAAGGCACTATGTGGACACGGGGCCTTAGTTTGAAACTGGGATCAGTCAATGACTGGGTCCAGTGTGTGCATTAAATATATATAAAGTAGATGCAAGTGTGTGTATGAGCTTCTGTGAGTTATTCCATGGGATGAGACTTTAAACAAACTATACATAATAATGTAAAGTTTGCTTTGCAGGATTTAAATCTAATTATTGCAAACGTTTGTATCATTATGACACGACGAAGAGTCTCATAAAGTTTCTGCTACAGAAGATGTAACATAGAGGAATAAAACACGGTCATGTGCTGAAAACAGCTAACACGAGGGCGAGCCATTAGAGAGACCTGAGTCACATCAATGCAACACAGCCCTGCATAAAGGCAACTGCGTGAAGAAGAGAGGATGACACAGGTCTGCTGAAGAGAAGAAGAGAAGGACAAGAAGAGGAAGTAGAAGGAAGTAGCGTCTATGGAGTGTACTCACGAGGGAGGGGCAAAGCTCCTCCAGCTCCTCCCCGCTGCAGCTAGTAGCCTGCAGATATGGGGGGCTCAGATGGCGGGGGTCTCCCACCCAATCACGCAGGGGTGAAAGCTTTACAGTAAAGCCCTAAAATAGACACAGGCTTTTCTGTACCACAGTCACACACAAGCAGCAGTCACATCCACCCCCAGCCCCCAGCAACTACCCACCCATACCCACGTGTACTGTACAGGTAGGTGTGGAAAAGATGGGAGGGGAAGGTTTGACCTCCTCACCCGTCTTTTCCTAACTCTAATCCCAACCCTATCCCCTTGATTTATATGTTGAATTTTTACTTTCACTTTATCACTATGCATCCCACCCTCTCCTCCTTTAAATCAACTGGAATAAAGAAAATGTTGGCTGAACAGAGACCAACCCAATCAGTAACTCCAGCTCCCTCTCACCAGAGCGAGGTACAGTACAGAATACAAAAGGCAGAAAATTGAGCAGTCTTCTTCAATATTATCGTGCCATTATCAGCTTATATCTAAATATTAAAGAAGAACAAAATGAAATGTTTACTGAGGTAAAAAAAGTTGAAATGCTAACCTTGTCGTTTTGTATAAAAGACACTGAGAAATGGACAATCATGATGAAACCAGACAATTTTATATACGTATATATGTGATGACAGAGGGATGAAGTGATCAGTAAAGTGAGTGAATCAATGACTGCAACTCAGCCAGCCTAAAACATCTCTCTGGACCAAACCGGCCAGCCAGTGAAATTCCACAAAAGGTCAATGAAGATGGCATCCTTTTTTTTTTTTTTAATAGTCACTGAATGTTCATGGGTAAGTGTCTCAGCTGCTTTTCGCGCTGGCAGCGCCCACAACCTCAATTTCAGAGCGCTTCTCGCCGGCGCTTACTGTTGCTAGGTTACGAAAGTTGTCTGGCGGAACTTCCGCTTCCCCTCGGTAGTGATCGTTACGTCTGTTTTAACTAGCTCTGTATGCTTAATATTTGCTTTAATTCAATAAAATGTAACAAAGAAAACATAAAACAATGTAAAGGAATCATGTCCCGGCGTTAGCAGTAGCTCTACACCTAGAAATTGTACCCTCGAAAAAAAATCTTGATATCTGAAGTCCCGCCCCTTCTTGATTTTGATTGGTTGGTGAGGGAGAAGTGACATTGACGAGCATGGCGGTGCTTCAAAAGTTGAACTATTTTCAACTGAGAGCGCTGAGCTGAAAACGCTGAACTGCATTGATTTTGTATAGGAAATAGTTTATCTTTTTATTTAACCTATTTTGAAATCTCATTGAGACATGTATTTTTTTTAACATAACATGATTAAGCATAATTCACCAATCTATAACATGGGCCTGCTTAATAGGACATGTGCCCATTAATAACTGATATGTGTTGAGATATCTGCTCATGATATTATCACCATGCTTTCCTTTAAACCATTGGTGTTCCATAAAAACGACTGTAAAAAAGACATGGAACAAAGTCATTTCTCATACTGACAGTGAACCACTGCTGCCTGCATGCTAATTTAGATTAGCCATGCAGAGGAAACATATCCATAACCGATCCTTAAATTAGTCCTTGAGGTTAGCGAAACAGGCTCGTTAGTCCTTGAGATGAACCTCTTTAGAGCTGCATCTACATATAGAAATGCTGCTGCATATGTTGCTCATAACGACCCGTCTATAGGCATGTTGCACACGTGCGATTCCTCCAGAGGAATTTGACCTACATTCAGAGCCGGCAAACATGCTTTAGATTAGCTGCTGGCAGGGAAAATAAGTTGTGGGGCTGGCCTCCATGAGTGCAGGGAAGCCCACAATTCCCAGTAGGGAGGCCCCTTCGTAAAACTGAAAGTTAATTATCCAGACATCCGAGTCAAATCTTTGGTGTTCTGTGAGAATATGGTTGACTCTGCTTTTTCCCAGAGCTAAGAAGCTAGATTGTGTGCATTTAAAGACAGATACAATGGTTTATGTGTCTATAAATGAAACAACTACTGCCTACCAGTTATCATAAGATAGCTTTCGCATGCTCAGGGTTTTGGGGACTGTAACACATATTTGTGTTCTACAAAGATACTGTGTGTATTTTATTAAAGGTATTGCAGTTATATAAATGCAACTGCCATGCTGATAAAGAAATGTATGCAAAATGAAGAATTCTCCAAGTCTGATGACCAAAAAATCAGACTTCTATTATATGACTAAATGTTCGTCTCTTAACTGCAATGTGTGCGTTTTAAAATATTGCGAATATTGGGGTTCAATTACAAGGCAAACTCCCCTCATGAAACTCTACTATTAAGAGGAAGTTGTATTGTAACAGTGGCAACCTTTTGAACCATGGACTGACAGATTCTCCTTGAAATAAATGACTGAGGCACTCATGGTGTCGATGGATGAGGACAAAAGACAAAATGAAGTACATCGATTACAACTCTGTGTAGCAGTGACAAGGTTAGCATTTCTTTGGTGCTGACAGCATAAAATCCACAGCAGTATGTGTCATTACTTCATATTTACTATGGTGATGGAAAGACAACAGGCTAAGGGAAAGGAGGTGTCAAGACTAAGCAATAAACAAACCTTATAATAACCTAAAACTACAATCCAGCAACAAACACGCTGCCATTATCAATGGTGTTATCATTACAAATGAATAACCATCATGAACTTTCTATAATTCATAAAAATCACCATGGTTTTCATCATACCAGTGTAAAGAAATGGGGTGCTACCTGACGTGTCCGCCCGAGTGCCAGGGGCCCCGGTTGACCTTTGGGGGCCGTGCTCTCTCCTCTATACACACAGAGCAAAGAAGGGGGCCCAGACCACACTGTTTAAGTGACAACTGGGATGTTAAGCCATTTACAGAGTCCTCTGGAGAGGCCTCAAAACGAAAGAATAAAAATAGGAACAAAAGGGGCGAGGGAAGTAAATAAATAATGGAGGACATGGGGGACAGAGGGGGCTAGGAGAGGAGGAAAGCACAACCTCAACTTTGAGGACCATGTGGTTTTATCCTTTTTGATAAACCAGCTAAACAAACATGCAGCCCGGGTATAATTTAAACACCAACAGGGGCCAAAATAGGCTGAAATTGCATGGGTGCAAATTGGTACTTTGTCTCTAAGGTCTGAAGATTACTCACATAAAGATACGTCTCCTCAGCAGTTTGTCAGCTGGCAAGGCCACCATGAAGAGACTGTATTATGTGACTATATGGCTATTATTCTAGAGAGGAAATGCTCATGAAATTATGTGTTGTGTTACCGGCAGGCTTTCAGGGATTTTAAACCAGACTTTTTTAATGCCAGATTGCAATATTATATATATATGATTGCAGAAATTACAGCATTTAAACCTGGAGAAATGTGTCTTTTAAGGCTTGTTTTCACAGCAAACTATGTGAGGCTGTTTTCACCACAAACATCGAGGTCGGTTTGATCCTGAGAGTCTCAAATTGTGCTTTCTGAGGAAAAAAAAACTCTATGTATATTTCTATACATGAAACAGCTACTCAATGCCTGATTACAACAGATATTATAAGTTAGCTTTAGCAATCTTTAGGAAATCACAAGCTTCTAAAATTTGTGACGATCCCACCAACCCACACGTGTATATGGAAAAGGGGGGGGTTATGGGGGGAAAAATAAAGTGAAATTGAGGGAGATTTCAAATTGTGACAGAAAAGATGAGAAGATAAAGAAATGAAATCTGTCTCATGAAGACAAACTGAATAATTCTATATCACACCCATCAGTGATTTACACTGCCCAGGCAGACTGACAGACAGACGGACAGACAGAGTGACACTCGGCTACAGACAGAGACAAACAGACAGAAGGGAAGGGGAGAAGGAGCCGTCATTACCTGCCAGCCCAGCCGACACCATGTGCACCTGTGTAGAGTCTGGCTCCAGCACCCCATTCAGCTTCTCCTTGGCTGTCGAATAGGCGGCAAAGTAGATCGCCCTGATCATCCAGAGGGAAAATAAGACCAAGGTCAGTGAAGACAATGATTAAGGTGAGTAATGATTCACGACTGTGTGCCTTTAAGCAGAAGAGAAACATTGAAACCTTGTTAGCTTCTTTGAACACATGCAGCACTGATCAAAATAATACATTTCAACATAAAACTAATTATGAACATTCAGGAATTTAATTGCACACTAAAAGATCAATAACTGACCCCATGACTTAAGTAAGCTAATAGTAAAAATGCATGATTTATATAAAGAAAAGTTGCTGCACTGCATAAATACAATGTTATACTTACTTAGCTCCCAACAGAGCTAAGCCAAGCTAATATGTCAACTAAAAGCAAGCCACTGACAGACGGTAATCTGTGCCCTCTGCGTGCATGTGTGTGTGTGTGTGCATCTCAATCTCATAGCAGATTTATCCTCCATGAGTCTATCTGCTCCTCGCTAAATAAAATCACAGGATTTAACATTTCTGCTGAGTGGAATTAAGCCATGTGACCCTCCCTCTTTGCCCTCTCGGTCCGTACTGAGATCCTGCGAGCACGAGTCGACATAATCGTGCTGTTCTGCAGTTGAGAGATGAATTATGTGAACGTTAATCTCTCATACGTAACGAGCGATGCTGCCGGTGCGAGCTGTTCTGTACCCTCATGTCTAATGTATGTGTGTTGCTAATGACTGCCAGCAGCATGCCCAGTGGACCGCGCTCTTATTAGCATCAGACTTTTTTTTAGCTTCCCAGCGTCAGAGGGCTGTTTCCGAATTAACATGTGAGAATGGCTCTGGCGCCTGGCAACACAGACGTCACTGAGTGGATATATAAAGTAATAAAATTCAATTAAATTGCATCGGAAGATTAAACTTTAAGTTAGACGGTGATTAAATAAAGTAGAAGGGTTGCGTTTTATGCTGCCCCACATCTTTAAGCCTATAACATTGTGCTTTATTTATGACAGAATGTGCAGACGTGAATGCCGCATGTTAATTACAAAACCATAGTTATTTTGCTATCTTTTAGGGCCTCTTTCTTGAAGAGTCAAATGACTAACTGATGAATTTGGCTGCTCTAAATAATGAGTGTTGCTCATGACGACCAAAATGCTGCAGGTTTTGCAAATTATATTCAATTTCCTCATCTTATACTCAAAGGATGTGAGGATTTTGTGTGTCTGAGTGCTGATGTGTGTGGATTTCTTTTGGACTCAAATAACACTTTAAACACACCTGCAATGATATTTAAATGTACAAAAACCAAGCAAATCAAACGTGATTTTAAAGATCCTTAAAGTCTCTTCAGATACAAAATAACTCATTATCAATTATTATAACATGATTATATCCAATATGCTGTATGTAGACTGTATCTCTAATTTCACACAGTTAAATTTGGTGGTTCATAAAAAACAGTTTTAACAGGAAACATTGCGAAACATAGCAGTAAAGTTTATAGATCACCGCTGGGTTCATCAGGTCCACCTCTTATGTAACAATGTGTTCTTATAGCACAGTCTGCTGTAGCTTTTGTAACCATTAAACAAGCTGCTGTTTCCACTGCTGTACATCTAGCCCACGGGATGGTCACACAAGCACACACCCAAGGGCGTTTTTCAGCCCCCTGAGACTCCAAGCCAGACAGCACAGACAGTGAAGGACCCAGGGGACAGAACAATTCTGAATGAATATTAGCATAGAGAGAAAAACATGCAGGGAGAGTGAGAGAAGATAAGAGTATGGAGAGGATGAGTCAGATGGAGGGACAGAGACCCCAACGAACCAACGGGAAGAGGATGACAATAGTCATGTGATGCAGCAGTAGCTAGGGAGAACTAGACAGGTCAGGGAGGGGGGGTTAGACACAAACACAACTGTCTCTATATAGGAACTCCATTATGTTAATACATAACAACATCAACAGTCACATGACAAGAGTCCCAGCTGTTGGGAGCCAGCTGCTGCTGCTGTTTCATACAGACTATGATTGACTCAGCTCAAGCTGTTACGTAATGCTAACGAGCCAAGCTAAGAAAGAGGTAACCCGCTCATTTCCTCTTGGACTTCAAGCACAGACTTCCATCACATTCCTGTGAGTTTTAGCTCCATTCATGTCTGCATTAGCAGCCTGCTATAATTGCTGCCAACATAAGCTCCGAATGAGCCGGCAGCTTGAAAAAAAGAAGCTAAGCAGATCTGACCGAAGCAAATACATTCCTCAACAAAACTGTGTGCCCAGGTTTGATGCAACGTGACGCAGAAATGCCCTTCTTATCTGATAACAAGTGAAGCTCCTGCTGATAACAGTGGTTCATTATGAATGCTTCTGGTACGTATCAAAGATTGTGGTGGCTGACTCGACCGTGTTCTTCATCAGATATGCAAGGATAGGTTCTTTTATTGTTTCTCCTTCTTGGCTTCATTCGGTACACGTGTGTGGCATTAAGGCTCAAGTAGGCAGGAGAGGACATGAAACACACCTAGAACAATGATGATAATACTGAACATACCTGGAAGGTGCCACACCCACAAGGTTGGGTCCAAGTCCTCTGAAGAGTGAACGTGGTCCTTCTCTCTCTAGTATTAACCTGCAAAGAGACAGAGATTGAGATCTTGAATCTTTCATGTATACAGACACACTACATGTTACACAATGTTATATGGATTATATAGATTAAATGTACCACAGATATGGAAGTTTCAGTAGAAAGGTGTATGGCTGTACATGTGGGTGTCCTGTGAACTTAAGCTACAATAACTTTAAACCAAAATGGTAAATATAGATATAGATATCTATATCTATATAGATATAGATATCGATATCTATATAGATATATATTGCAAGCCTTTTATTTTGAAAATAACAGTTTGACATTTTGGTTGTTCACTTTGTTGCGGAGAATAAAAAAAGAACATTTATCCACTCATGTTGTGCACATTAAATATTTAGATAGCACAAAAAGCTGGTTAGCTTAGCTTTGCACAATGACTTGAAATGAGGAAAACAGCTAGCCTGTTTATAGAGCTGGTGCTAGCTTGTATTTACTAGGGATGGGACAAAATATTGATACAGCAATATATCGTTATCCTGACTCGTGCAATGCAATTGACAGGCTGTCGCTAAATATTGATATTTTAATTTACAAATATATGACGTTCTAAACAGATTTCTCACCACGTCACTACTTCGCGACTCCTCGCAGTGACACTTATGACATGAATACGGGCAACGTGAACGGTTAAGTTAAGAGATGCTCCAGCCACTTTCAAATCCAAAGTCCTCATTTGTTTTTACAGTCGTTCTGTAGTTCTGTAAATGTAATTTACAGACTGAAACATAGTTTCACAGAATTTGACACAAACTGAGATGAAACTGACACCAAACTGTGAATGAATACATTAATCCTGTACTTCACCTTTTTAGGGGCATTTTGTATTCTTCAGTTAATCAGATATCTTGATGCATCATTATATGATTGTCTCGCAATATATCAAATTATCGCAGAATCTCTGTATCGTGATATTATCGTTATCCAGGGCTATGCATCGCTTATCACATATCGTATCATGAGTTACCCTGCGATTCCCACGCCTATTATTCACTGTATGGGCATGAGATCAATCCCACTTACATATCTTTTAGCAAGATAAAGTTTAAACAGTTTCTTAGAAAAATGTCTAGAACTGTTCCTTTAAAATTTGGTAATTACAATCCATTATGTGAATTTAACACGTTCTTAATCATGATGACATGAGGGGCCAATTCTTTATTAGGCTCAAGCCATAGAGACTGTATTTTATTAGTATAACATGACTCTTTGTAGCTTAATCTATGTTCAGCGAGGGCGCCTTTAGCAGATGAATCAGAAAATTGTGATTTTTTTTGGGCAAGCTGCCCTGACCTGTTACTCAATACAGCCTGACATTATAAACGGGGTCACGGTTGGAATACTGGGCCACCTAAAATAAAGTGATGGCAGGTGTCCTCGCTCTGCTGGGGTTAATGGTTGTGGAAGCATGTTGGCTCACGTTCATATTTTCCCTTGTCTTTGGGGTTCAAAGATTGTTCACGTGTCTAACCCAGTAACCTCATTCAGAGTGTGCAAGGCTTTAAGATAACCTTTAAACATATATGTCACAAAAGCTGAGGTGCAAAGTATATTTAAAGAAAAAAAGAGAACAAAATGATAAGAAAATGCTGCTTTGTCCTTTATAATTACCTGCTCCTCTGCGTAGATGACACACTTTCATTTCTTGATTCTCTCGACTTGAGTTATCCCACAATTAAAAACAGACATAACCTGGATGGTTCTTTGACTACACGTGCAGCTGTATTTTGTTCAGCTTGTTGGTGTGTGGGTGTGAATTCTACCCTGGCTGTGAGATTTTAACTTCTGTACATTATACAGCATCTCCACAAGAACACAGAGTAGACTGGAGTGACACACAAACCTCAAACCATGACTCAACACATACTCCGCTCTGAAATGGGACAATGCCTGCACTTCACGTTGACCTACTTTCTGACTCGTGCGGTTTTTTTTCCCTCTTTCCTAACCAGACAGCTGTTCCCTCTTCTGCACTCCTGCACTCTGTATCATGTAAGACTGGTGAACAGGTTCTGCTGAGGCCGTGTATCTCAAGGGCAACTCAAGTAACTGGTTTTAATTTCTGCACAAGACCAACGTTGAGCTCAAACAACCAACCGATTAACTGCAATCCAAAGAGGGTCTTAGTACAATGCTTTTCAACAACAACCTGAACACATCATTGTTAACAAGCAGGCACAGAGAGAAATCCAAATTATTGCAACAGCAAGTGAGAACATATCAATTTTCTTGCCACACAAACGTAAGAGCAGACATTCTGGGTAACCGCTGCAGGGACAGATAGGGCTTCCTATTGAACTGTGCAAGTGCAAGATCATCATTTCCCCATACATCTGATTATCAGGTTAAGAGTCGTTTTTAAAAAGCACTATTTTTTCGGATCCGAGATTTGTCACAGATAACCAGTGTATGGAAAATTCCACACACATCAGCTTGTGCATTGTACGGTACGTTGAACACTGTGCAACATGGCCCGTGACAGTCTTGGATAAAGATTGTCAGAGGACGAGAGCAGAGCGCTGTAGCCATGTTGATTCAAGCACGCTGGGTGTTGGTAGGAATGTAGAATGGGCGAAACCACGAGCTGTTTGTACAACTTTCTCTACAGCTATGCCGAATTGCTCCTTTAAATACTAAACAAGTACAAGAAAACTCACCAGCAATACAAACACATTTGAAAACAAATCAATCGATGTTCATGAAACATTCCTTTTACTAGATAACACAAGATGTTATGTTTATATAAATATTATACTTTAAAAGCAAATATGTTCTTTCAAAATTGAAGAAAAGGAACATAGTACAAAAACAGTTGATGCAAATTCACTGAAAGATTTCCGTGATTCAGGAAATAAAGACAACCTATTTCATTAATACTATGATTTCACTTTTGAGTAACGTAGAAGTCTGTTTCTTCTGGTCATAAACAGCCTAAAGACAAGTTTGCCAACTGACCTGGATGTTTGTTAAGACACAGACTGTGTCACAGCTCTGACTGAAAACAAAACTTACCAGGAATTTAATAATCACTTTCTCTCATTCTTCCTTCTGCAGCTCAGAATGACTGCATATTTTCATGTAGGCTGAAACTATTTCCCTATGCACCATAACATCGTACATATTCAGGCTGCCTTAAGGCTATTAACAAACCCTTGAGCAACCCTTCCCCTCACCTGCCGTATTTACACACAAGCATTTAGAGAAACAGTCCCTTCTACTTTGTAAACTATAGTCTAAACATGCACCGTTCATTTCACACAGCTTATAGTTCTTACTTGAGACAGTGCATAGGTCCTGGTGGAGCTACACGGGCCACACTGGCTCCGTTGACGGTGCTGAGCGTGACTTCAGAGATGTAGAGACTGATGGAAGAGGACTGCAGTCTGGTCTTCACAACCTCCAAAGGACAAGTCAAAATAGCGCCCACTGTGCCCCCACATCTGGAAGGATATAGGGAAGGGGTTAGGGATTGTGGAAGAGAGGGAGAGAAAACTGTATTATGGCGTTTGCACTTGTTAAACGAGAGTCTATTACAAATTTAATTCATCATATAAAATGGTCTTTGAGTACATTACCTATCACTCCATAAATAAAACATGCCATTGTCATCTTTGTTCATCACCTATTTCTTCACCCGGTTTTCTTTTTTAAACCATCGTCTATCATCAGGCTCAGCAATCAGTGGTAACACAAGCTGTTGTTCCTTTAAACTCTAAATTTATCTAGGAGTGGGCACGCTTCCACACACCATGACCTGGTATTGTGATATGCAAGATATTTGCAAGGTGTGAGTTGCCAGCTACGTGTTTATTAGCGCTGTCGTCACGCAGTTTCGTGGAACATGAGCATGACTCCATGCAACTGCTTTTCTGACTTTTAACATATTAGATGTCCAGAATGAGGCGATGTGAAAATTGTTTAGCTTGACGAACATGAACCGAAAATAAAATAAGGACTGCTTGAGAATTGTAGTATAAAAAGGTACTTTATTTCATAATTCCAGTAATGATTAGGGAATAATAATAATGATTAAGGAATAATAATTTAGTCCCCTTGCCTCATGTGCACGTTTGTTGATCCTCTCTGCTTTCACCAAAGGCTTTCCACATTAGGACTTATTTCGACAAAGCTTCACAATCAAGCCGCAACAAAGCTAGAAGGGGTCGTAATTAACTATAAAAATGCTCTGTAGGTCAGGTTAAGTAAATAATATCTGTAACCCTGCATTGGTGCTTGCTGACGTCCTGGCTGCAGCCTCGAATTCCACTAGCTACCATCTCTTTTGAGTAGCACCAGCTATATTTACCTTTCAAAAGACCGACCCACATTCATGCTCACAGGCAGCAGTGACCCTTGGCCTACTTTCAGGGCTGCGCTGTCTGCTGCATGCATGTGTCTAACGGTGGCTGTGAGGGGAAGCGCTGTGTGCAGGGGCCTCCAGCTTGGGTTTTATGGGGTAGCAAATTTGATTTCGCTTACTCAAGAAAGCGATGTGATTTCTTTTGTTCTAAGATTTTAAACCCTTGATAAGAGTAGAGTTGTGGTGTGATTAGATTGCCATATTTAAATGTCAATGGTTTGGTGCAGAGATGAAAGTAGAGGTCACAGATGCAGAGAAACTGCAGACAATGGGTTAAAACAGGACATACAATGTGAAAAACCTGCTTAACTTTACGTCTGTATTTACATTTTCTTTGATGAATAAGTTGTTAGACCTGTCCACAGAACTGTGAAAGAGAATCACTGAGCAACTACTGTATGGACATATAGTAGTCTTTCTTCATTACCCCTACTTTGTGGCCTTATTTAGAAGTTAAAACAGTTCAGAAACAAACGAACACTTTAATCTTGGAAGTATTTTACACCCTAAAATTACCTTCCACCTACACACCAGACAGCAAGTCCTCTGTTTTAGAGAACAAATATTATCTGCGGCTGATTGCACGTAAATGCTCATCTGCTGTATCTGAAGTAAAAATGTGTGGAAACCTAAATAACCCTGAAAATAAAGGTACAGGAGGAGTTGTGCCATTTTTATCAGTAAATAAATAAACATGAGGGTGATAAAATTACACTGTTGGCGCCACACACACACACACACACACATTCTATTCTATTTATCTCAGGTTCTTAAAATGCTAAATGTAAGCAAAATGAGAAGGACTATTTTAGCTGCTACAGGAATTCATCAAGTCATCGAGAGCGAGCAGCAAAAATTCCGGAAATAAATTTAACGTGCCTTCGAAATAAAGTAAATTCTTTCATCTTAAATAAAAGAAGTCAGTATTTAGAGGCTTTAAACGACAGTGTAAATAAGCTAAACTACTCTGTTGTTTTTCTATCGTCACATCTAAGCTCAAATGAGCTCTCTTGTATCAAATTGCTGTATAGTTTACAGTACAAATAAGGAGTATTTTGAAAATTGAGGAAGTATAGACCTTGACGTGACTGACGTGCATACAGCTGACAGGGTTTTAGCACGTGCACGCGCTACATGAAAAAACGACCGTTGTTAGCTAGCAAGACAAACACAGACGACGGCTCATATGTAAATGCTAAGATTGTTCAGTATGTATCATCAGTATGTATCAAGCAATGTGTACATGTAACTATTTGTCTGACTCACCCTCCAGCGAACAAATGAACCAGTGTGTCCCTTTGGCTCATTATTTAGCATGCTCTGCCAAGCAGCGCACCTCGGGGCTGCGGCAGAGGATCAAACACGGGCTCGGTTCCCGTCCCTTCCCGTTGCTTTCTGCCCTCGTGTGGATGTGCACGTCGATGGTCAAACGGCGTCGATGATCAACCAGCGGTGGGGCGAGTCTCCGGTGATTCAGACTGCAGTGGGCCGACAATCCCACTCTCTGTCGCTCTCAACTTGCTCAGGTTCCCCTCTCACACAGCTAGCTGCTTATGTTCGACAAAACCACCGGAGAGCTGCGAGCTCACCAGGCTAAGTGCTGATAGACGAATATCTCAGCTGTAGCGAACGGTTTTAAGTTACATCCACAGGTTTGTCTCGATTTATTCCTGTGCTTTCATCACTGCAGTGAGAGCGAAAGAGGCAGAGCTCATAGTATTTACTGTACAATCATAGGCTGGAAAACATTCGCTGCTATTGGTTAGCTTCGCGCATTACGTCAGGCGGTCTCCGCCCTGATCATGCACTGTTCACATGTCCAACATTGAGTGAATCAGAGCTGAATTAAATATATAAAATGGAAACCTTAATCTGACCTGTCTGTAGAATAATTTTACATAAAAGCTGTGACAGAACTTGGTCCGTACTCTTTGGTTGTCTCTTGTAAGACAACCACACAACAAACATTCAAAAACAGCATGGATAAGTTCAAATAAATAAAAGAAATAATGATTTTGTGATAAAACTGCATATAACTTGACAAGAGTTTATCCTTGTCGTCTACCACTATCACATACGTTTGATTTGAACACATAGATCTGACAATGTTCAGGGGCACCTTAGATGGAAGTGATTTATGGTAATATTGGCTGCAGCTCACAGCACTTGCAGATCCACATTACCATTTTGCCATTGTGTGGCTTGTCCAGCTGCATTTCAAAAGCAGTGAGGAAACTTGCAGTTTCATTCTTAAGTCGGTCTTTACCAAAGCTGGATTTTTCCCCCTGGAAAGTTGCCACACAATCAGCTGACCAAACACTCCAAATAGTCATTTGGTGAATTGCTAACGGAGCTGATCCAATCCACTCCGTTTGTAATTTGGATCAGAGCACGACAAGTTAGAGTCATGTGCATCGTTTCACTGTTCACATTTGTAAAGTCCAAATCAACCATGTCATGTCCTGAATTAAAGAGGTTATGTCTTTCTCATGACTCAGAGATTCACGATGGGTGCTGATTCCAGGTCAGATGAAAGGCAACAGCGTGCCTGTCATTGAGAAATAGATTAAGTGAATGGGTTGCTTTGAATTAAGATTTTAAACAATTAGTGCTGAAAAATATTCCTATATTTACAGTACGCAGTTACATTAATATTTCTTTCTCTAATATTTACCACTGCACTACTTGATAAATCTATTCTTTGATGTAAGTAAAACAGTTTTTTAGGTGTTGGATATTTTTTGCACTGAAAAAGAAAAAGTTACTTGTTAACTAAAAGCGTTTTACTGAACAAATCAATTTTGTTTTTTGGTACCTTTGTGATATAAACAGAGGTTCAATTCATTAAATGTAATCATTTGGATTACTTTACTGTATGTAATTAATTTACATTGTAAAATGTTGTCTTTAAAGTAGCTCCATATACTGTATATATATATATATATATTTTTGCTGTAGGATCCTTCATATCTTCAAATCAATACAAACAGTATCAGTTGAAAGTCCAAAACATCCAAAAATAAGCTCTGACAGATCGATAAAACACACGGTTAAACCCAGAATGGTCTCAAAATTCTATGAAATGTTGATGAAGTTTGGATTTTAAGACACAAAAGCAATCACAGTAGTTATTTCCAGTGGGTGTTTCCCAAAGTTTTAAGATTCTATTTAAATGAAAAGAGCCAAGGCCCATTAACTCCATGAGTCCAGCACATTTGATCATATTGACAGGCGTTAGGGGTGTTTAGTGGTCAGTTCCCTATATTGAACAGTAGGCCATTTCAGAAAGGCAGCACAGTTCAGTAAGTGTCCTTCTCCAAGGGACAGGCATGAGTGGAAAATGAGAGAAACTGAATTATTACCTTCCACCGGAGCTCGTGAGGACTCTGGCTGACAGCTTAAAGGATCACGAGATGGAACTGCACCAACTGAGTTATTCTGTTATTGAAAGCCAAACGCTGTGGATAAGTTATGCAACCTGCCTGTATTCAACAATCTGCCTCTCTGTGTCAGTCAGTCTCATTTCCCTCAATTTCTCTCTGGGGGACTGAAAATACCATAAACTGTGTGAATGCTAATATTATGTAAAAGCTGCCCAGTTCAACACTTTATTCTATACACAATTTGACCCATACATCTGTAATCATTTGTTGTGTAATATAACTACCATAAATCCACTTTTTATTTGAGTCTCATTTTATTTAATTGGTTTTTAGTGATTTGAATTTACAATTGGCAGCAACCCTGCACATGTGACAGAGATAATGAACATGGAGGCTGCTGTGCGTGACTTTGCAAATGGAAGAAAGAGAAATTAAATATATGAACTAAAAGTGTATTGAGTTTATGTGTATTCATTTCATGTACATTTATGTTTGTTGTTTGAATTTTCATTTTTAAGAACACTTTTCTAATTAAAAAGAAAGTAATCAGATCATTAATGATCTGCAGTAAATAATGCTTTATTTAAGTTTTTAAATGCTGTGGTGTCTATCATCAGCTTACATGTTAAATACTTGTTACACAATGCACATTAACTGCCTGATGAAATGCCTGCAGCAGCAGCAGCAGACTGACATCTCTGCTCAACGACAATGATGTCAAACAACGTGAATGACTTTAGTGACAAACACATTGTCACAATTTGATGAATGTCTGCTATGTCATTCACACAGTTCCAGACCTTCAGCCTCAGATACTCCTTTGTGACAGCAATAATGAATCATGAGCAAGAAACTAACACAATCAATATCAGGAAACCTTCGATATCAATCAGGTATTGAATAGTACCTCATCATACCATATCGTATTGTATCATACTGTATCGTATCAAAGTGTATTGTGTCATACCGTATTATATCATGTCGTCTCATATGGTATGGTATTGTATGGTATCATATTGTATCCTATCATACCGCGTAATATCGTAATATACCGTATCATATTGTATCGTATCATACCTTGTCATACCATATCGTATCAAATTGTATTATGCCATACTGTATTATATCATATTGTCTCATACCTCATATCGTATCATACTGTATCATACCATATGCAATGGCATGGTATGGTGTCATATTGTATCGTATCATACCGTACCGTATCAAATTATTCCTTATCATACCATACTGTATCATACAAAACTGTTTTGTATTGTATCATACAACCAATCAACTGAATTTACTGCTAAATATTTCAGAAATACTGTTCTTTTTTCTCACATTTGTAAATGGTATCTTACTACTCAAACATCCAAAATGTTTGATGAGTGAATGAACCGTGAGCACATTTGTGTGTCCGTCAGTGTTAAAGTCCACTTACACATGTCTCATGATATCCCACACATGCGGAGAGGTAGTGTCTCATGATCTTTGTTGGACTTTGACCAAACAGACGGTTGGGATAGCTAACGAGAAACACGCTCTGGGTCGTGCGTATGTGTGTGTGTATGATGATCCCTGTTTTCAGTAATGTACTCAGATTACATTTACCATGACTAGACCCCCTCCTCTTCTTTTTTTAAATCAGTATTTGGGTTCAAAGGTAATAAAAGGAAAAGACAGGTCAGGGGGAAAGGCAGGGTTAGATGTCAAAATTAGCTGTTGTTTAACTAATAGTTAAAAATTACCTGTGGAGGTTAATATTTTAGGTCACACTAAAGGAACATTTTAGAACTCACAAGGGGGTCAATTTTCAAAGTCGTCAAAGTATCACAAGCTTGATTATTTCTCTATCATGCATAATTTTTTTTGGAATATTATCTTGCAACATCTGTTAATAAAATATTCAGCTCAGGCCCAAAAGTGACCCCGTGACTGCATGACAAAGGGCTGACCAAAATAGACCCGTGCAGCGTTGCATTAGTGGGTCAAGATCTAGGTCAAGCGTGCAGTTAGAAATGTTTGCTTTTGAGGGTTTAATGTCAATGACTTTGCTTTTTGAGGCTTACCCTAAAAAGGGAAATTTTACTGAAGTCATTGACCAGGTTAATCAACATCCAATTCCGTAATATCAACACAAGATGTAGCTCACTCAGTAAGTCAACAAGCTGATATATTTGCTGATTATTACTTGTTTTTTTCACAATAAAGTATATATGGAAGACAGACAGTATCTTAAAGCGCTTTCGGATATTAAATATGATACATTAATGGAGCACTGCAATTTTTTAGTATTTTACGAAACTATCATCTGATATGAGAACACTTTAAATATCAGCATGTGTCCAGGAATTCAACCAGGCCTGGTAGAAGTGTGTAGTTACCGTCTTTGTATCTGTAATTTTAGATTTTGTTTTCAACCAGTGACATAATTTTGTGAATTTGTTGCTCTGCCTGTAACCCACCTTTAACCCAGTGGTGGATCATGTATAAAGTATTCAGGTCAATTACAAAAGTAGCAACACTATTAGTAGGAACACTATTATAAGAAGTGCTGCTTTCAAAATGTTTGTTATGCCAAAGTCAAAATGAATTATGATCACAATTTACTCAGGGTATCAAAAGTAAAAGTAGAAGACTAGCCTCGTACAAGGCTATATTATGCAATATATTATTATCACTGATGGAGTAGCATGTAAGCAGCATTTTGATGAAGTTGTTACAAAGTAACTTTACACCACTATTGTAGCTTAAACCAGAGATTCCTCAAAATGGCATACCCAAAAATGTTGCACTCATTGCAAGTTATCTTTAACATTCAACTGTAGTTTTTGTATTTTGACATTGTGCTAATTTCTAGTGACTCTAATTAATATTAGACTTGTGGATTTGTTTTTCAATAAATATCTTAAAACACTATTTCGCTGCCTTTCAGTTCCTTGGGCCTAAACCGTGGAATAATTGTCAGTCAGTCCCCTCTGCACTCCCTGAGAGGGCCTGCTTAATGCTGCCACCTAGCGGTATAATTTTTACATAACTTACTAAAAATTTTTTATCCACGAATAATAATGGTCGTTTCCTTCTTGAAATCAAACAAACATTGGCAGGAAAAATAGTCTGAAACATATGAGCAAAAGTCTTCCACAACAGGCACGATCTCACGTTCTTATTGCTATTGTTTGTGCCTTGTGATGCGTTCAAGAATGCTCGTAAACTTCTCTTCTAACGTTCGGAGGCGGTACTTGTCATTTCTGACCTCCAACAAAACGTTAGGAGTAAGTAAAGTAGTGATATATAACAGGTAGTTTTATGACAGCTGTTGTGCTTAGGGTTATTTTATGTGTTAAGATATCCTGTATTTAAATGGAACCATTGGACATAGCAAGTGATTGCATACATCATTTTCATTATAGTTGGACTACCTATTTACTGACTACGTAAACAACACATCTGGCCATACAGAATTACCAAAATTTCTTACAAGCGTTCTAGCTTACTCGAATTTTATACTGTAATAAATGAGACGAGGGAGTAATGTGTCCGTTATTTCAAAATTACTAATGGCTTTGAAGGCAGCATTGAGTCACATGACCAGTGCACAGCTGAGGGATGCTGAAGTAGGCTTGCCCGTTGCTAGCCTGTTAGCCACATTAGCTGTGCCTGGTAATCCTGGCAGACACAGCCGTTTCCTCTCATCCTTTCGAACAAAATCACCCGAGGGAGATACACTACAGGCCATGGAGGGGACGCAGCGCATGTGGCCGTCTTTTGTATCCCCTTTAATCGCCATATTTTGGTTAGATGTCAATGTCATAGTTTGTAGCTAAGGCTGTCCGGTTAGCTGAGCTAGCCTGTGTCTGGTAAGCGCAGGGCCAAGGCCAAGGCCAGACGAGAAAAGGGAGGCCGTCGTCGGGTGAGTAAATTTACGCTAACGTCTGTTTTTCACCTTGTTCACCAGCTTTTTATACACAAACATGATATGTCGGCTTGTTGGTGCACAACAGTTCACCTACATTAACGTGGTTTTGTTGTGTTGAGGTAAATGTTGCCTTTGTTGGTGCTTGTAATATTACATTTATGATACAGTGTCAATAATGTACGTATCGGCCGAAATTAGCGGTGAAAAACTGTTCATCCTCGATGAACCATTAGTAGTAACAGTAGTAGACGATGTAATGCTATGTTGACAGTCCTCACACAGTCTGACAGAATGAGGATGTATTTTCCTGCTCTGTACTGAGCTGAAACAGTGTTAAGCTCGACGGTTATGAAAAATAATAATACAGTAGGTTAAATGACGTTTTCCTAGTTCGACTTGTTCTGCTTTTATTGTCTGGCTCCAAACACACACATACATTTTCGTACTTATAATTTATTATAATGCTTTTATCAAGTAAGTTAAGACTGTATCATAGGTGTATATTGGGGGAAAGTCTGGAGGGCTTCAATGTGCTGCATGCTGTATTTGCTCCCCAACACGGTTTATTGAAGCTTTATCAACCTCATTTAATCAAAGGTGTTGAACACTTCCATTGAATTAAATACTTAAAACTATTAAATGCATTTTTTATGGCTCCAATAAAACCTCAGGTTTTCCACATATTTCTCTGCAGCAGGACATATTTGGCATTCTTAACAGCTGTGACATCTCAATTTTTAACTAATAGCTGTAGGGCTCAAGCTTCACAACATGCCTTTGTACTGATGGACTCATTCGGTTAATCAGGAATTTTGCTTTGCTTCGGGGCTTTTTAAAAGACGTGTGTCTTGTTTATTTGATGAAAACAAACTGAATGTATTTCCAGCCCTTGTGAGATGTAGAGCTAGTACTTAGTTTGTTTACCCCTTAAGAAAGAATGTCAACAATCTTGGTATCACTAAAACCTGTAAAGAAACATATGTTGTCAATTCAAGTAATCATTGTCTCCTGTTCCTCTTCTTGTCATAATCCACCAGGATTTGTTCTGTAGGTGGGCAGAGGAGGGAGAGAAGAAGAGTGGGACATCAGATTTTGGTTCAGACTTTTCTTTGAAGACGCCTCCACCGTCGTCTTAGTCACTGTCACCCTCCGCTAAGACATGTCTTCATCAGGGTGCTGCCACCTACCCGGCTCCCTTTGTGATTACTCCGGGAATGCCGAATCTGATGCCTCCAAAGATTCGGAGGAGTCTGATTCCACCACACAGGCCCAGTACATTGCCAAGGTGACGGCTAAAGATGGCCGCCCACTCTCCACCGTTGTCAAAGCAGTGAGCTTGCAGAGGTAAGAGGGGGAGGAACTCACACAGGGCACTTATGAATATAATGTAATTGCATTGTTCTTTGGTTGTTCATCACTTTGTTGTCTTCTCTGCAGCGATGTGGGCATGTGTCGGATTTGCCATGAGGGAGCCGGAGGGGAGACTCTGCTGTCACCCTGCGACTGCACTGGTACCCTGGGTAAAGTGCACAAGAGCTGCTTGGAGAAGTGGCTGTCCTCCTCCAACACCAGCTACTGTGAACTCTGTCACACAGAATTCACTATTGAACGACGACCACAGCCACTCACACAGGTTAGAGAAAGATTTATTGTCTTCTTTGTTTGGACAAAAAGAGGTGAAATGAGCAAAATGACTGATTAGTCTAAAGCAAAGCGAGCTAATTTGTCTTTTCCTTTGCGCTGACAAAAGTACTTCTGAAAGCCTCATTTAAACCTTTTAAAGTGTGTGCCAAGAGGAAGCATCTTCATGGTGTGAGATGATTAGCTGATATTAATGAGAGGTTTGCCTGACCTTGTAATAAGAGCTCTCTATTCATGTGTCAAATTCATATTGGTTATGCAGGAAACTCACACCTTGTTAATTATCTTTTACTTGGCAGATTCATGTTGTTCTAGTTTGTGCAAAAAAGGATGTCAATCAAATAAGGGTTCTTGCTTCAATTTTGTGGACCAGGTAGTATTGTTTACTTGTATTTTCGCAGGCTTTGGTTTTATGCAAGTAAAAAGTCTGTGTGGAAAGTAAAAGAGGCAGTAACGCCGAATCAGAAGACTGTCTGCTTTTTATTCATCTCTATTATCAGGCATCCACATGTAAGTGCAGCTAACAATCCTGTGGTCTCTCCACACTAACTCAATTCTTCTTCTTCCTCCTTTATAAGTTTGTTGTCGGGCTGTAAACAATGACAGCTGCAAAGAAAAGGAAGTCTTGTTCCTAAAAACCCTTCATTGTTTTTCCAAATAACTGCTCTCTACTGCGGAAGCCCACAGAACTGGGCCGTCACTCCCAGAGCCGATAGCTGATGGGTTATGAGTTTGATATAAGTTTAACCTATGACCTCTTCTTTGTCCTCAGTGGCTGAAGGACCCCGGCCCTCGCAGTGAGAAACGCACGCTTCTGTGCGACATGGCCTGCTTCCTGCTCATCACGCCGCTGGCAGCCATCTCTGGCTGGCTGTGTCTGAGGGGAGCCCAGGACCACCTGCAGCTGAAGAGCAGACTGGAGGCTGTGGGCCTCATCGCCCTCACCATCGCCCTCTTCACCATTTACATCCTCTGGACACTGGTACTAATGCATCTCCTCAGTAATTGTTCTCTAACTGATACAGGCTTTTTTATTTTTTAAATAAAACATATTTTCTGTTCTTCATGTACTTCTGTTCAGGTGCTGGCACACAGTGAAGGTTGCTCTCTCTTTACACCCACAAGTTTGTTTTAATATCCTACTGTTCCACATGGATTTGGAAAACAATGTGAACAGACATAGTACAAAGACAACCAGACCCACAGATTTATGTTCTGCTGTATGTTATTGTTGAGTTACGATTTTATAATAGAATTTATTTGACTGTTTTTGGTCAATATGACCTTGAACAAAGTCGACTGACGTGGGAGAATGTGTAACTTGATAATCTCCGGCACAGAGCTGTCATTTGTTTGAAATGTAGCTCGATTATTCATGCATGCACACACACATAACTCAATAAGCAGGCTTTTACTCTTAAGTAATAATAAGCCTCTTTTCTCTAACTTAGACATGTTCTTTAAAAATAGGATGTATTGTAAAGCTGATGCCTTCTGCAGAGCCCTAACACTTTAATTAAATGAAAAAGAAACTTCAGAAATGACAAAGATTTCCTCTTTAGCTCGCAGCTTGTGAGCGTCAGCCATGCAGCAGCTTCAGTCAGCAGATTGCTCCTGTCCAGCATCCGTACTACTCTGCCTCAAATATCTTGCTCTCGGTTGTACTGATGATTGTTTTCCTCCTGTCCCGCCCCCTCCCACTCATCTCTCATCCTAATCTCAGGTGTCGTTTCGGTATCACTGTCAGTTGTACTCGGAGTGGAGGAGGACCAATCAGAAAGTGCGCCTGCTCATGCCCGACATGAAAGGGGCGCACACCACCCAGCGTTCTGTGCCGACCAAGTCGACCAAGAAAATGACTGACGAGACCATCGTATGAGTGCAGAGCAGTGCCGAGAGGAATATTTAAAATAAAGCCCACTGAAGCACTCTCTAAAAAACAAAATTAATCATATTAATGAACTTTTGCACTTCATAAGGACCATTCTGAGGGGAGAGAGCTGCTCCCTCCCTCCTTCTTTCTTTTATCGAAGCACTTGATGTAAACTACGACGGTATTGGCCGACCACCTAAAGTGGTTTCGGGAGGAACTCATCCCGGAGTCACGGTTGATGTTGAAACACCGAGTTGTGAGCGGACAGCGAGCGCTGGGACGTGTGACGACTGAACACATGGATAATGGACTAACCAGCTCAACTGTGTGTCCGTGCCACAGACTTCTGGTATACTAAGACACAAGCTAATGTAGCAGGATATAACTGATACAGCATGCTACTACAGTATAATATGAAACATACTCACTACCTATAATTCCCTTCACAATGTATTTAGCTGTTTTTGAACAATGGGCAGCCAATAGCCCGGCAGAGGATAATAATCCAGAAACATGACAAAGTCTATCTGTGAATAATCTTTATTGACAACATGAGGGCGACAGTCGCTCACACCAACATTCTTGTCTATAATTTGAACTCTGTTAAAGTTACCAGGTGAAGCTTTCTCATTGCTGTGTGAACAGTGGAAATCATTTTCCTGTTTAGACAACAGCTAAGGCGTCATGTATTTATCACACTGCTCACGGGGTCAGTGCAGACTGTAATATATGGGATAACACCAGCTGCAGCCGTTAAACGGCAGCACAGTATTTTAAAGGAGACGGCGTTGAAGGTGTGGAGAAGTGTTTACATTCTAATTGGATGATGTCTCTACTATTGTCAGAAAAGTGCATTATAGCCCTGCTCCACGTGTAAATGCACCATTCATCGATGAGCTGCCTAGCAACGACCAGTAGTCCTACATCCCACATCACAAGAGATGCAACTTTAAGTAGAAGAGATGACAGTGTTCTGATTAGTGAGATTACTTCTGTCCTTCATAAAACCACAGAGCAGTATCAGAGCAGGCTGGTACTCTGTGAAGGTGCAAAAGACAAATGTGTTCTGAGATGTCAATCAGTGTAAGCAGCGTATGCTAAACAAAGTATTTTGTGTCATTGTAGTCTTCCTGCTGCATCCCCTGAAAAAGTTGGGTTATTGTGCAATAAAACACGAGGGACTCCTGGACTAAATCAATGTGAACCGTCATGTGTCTGCTGGTTTGAGGTGTTCCGGCTTCTAATGATCTTCATGTGGTCTTTGGAAATCTAGCTCATCTCATAATCAATCTCTGTGGAGGTCATGCCCTGAGATGACTCTGTGTTGTGTAAATAAGTGTTTTCCATAGAGGATTTTGTTCTGGGAGCCCTTTAACAGTCATTTACAGTCATTTACAATAACCTATTTACAGTACAACATCAGGTATTTGCTTTCCATTTTAGTGTGTTTTATACTTCTGTCCTGCTTCATTTCAGGGGGTAAAGTCCCCTACACCACAACAATAGTCCGTTATTTTGTAGATGAATTACATTAAAACACATATTTATAAAAAACAACACATTGTTACCCATCGTTTTAGGCTTTCAGCGCCTTACAAAAGAGCCATGTCTGCCCCCCTGTCACATTTAATGAGTCGTTACCAGCTCCATCTTAGAATGGCTTTCCCTTTAAGCTTCTCTGTTGCTTTCATTAAATGAACTATTCTTGACCTAAAGAGATCATTTTCCAATTTTTCACACAAAAAGCAAAAATTCTGTTTTACTTACAAACTTGTGGCACAACTTTCATCTCCACCAAATGATCCTGCTACCCTTCGGCGAGACCCGACACCTAGATCAGGAACCAGTAGCCCTAAGGACAGATACACCCATCAGCCATAACATTATGACCACCTGCCTAATATTGTGTAATATTGTGTAGGTCCCCCTTTTGCCACCAAAACAGCCCTGACCCGTCGAGGCATGGACTCCACTAGACCTCTGAAGGTGTGCTGAGGTATCTGCCACCAAGAAGTTAGCAGCAGATCCTTTAAGTCCTGTAAGTGGCGAGGTGGGGCCTCCATGGACTGACTTGTTTGTCCAGCACATCCCACAGATGCTCGATTGGATTGAGATCTGGGGAGTCAACACCTTGAACTCGTTGTCATGTTCCTCAAACCATTCCTGAACCATGTTTTCATTTGGCAGGGTGCATTATCCTGCAGAAGACCGGACTGATCTGTGTATATTTTACCTTTATTGTAGTAAAGTAGACAAAATTGTAGCAAAGTTGTGACTAAATTAGCTTAATCTTAACCTTCAACAACAATACAATGCAGCTTCTCCCCCAAACAATCCAGTTAGTGTCGCATGATCCAGGGGGGAGTCACCAATCAGACAGAAGGATTTTTGTTGTTGGGCAAAAAACGACCACGGCAACATAATATTGTAAAATTTAATTTCATGGCATTAATATAATGTATGTGAGCAGACAAGCTATCAAAATCAAAACAAAAAAAAGAATATATTTTACACAAAATGAAATAAGCATCAGCAGCGTCACAACCACTTTGAGATGATGACTGGAAGAGGAGGAGGAGGAGGAGGAGGAGGAGGAGGAGGAAACCCAAAAACAGGACTGCTGGTACGACTGAAACAGGCAGGACTCAGACCCCGGCCTCATACACGTGGCTTTAACCGTCTACCAGGGAAATGTTTAAGCTAACAAGGTCTCAGGCAAAGCTAATCTGCTACTCTATCATAGGTCACTGTGGTAGCTGGTTACCTGGTACCATCAGTCCTGTTTTAATGGCGTGTAGCAGGTTGTACCTGGGTCTGATTATAACTTGAAATCTGTTCACACACTTCTCTCTCTCTTTCTGGGATTGATCGTTTGTGGCACAACAGAGCTGACTCCACTGATCGAAAAAGTGCAGATTCAGACAATATTGCGCCCCAGGCTGGATGGAAGCAAACCAACACTGTGGATTTCAATTAATAATGGACCCAGGTGGAGGAGCGACGGTTGCAGCGGGTTACAGGTTCTGACAGCACTGCAGTTTGCTCCCCCTCTGGCCGTCCGTGGTGGGTGGCACGCTGATGTCCACCACGTTGTTTCCGGGGGACTCATCGTGGGCGGACCGCTCGGCAATCTGTTTCTGCGACACGATGCGGTAGATTTCTGTGTTGGAGAAGATGGAACAGAAACAGATCAGACCTTTTTATCCCAAACTTACCCTAAATTCTGGTTGCAGCTATCAGCCTACATGGGCACAGCGGCACAAACATGTTAGAGGAGCTCCCACAGTCATACTGAAACCCAGAGGTGAAAACAGGGCTTAGATATTTTACAAGGTGATACTTCAGTTACACTTTTACACAAGACAAATAAAACTTCCCACAGTAACAGGAAGTTACACAAGTAAGGTTCAGTTAAGTTACCGGTCATATGGAGTCAAATAAAGGTCAAAAAGATTTTGAGCTCAATTTCAAGGCCTGCATTTCACATTTTGTGTGAAAAATGTTTGCATGCAGGTATGTACATTTGTGAATGAGTAAAAAAAAAATCCTATTTAGTTTGTTAATTTGTAAAAAAGATTTGCAGGTATAGAACTATTTTGTGCTCACAGAATTTGCAAATGTATAAAAGGCTTTTGTTGCTGTAGAAACTATTTGTGTATGTGGAATTAGTTTTTTTATGCATTCACAAATTTAGATACTAATTTTTTTACATGCACATGAAACTTGAAATACTGTGAACATTATTTTGCAAGCTCAAAATCTTTTTGACCGTTATTTGATTCCATACTGTCATGACTGTTTTTTTTATACTGTTTAAATTTTATTTCTCTCTGTTTATATCAGCAACTAGTTTTAAATCAGACTTCAAGTGTATTCTATCAGCTCTTAGCACACAGATGTTTGTGTCTGAACTTTTAAGCTGTGAAATCTTAAGCAACATCCTTTCAGCTACAATAACATTGTAATGGTATGTCTTTAAACCAATGTTTAGGAATGTTTTGTATGCGAGAAATGCAGTCTAAAAGTACTTTTATTGTTTTATCATTCAAGTTTATTACGGACAGTGTAGTTCTGATGGGCCACCTCTTTTTATGAGCATACCTGTAAGGATATTCTTGAAGGCTTCTTCAACATTTGTTGAGTCCAAGGCTGAAGTTTCTATGAATGACAGGTTGTTCTTCTCTGAGGGGAAGAAAAAAACTTTATTAACATCGACAGGAGCACACTATTAATTTTAAACACACACACAAATTAAAGCTCCTGTGAGGAACTTTCGGTTTGTGTTGATTTTGGCGCCCCCTGTGGACAAAGCCCTACCTCTTATCTCTTTGCTGATCTTGCCCTATACATGCTTAAGTGGTGTTTTTTAACAAAAAATCTCATCCTGCTTCTTTACCAGTCATAAGTGTCACTCACTTTAATTTTTGCCCTGGAAAATGTAAACAAAGGCAGCGTGCAGTTCATTACTTCGTCTCACACCTGCCCCCTCCCGCCAGCAGGCATTAAAAATAACTATATAGAAATAATCAATCCTGTCTCTGATGGTCTGGTTTGCTTTTCTAGGTCATACAGAGTCATCAGAATTAATTTCAGCCTGTTTCATAACCAGTGAAAAACTCCTCACAGGAGCTTTAAATTTACATTTTTTTTACATATTCTTTTCTTGCCCCCTTTTGGAAAAGCAAACAGACACAGTTAATGTTTCTGTGATGACGTTGGGTTTCAGGTAGAGCAGTTCAGGCAACTTGTTACTTGGATTGATGTTAATATTAACAAATGTCTAAAATTAAAAATCAATGATAAAACATATCATATTTTCAGTTTAATAATACAAAAATATATTAAAAATTAACAAAAATGCAAAAAAATAAAAGTTCCTCTTTCTCCGCTGTTTTAACCTGTCCTGTGTCCTGTGTTAGTCAGTACCTGCAAAGGCGCGGGCCTCGTCCGTGGGCACGGCCCGGAGGTGACGCAGGTCGCTCTTGTTCCCCACCAGCATGATGACGATGTTGTTGTCGGCGTGGTCCCTCAGCTCCTTGAGCCAGCGCTCCACATTCTCATAGGTCAGGTGTTTGGCTATGTCATACACTAAGAGCGCTCCGACTGCTCCTCTGTAGTATCTGTGACACGACACCAAGACACACAGAAGGTAACACTTTGTCTGGTTTAAGTCTTAAGAATCATTTTCTGAAATACTATTGCACTTATGTTGAAGGCCAGTGTCTTACTGTGGATTTTACACTTACAAACTGAGAGTATACAGTGGTTAGTGAACTATATTTCCTGTATGCATTACTAAATGTTGCTTGATATATTGTTTTATATCAGGAAGAAAATTCAGGGGAGTTTCATTCAGCCTGTAGACAAGCTGCTTTAAAGCTGTGATTTCAAATTTCAAAGTAAGAGTTTACTTTCTTTTTAAACTCAACATGTTTTACTTTTAGCAGATGCACAATTCTAGTGTCTAACTTAATAAGCTGAATGAATCTAACTGTTTGAAGTCCTGTTAAGCAGCACCCAGGCTATTCATTGATCAAAAGGACCATCTAACTCTGTGACTAAATCATATAGAACATCTGCCTCATTTACAGTGATCCAGTCTAAATGATAAGGAGTCCTGTTGCTGTAGTATTTCCCCACACTGAGGGGATTTCAGGTGACAGACTCACGCCGAGGTGATGGCTCTGTAGCGCTCCTGCCCTGCTGTATCCCAGATCTGAGCCTTTATCGTCTTGCCGTCCACCTGGATGCTGCGCGTGGCGAACTCCACCCCGATGGTGCTCTTGCTCTCTAGGTTGAACTCATTCCTCGTGAATCGAGAGAGCAGGTTGCTCTTCCCTACGCCCGAGTCCCCGATTAACACAACTGTGGAGAGAAAGAGAAGGAGAGAGAGGGGGTAAAATATGAGACAGGTGTGTTTGTATGCGTGATGGGAGAGGGAGGGATGAGCTGTTTGTATTAATAGATGCAAGAAATGTTGATGTAGTATAAAGTAGTGCCTCTAAACGCTGGATTCAACAAAACTACAGGGACTTGATTTATGGGATATGAAAAAACATATTTCTCCTCTAAAGTAAGAGTGTAATATATTATATAATACAAGATTTAGTCAATATAAAATGCTCGGATGGTTGACATTGTTCCTGTTCATCTTAAAATCGCGACAGATCTTAATGAAAATCTTTTGTTTGGAGTCTGAATGAAACAAAGGAGTTGTCTTTTTGGATAAATTCAAAGCACCATTCATCAAAAAGATAACAGAACGGCTTTTCAATACATCAAATTCAATGTGTGACAGAGTGACAAAAGAGCAACAACAGACTGTGAACACAACGTGTGATGTATCGTTTGATAATTCATGTGTCTCATAGTGTCCTTCTCTCCTTACTGATAAATCAACCATCGTTTTCGCTGAACTGCACAACAGCTTGTTTTGGTTGTCACTGTTGAGAAGCACTCGCATAGCAATGCACCCAAGACCATGAAGAGGGCCGGTTATTTAATTTATGCCATTAAATACGCCTGAAGGATTTTCCATTAAATAAAGAGATGCTTTATTTGACGAAGGGCCTCTGCAGAGCCATAAACAAGTACAATAATGGGGATGCAGGGGAAGATTTTCCAAGAACTCATTTCCCAAACTGATTAAAGGATAGTTTTACTTTTCACCCTGCATCTTTAATAGACTGTACACACTTGACCTTTCAAATTAAAAGCCAAAACACCCTTTGAGTTGTGAAATTTGGTCAATTAAATCTGTAACCTGATGTCAGTTTTGTTTGTCAAACTTAATTTAAAACTTTCAGTCTACTAAAAATAGAAGGGTAACACCAAAATGGTCAGAATAAATATGTGAGCTTTATACTGAAAACATCTGGAAGAACTATTAACTACACACTGGAGAACCAGCTATGGCTGTGAGTAACTTTTTAGCGTCCTTAGTATAAATGCATTGATTAAGAGGCCTTTTTGTGTCTCATGAGACATCAGAGGAAAGTGATTGATATGGTATCAGGAGGTTCTGGCTGCTGTTCTCAGCACAGCAGCAGAGGTGGAGCCCTTTTGTTTTCTCTCTCTCGTTCTCCCTCCCTCCGCGAAAGGAAATAGACCCGAACTCTGTCCCCCTGTCGACATCGCGCTGGTCCGGGCTGCAGGAAGCTGATAACAGGCTTCATCAAAACCTGAATCGACAGTTTCAGGCCGCCTTGCCCTTCCTGTTTCGGCCGGGTACACAGACGATGGCTCGTCCAGAGAGGGAGGGAGGGAGGGAGAAAGGGGGGAGAGAGAGAGAGAGCCTCCGGCAGATGCCCCATTCATCCCACAGAGGATACTTTGTTACATCTAAATGGCCTTTTGGCTTCTGCAGGCCCAGGATGTTAATGTGGCACAGGAGCTGATATCAGGATCAAAGGGAGCCATTCTGGATCCCACTAAAGATAAACATGGACCTGAGTCTGGTACCGCTCCTATCAGGCCTATTAACCATCATAAAACGGCTAAGACACAAAGTTGAAAGCAGTGATAATAAAAGCTGGCAGAGTTACAACCCTGATGTGAGGATGAATCTGATTGATCAGGAGAGGAAGAGGCTCACAGGCCTTCAGTCAACCTCATGAGGTGGGATGAGCAGAAAACATCAGATGTAAATCAATAAATAAGCAAACTGAAAACAATCCTGCTCTATGAAAGTTGAACACAAAGGCTGCGCGCGGATAGGGTGTTGCATCCTTCACCTATAAATATAGCGGCAGGCGTTGTAATGTTACAATGACAGCATTATGTTGTAATAACATCAACCGATTATCATCCGGGCAGTTTCTGACAAAACAAGAGTCTGTTTCCTGTTTAAAATGCAGATATCTGAACACAGAATATGACACAATGAGAGATTAAGAGCTATTAATAAAGCAAAGCCTCGTCGGTGAGTAAAGGGGGAATGCAGTCATCTTTTTTTTTTTTTTTCTTTTTTTTTTTTTACCTTTGAACAAGAAATCGTATTCATCGTCTCGGTTCCCCATTCTAGACGAGGCCGCTCCAGCGCTTGTCTCCGGAACAGGATGTGTAGAAAGTCTGACTCTGAATTGTTGTTATATATCAGAAAAAGAATAACGATTCAGGTTTGAGCTGAGACTCTGCGCCAGTTTGGGCTGTCAGGGCGAGCTGCTGCTGCTGGCCGCAGAAGAGCAGAGCTCCAAACTCTGCAGAGGGAGGGGAGGAGTCCCTGCGTTGCACATAGCTGCCTCACGGGGGCGCTCTTTACTGGCATGCCTGCAGACAGCATCCACTGTCAGAGCCACACATTCAGTCATTTAGTTCTGAATGAAAATAAGAACAGGGTCAGGCTACAAAGAATGTTTACTTAATTTAAATTCTGTTTAATTTCTCGTGTAAAATGGTTGACATTGTTTGGTGTGAGTAAAATAATGAAACGATTTTAGGAAGAGGGCTGTGTTTTATCAGGCAGTAGCCTAGCTAACCCAAACTGCCTAATGGCTTTCAGTTTCATAGATAGTGCACTGTGATGATGACGATACATATATTTAAAAAAGAAACCAGAACCTATTGTTTTTGTTTTGTTTGTTGTATTATTTTGTTGTATGCCTGCTTGTGGTGAGTGAATGTTAGATAAGATGTAAATGCATATTTCCTCACAGATAGGGCAGACTTCTCCCAATTGAAATTACAAGCAGTATCTTGATAAAACGAAGCTTCCAGTTTAAATAGAATAAACAAAATTGACAAAAATAAACAACAGGTGTAATATTTTCAGAGATTGTACTAACTGTAGTGACCATTTATTAGGTTAAATCGCATGTTAACCCCAACACCATATACACCAGTGGTAATTTAGTGGAACATGTTGGGACCTTGCCTGGCTCTTAAAGTTCTTTCAATTAAAATCTATTTGGACATAATGTCGTCAATTATAATAATTACAGTCTATTACGTCAGGACAAATTCAGTTTTAGCTTGAAAAACTGTTGCCTACTGACAGAATAATTTCAAGTATTAAACGCTCTTGTTTCCTGTGCGGGGGAGACCGTGGAGTTGGTGGATAATAAATTATATAAAGAAAATGAATATTCTTTTTTTGGGTGGGTTTTCCCTTTAAATTCGTACTGACAGCTGGCCCCGCCCAATCCCACATACTCTTCTCCTATTGGTCGAGCGGCGGGCCAGCTGCACCAGCAAGGAAGCACGTGCTGCTCCGCGCATTTCAAGATCAAGATGGCAGCCTCCGTGTGTCGGTGCTACGAGGTAAGTCAATCATAAATGTCCTTCACTGCAGCTCTGAGGTGTTCTGCTGATAATTTGGTAAAAGCGAAAGAAATACACGGATTTGAAATTCATATTTTCGCGTTTAGTTATATCGAGAGGATTTCATGGGGTGTATTTACCTGCAGCCAGAGCGCGAGATGTCCGTTGTTAAAAGGCCTTCTTGCATCAGAGCACGAGAGGATTCTCTGTTCTTTTTCAGCCCAGACGTGCAAAATTAACATTTTGTTTGACTTTCATAGGTGAAAAGATGTCTGCGTATGTAGTGGTTCAAAACTGGCAAAAACTAGTATAAAGCAAGCCTCCTTTGACTGCAACATAAAGCCCCGTAGGTTACTGACGCATCGTTTCAGTGACTAGTCGTTATAAAACACAACTGATGTAACGGGATGTAATCTATCTTTCCTTAAAACAGATATGTTACACCTAATCCTGTGTCTCATCATATTTTGTAACCTGACTAGAAGTTTCTGTTGTCTTGTCAGGGCAAATTATCACTTCATTGTGACAGCTGTTACCAACATAGTAACCCTTTAGTATGTAGATACTGTAGGGTCAGTGAACCAAAATCTGACCCTTTAGCTTCTACTTGGATAAATATCAAAGGTTCAGCTAACAATTTAAGCAATATGTGCTGTACTAACGGATACAATTTTGCTGTCATTGTTATATAAACGTGTGAGCCTTTCTTAATAGTATCAGGGCATCATTATTGGCAACACAAATAAAGGATGTTTAAAATATCAGCAGTGAGTTTAAATTCATTTTTGGGTCACACAGTTTGGTGAATAGTCACAGTAATGTTACCACTTCTAATCATCTAGCACACACTCATAGTGAAACTGGTGACAATGAAAGAAAAACCCTAACATTTTAATTGTGTACTGCATGAGCAAGCATCCCCTCTATTCTCAGTCTGAATTACAGTGTTCTTCAAATGACTTTCAAAGGGCACAAATGACGGGAGCTTCAGTAACAAAGACTTCTCAGATATCTAGTGTCTCAGTAAGAACAGTGAATAAAGGGGATGTTACAGATCTGAATGCATGTCAGCTACAGTGAGGGCTCCTGTGACTCTGTTATAATGTTGTTGCTTGTTTCCTGAAATGGTTTTGGGAAGTATCCCTGCAAATCAAAGGTTGGATTTCCATCCTGTGATTAAAAAAAAAAAAATCTGTGCTGATTGCAGCATTCTCTTCCTGCATGAAAATGGTTCAAACTAGATGTGCATGCATGCAACCAAATTTTGGACCACACTACCCACCATCATTAAAATAGGAAATGAGGGAGAGAACACTCTTTATCCCTCCACTAAAGTCTTGGAGAATCAATGCCAAGGAGCATTAAAGTCGAGGCTTTTTCCCATGCAAACCATCTGCTGCGGAAACAAAACTTACATGTAGCCTAACCTAGCAAAGGTGTTTGACACTGACAGTACTAACTTTTTATATAAAGTCCAATATTAGCCAGTATAAGTAGTAAATCGGGTTATTAAAAATAGCATTACAACAACATTTCTCTTTTTTCCCTCAATGTTCTGTCCTTGTTCATATTTGTGTGACTCCTGGCTCATGAGTGCCTCATTAATCACCTGTTACTTACTCTGTATCCATCCACTGCAGTGTTGGCAGAGTCCGTGTTTGTTATTGACAGTGACTTTCTCTCCATTGCAGCTGGTCGGCAGACGTGCCCTGGCCCTCTGCTCCCGGCCTCTGGTCTCCTCAGTGTGGAGAGGAGACGCCTACAGGATACATGGGAGCCCAGCTGCAGCTGTGCAGGTACACACTGACAGATCCCACTCAACTTTACATGGCACAAAGTCAGAGTGATGATTACATCAAAGAAAATGATCAGTGGATTGTTAAAGAATTAGAAAGATTTGGTTTTCCTCATCTGACTGTTTTGTCCAATTTTTACCATTTTTAGGTTAATTTTTTCTCAAACTTTCACAGAGATTATGAAGAACTCCCCACTGGATATATGTGATAGATCTGTTTACTATGGGTGTATATCCTGCTGTCTGTTTGTCTCATTAGGTGCGATATGCTTCGGGGCGTAAAGGTTTCCTGGGAGAGTTTGTGGACAACCTGCGTCAGGAGTTCGGTAAGAATCAGGAGATGAAAGAGAACATCAAGAAGTTCAGAGAAGAAGCCAAGAGGCTGGAGGAGTCTGATGCTCTCCAACAAGCCCGCAGGAAATACGTAAGAACATTTTGTATCCTCTGGGATTTTACTTTAGACAATGTTTCTTTGAGTCATGAATGAAATCTTTAGCAAACAATGTAATTAATCTGCATCTTGGGTTTATTTATTATTTCCTTCATTAGAAAACTATCGAGGCTGAGACAGTGAAGACTTCTGAGGTGTTTAAGAAGACGTTTGGCTCCCTTTCGGACACCGTCAAGGAGGTAATGTATCAGCACTTCCTCTGGTTTAAACCAAATTAAAGTCTTCTTGGTGTTAATAAATAACAAGTGACTTAATTGAATGTCTTTATGTGTTTGTGTGTGTGCATGTAATGTTCTGGCCACAGGGTCTTGAGGAGGTGAGTCGTACCGACATCGGGAAGAAGATCAAGGAAGGTGTGGAGGAGGCAGCGAGGTCAGCCATGCACTCAGCTGAGTCTGTGTCCAAGGGAGGAGAGAAACTGGGCAAAACTGGTGCATTCAGGGCCATCTCACAGGTCAGAGGAAAAATTATATCTGCCTACCAGACATCATGGTTTGATGCTCTCTTCCACAATATTACTTTTTGAAACAGCGGGGAACTAAGTGGTAGTGGGCCACAATTTTTGCAAATGAAGTCACAGATGTCAGTATGTTCATGTGAAAGAAACATTCACGCAGGAAAGATAACACACCTTCGTTGAAGCCTTTTTGGTCCCATGCACACACACACACACACACACACACACACACACACACACACACACACACACACACACACACACACACACACACACACACACATATACACTGGTGCGGGGGCTGCTAACTTGTCTATCAGTAGCTTATCCAATTAGCTTATCTACTCACACTCATTGATGGCATTTGGGAGCAATTTTGGGTAAGTGTCTTGGCTGAAGATACTTGTTTCAGTTTCAGTCACACTGCGTTTCAGACCCCACTGATCTTCTGCTTACTCCTAGGCAACGGCCAGCCCCATTTCCAGCAAAATATAAAATCAGGGAGCTGGTTTAGCTCAGCGGTTAAATCGCGCATCCCATATACAGAGACTCAATGCAGCAGCCCAAGGTTCAACTCCCACCCTCAGCCCTTTTCCGCGTGTCATTCCCCACTCCCTCTGTCTCTGACACGATCTACTGTCCTCTCTCTCTGAATAAAGGCAATATAAACATATAATCAACTAAGAAACCACAGTGTTTCTTGCTTTGGCTTACCAGCTACATTAGACTCACACCTAGACCCACACAAACAACACCTAGACAGCAGTTATTAAGTTGTATAAGGTGCTTTAAATAAAAGGGGCTCTACAGAATAATGGTTCAGTGTACATAACTGTATATGTATTGTTATAGCTATAATAAAGCTGTGTGTCTTCTCTGTAGAGTGTGGAGTCCATGAAGAAGGAGATTGATGTTGGAGATGCCGGCCCTTACAGAGCTCCCCCTCAGCTAAGGAAGAGAAGTGATTTCTCCTCCAAGGGAGCCGACAGCGACTCCAGAGTGTTCGAGGCTAATGAGTGAGTAGCTGTAGAAACTCCGACATGTTTCCCCGTTTATGTAAAGATTTATCCTTGGAGAGCGTACGTGTCCTATCAATACACAACCCCACTAAAGATCTCTGAATGAAATCATTTCCTTGTCTTCTGTGCTGCAGAGAGGCTATGGGTGTGGTTCTCCACAAGGATTCAAAGTGGTTCCAGCAGTGGAAGGACTTCAAGGACAATAACGTTGTTTTTAACCGTAAGAGAATCCTCTGTATTTATTTGCTTACATCCTGTGGAATTAGTGTTTATTCATTAGATCACCTCCAGAATGCACAGGTGTAATTTCCATTAAAGCCAGCGGGGGGCACCAGATTCTTTACAGTAGATAGCATTATAAACTCAGTTCAGATGTCCAGTGTTTATCTTGACAGAGCATGTAAGCCCTCACTGTGCAGGTTTTATCCCCCATTATGATGCAGAACAGTCATGTTTTTGTCAGTCTATCCTCACTGTATGTTTCCCGTCTTGTTTTCTGCAGGCTTCTTTGAGATGAAGATGAAGTATGATGAGAGTGACAACGCCCTCATCAGAGCGTCCAGAGCTGTGACGGACAGAGTCACTGACTTCCTGGGTAATGCTCCACCACAGACGATGTTGTTGTTGTCGTAGATAGTTTTCATTGCCACCTCAATCTGAAAGGACGATTTTAGAAGAAGAGTTTAATATTATAAGGAGTCTGCTTTTATACATCAACACATTCAGATTTGACTGAAGGTAGCAAAGATGTAAATGTTATCATTCATCCTATGCCTCATATTGTTGCTATAGCCTGCTTAGTTAAGTTAACATAAGACATGAACTTGGTCCTATCCGAAGTACTGACATCTTTTTTTATTGTTGTTGCTGCTGCTTGTTTGTTTTCTAGGCGGACTTTTCTCTAAGACAGAAATGTCCGAGGTGCTGACAGAGATCGTTAAGGCCGACCCCACCTTTGACAAAGACTCTTTTCTCAAACAGTGTGAGAAAGACATCATCCCCAACATACTGGAGGTAAACACACTGTTTGACCTGTTTATTCTTCTCCATCTCAGTTTTTACTCGACTTACTTCGAGTATTTTGATAAGGCGGATAAGAAAAGTCTTTGATGAAGGTCTCGCTTCATTAAATGTGATTTTTAAATCTGTCTTAGTCCAGGAATTTCATTTGTTAATACTCCTGTTAGAATAAATAGTCTGACTGCTGCTGTGAAATATTCAAACATTTTCTAAGCTCATTCAGCAGGAAAAAAATCCTCCAAAGCTGATTATTGATGGCAGGTTATATTGGAAACGATGTTTTGTTTCCTTCCCAGTTACAGAGATCTTTTGATCCACTTTCATGAAGATAAGAAGCGTGTGCTTTAATGAAAAGAAGACTTGTTGTGCTTTAGGTCACAAGACCTTTACCTTTTGGCTTTGTGGCAAAATTGTGTTTGTTTAGATTTTTGAAACTGTATCTGACACGTTTTCAAAAGTTAACATTGTAATTCTATTGGCATTCATTGTGATAGAAGGTATTTAATAGATAAATACATATTTGATAAGTTATATGAAAAGTCTAAATTACTGCCTAAGCTGACTTGTCAAAATGCCCTCTGTTGTAAGCAATCATCAATAGCACATAACACATTGTGTCACTGTTCTTCCTGCAGGCGATGATCCGTGGGGAGCTGGATGTGTTAAAAGACTGGTGCTATGAAGCTGTAAGTTTAATGCTGCTGCCTATTAGCGTAATGCTTAATCAGTTTTACATCCTTTAACGTCATGCAACGTGTTTCTGGACTCTATGTGTGTGTGTTTACAAACAGGAAACAGAATTGTTGTTATTCAGTCATTTTCATGTCAAATGTGTTTCTTGCTCTTGTCCTCAGACGTACAGTCAGCTAGCTCACCCCATCCAGCAGGCCAGAGCGCTCGGGCTGCTCTTCCAGTCCAAAATCCTCGACATTGATAACATCGATGTGAGTGCTTTCACACTTTCACACCAGCGATCACACCTTAAGTGTTCGGAAAGTCCCAAAAGTCGTGTTTGCATGCTTTCCCTTCTCTCACCTCAGCTTTGCCCCTCACAAAGAACATTCACTTCCTTTTCATTGTAGAAATCAAACATAAGTAGTTGTTTTTATGCCGTTCGAAGGTGACAGCAACCCTTGTTTAGTGTGTTTGTCTCAGTTAATTGATGTATTCATCGTCTCTTCCTGTGTTGTAGCTGGCGATGGGTAAGATGATGGACCAGGGCCCCGTGCTCATCATCACCTTCCAGGCTCAGGTCGTCATGGTGATCCGCAGCCCTAAAGGAGACATTGTTGAAGGAGATCCGGTCAGTAAACTCAGAATCACCTCACCAGTATAAAGAATATGATTTAATCAGTGAGTTATTTCAAGGAAGTAAACAAGGAAGTCAATTAGATCAGCACGGTGCCTTATCCATTTATCTTTATTACTCAGAGTTTCACAGGTTTGATTAAGTGATAGGGCGCTTGTTTTTACTGGTACAGTATGATTTAAAATACTCAATGTTTAGATTTGTCTTTATTAAACCTCATCACAAGCTAAATCAAAAGATGTAAACTAAGTTATGGTTGAAGTTTAATCTTCCATCCTCTCCGTCCTCTCTCTTCCCACGCTGACCTCTCTGCTTCTCTTTCCGTCATCAGGGTAAGGTGATGAGGATGATGTATGTCTGGGCGTTGTGTCGTGACCAGGAGGAGCTGAACCCCAACGCCGCCTGGAGACTCCTGGACATCTCCGCCTCCAGCACAGAGCAGGTCCTCTAGAGGAAGGAGGAGGAGGAAGAGGAGGAGGGTCGCAGGTGGAAAGGACGATATGAGACTCAAAAACTGTGAAGCAGGGCAGAGGATGTACCTGGAACACCCGCACGTACTGACTCATACACACACATTGCTCCTCCCATGTGTTATTCCAGAGACTGTATTTGCACACACTCACATTACCGATGTATATAGGTTCAAGAATATATACATGAACATAGAGATAAACTACCACGATATAATATATGCATCCATAGAAAACTGTGCATCCACCAACATGTGTGTGTGACTCTTGCACTGGTACGCTCAGTGTGTTTTTGGAATGGATTGAACCATTTTTTCCAAATGGCTAAAAGAGGAGCCTGTGCCATTTCCCTCTGCCTTTCATCCAATGGTTCAGTCCGTCCCTACAAACCTGGTGGTGAATCTAAGAAGATTGGAGGGAAAACATGGACTTGGTCTCTCCGGACATTTGAAGCCTGAAACTGGTTTTGATGCTCACGACTGTCTTTGTCACATAATGTAAACAGGAAATGAAGCCTTCTTGCAGCAATTTACAAAGCCGAGCAGGACAGCAGTAGATATGTTGATCAAGGCAAACTGGTCCCTGAGTTCAAGTTAAAGGACCACTCTACTTGTAGATTGGTTAACGGTCCCTAACAGGCTTTGAAAACGGTTGTATAAAGTCTGTGGCTCTAAAGGCAACAGCAACAATTTATATTCAAGCAAAGAAATGTCAAAGCTTCTCCTCTTAATCACACGAACATGCTCTGCTCTACCCTAGCACTAGCTCGCTAGCTTTAGCATGTGGAAGTCTCCACTCATAAGCTGTGAGTGCACGAACAGAGTGCACGCAAAGAGGCTGCTAGGCCATACCAATGACTGTATGTATAGATGGACGACGCATCTCCATCTGCTCTCATTGTACGGAATTGATGCCAAAAAAGCACCCGTGACAGGCGCTGCCATCTTGCAATGGTGAGGTCATTTGGAGCCAGAGTTGCACACTAGAGATCGGCGGGTGTCGTCACCCGCCATAGCCATTTGTGCAACGAAAACACACACTTAACTTTCCAAAAAAACAGCAAGGATGTGAATCAGCATGATAAGAACTAACTATAATGACAGAAAGCATGTTTGAGAAACATTTATTTGTTGTGTATTTTGTTTTTATAGTTTGACCCATGTCCCATCTGTTAACATGGAGGAGGCGGGCTTTATGAGCTATACTGCAGCCAGTCAGCGGGGGGTGCTCAAGATCTTTTGGCTTCACTTTTAAGGAGTGTCATGTCGTCCATCTTTATATACCGTCTATGGGCCATACAATAATTTAATTTTGTGATGCTGATACTATTGGACAGCCTTATAAGAGTCCTGGGACAGCCGTAGACACCTGATTTTTTCCCCATTTTTTTCAGTGTATTTTATTTATTGGTAGCTGTTGGGATGTGAAGAGAATTTAAACAGATATGACAAAAAGTTGGGCTGCACAGTGGAGCAGTGTAACCTCACAGCTAGAAGGTTCCTTGTTCGAACCCCAGTTGGGACGAAGTGGGCCTCTCTGTGTGGAGTTTGCATGTTCTCCCCGTGCATGCGTGGGTTCCCTCCGGGTACTCCAGCTTCTTCCCACAGTCCAAAGACATGCTCGTTAGGTTCAATGGTGACTCTAAATTGTAGGTGTGAGTGTGAACGTGAAAGGTTGTCTGTGTCAGCCCTGTGATTGACTGACGATCCGTCCAGGGTGCACCCCACCTCTCGCCCAGTGACAGCTGGGATAGGCTCCAGCCCCACGCGACCCTGAACAGGATAAGCGGTGTAGATAATAGATGACAAAAAGTGTGGATGAAATAAATCTGTAGAGCTGTGATGGTAGCTGCTTTGTTCCTGGTGGCTATGTTTTGAAAACGTACACACATGTACAATAAGAGATCAAGTTTAAACCCCATTAGTTAGGATGTAATAGTCTGTGTAAGCTGTAATATGTAAAGCTGCATTTCAACAATCAGAAATGACAAGCATCTAGAGAAAACATTGTGACACGTTCTCTGAAGTTACATCGAGTCTCCGGTAACTGTTGTTCACCCTCAGTGAGAAGAAACACATTGTATCTTTGTAAATATATAACATGTAAACTTGGGTGGGACCAGATTTAAATGCATCATTATGGCAGCTTTGTTGTTCGAGGATCATCTGCCATATCGTGTTGCACATTGTTCATCTGTCGGTCGTACTTAAACGTTTACTTTCCTGTGTGTGGCTCTTTAAAGAGTGAGTGCAGAGGATGAACACTTGAATGAATGAGCACAAACTGTTCTGTTGTGTTACTGTTTTTTACTTTAATACTGTGGGACCACGTGGGTCTCTGCTCACACGTCAACAGAGATTGAAAACATTGTGATTGTACTGTAACTCTTTGATTAAGTGTCAAGAGAAACTGAGCTCCTGATTACGATCTTTGTCGGCCAGAATCTGGATTTCTTTGTATTTATTTGGTCCATATTCCCTCACACATGGGCTCAGCATGAGATGTGAGATTGTCTCCGACTGACCAGATTTCATCCCCTCCCTGATGGTCACACCCTGCTCATGTATTACTCTCTTTGTCATGAGTCCCTGCTGTGTGCTGATCATGCAAAACCCGTCGTATTGTCATTTCAGAAACCGTGTTCAGTGATGGAGAACCTCTGTGCATCATATCGGGCAGTGCTTTCCATGAAATCAAATAATGATAAATAATAGGTAATGATAAACTATGACAAGATGAACAAGTTAATTTATGTGAAGTGTTCTGAGTACCCTGAAAAGTGGTCTATAAATAAAATGTTTTATTATCATGATTATTGTAAGTTTTATTATTAAATGTTAGACTGAAAAAAACTGCTGCGACAACACACAGCTCTAATATTCAGCCGGAGACGGGAGTGGTTTTGTTCTGCTTCCAGCTGAGGAGATAAATCCTTAGACTTTTACCCAGCACCGCCCTGAGGAGAACTTTATTTTTGCTCCACAGTTTGGATCAACAGATCTCCACAGTGTTTGTTAGGCTTCATATTATTAGACTTCAATAATTATATCAGGATGTTTTTTTCCTTTTTAAAAAAAAAAAAATATTTTAAAGATTATTTTTTGGGCCTTCAATGATAGAGAAGACAATGGATAGTGTTGGAGAGAATGGGGGATGGAGCACAGCAGGGGCCCGAGGATAGGAGTCGAGCCCGGGCTGCCACATCGAGGACTGTAGCCTCTAAACTGGTGCCCGACTTTTTGTCTTTTTGTGTACAGTGAATCAGCCATTAAACTGTAAGAAATCTAAGATACCAATTTAAATCTATATTACAATTTTAATTATAAAGGTTATTTGTATGGCACAAACTAATAATAAAAGCCTAACAATGAAATAGACAATAATGTAGGAATAAAACAGGAAGACACAAAAAACATAAAGTCATACCGACCAAAAGAGGGACAACTTAAAACAGTGGTTGAGTCAGAGAAACAACATAAATAATTCAACACCATGGAGAAAACACAAAAACTACAAGCAGGCCTTTTGATAAAAGTATGTCTGTTAAAAGACCATTACAGTAATACAATCTAGAGGAGGTCAAATAAAACACATCTCATGGGAGGGACTGAGATTGCGCCGCAGACTGAATCACAGCCATGCTGATATTCAGTATAACATCACGACCTCGAGTGTGATATTGCTTTTATACAACAGTTCTACAAGCAGCACCTAGTAGTAAAAAATAATAATCATCAACAGATTGCTTTTTGCTCCACCAACTTAACTCGTTCCACAGCTTAACTGAAACTGGACTTTTGTTGCCAAGCAACCCAAACACCCCCCTGCACTCTGTGTCTCCAGGTTACCACAGATCAGCTGTTTTTTATTGTGTACATTTATGTTTGTTCTAATTTATCATCATCCAGTGAAATAAGAGTCTGCTGTGTGATCCAGAGGTACCAGCTTGATCAGTGTAGACATACACGCTCTGCTGTGATGTTAATTAACAGTATTCAGAACACATGGCTGAAGCGGGGTGATGTTATACTCTATATCAGCACTCATGGAATGCCTGTTAACCAATCAGATTACTTGGTTGGAACTAACTGTTGTATAAGCATGAATGACAGTTTGTGTCATTAAAAGTCAGCACTGACCTTACCCGGGCAATATCTCTGAGGTGGTTGTAGCATGACTGGATGACTTAGTGACTTAGTTTCACATAAATGAGGCATGAATCTATGGAAACATGAGAGATTGTTAAGATCAGAGTAAAAATCAGGTCATTCAGATTGAAGTTGATTGGGTTGTATGAGGTGACCTTAGAGCCTGCTTCCTAACTTGTCAGCATGGAAACGACAAGGTTGTTATTTTTGCATTTACATTGATCTTTTTGGCTGTTTTGGTTTGATTTAAAGAGAAGAAATATACTTACATACTTTTATCAACATTTAAAATGTCTCGTAGTCCTGTGTGAACTACGGTTTCACACTTGCTCAACAAGGTTTGCATGAAAAATGAGCCAGTTCCCATGGTTCCAGTATATTCCCTGTAATGTAAGGCAAAGGGTTCCATATAAGATTTACTTATTCACTCATCCCTCAGCTTTTCCTACATTACTTTATCTCTGAGATGACCAAAGAATATATTCTTCTTCTTTTATCCAGTGACCCGTCCGTCTGCAGAACAAAGAGAGCTGTATGATGATTTGCTTCCAGGCTTCCTTAGAGTCAGCAGCTTTCTACGCACCGTGTGTGTTAGTGCTCACAAGAGAAAATTAAACTCTGCACGCTGTACGTTTATGTGTGTGTGTGTGTGTGTGTGTGTGTGTCCTTTGTTTTCTCATTTCAAAACTGACATGCTTTGATAGATGTACATGGATCTGGCCATTGACACTGCTGGATAAACCTATGGATTTGGTGGTATAGGGATGATAGATCAGGCTTTAAATAACACATGCCTGTAGATTCACACACAGGGCCAATAAATAGGAGACCTCATCCCACAGCTGTCTGTTGTGATGAATGAGCGGGGACGTCCTTATACTAACTAACTGCCTTCACTCCTTTGAAGTCTGCTCGCTTCTCTTTACTGACGCCTGCTGAGAATTTAAGTATCAGTGTGTACAAACAGAAGATCTTGGAGCCAAATGAAAGTTAATCCTTGAGAATTGATGGTTTCAAAATCAAGTGTAGTTTCTTTTAATGTGCAGCAGAAGTTAACAATATAAACCTTTATATTTCAGGGTATAGCGAAAGCATCCGTCCATGCTTTGCAGCTGAGCGATGAGAACTCTTATTGTACCTGAATGAAAGGGCTGAATGCATCAACACAACAGACTGAAGCAGGGAAAGCCTTAGAGGCTGTGCAGTTCTTTCCTTTATGCACTTCTTTAGTTATCACAGTATGTTCTTAGTGGTACACAAGCTGTGCTCTAACCTACACGATAAAAGGGCTTTCAGTGTACGCATTAACATCAGGACGTTATGTAAGCAGATATTATACAGCTAATGTCTGAAAGTTCACTTTCCTTATTTTCATGTTTATATTTATCTTTGTTGATCTGTTGGTTTGAAACGAATGAGAAGAAACATCACTTTATAATTCAGTTGTTAGCAATTCACCGTTTTATTTAATAAAAAGGAAAACTTGTTGACTTACAAGAGTAGGGTAATAACTGCCTAGCGGTAGACCACTATCAAAATATATTGGTGTAATTATGAGTGTACCAAAAGAATTCTGACATGTTAGGAAAAATGCTGATTTGTGATGTTGCCAGGCACACTGCTGCTGTGGCTCGTCGGTCATCTCCCAATCAGAAGGTTGGCGGTTCGATCCCCAGCTCCTGCAGTTGAAGTGGAAGTGTCCTTGGGGGAAAGACACCCCAAATTGTAGCCAATTGAACCCCATGTGTAGCCATCGGTGTACAAGTGTGGATGGTTTAATCCTGATTGGAGATTGGTGCTTTGTGTGTGAAAGTGTGAGTGTGAAAGAGTGAATGTGACATGTGGTGTAAAAGCGCTTTGATGGTCTGAAGACGAGAAACTCACTGTCACTGTACTCAACCATGTTGGAGTTTAACACATTAACCTCTGTTAAACCACAGCTTGTTTTTTACAGCCAGAGCCAGGCAAGCTGTTTCCCCAGTCTCTACGCTAAACTGAGCTAAGCTAGGATAAATTCAGCTAAGCTAAGCTAAGCTAGCTGGCCGCTGGCTAAAGCTTCATATTCACTGTGCAGATTTCTTGAACACTGAAAGAAAGCAAACAAGAATATTTCCAAAATATCAAACAATCCCTATAAATATAAATATAATCTATTTCAACATAATTACCGTACAATTTTCAACAAAATGTTCAAATGTCAGTTTTTTTTTACTCTATCTTGTTTTATCTTGTTTCACACTGACATACTGAAGGGTTGGGACATTTCAAAAACAAAAGAGACCAAAAGAGATCCTGAATTTCCCCACTGGGGATCAATAAAGGATTATCTCATTATCTTAAACTTCTAACTGTTATCACAACAGTTAAATCCCATTTCTGAAAGTATGAACAAGGTAATATTCACCTTGAAGTGGGGAGGCACATGGTAATCATTTGGAGGCTGTGGGTGGAGCCCCAGATGTTTTCCCCGTTGAACTGAGCCTGTCCCGAGTAGTTTACCCAGTAACTTGTACAAACTATGGTATGGTGTAACAAATCAAGTTTGGGGTGCTGGTTTAACTCAGTTGGTAGAGCAGGCGCCCCATATAGGCAATAGTCCTCAATGCACTGATAGAGGCTCGACTTCCAGTCTGTGATCATCCTGAGCGTGTCATCCCAACCCTCTCCTCCCCACATTTCTGTCTCTCCTCAGCTGTCCCAGTGAATAAAGGCAAAACAATAATCTTTAAATCTCTTATAAAGAAAAAAAGTCACGTTTTTTGGTTTTGTTCCTGGTTTAGATAAGAGTCGACTGATCCGGGTCAAAGAGGTGAGCTCAGTCTGCAGTCTTACCGGACGGGCCTCAACAAGGACAGACTCAAAACCAGGCTTAAGTACCCCACAAACCCAGACCCACCTGCTCCTCCTCTAACTGGAATCCAGATATCCTGTAGCTGTGACCTACATCTGATCCCTGAGCCACAGCTTGACCCCCCTGTGAACCATCTGTAACAAGATGGAGAGTGATGGAAATGTTGACTTACATAAGCTCACATGTAGGAAACATTTATCAATTATGAGCCCAGTGGGCGTCCTGCTGGAGCTCTGCTAGATGTGATTTGATTACCAGCCCCTTCAGGACGGTGTCACCATCCACCGACTATTAATTAAACCTACAGGGAGATCCCAGGCGGCCTCCGGCAGGGGAGACCTGGATGTGTACGGACCGCAGTCTGTCCCAGTGTTTGTACAGTTTTAATTGTGTCAATTAATTACGTCTCACAGTGAGTGTTTGAGGCTTCGCTGCAGGCAGGAATCAGGCTGCTCCGCTTGACTTGTTCTACATCTTCATCGTGTAATTCTTTTTGCAGGTCAGCAAAACTTTCAGCACAGTCTGCAGAAGATGTTTTTTTGTCCTCTTATGAAACAGTATTATTTGTTTACAACGTGCAGATTAAGAGTAAACCACAGTTAACATCTTGCCTTTGGCACCGTGACTTGTGGGGCCTCCAAGGGCAGATTTAGAAACACTGTAAACTGATAAGCAGGACTCAAAGTGTGGTTCTACTTTTACCTGCAGTTTCTGTTTGCATGGTACTTGTTACTAATGAATATGTGTTTAATCAAATTACTAAAACACCACAAGGAGTGAGCCGAGCAGTGGCTCACAGTGCGTATTTGCTCCAGGAGCCTGACAGCAAGTTCATTCAACAAGGCCTGATAAAAGCCACAGCCAGCATTCTAAAAATACTGCAGTCAAACTCTGCACGACCTCACCCACACAAACAAAAATACACTGAAATGTCTCCGTTGTAGGGGTTTAATATAGTTGCCGGTACAGCTCTATTTTCTGTCCTTTTTCATAAAGGAAATTCCTCAGAAACAACAACTGCTCAAAAACACACAAAACCATATTCACCATACAGTAACCCAATTAATAGTAGATCAAATAGGTCTTTCAAAACAGCTTTCAGGGTAAATTTTACCATTAAAACAAGGAGATGCTGTGTAATCTGCTGTTCCAAGACACTCACACACAGGAAAATCCTTCTCATGGAGTTACTGTATCCTGAATCAATACAGAGTTCGTAAAACAACTAAAACAAACTCAATAAGCCCTGTATGATGCAATAACCACATCACGTGCCCTTTAATATATCTTTTCTTGCTTGATTGTGTGTGAATAAAGTTGTATTCAAATTCTTGCAAAAAACTACAAAACGGTTTCAGACAGCCTTAAAGTTTTAGACATGGGCCTACATATACAAATACTTACATGCAAACATATGACACCTTATCTCTTATGATTTGGAAAAGAAGAACTGTACCAAACATGAAGAACGAAACTTAATAAATATGGAAAGTTACATTTCTCCTTTTACATGTTTAGCAGTAAGTTTTGGTAAGAAAAAGTTGATTTTATTTGTATGGTTTGAAAATGAGAACATTATTAATTATTCGTCATTAAACTACCATAAAAGTGATTACACTCCTGGCTACTAAATGAGTGCCATACCGGCTGCCCCACAGTCCTCTTACATAACGCAGAAGCCACACGCGGCTCTCGGCGCTTCACTCATCCAAACGAATAGATTATATGTGTGGTCCATACAGGGACATAAGTGGGCAGGGAGGGGGGTGGAGGGGTGGAGGGGGCTGGGCGGATCCGTCCACCGAGCGGACTTAAAGGTCCTGACAGAGCGGAGGAGGTGCTGCAGGATGTGACAGGAGTTCAGAGCTTGGAGCTACGCGTGCAACTGAGCGAGCCCGGAGCTGTCCGCGGTGCTGAACAGCTGCTGCAGGATCACCACCATCTTCATCATCACCACCACGCCGTGTCTCTGATTACACGTCCTCACCTGTGACTCCACCCGGGAGGTGAGTTCTCTAATCTGATCATCCACATGTCTGTTTATCGAGGACTGTGTGTTCTAATTGAACTTTAGTGTGTAGAAGTCAGTGTGGACGTGTGGAGGTCAGGAGGTCTTAATCAATCATATGTTCAATACAAACTGTGCTGGCTGCAACTTTTTGCTGTTGTGTAACTTCATGTCATCATTTGAGTGATGTAAACTGCCCTTGTGTGAAAAGTCAATGTCTGATAAGACATTTTAAAAGGAATGTATTTTATGTAATGTTTTATTTATTAGGTAAAAGGGGGATGCATATCAGTATCTTGCATCACAACAAAAAGGCTCAGATTTCAAAGGAGACAACATTTAAATCTTCATGGTACAAGCGCGGAGTTATTTATATATTCTTAGTGCAAACCTTCACAGTATAAAAGCAGATTAAGCCATGACTTTCACAGCAGGATGTTTGTCTGATGTGCTGCATTCAGAGGAAAAAGTTTTAACAAGCGGTGAATAAATAATGTGTATTGTCTGCTCCTGCTAACTTTGTGTTGGAGCAGTTAGATAAACGCTTACATTCGACTTTGAATCTTTTAGCTGATTTCTGTGATCAGGGAATTTCACAGCAGAAAAATAAACCAAATATAAGATAAACAAAGTCTTTCTGATGTTTTAATCAGAGATAAAACCAGCAGAGATTAAAGATGGAGGCACCAGTGTCGCATCAGGAAATTCATCAAACACAACATTTCTACAGAAGACACAATCAGAAAAGTTAGATGAAATTCATGAAATCATTGCTTTAGCATTAGATATTTTTCTTTCAATAGTTTGCCAGTCCTGTATTTATTTTAGACAAAATGATTTCACCCTTTTTAATGGAGAAGTCCTTGACATTTCCAAAGCTGCTGTGATAATCCACAGGTACAAACGGGAGGTATTACAGGTATTACAGCCTCGAGGAACGCCATATGTCGCTGCATGTGCTCTGTCAGAACACTCTGCCATGGCTGCTTCAGGCTTTAATAAATCTACATCTGATCCTTTATTTAAAGTAAAAAATATGTTACTTCAAATATGTGCAGTTGGTAAAGATGTGCGTGTAAATGAGGTGCGCTCAGGCCCCACAGTGAGATTTATCTGCTGCTTAGGAACCAGAGCAGGTCTCTCAATGAGGATCGATGAGCCGTGAAATTGATGTTTCTTATATTTCTTTAAAGCTGTTTGTTTGACTCCTCAGCGCAGCCTGTTTTTCATCCTCAGCTCTCTGGTGTGCATCATTTTGACCTTGAGTAACCTGAAGACACTTCCCTGCTTTTATTTTGAAGCCCCATCTTCAATGCACCCACAAATCTGCTGAGTTTGCTTGTTTTTCAGGGAAAAAAATTGACAAGTTCTTAAGATAAAAAAGAATTCTCGTTGGGCTTCCTGACTTCTGAAGAAGGTGACTCACTGGACCAAACATGCAGGGTGGAGTTTAATTTATATAACCATCCCTTACTACTATATATTCTGCCAATGTAGCATAAAGTAAACTGTCAAATAAAGTTGCAGAGTTTGCAAAATCTTGGTGGTGTTGCAGAACTCTGCGTATATGTTGACTGGGCAGATCCTCAAAAGGATTTAAGAGGAAAAAATATCGCATTTTACTTTAAAAATCCAGTCGCGTATCAGTTTTCTGGCAGCTGATAAAAAAAATCACACATCCTAAAGGTTCTGTGCAGGAAATTGCCCAACTTATATTTCCCATCAGTCATAATCAGCCTTGTTTAAGTGGCTGCTCTGGCTCTGCCTGATGTGCCGCCCTGTTCTGTTGTGTAAACTTCTTTAAGTCTCTATTGACTATAGAGTGTGTTCATTCAGCCTCCCTCTACCTGAACAGTCCGGGCCATTTGATAATTGATTCTGACGCAGGCAGTTTCTTTCATTATGTCTTCAAGTCCCCTATTAAATCGTCGCTCGGCCCTTTAGCCCCATCATCCCCGGAGCAGTGGGAGCTATCAACGAGTGTTTGCGAGGGTCTGCGGGGTCGGCGAGGAGGGAGACGAAGCCTCCTGGAATAGAATCTGCTGACTGCTGGAGTGCTCCTACAGAACAGCAGGAAATGTCTCTGCGCTCCACAGCCCATTAAAGAGGCTACGGAGAGTGTTTCTGTGCAAGAGTGCAGCAACTCTCTGAGGGGCTTCTCCACGGTCTTCCTCTTCCCTCATCAGTGTCTGATTTATTTATCTTGTATGAGGCGGTACCTGAGCTCAGGAGAGGAGTAGTGCCTCAGCCAAGTCTACTTTCTGGTCACTTTTAACTTCAAATGTTTTGGAATTTATTTTGTATTTGATGGAGACGATGCAATTTAACACTCAGAGACAGAGCATGAAACTGATGTGTTGCACCGAGAGTTTACAGCTTGTGCTCATTTTTAACCCCCGGGACTTTAAATATGCAGTGTTATTAAAATATATAAGATATTGAATTGCAATTAAATACATATACAATGATAGAAAAATATGTGTTTGTATATTTGTATCTGTATTTTATCTTTATAATCATGTTTATGTTACCTGCTTATGGACTATGGATGTGAATTAGCATTCTCGCTAACTCCGGCATGTTATCATCTTATATTTTTATACTGATCTTTATCAGCATGCTGTTTCCCTATTTAATAAAACACAAACAAATAAATGAATAAATACATTTGTTCTAACAGGAAAGATAAGAAGATTTAACAGAGTAATAACAGTTTTAAAGCTCCTGTGAGGAACTTTTGGTTTGTGTTGATTTTGGCACCCCCTGTGGACAAAGCTGTACCTCTTATCTCTTGTGTCCTGTACGTGCTTAAGTTGCTGTTTTTAACAAAAAAAACTCATCCTGCTTTCTTGTATCACTCACTTTAAATTTTTGCACTGAACATGTAATCAAAGGCAGCGTGCAGTAAATCGCTTCGTCTGACACCTACACCCCCGCCAGCAGTTTCAGGCATTAAAAATAACTGTATAGAAATAATCATTCTTGTCTCTGATGATCTGGTTTGCTTTTGTAGCTCATATAGAGTCATCAGAATTCATTTAAGTCCGTTTCATAACCAGTGAAAAACTCCTCACAGGAGCTTTAATATGACACAACATTATTCAACTTTTAACGCGTGTTAGCTCCTGCAGGTTTGGGGCCCTGAAAACGCCTCCCCAGTGGAAAAGTAACAATCTATAATCCGCGACATGTTGGAAGGCTCCTGTCGAGCTCTGAACCCCCTGAATCACTCAGACTTTTCCCTCCGTTCAGCGCCTCTGCATGATGGAAACTCACTCATGTTTTTTCCTGTCTTTGCTTTTATTTTTCCCTTTTAGGTATATTGATGAGGGACTCCCTAAATAAAGACGCTCCTGGTGACTCAGGACGGGGATGAAGATTTAAAAATAGAAGCCCTGCAACACGACTCAATCATTCCTGTGATTCAATACGAGAACGCTCTCTGAAGAAGCGCAGCAGGGATCATTTACAGCCTTTGATTGATTTGTGGGCCATCTTCAGCCACTCGAGTGAGATTTATACTTCACTTTGTAATCACAAGAAATGCACGTCTGCTATTGGATGACAGCTGAAGTATTGACGGATGAGCGGAGGAGCGTGCAGATGATTGGGAGTTGAAGTCTTGACCTCAGCTTTCGCAGTGAGAGCAGGAGGGTCTGTTTGGAGAGAGAAACACATCAGCTGGTTAAATCTAATTAAACCTCACTGAGCGTGCCCTGGCTTGCTGCTGCGCTCACCAGAGGGCTTATTAAATTCACTGCTGATTTGCCCCGTGTTATATCTGCTGGAACAGTTTTATTTCCCCTGCAGCTGGTGGGAAACACTGGAGGCTGAGTTCAATCTGCCAGATGTCACCATGAGACCTTCCTCTGGGTTTAGAAGAGAGCCATGCTAGTCCTCAGAGCTTCTGACTGATAGATAAAACTTACACGGGAAAAGATTTAAGCCTCCAAAACATTCCCTGTCTTCCAACATGAGTGACACAAACTACTGGGTGGTGGACTATGAGCTCTCCTCTCCCGCTCCGCCCGGGTTCCCAAGGGGCCCCACAGTGCTGCAGCCCATGCCGGGGCACCCAGAGCAGGGGACGGCCCTGTGTTTTGTCGGCCTCCTCGTGCTGCTGCTGCTCTTTCTCGTCGTCCGCTGCGTCCGCATCTTGTTGGACCCTTACAGCAGCATGCCGGCATCGTCGTGGACGGACCACAAGGAGGGGCTGGACAGAGGACAGTTTGATTATGCGCTGGTGTGAAGAAGAGATTAAAAGTTGAAGAGCGGGACTCTTAAGAGACTTTTGAGGGACGATTTTTGTTCTGCGCTCTTATAAAGCTATATTTCCAAAGTTTGAGCTCTTGAAAATGAAAGCAACAGTAGTTTGTTTGTTGGGGTAAAACAATCTTTCAAAATAAAAGCATAAAAAACTTTATCTGTATGAGGATAAAACGCAGCAGAGTCTAGCATCTATTTTAATTTACAGTAATTAATGTATTACCTGAGATTCATAGTGTGTTATGTTACACTGCAGCTTTAACTGTAACAAACACAGCAGGAAGACTATGAAATGTATTGCAGCATTACGTATATCATGTCATTTATTAATCCTGTAACGTTTAAACAAACCCCAGGACCGAATCATAAATACAGAGCAGATGTGCTGCTGGAGAGGTCTTGATTGAATAAAGGAGAATTAAATGAGTTACGTTCAGGCATGGAAGTCATTTAGACAGAACAGATACACCATGTTAGAGAAGATTTAGAGACAAGACTGAAAACTTTATATGTTTATTTAGGGTTAAAATTCTGTCTGCAGTATTTATATTTGAGCATTTTTTGGAAGTGCAGCTGAACCCAAAAATTAAGAAGATGTCACTTTTTTAAGGAAACAATGCTGGATATTTTGAGGCATTTAAAGAGGGGGTAATATGCTGCTATTATGCTTCACATTTTAAGACATATATATAATTTTACAATGTTGGATGTCCAGACTAAACGTGGGTGACGTTTCAAATCTGTAGGTAAAAGTATGCTGGAGTAATCCCCAGGCTTCACTTTGTGACGTCACAGAGTGCAGCCTCAGAGGGCTTTGGAGAGCTGGCCAATCAGAAGAAAGCGGGCTTATGGGGGCGGGGTTTCTTGCAGGGCCAGACCTGAAAAATGATGAGTTTTTGTAAATGTAAAATATGCTAAACTACTCCACAGGTATCACAGGGTGAAATATGAAGCTTGAAATGAGCATAATGCCCCCCCTTTAAACCACCTCTAAGATGACCCTCAGGTAAAACAACAAACCAAAGCCACTCATTTTAGGGAATCCCTTAAATTGCATCCTGAAATGTTGCTTTGGCTGCAATTTTCTTCACTGTAATTTCTTTCAAATTTTCAATCTAATCTCAATTTCTTTCTAATCCAACTTTTAAAGCTGAAGTTTATAATACATAACCGTTAATACAGCGTATCTTATTTGGGGTTGTTCTGCTCAAAGTCGCCGTCCCTTTAAGAGGCTTAAGAAGGCTCAGCGCCGAGGGTCACAGCCCCGGCTGAATATGTGTCATATAAAGTTTTGATTATGAAATGCATGTACACCAAGTTCCTCGCCTAATCCTTTTTGCCTTTAGGCCCCGTCCAGTGCACCAGCCAAATCTGTTCAACAGTGCCTGTAGGAATATGAGAAAGCTTATATCTATTTCATATTAATGCTGTTACTGCTCCTTTTGCCACTTGTTTTGTTATATTGTTTCTGCCCTTTATTTACTGAAATGTGTTAATGAAAGGCTATTTATAAATAAAGTTTAGTAATGATATTTTACAAGTTGATTTGTTTCGTTAATGACGACCAAAAGACTGTTTATTCATACTAAACCAACTAACTTCCTGGATGTCGACTCTTGCTTGTAAATTTAGATATTTTCCTAATGTTTCTTTGAAGTGGCATCAGTTTTTTATTGAAATAAAAGCTTTTGTCTTGTCTTGATTTTAGAAAGTGTCATTACTTTATAGCACACACACACTCACTCACACAGAGCGATAGAGAGAGAGAGATAGAGAGAGAGAGAGCACCAACAAACAAACTTTTCTAGAGCAAAGGCTGTCCCCACTGCTGCCCTCAAATCAATATAAGCAAGATTTAGAGCAGATGAAATCAATCGAATAATCAATCGGAGGCTCGTAAAGAGACACAGTGGGTTAATTTATGAGGATCCAGAGTCAGATCACCCCACCCTGATGAAATATATCCCTACGCTAAGTGACTTAGACCCTCATCACAGCCTTCTGCTTATATGCAAACTTCATCATCAGGGGAATGTTTGAACAGGAGTTTGGATTACTTTAAGGGATTTATGTAAGGATGACAAATATAAAAGACTTATAATTAAAAAAAGATTTCTCTCTTTAGTTTTATCCTCCCTGGTATCTCTACAGCTGCCTTTGCTTCAGCTTGTGAGCCAATTGTTCCTGCTGATGAGCTGTGACCTCCTCTGGATGCTTTGAGAACTGCAAGCGAGAGTCCTCTGATCACTGTGGGATCGATCAGTGCTCATGTGTGCTTCTGCATTATGAGACAACGCATGAAAAAAAGGCTGCTGAAACTCAATTCATTTACTGTTAAGGAAATATGTCAGAAAACAAGAAGTCTGGTTTGTGACACATTGCACACATGAATATAATCCTGATCAACTTTATATGTAGAGACTATTTAAACAACACTTTCAGCTAACCCAGCAGACATTTATTTTTGTTAACAGTAAGGCAATGTTGCTCTATCCAGTGGTCCACAACTTTGGTTTGGACTGAAATATTGAATCTACTTTTGGATGGATGAAATTCTATACAGATGTTTAGGGTCCACTGAATCTCCTGAATTCTCCTCTCGCACCACTAGGAGGTAAAAGTTTTCACTTATTATGTAAAATCTTTCAACATCTACTTGATGGTATAAACTTGGTTCAGACAGTCATGAAGCTCAGAGTACGAGGTGTAATTGTGATCCCTCGACTTTCCCAGTAGAACAATCATGAGATTGATATCTGGGATTCTTTGGATTTGGAAGGAATTCTGGTCACTTGTCATGTAGCTCCATCATCATCAGATCAATATTTTAAATTGCCAAGCACTTTGTTTTATGGGCAAGTATCTTCAAAACATGTGACATTGCGGCTCAGCGTTGCTTTGTGTTCAGTGCTAATTAGCGAATGTTTGGCTACGATGGTGAACATGGTAAACTTTATGTAAACATTAAATTGCCTAGACATTATGAATATGTTAGCATGCTAACGTTGGCATTTATCTCAAAGCACAGGGATGCCAACCCCAGTTACACCATTTTAATTGGCTTCCTAGTTAACGTACTGTTAATGTTAGTGGTTTTACATTTAAGTAATATCACACGAGAGGGACAGATGTTGGACTGAATATCAGCACGGCTGTGATTCGGTCAAAGGCGCAAGGCTGCAGGTCAGGTTGATCAACTGTAATCAGAACAACAGGCTGAGGTGGAGTGATGCACACAGTGGAAAGTCCCAGTGCTGTTATACTCTACATCAGCACTCATGGAATGTCTCTTATCCAATCAGATTACTTGGAAACATGTTGTTAGATAGGAAATAAATATATAGCTAGCATTACGTTACCTAGGAATCTACACATTAGCTATTAGTGTTAAGCCGATACCTAGCTACAGATAATATCATTTAGTAAGTGCCTGAATTCTAAAGTTAGCTGCAGTCTGCTAGCATTACGTTAGCTTGGAATTTATGCATTTCCTATTGTATCGGGTTACACCACCAAACAGTAATATCAGCTTTCAATATCAGCTAACTGTAATATTAGCTTGTAAGTGTCTGAATGCTAACGTTAGCTGGTGTCTAACCATAGCTAATGGATTATGAAATAGGCTGTTATAATTTGAAATATTGTACAATCTCCCTCCATATTTTCACTGTCAATGTCTTTTCAATTGTTGATCAATAGAAAAGCTGTGACATGATGAAGGCTTGTCAGATTCTGAAAAAGCATGAATAATGACCTGGCACACAGCAGTATGACCTTATGACAGCATTTTAGCTTCCCATCTTAAGGTTGACGTCAAAGGAAAATGGCCGCCTTGTGAAATCGGTCAATTAAAATGATTCAAGGCAAGTTATTAGGGATGATAAAAGTAGCATAAACAGTGCTCAGTCAGACTTTGCTAACTGGACTACAGCAGCCCTCTACAGCATACAGTTTATCAGGCTCCAGCAGATGGTAGGAAACACACTGGAACAACCCCCAACTCATTAGTCAGACAATTAACAGGGCAGATTCTGCTTCAGTGGGTTCTGACAATTTTACTCCTTGATAAAACAACAAAGGCACTCAGTTCCCATCACCCTATACACACACATGCTCAAACACATACACACACAACCCACCCCAACTAAAACACACACACACACACACACACACACATACACGTGCATGTGCCCACAGATATACAAAAAGGCCTGAGGCTGTATGAGAACCTTACTATTTGCCAAATTATTGCTGTTGTTGAGGGTAAATTTCAGTTTTATTGTAAGTGGTAACAGTACTTAAACTGTTAATTAAACTCTAAATTGCTTTTTAGCAAACAAGTGTTACTGGCTGGTTAATGGCTGTCATGCAGGCTCAGCAGATTTGACTAACTCTCACTTTGACATGCAGAAGCAACTCATCTTTGTCTCTGGCATGGTGCTGACTAGGCAGGCAGGTGAATACATAATGCAAATATCTTTCTGAATGTGCACCGGCTAATTTTCTGGTAATGTGACTCCATTGCAGAGGCATATAAACCCCCCTTCCACCTTACAAACACACTCACTCACACACACACACACACACACACACACACACACACACAAACAGAGGGTAAACACAGCCAGCATACACATGCAAATCATGTTCGTCTGTTGTAAAATGTTCACAAAATCTCTCTCCCAGTACACAAACATCTTTACATATACATGAAGGAATAATACACCTACCCTTCAGACAAAACACAGCTCTGGTCCTGTCTGATGTGCGTGACAAAAAAGAGAATTTAATCTACATAACAATAGTGATGTTATCAGAGGACTGCCTGCTTATCTTCCACCATGACAATACCACAAGCTGAGAGTGTTGTTTTAGGTTAAAGATGCTGTGAGGACAACTGGAGTGTGTTTGTGTGTGTGTTGGCATGGATTTAGATTAAAAGAAGTGTGTGTGTCTGTGTGTTTAGGGTGTGTGTCATCATTATTAGTTTGTATAATAGTCAAACACAGAGCTCTCTGTGACAGCACACGCAATTGTTCAATGTAAAGTTTGGAAGCTCCACAGCCCAGCTATGCACACACTCAAAGAGGTGTGTTTACTTTCAAACTATGGAGTCCTGGATGTGTCCGGGATTGTTGCCGTGGGTGTCAGTAGGTACTTACCTGGAGAGTGGTTACCCAGGAGAAATCTGTCAAGAGTGTAACCTACAATGGAGCACAAGGAAATGTAATAAGATACTTGGTATTTCGTGTTGAAGATTACTAATGCATTTTATCTTTACTTCTGATAGCAGATAAGGAAATGTAATGAGATATAATACATTACGTTTTTCCTTACAAATTCAACTTTGTCAGAAGTTGAAGAACAATATGTTATTTAAATACTGTTTTGGCTAAACCTAAGGATATTCAGGGCTTGGTGCTACAATGATGAAGTAGAAAAACAAGTTTTAATTGTTCCCGTGAAGTATTTAATACCAAACTCAATATATTCACAATTAAGGTAAGTAAAAGGTACAACAACAATTTTAGTCTTAACCCTTTCAGTTCTTAGTTATTACACATAGTAAACTGTATGATAACTGCTGCCGCTTTGGGCAGAAGGCGCCTCAGGTGTTTCACTCTGCTCAAACATCAAGTTACATTCTTCTTGTCAGAAAAACACCGGAAGCTTTCAGAATAAAGGTACACCTAAATTACCTTCAGGAGAATGGACTGCAGAATGGGTAGATACACTTGTATAGCATCATTGGTAAAAAGTTTTTTTTATTTAAGGCAGTGACTCACTCTTTCTAATAGTTTGTCTGGTTTATATTTTATGAAAGTGCATTATATTTGTTAAAACGTATTGTTATACATCATACCTGACACATCTCAATTTGTGTTACGCCCTCGAGAAAACCCCGACAATGCTTTTTGTACGTTTTTGGTTTGGGACCTCGAATCATTATTAGTCTAATCAGCTCTACATGTGGCTTTTATTTTGAAAGGATTCCACCCGCTCATGTTTTTCATGCTTGACATCTGAGCCGCGATGGCTGAACGGCCCACCTCTTCTCTGCTGTAGTCGTCGGGGTAAAGCGGTACTGAGGCGCATCCCCAGCCAAATCAAGCTCAAACAAATATCTCAAAGTGGATTTATTGTTCTCTCGTCAGGATTACCCACTTCATCACTTCCACTCAGCTTCCGTCAGGTGAGTTTCTGCCCTGCTGGCCATTTCACTCAACAGTTAAACTTCATCTTCGTGTCTTTCACGATTACTTTTGCCTTCTACCTGTTTTTTTTCTCCCTGGTTTTCAACATAGAGAAGATATTAGATCTATTTGTACAGACTTAAACAGTTTGTTTGGTAGGCTACTCAGTTCATTATTTTATTCTTGCATTTCTAATCTTAATTTTTTTACAGAGCCATATTTGCTTCACAGCTTTGTGGACTACATGTGTAGTTGTTTTATGGCATTACTGACTGATATTTATATGTTTAAAGGAAATTCTTTAACGTACTTTATAGCTTTACTATAATTTATTCACAGTATTACTATTTTAAATTTCTTCTTTACCTGAGTTTTAGACCAGATGTTACAAGTCATTTACAAGATGTGCCATCTCCTTTTTCACATACCACCCTACCTTTCTTCAGTACCAGCACTCACACACACTCACACAAACATATGAACAAAGAAGCAAACAGGGCTCTTGAGGTCTACTTCCTGCTTACTTGATTATTTTCTCCCCTGCAACCAATCACATCCCAGTAGCAACCTTTCCAGACTGGGGTTTACCTGGATGACACCACATTTAGTTTGGTTGAGGTTTAGCTATGTGGAAAACTGTTTTGGACATCATCATCATCATCATATTTGCCTCCACCTGTCCATGTTCAGCAGAATGGACCTGCTGCCTGACGTATGGAGGCAGGACTTCTGGCTTCCTCCAGGTGTGACCTGGATAGACATGGAGCAGCTGGCAGATTCTGACCGGCCGCAACCCAAGGACCTGCTCATCGCTCTGCCCCTCGCACTGGGCTTTCTCGCGCTACGCTACCTGTTTGAGAGGTAAAACACACCTGCCCTCTTTGTTCTGGGTGACTTGTTTGGGATATTGTAGGCTTTACAGGAAGGGCGATTGTCATTTCTACAGCAGTGTGTGGCTTTGACAATTTAATAATCACCTTGTTCGACCTAAAAACGCATCTACACCCCTACTCTAATGTGTATGTTGTATCTACAGTGTAGCCGTCACAGAGTTCCTCTGTCTTTGTTTTTGACTGTTAAATGTTTTTTGTGTACAGTATTTATGGTTAACTGACTACAGGCTGGTACCCTGACTTTCCCACACTGGGTGTTGTTGTCGTTTCTGTAAGCCCTCTTTTGTTTGCCCTCTCCCCAGGTATTTAGCCCCACCCATGGGCAGATGTTTGGGGGTGAAGAAAAGATTACAAGTAATTGCAGCCCCCTCCCCAAAGCTGGAGTCGTTTTACACCCAGAGGAGCAGACAGCCGACGCAGGTTCGTCTGAACAGACCTCAGTGTGTAGGCACTTCAGCTTAATATGCACATTTTTATTTTTAGTTACCTGAGCACACTGAAGGAAACGTGTTTTTTTTTCCTTGTTCCTTAAAAACCCAGCCTGGGGGAAAACATTCCTCCATATGTACCCCTCATTGTTCTCTCTCAGCTTAGATAAAGAAACCCAAAAATGCTCCCAGAAAATAACCCATATTTCTCTTCTCTTCATGTAGAGACAAAAAACTAAAGACAGAGGCTTTACTGCTTCATATGACCCAATGATTTAATCCCAGTCGGCCTGTTTGTCCTACAGATGATTATTAATCTGTTTCAGGAGTATCCAGTGGGCAACTTCACCTATTCAGCACACTACTACATGTTGTTACTAAAATAGTAACTAAGCAACAGTGTCCATTCAGTGTAAAGTGAATTTTAGAAGATGTAATGGAAGAAAATCACTTCCACTGCCTTGATACTTTAAACTTCCCGTCCTATGTTGTTTCAGAGTGACATGGTGAGTTTGATGTCGCTGTGTGGGAAAACCCAGAGGCAGATTGAGACCTGGTTCAGACTTCGCAGGAACCAGGACAGACCATGTCAAACCAAGAAGTTTGGTGAGGCAGCGTAAGTGTTTCCCCTTCAAAACCTCTTCATTGTTCAGTTTACAGATGACTTCCCTCAAGAGCACTTCCTTCACCGCCCACAAAGCAAGAGTTACTACAGTGAAAATATGCCTAAGGAATGCTGATTAGTTTGTCGGATGGTTTAACAAATGTCTGTGTTCCAATCTCTGATCTGATCTGTTTTATTTTGCAGCTGGAGATTCTTTTTCTACCTCACAGCCTTCATAGCTGGTCTGGCCTGTTTGGTTGATGTATGTGTTTCAAAGAACGATTTATAGTAACAAAACACATAATCTGATAAGTACTAAAATGAAATATTTTGAGCATTTCCTTATTCTGAAAACTGTATCTGTATCTTTGCTCCACAGAGGCCGTGGTTCTGGGACCGAAGGGAGTGTTGGAGGCAATATCCTGTTCAGGTGAGAACATCACTTACAGCACATTATCTCCCTGCTTTGGTTAATGGTGGTGCTCTTTACTGTTTTTGCATTTTTTTCTCGTTACTTCCCTCCAATATTAACTCAAGTGCAGGACAAGGTCAAGGTGGAGTTGGAAGGGAAAAGAGTTTGTCTTAAGCCACTTTCCCACTGTTCAAAAAACCCGCTAACACACAGCTTTTTTCAGACCCGAGTCAAATGACTCTCGATGTTGATGTCATTATTTGAGTAATGTTGCACTACTCGTGCACCCGCGCATGCGTTGTTTTCAGCTAAAGTAGTTTAACTCAGTTACATGCACCATGTCAGCCGTGACCAGAAAAGTGATGTCTGGAAGTACTTTGACTAAAAAGAGGACGATAATGTGCTGTGCAAGATATGTGGTGTTAAACTATAGAAACACTAGTTCAATGCTTAACCACATGTGCTAAAAGCACAAGGAGAAACCAGGGGAGACAGACAACAGGCAGTCTCGCATCACATCCTTTGCTAGCCCTATTAGCACACGTCGTGATGATGATACCAGAGCAGTGAAGATTAGCCTTTGTTGAGCCGGAGCACAAGCCACCACCACGCCGAACAATAGCTACGAGAGTGGAGAACATGTGAGTTACGTGTTAAGCAACACAGAAGAGAAGTCCATACGGTCTGCTACCGCTGTGACGTTTGACAACGAAATGTTACAACAACGTTAATTAAAGGGCCTGTTAAGGTTGTTCAGTGCTTTCGAAATTGCACTTGCTTTCCATTGTAGGCAATTTATTTACATTCGTGTATTAAGTGTAAGTTAATGTTCTCTTACAGGCATACAGCCGACTATTTCCAGGCAGGGAGGTCTGTGTCTGACCTATGTTTTTTAACGGTAAAAAATATATAAATTTGTGAGTACTTGATTATTCGTTCATAAGGTAATTAGATTACTCGAATATTGAAATCACAGGAAATGCCCATCCCTATTGGAACACAAAACCCGGGTCGAAACGCAGTGCGACTCCTCGTCATCTCAGCTACAAATTCTGCTTGTCTCCTTCCAAGCAGCGCTCGAACATCGTCCAAATTTGTCTGCAACGTGACATCAGACGGTGACGCAGCAGAAAAGAGATCAAAAGGAGTATACTCCATTGGCAATGGGAAAATAGACAATTGGCATTTATTAGCGGGTCTTCCCTGGTCTGAAAAACCTGTGTCAACGCGCTAATTTTGGTGGGAAAGTGGTATTAGTGTAGAGGAGGTCTGGATGAGGAGACGACGGAACAGAGGGAGATCCAGCAGCTGCAGGGCAGGGCAGGGTGATGGCTAAGTGTGGCTAGGGAAAATAGAGGTTTGGATGTGGCTTGCAGGTGGATAGACGAGCAGAGGGACTGCCAGCTGAGTAGTGACCCTGAAACACGGAGAAACAACATAGTAATATGCACATGAAAAGTTGACTTAAGGTGCGGCCCATGAGTTCCAAAAATTACCTCGTATGTCTTTGCGATCTACTTTTCTGTACCTTGATGTATAACGTCATAAACGCAAGGAAAGTTGTAAAGGAAGAGTCACAAGGATTAGGGAACTACAATGTTCCATAGATGGACTACAAAAACTGCATCAATTGCCCAGCGGGATCTTACCCTGTTGTTACATTCAGGCATATAAGATAATGTGACTGCATTACCATTAATAACAGTAGATGTTCTTCTTAATTATAAGGGCAATATCCAATGCACATCAGCTATAAGCCATTATTAGCATTATAACAGTAGCATTAATCACACTTCATATAGGCAGGTGAGTTTTGAACTTTGGACTACAATAACCAGAAGGCTGTAAAAGGTGCTGTAAATAAAGTTGAACTGATTGACTGTTAGAAATGAAATAATAAAAGGAATATAGGTTACAAAAACTGAAACTGATGTCACATTGAGAAATGTTGCACATACTCATCCTCCACTCCTTTAGTGCCAACAAAACGATATGCTAACAAACATGACATGCTAACAAATCTACTACTGCCTTGTTGATTGATTGCTCCACAAACGGCCAAATGTTGCTGCAGCAAGGAATTGTGGGCCTTTAATATCTTCTTATCTTTATTAAAGGATGGTCCTGTTTTTCTGATGCTAAAGGCGACAAGAGTGTAAGCAATGAAGCTTTTTTCCTTAGCATTCAGAGAATTTAAACAGCTTACAGAGGAAGAGAAGAAATACTTGTTCGTCGTTTAAGGACGATTCAACCACAGAAGTATAACTACAGAAGTGGGAAAGCAAAAATCTCTGATTGTGAGGTTAAAGATTTGATAGATTTGGTAGATTCACTGCGTGCTTATGGACTAATGAGAGGCAGGAGTGCAGACGGTCTGCTGAGGGTGAGCTGATCTTACAACACAGGTGTGTAAAATGAGCAGAGCTGGGAGCTAGGGGAACCAGGAAGGACCACACCCAGGCCAGTACACACACACAGGACACAAACAAAGAGAGACAAACAGGAACACACTGGGAACACAGGGACACAGTAGGATATCTAAAAGGAGTACGGTCATGGCTGTAACACAGTCTGACTGAAATCTGAGTGTTAAAGGGAACAGATAAGAAAACCAGCACAATGTGGTGAACTAATCTGTTTCCTCTTTCATACCACAGAGGACAATGAATATTCTCACTTGAATTACTCATCCTGTGTGTAAATACATTAAATGGTTAGAAGACATAAAACTATCCAGTTTGTGTTCTTGCTCACCTGAATGTGAGTCGGATTTGTTTTTCTTTAGCTCTTTATATTTATGTGTAACTCAGTCTATCTAACTTCTTTCCTCATGATGTATTACCTCCACCGGATGAGGACTTTAAATCTGGTCTTATTCTGTCTGATCAATGATTAACCCAGAGATAAAGTGGTGTCTCTGTAAAAGTGTCATCATAGCAGAGGATAGTTTCGATCTATCGACCTCTGGGTTATGGGCCCAGCACGCTTCCGCTGCGCCACTCTGCTACGCACCCCAGATGGGACTCGAACCCACAATCCCTGGCTTAGGAGGCCAGTGCCTTATCCATTAGGCCACTGGGGCTTCTGCAGCAGCTCTTGTACCACAATGAACTGAACAGTGACGGTAATACTGACGCTGTAATTCTTTGTTAATCATCTATTGAAAAGGTATTTGATTAATCCACGTCTGCTGTTACCTCGACTTCATTTATTGTCGTCCTTTCACACCTCCTGTCGTAAAAATACGGGCCTTGAAGACAAAGTGTGATGATGCAGCTGTTCCTCTGTGGGTAACCGGTGTTGGTGGATTTGACATGACATGTTCAGGTGTTTTTGAATCTTTCTTTTATTGACTTTTGAATTTTGTTTCGTCCTCAGCCCATGGAGAGAGCTCATTACTGGTACTACATGCTGGAGTTGGGTTTTTATGGCTCTTTGCTCCTACGCATCTCTGTGGACATCAAGAGAAAGGTGAGGACATCAGCATTCATTCAGGATTATCTCACATTACACCACGTTTGCCCTTTGCTGCACACATGTGTAATAAGTGACTATAAGAGCATTCATTTTAATTCTTCTGTTAACACATGAAGGTCATTTTGTTTTACTGAGTTGTGGTCTCACGCATTTTTTCTTTGCCAGGATTTTAAAGAACAAGTGATTCATCATCTTGCCACCATCTTCCTGCTCAGTTTCTCCTACTGTGCCAACTATATTCGCATCGGCACCTTGGTCATGCTGCTCCATGACTCCTCTGACATCCTGCTCGAGGTAATGTGTGGTTGCAGATTCTCAGTCAAGGAGTTAAAGGAACAATTGTCATGTGACATCTAGTCAGACTCCTGGGCCAAAGCCACATGGGATCTCAGAAATATAATTAATCTCTTCAGGGCATATCACCATAGATTCAACTCCACGTTGGCTATTTCACTGCCACTGTAGCTCTAACAATGTTAGGAGAGAAAACTATTCTGTGACTGAGTCCTTAACTAAACAACTGTACAAAACAAAGTGTGAGAGAAAACACGAGAAAAGAATTTTAAACTGATGTTTTGCCAGTTTTTGGTAAGATGTGAGAGGAAACACCTGCCGACATTAAGTAAAAGGAAGTTCCTCACCATCCAGGGTTGGATTTCATCTAAACAGTTAATAAGGTTATTAAATGAGCTGACAGTGTTGTATAGAACTGGTTGATAAAATTGTGTCTTCAGCAAAGCAGCGATGCAGCCGGTTTTATGGCGTAAATCTGAGTCAAGGGGAGCATGTATAATAGGCATAGGGGGGCCTAAAATTGAGCCCTGGGGGACGCCACATTTAATTGGAGCAGGTGAAGACGAGCACCTTACAATGTTAACTAAGAAGGTTCTTTCTCTCACATAGGACGTGAACCATTTTACCTCAGGGCCCTGCAGACTGACCTCGTTTAGCAGGTGTTTTAATTTAATGTCAAGATGCACGAACACGTTAAATCTCCTGTTTATCTCTTATCCCAGCCTCCTATCAGGGATCACTAAGTCTTGAACAGTTGTGTTGTTCACTCACATGAATTCACTTCACTTAAAGCTTAAGTTTTGGTTTCTATTTGTTTAATTAGTCAAACCACTCCTATGTTTGCAGTCCGCCAAGATGTTCAACTACGGCTGCGGCTGGAGGAAAACGTGTGACGCACTGTTTGTTGTGTTTACTGTGGTCTTCCTCGTGACTCGACTGGTGATTTTCCCCAGCAAGTAAGGTTTACTCTTGAGATGTTTTGCAAACCCCCCCCCCCCAAAAAAGTGTTTAACTACTAATTGGTATTATTTACAGAATCATCCACACCACCCTCGTACTGTCTGTGGAGGTCTTTGAACCTTTTGTTGGCTACTACTTTTTCAACGTCCTGCTGATGGTGCTGCAGGCTCTTCACGTCTTCTGGGCTGGTTTGATCTTACGCATGGTCTACAAGTTCCTGAAAGGCAAGGTGAGAATCAGCAACAAAGCTGAAATCAACCAGAGATGAAATCAACCATCTCTGACTAATATTTTATCTACAATATACAATTACAATGTTCGCATTAGACAAGTTTCCCAGCATTAAACCGTTTATCTGCTTCTGTTTCCAGCTGGAAAAAGATGAACGCAGTGATGAAGAGAGTGACGACGTTGAGGATGAAGGAGGAGATGGAAATATGGATCAAGGAGGCGATTATTGTTGGGAGAAAAGTAAAGACACCCTGAACTCTAAACTGTCTATGCTGACCAACAGCTGTGTCCTAAATAACCTGACAAACCACAGGGCATCTATATCGGACAGAATGCGGAAAGCTCAGTAAAGCCTTGATGATTTTTATTACAGGAAGTAGTTATCTTATCCTTTCTACTTCAGTTCCTGTATGACACCATATCTCATTTTTACTGACAGTGGAGATAGATGTAAAATGCTGAGATAGCAGAGGACAGATTCAATCTATTGACCCAGTATGCTTCTGCTGCACCACTCTGCTTTCTTACACCAGAGGGGACTCAAACCCACAACCCCTGGCTTAGGAGGGCAGTGCCACTGGGGCTAGTATATTTGGTAAGAGGCCATAGCACACATTTCACTGTTCACAAGTGTAACTCTGACATTATAACTCTTTTAAAGTTATTTTTCTAAGGACAGTCTGTGTATGAAATAAGTCAGGGAAACATAAAAGCATCAAGTGCCTGATAGATGTTTTTTTTATTGTAGCCGACACTGCAGACTGTTTACACTGTTTGTCCGTCAGTCGGTTCATGAAGCAAATGTTAGAAACAGTAGCAGAGCAAAAATGTAAACTAGGTAGCTGACGTGAGAGCCAGCATGGACTGAAATAGTAATATTGCAAAATGATGGAATTGTTGTGTATGTAACATGCAGTAGATATTTATATGTAGGAAATAAATTCAGAATTGTACTCTTTGAATGTCTTTTGTGATGATTTATGAAAACTAAAGAGTTTTGACTCATTATAGTTACATTTAATTCACCACTCTTTTATAGTATAACAAAGATTGTAATTACACAAATACTTTAAGTGTTAGATTACAAATTCAAAGTAAAAGCTAATTACGTTATTTGCAACCTATCATATTTCATAAGTTATATTGTTCATAATTGTAATTGTTGAGGTTTTACTTTTTGAATGTAACATGAAGCAGTGCTAGTTTTGCCTGTGTGTATGGAGCACAGGTTTGAGCACAATAGCTCAACAAAAGATATACACTTAGATCTAATGTAAGACCCAGAGTAGACATAGGAGGTTGTTTGATAATGTTTAGTAATGAATTTGTTACTTAACATGCAGTAGATATTGTATTATAGAAAATAATCATTTGACACTTTGTTTCAGTTCAATATACTGTTTCAATCACCAACCTTTTTTTAAATCACACTTACACAGCACCGTCATTAGACAGGTTCTTTAGGTGTATGTTTACAACTGAAAAGTAAAAGCTAATCCATTCAATGGCAATTTCTGTTTGTTTTTTAAAGTTATTTTGTTCAGAATTATAATTATTGAGGCAGACGCTGAAAGTTTAGCATGAATTTATGACGATGTAGTTTATGTAAGATCCAGTAAGGTCAAAGTACACAATTTTTTGCAGTATCAAACTATTTTATGTTCATTAGTGCAAAATAATGACATTTCTATGTAAAATGCAATAAATATTTAGAAATAAATCCAGTTTTTTACTCTTTCTATGCCTGTCTTCTGTGATGATTAAAGAAATTGAAATAACGTGAGCCAGGATTAACTTTTTGGAAGTGCAGAGCAACATCACATCTGCCCCAGTCATCACAGACTGATATCTTGCTTTGGAACCACAGCGCCATCTGGTGGCTTGGACCGGTATACTGCTGGGTGCCATTCTGTAGTGTTTATCGATTTCTTGTGATATATATGTAAAATGTAATTGTTAGAATTTATGTAATAGTTCTAACTATAAACAGTTGGTTAGATAAAATAAGTATTTGCTTTATAAAATATGGCTATATGCATAAAGAAGGTGTTACCGAAGCGTGACCAATCAATCACGTAAAGTTTTCAATTTTCTCCACCGCTCTAACCATTTTTATCATTGGTCTGTGGTAACTTCAGACGGACTCATTTGGAGGATTAATTTGCTTGTTTATTCATCAGAGGTGAGTTTTATCCAGTGTTATTAATAATAGTTACATGTGTTTGTGTCTTTATTGCACTACCTGTGGTGGTTTGTCCAGTTTCACTATTCATTTCTTAACACATTTTTACGGGCCAATGTCAGAGTTACCGTTAGCTAACATGTCGAACGACTGACTCGGATAAAATGTATCGTCGACAAACGTCGACCTCCTCATGTTTTAGTTATCTAATGTACCATAGCTTATTAGTCAGTTATTAGCTAATTTTAATCGGCGGCTTTTGTCGGCGGGTGATAGTTAACTATTTTAAGTTATCTCTCACTTCTCTAGGTAGCAGTAAATTGCCGAACACATCGGCCTGTTGCAACGCACACTCGTAGTTTAGCCCTTTCGCTAGCTAAATGTTTAATGTTTAAAGTGTTAACCTTACGTTGCGTGCAACGGTATTCACAATATAAACCACAAATTTGCTGTCGGTAAATACATTTCGTGTAAGGGTTAGTATGTTTTTTAATTGCATTTTTATACGTTTAAACATTGCTAATGATAAGCCCCCTAGCGGTTGAAATTATTATTACATGCCTTCGTCAACGTTATGCGTGGACTGGCTGCCACAAGGGGGCGCTTCAGCACCGGCGATTAACATATTCCCGCAGGCCTCGCTTTACTGTACCAGATTGTCATTTAAATTTTTTCGTGTGTTTTTTAATGTATGGTTGTCTCTGTGGCGCAATCGGTTAGCGCGTTCGGCTGTTAACCGAAAGGTTGGTGGTTCGAGCCCACCCAGGGACGACATAACTTTATTATTTTTTTCATATTGATACAGATATTACAGTGTCCGAACGTGTATGGTCTTCACATATCAGATCGCCTATAATCGGCAATAATATACGACATGTCAACGTAAATGTGAAACCGCGGCTCTCCTCCACTGTAGCAGATGTGGCAGCGGAGCAGATACAAAGAATGAATGAGCTCGTTTCCTTTCAGCACAGGACTCATCGAGTTCCCTTTCCCCCTTGACGCTTGTGAATCGTGTGACGTAAGGTGCATTAACGATCGTTTTTGTGAAATTTTGGGTAAATATCTACACCCCGTCGGTCGAACCGCTATTGAAGCCATATGATGTGTTTTTACGGTTGGTTTAACAGCTCGGACTAGCGTACATGTTGTTTTAAAACTCTTATTTTCATATCTAAATATGTATAGCAGTCCTAGCAGCTTATTTCCGGAGTTTTTATTAGGCCCACCCTTAAGGTGATCCCACAAAGAACATTAAAGCTAAAATACAATACAAAGAAGTTAAGTGTGAGGGAAACAAACTGCTTTGATAACTGGTCCTGTGGATCATTAACATGTTAGTCTGTTATTTAGTATGTAAGGTACTGTGTTATTGGCTAAACATTTTATACTTGTTTCACCACATACAAATATGGTTAAGGCAACTATTATATCTATTTTCAATATGAGCAGTTTAGTAAGAGCATGTGTTCTGTAGCTGTACATGAAATAAGCTTCTGTTTATACCAGCAGTATTTACTCCACATCAAAGGTAAACCTATGATATACTTACAAGGGGCTTACCCTCCATCGACCACAGGGATTTCAGTGTGAGTGGCAGCTGTTAACATTACACTACAGTCCATGCCAGCAACAAACACCAGTTTAAAATGACTGTTTTGTGTCCAGGTATCCCCCCTGATCAACAGCGTGTCAGACTAAAGCATCCAGAAGGGTATGTTAGACCCCCACAGTGCTGAACTATCACTGATGTTATAGTGCTGAGAGGTGTTTTAGCAACAAACCTTTTTGTTCTTTCTTTCTTTAGGGTCCACCCTCCACCTGGTCCTGTGTCTGACTCATCATCGAGCCCTCAGTGTGACAGCTGGTTCAGAAGTAAAACTGTGACAAGATGGTACGTATACAAACCCAGTACGATGTCATAATAGTGAGGCTGAATTCAGAGACAGGCGAAAGAGCCAGCATAAGAAACATTTATACATTTCTTGGTAAAGTTTGCTAAATGTAAAATATTTTGTGAGTTAAATTCAGTTACAACCGCTTTCTTCCACTTTGGTGTGAAGCTGCCCAACCTGGTGGTTCTCAGACTGTGGGATGAGTTGCAGCTGGTAAAGGTGGAGCTAACTGTATCTACTTTATATTCTGCCGGATGGCCTCACACAAAACGCATCATCTATGGGCCACTTCTATGGGCTCTACATTCTGATAGCTTCTTGGGCCCCTCTCACCTTAGGTCCCTGTATAATAACTCCGCTTTTCCCCTCTTTCTGACACCCCTTCCTTTATCTAAAATATTACAACAACATTTATTAGTCTGTTATTTTTTGTAATAGTATTTTTAATCTGTAAAGAAACTACAGCAGCCAGATAAATCAATGTCCTCAGTTCAGAGATAAAACCCACAAATATGAAGTCCTAATCCATTATTCCTAGCTGCAATATTCAGGCAACCGGCCTAATATTTTCAAAGTAAATGCCGCGGCCCTGCGGGACACTCGTTTAAAAACATCGAGGGGGCGCCGAGAGGCAGGGGCTGGGGCAGACAGTAGCTCGCGTCCGGGCAGACTGTCGGCTCGATCCCTACGAGCTTCTTAACTGCAGCAATCAACATGATGAAGCATCTCACTAACAAATAATCATCTGTAAGCATCGCGATGCTTAATGATTTAATGATGTCTTTTTTTGATGATTTAGTTTCATGTTAATTATGTGCTGTCATGTAAGGTTGTTGATGTCTTTTGTCATGTTTGTTATGCTCTATGCAGCAGACTTGCCCTCCAATTGATTCTCGTAAAAGGATTTAAAGTGAACTCAGTCCAATAACAGGGCCTGTATTGTTATTTTTCATCACTTCCTCCCTGAGTCGTGGCCTGGTGTCCAAAGTAGGTTAAATTATAGTGACTGAAATAGCAAATATACAGTGGATGTAGAAAACCTAAGAAAACTTGGGCATGTTAGTCGGTTTGAAGAGACTGCTGCTGCTGGATTGGACCAATCATGACATCACAGCCTGCTCTCCCCATTCACCTGCCACTCAACAGAACCAGCATTAGACTGTGTAATGTCCTTTCGATCTGTGTAGGCCTGTGCTCTGTGTGGAGAAGTTAGGTTTAGATTAGAAACTTATGATTGGTACCTTAGTTTGTAAACACTTTGTAAATAGATCAATGTACATATGTATGTTTCATACTATGGTAGCAATAAAGTTTACAAACACGATGACAAGAACAATATAAGAATGAAGTACATCACAATGAGTGACTGCATTTGCTTTTATTTCCATCCCTCATGACAGCAGCTCAAAGTTTGAGACAGAGCTGTCATGAATATCAACAACCGTCTTTAAAATAAAACAATAAGGCTTAAAAAAAATACAAACATAGCGTCACAGACTGTTCAACAAAACAGTGTGTGTTTAAAGACTCTGTGAAGGCGTTTGGCATATTGTCCACAGCTAAAGGTAACGTGCTGAAAATGACAGAAGGCAGAAATATGTGATGTCCTTGAATGCGTCTCTAACAAATAAGTCTGGTTATGAGATGATGCACAGTTGAACTCCATTAAACCTTATCTGTAATACTAAATGATTTTATTTCTGCTGTTTACTAGACAGTTAACATTACTTTTCATATCATGTCCAAAATACTTACTTATCCTACATGTATTTATTTGATGCATCTTACCGACTAAACTGTGTGCACTGGTTAATGTAACTTATCTTAGACTTAAAGCTTAAATTAAGATAACGACCTTATTGTGACTGTTGTTAATATTTGATCGTGTCAATATTCATATATCTCATTATTAAGTGTAAGTTGTGTCCATGCCTTACTATAATATAAAACTCAATTTGTGTGCTATTGTACTGATGATAATAATGATGTTGTACGCAGGCTGTTAAATAGGCAAGTCTCTTAATTTTTTTTTTTTTTTTACTGTGTGCAGTTTTTATTTACATTCACTTTCCTCTGAATAAACTGTCACTGTTCCGTGTTTTCATGGACTCATTGAATTGTAAAAACTTTACCTTTCAGTTGAAAATAAATAAACAAGGCCTCTTATCGCTCATCTTGACACTGCATCGTCATTTTGTGTACAAAAGTCTTTCCAAAAACTACAAGCACCAATATTTATTGTCTAGCACTGTGAAGCACTTACCTTAAAGTTGGATTATTGCATTGAACGTTACCCTTGAAAGCATCATGAAGCGTTACATTAGACTGGACAAGCATGTTTTTGCTGCAGCTTAGGCCAACACCTACAGTAAGTTGTGGAGTACAGCACAGCATGGAGAAACCTTCCTGCAGCCGAGGTGGCTCTTGTGCTTGAAGAGGACAGGGACCAGCTCCTTCTTGTTTATGTTTACTCCTCGCTGCAGCGACCACGACAAATCTAACCCTGTCATCCTTTGTCTCTTTTTGGTTGCTTCTTTCCTCAAATTTTTCTTATTTGTCGATGAGTTTCACCAGGCTCTGGCGGAGGTCATTGAGGTCAAAGATCTTGATGTCCAGAATTTCGATGGCCCTCTGGATTTCAGAGTCCATGCGATCCCGGTCCTCCAAAGAGTTATTCAGGTTCTGCTCTGAGTTCTGGATGCGACGCTCCAACTCTGAGTTACGCATCTCCATCTCCTGCAGAGAAGAGGAGGCAAAGGAAATGAGAAAAACAAATGCTGCTGTCACTATCAAGCTCGCCACGGCGTTGAATCATCCCTCTCCTACCCGTAATCTGCGGATGGCCTCATCTCTATCGTGTTCCATCTCGTGGTAGTCTGCTTTCTTGCTCTGCAAAATGTGGATTTCCTGGAAGCGAACGAGAGCTTCACTTGAGTTTGAGTAACTTTATCACTCATCAGTACTTGTGATGAACATCGCAGCTTCCCACCTCTTTCTTCAGCTCATGATAGAACGGTTAAACAAGCACCAACCTCATCTTTGGCCTTCAGCAGTGACTCCAGCTCCTCCAGGGACTGTGTCAGCTCGTCCTTCAGCAGGTCACTGGGGCCGTGGCCTCCGTGGGCCTCTAATTCAGCCACCTTAAAGCATACCAACACACAGAATTTAAATGTATTTATGTGGGACTCAATCAAACGAGTGGATGTTCACTCTCTCATATTCCTGGAGCATTCATTATTCCTTAAAATGTACACCATATAGGCCATTATTACCTATCAGGGTCTACATACATGGTTACAAAGGTTCAGTAAATGGTAGATGAGATGCCAGACAAGTGAATTTGCCTTTGGGGATCAATAAAGTTATTGTTATTGATATAGAGAACCTGTAAACTCTGAATGGTTGTGCACATAGTAACTTTATACTCTCAGGAAGGCTCCTGTTTACTGTATGTTTTGTACCACAGAATTTTAATAAACTTTTATATATCTCCAAGAAAGATAGAAAATCAGCTCTACAGCTCTGGGAAAAATTAAGAGACCACTGCAAAAAAAAAAAAAAAAAAGCTCTTCTGTGGTTCTTCTACTTACAGGTTTGTGTTTTTGTGTTTCTGTTAAATGAACTGTTGTTTTGTTGTAAAAAACATTTCTCCAAACTTGTACATAAAATATTCTAATTTGCAGAAAATGACGACTGATTAAGATAACACAAAGATGCAAGGAAACAAGTTCATGTTCATTTTTAAACAACCAAATAATGACTCAGTTAGGAATAGTTCAGAAATCAATATTTGGTGGAGCAACCTGGTTTTTAATTACAGCTTTCATGTTTCTTGGAAGACTTTCACATTGCTGTTGTGCGAAGCTCTGCCACTCTTAGCACAAAAATTCAAGCAGCTCGGCTTTGTTCGATGGCTTGTGACCATCCAACATTCTCTTCATCACATTCAGGAGGTTTTCAGTAAGGTTCTGGGTTAGGCTGGACATGACATGAAGAGAGAGGCTGAAGAGAGTTTTTAATCACACATATTTTGTATTATACGTATTGTTTATTATATTTTTATTCTTACTGCCTATTTTTTTATCTTATTCTAGTTAAGTCTTTTACTTATTTTTATTCTAGTTCTGTGTTAATTGTTCTGCACCAAAATCACCAAAACAAATTCTTTGTATGTGTAAACCTACTTGGCAATAAACCCCGATTCTGATTCTGATACAAGGAACATTTGGAGTCTCTTTCCGGAGCTGTGTATAAAAAGCAGCCATGACCAACAGTACAATACAAATAGATCAAATGAATACATCTTGAATGGACATTAAGTGGAATATCTCTCACTGTTAGATCATCCAATCTAATTTAATTTTTTTTTAACAATTCCTCAAAATTCCCAAATTGTTTTCAGGGTGTCTAATGTTGTAATGTTCTTACACACCTGATTAAGAGCATGTAATATCAAATTTGGGCAAAACAATCACATAATTAAAAATGCTGTAAGTCTGTAAAAGTTTCTTATAGACAATATGAAAGAGGACCAATCAACAAAGCTTATTTTAATTTTATCTGAACTTTTTTTTCCAACTGTGCGAGCTAAGACATCCCAAAAACTTTATCAACAATAGTATTCAGGAACCGGCAGATATGCAAGTCATGTCACCACTCCCAGGTAAACAGGCCCGTCACCTGGGCCCCATGAATCAAACAACTTTTAAAAAGCCCCGGGTCAGGCGGAGACAGGCTGGAGTATTTTAGACCATGCATGGTTGACACTTCACTTGGAGGAACGGTAGAAAGAAGAAGCAGAAGAAAAAAAGACAGAAACTAGTGGATGCCAGCTCCCTCTGGTGATTTTTCATTTCTTCCTAACTGGGGCATCGAAAGTAGGATATAGCTGTCCTACAAACCCTCCTCCCTCTCACACCACCCGAGAGACGTGAACCATTTTCAGCCACCTGGTCCCCTTCCTCAGATAGAGGGGACACGCTCGGTCCAGAGGAGAGAGAGACAAATTAATGTGTTGATGTGGACCAAAACAGTGAAAAGTGCCTCTAAATACCAGGCGGGTGGTGGAGAATTAAGAAGTAGTGATCGATACTGTAAAGTCGGGCTATAATGGAAAAGGATCAAGGTATTAAAGTGTAGAATCAGAGAGGTTTGTAATTGTCAGCCTGAGGCGAGGGCGCTCCCGCAGGAATCAGCCTCCAGCAAATACCTTTTATTGATGAGTGACGACAAAGGTGAGGGGCAGAGACGTCTGCATTTACTGGAACCTGAGAGTGTAAAACCCTCCCGAGGCCGAAAGTATTTACACCAAGCTGCCTTGTGGTAAAATGTGACATTGGCGTGTGTATGGTGAACCAGTTCAACCATCAGAAAACACCTGATTAAAGCAAGGCCAGATGTGTTACCGGCCATTTTTCTAAGAAAGTACTTTCAAAGCAAAGGAAACTAAGAGTCTGAAAACAACGAGAACAACTGAAGGCTGGCTGGACGTGTGTGTAAACTCCAGAGGAGATGAAACTCCTTATGTGTCGGGAAATTTCGTTGGAAGTGTTTCACTGGTTTCTTCATTACGCCGAAGCAGAAAGCACATTTTTTTTGGAGACGATGCCGAGTGTTGAAGACTGGATTTCAGGAAGCCAGCCTCTAGCGTATGTGTGCAGTGAGACCCTTTTTGGGTAGGGTTTCAAAAAGCACTTAACAGCATAATTAACACTGACCTGCCTCTGCAATGTACCACATTGTTCTTAGGAGATTTTCAGGCAACCCGTAATGATGAATACACGTTTGGCATTTTGATATCTGCTCGTAAAAAAGCACTCGGCTCTGGTTACTTCTTGAATCCCCACAATTCAGAAAGATGTGTTTATTAAAGTCTGGATCATGTGGGTCAAATATGTAAGGCCCTGTAAGAGAGATTTTGTGGAGGTATCCAACAGATGACTGTAATGCAGTCTTATCTCAGCAAACATCATTTAATCTCTCTTGTCTTTCCCTAACAAACCTTCCATTACTCTTGTGTCCACACTTTATTTCTCCCGGGATGTATTTAGTTCAAAATTCTAAGTAAAATAGTCTTTAGTAAAATAAAGAATAAAAAATAAGCAGCATGACCTCCATCAGCAGAGACAGACTCGTCTGGTACTGAAGGCAGCATAGTGACAGAGTGTCGTCACCTTGCTCTGGTTTAAAAAACAATCACAGTGTCAGAGTGTCACAGTTCCAGAATTGATAATTAGGTGCGACCTTAAACATCAGCTTATGCCCTGTGGGTTACTATAAACAAACACTTGGGTGCACAAGAAGGCCAAAGGACTTTAGAGAACTAATTTCAGTGTTTGACTCAATGATGCATGAAGGTCTTCTGGCCTGATGTAGCTTTTTCACCAGTGGTGTCTGATCCGTTTCAAAACTCCCCATAACACACTTCATAACACATTAAATACATATTTGAGGTTGACTTTCTCACGAAGCCCGTCGTGTAACAGCTAACCCATTCATCAACCACCCACCTGAATCACTAATGGCAGGATGTATACTTCCTGTATGCAGAACTACTAAGTCTACTATGTTGAAGGCTCAGCTCATTTTACTCTACGTCTGATTGGCTCGTACTTGTTGCCCGTGATGGTTAGGGTTGGTTAGTTTTAGGATGACGAGTGAGATTAGTTATAATATCAGGAAAAACCAATAAGAGGTAGATCAGGCCGAGTCGTGCCTTTACTATAGTGGGAAAAATGTTTCCTGGACAGGGCGCCGGTTTATGACTTTAGGGCAATTTAGAGTTTACAGTTCAGCTCTAATCCAGTCAATCATTTAAAACTGATCACTATCAATGAAAAAAGGAGTGGTTTTTGATGTGTAAGTCTGATACTCAGTTACTTAGGCAACCTTTATTGTAACAAAAGTGTATGTTTCCCAGGCAATTTTAAAGTTTAGCCTTTGGTTATAATGCGTACACAAAAACCTTTGTTTTAAGTATTTAAAGTATTTTAAGTAATAATAATAATAATAATGCATTTTATTTGTATAGCGCTTTTCATGGTACTCAAAGTCTCTTTACATAATTAAAAACAAACTAAAGAAACAAAATAAGAACATAAAAAAGAAACACAAAAAGAGGAACTATGAGAAAAAAATCTGCATAAGTATAATTTACAAACTGATTTTTTTTAAAAGTCACCTTCATTCTGCTGTTCAAAGACAAAAATGACACTCCATCCATGCAGTTATTTAAATTAAACATATTAAATATGTTACCATATACTGTATGTTCAGTTATATGGGTGGGGATCACAGGGTAACTCACGCCGTGATACGATGTGCGATACGATGTGCGATACGATGTGCGATACGTGGCCCATGACAACGATAATATCACGATGCAGCGATTCTGCAATAACTGATATACTGCAAAGAGAATCATATAATGATAAATCACAATATCTGATTAACTGAAAAATACAAAATGCCCCTAAAAGGTGAAGTAGAGGATTAATGTATTCACTCACTGCAGTTTGGTGTCAGTTTCACAGACTGAATCAACGTACGTGTTTTCAGTCTGTTCATGTTACCCTCATGACTGTCATAAGCGCCACCGCAAGGAGTCATGAAGCAGTGACGAGGTGAGTCAAAATCGCAGGGAAATCTGTTTAGAGCGTCATATATTTGTAAATTAAAATAATGATATTTGGCATCAGCTTATCAATAATTGTATTCCACGATTCAGGACGACGATATATTGCCATACCAATAATTTGTCCCACCCCTGTTCAATTACTTTAAAGTTTAGAAGTAGGAGTGTGTTGGGAAGAAGTGAAGACTCTGCAGCCGCTGTGGTATAACCTGAGGCTTGTGTTTGGGCACATGAAAAAATGCTATATAATAACTCTATAATAGGTTTAGTGATTAAATAATGTCTGACTCAATGTTTAGTGTAAGTGCACTTCAGCAGAGCATCTCCATAGTTCCCTCTGCACCTGAGCATCAGGGGCTGAACACTGCAGAGGCTCACCTGGTCTCTGAGTCTCTCCGTCTCCTCCTGATACGCTGCCAGCTGCTTCTTCCACTGCTCCACATTAGCATTAGCCTCATGCAGAGCTGCCACCAGTTTGGAGTTACTGTCCTGCAGAGTGAAGAGCTCGGCCTCCAGGTTCATCTCACAAATAGACCTGAAAGACACAAACACAGCTCAGTGAGACTTACTCTATATGACAGTATGGCTAATATGGCACATAATTGATCATGTGACATGTTTGAACGCTCAAGAACGGACCTTCAGGGGAAATTTGTCCACGATCAACTGACCTAACATGCATGTCTTTGGACTGTGGGAGAGAACAAACTCCACACAGAAAGGCCTCCTACGTCCGAACCGTCCAAAGCTAGTCACCGCACCACCGTGCCACTCCTATATAAGTCATATAGAGCATCTTCTCCTGAATACTCGAGCTTCTGTGTAACAACCACAACTTACTGCTGCTCGGAACATCATGTAACACTGTTGGCCTGGTTAACACAAACAGCAAGCCACTATAGCAGCATTAAGGAGGCTATAACAAGGACTGCAGCCTGCAGCAGAACACCTACTGCCCAGACTGAAGGTCATTTCACAGGTTTATAACAAAGCAAAGATACACTCATTTAAATGCCAAGAGAGCAAACAACTAGACCACACTGTGCCCACAGTAATCCTCTGATACTGGACGACTTTTATTAAGTCATTCATCAAAAAACTGAGTGTGACATTGAAAGAGATGCAAGTTAGACAGCTGACATGGCACCTGTCTGCCACTTGACTCTATACATTACATACATACATACATATGAAATAATTTAATATGATCATGTAAATCGGTTATGTGCTAATCTTTACAAAGGATCAGTCATATTCTCTCTTCATCCCTTTCGCTCTGTCTCTGTATATCCACAAAGCTTGAGGTTGTCCCATAGCAACAGTTTAGCATGGTAACCATTCGGCAGCAGCTTTCTGTCGTAATAATTGGACTGTAGGATATAAAAGCATCGTGGGCGGCTCAAAGGACTGAATGAGGAGATGTGCACAAGCCCTATTTGATGTTATTTATTAGTGGCCTCTTCGTCAATGGACTCTTTGTTTTCTAGAATGCTTAACAAATCGAATGACGTGAATCTGTAATTAACCCAAGACATAAAAGTCATGTTAACACTCAGTGAACGCTGTTAAAGGTAATGGATTACCTGCTCGAAGGTAATTAATAGTCTGGATCCAGTGAAATCTGTATAAACCTCATGAAGAAGCTGATATTGTTGGATATTGTGTCTGAAATCGATGTATCAACTTAAGGATGAATCATTTGTGTTAAGCAGGCAGGGTACATGCAAGAGTAGTAAAATGATGTGTAATAAATTGCCGTTAATATGATTCTGACCTGACAAGAAATCACATCAGCCTCCTTTTCTTTTTAAAGATTCTTTTTTGCCTTCATTAGGTGGGACAGGTGGAGAAAAGAGCAGAGTGGGGGATGACACGCGGCAAAGGGCCGAGGGCGAGAGTCGAGCCTGCGGTCGCCGCATTGAGAACTGTGGCCTCCGCGCATGGGACGCCTGCTCTACCAACTGAGCCAAACCAGCACCCACACAATTAGTTTTGATGACAAAATAATTACCATGGTCGACTTCTTTTCGGAGGTAATACACTCCTTTTCTTTATTTCCAAAGTTTGGTTGAGAAGATTAATTTCACACTACTTTAATATGGACCTGGAGCCAGAAGACGGTTAGCTAGCTTAGCGCAGTAGAAAGACTAGCATAAAGGCTCTGCCCAAAAGGAATAAACATACACAAAGCAACCCCCTTTATGCGTTATAAAACAACAAAATGTAATTTTTACTCTTCCTTTTTAGTATAGAAAAAAATAAAATACATACTATGTTAACTAGTAATCTTTAGAGCTGATTTTAGGTGAATGTGTTACCTATGCTAGCTGTTTCCAGTCTCCATGCTGAGCTAAGCTAACCAGCTGCTCATTGTAGCTTTTGTATTTAGATTATAGGCATACGAGTGGGTTCAATCTTCTCATCTAACTCTCGGCAAGAAAGCAAATAAAATGTCAAAGTTGAATGACAAAACAAAAAAAATACAATTTTTGTGGCACCGGTTTAGCTCAGCGGTTACATTGTGCGTCCCATAAACGCAGGCCACAGTCCTCGATGTGACGGCCCTGGGTTCGACTCCCACCCTCGGCCCCTTGCCGCATGTCATCCCCACCCTCTCTTGCCCTGTCTCCAACACTATCCACTGTCCTCTCTCTCTATAAAGGCATAAAGGTATAGCTACCCGGAGGTCTATTTACAGAACATTTTCCAGAGTTTGCAACGACATTGGAAGTTTGCTCAGTTGTCATTGAGGTGGTTTTAACCTGTTTTCATTTCAGTGAAATGTTGTACTTTAGTCCAGTCTGCTATTATATTCATTTAACATTTAATAAGAATTTAATTTGTCACTATAATTGCTTGTTCGTGAGTCAGATCAGGATCTGCTCCAAACATGTTAATCAGGTCTTTCTTGGCCTTCGTTTCACCCTTTCACCAACTTCCATGTAAATCAGGCTGGTAGTTTTCATACTTCACACAAACAAAAGAAACTGTGAAAACTTTGAACTTTTTAAACTAGTTTCAAATGAGTCGCCAAGCTTGAACTTTGTGCGCAGCAGAGCAGAAAAGAGAGAAATTTGGGGTCTTCACGGCGAGATTTTCAAAGAGTCAGCCGACACACAGATTCTTCACACGCCCACAGAACACACATCTCACAAAGGGAGTCTTATCACAGTGTCTGTTTGAACAGAAGCGGAGATTGGACTCAGAAAAAAGGAGAAGAAACTGTTCACGGTCCCTTCAGTTTCCATTGTTAATGTTTGTGTGTGTGTGCATAACTCAGTTACCCTTCAGAGAGCATCTTCTTAATGCGCTCCTTCTCAGAGGACAGGGTGATGTCGGCGCTCTGGCTGCGGAAAAGCTTATCTTCTGGTCCGTTTACACACATCACAGGTGGAGACTGGAGTTCATCCGAGAGGTCCTGAGAAACACATGAGTAAATGGACTCCCCTAATAACAAACACTGCATCTCAACATAGGATTATTTAGGGAGAAGAGGGTTCTCATCAAACTCAAGAAAGACAACACAAAACTAAAGCAATGACTCCTGGTGATGTGAGCTTTGTTCTTGAGACGGTTATGGTGTCTGTTTTTGTCAGGTACAATAGGAGCACGGCAGGTATCAATAAATTAAAAATTCAGGGACAGACAGGAAGGAAATAAAAGATGTTCAGGGTGTATTTGGACACTCTCTGAGACAGCTTTTCACTGTGCTGACTTAAACTTGGATTGGAAATAAGAAGTGAAAGCAACAGAAGACTCACCTGTGAGAACTACAGAGGAAATCCACCCGGAGGAACAAAACAGACAAAGAAACATGTCATCAAAGAGCTCCTCATTCATCATGACCTTTTTCTAAATATCACCACCACATGCACACTTAGCTGTGTGATCAGTTATGCAGCGCGGCACTACTTAGCAAGAATCAAGTACAATTAATTGACGCAGTTGGCAATTTTCTGGAGCTTTGGCTCCTCCAATGTGTTCATTAAATCGATAAAGACGCAGAGTGAGAGACATCACTTGGAATCTGTTGAGCCGTGGAATTAAAAAGGAAATGGGCATGTTCCTCATGGCCAAGCAGATGTAACTGATGGGTAATTATTCTCTATTGATCAGAAAAGCCCTGAGCTGACTACATTTTCATCATTAGTGTTAAAGTCAGGAGCAGGGGGGAGAAAATGCGGCTTTGGTTCACTGCTGAGCGGCATGGGATAATTTTACCACCGCCCTACTTTTCCTTCTCTTCCCTCCGAGACAAGTGACCCAGCTCATCTTTCTTTCTCTCTTTCCTTCCTCCTTTTTATTTAATCACAGCGGTGCTGTCTAATAGCTGAGCTGCAGGTGCGTTTGTCTAACCTTGGCCTGTGCTCAAAGTCTTTCCTCAATCCTAAAATGCCATAAATGCATCACTGGATGATTTTCTGTTGATCCTGACATTTACGCTTTTTGTCTGGTACCTGCAGAGACTCGCTCCACTTTCATCTGGACATCCTCTAAAGCTCACCTGAGGAGCAGCGATGCTAAGCGCTGTGTTGGCCAGTTCCTTATCTTGCGACTTCTCCCGAGCCAGGCGAGCTGCATCTTTCACCTCCTTAAACTTCTCTGAAAACTTTTCAAAATAAGACGAGCGGTAAACTGTTACAGGCGATGAAACAATAACGCAGTGCTCTAAAGTGTGATATCCTAAAGTATTCATAAGTGCTTTAAACTTTGTTGATTTTGGTTAGTTTACCTGGTGCAGCTGCTGCTCTGTAGCAAAACCAAGACCATACACCGTGTTAGCCCTGCTGTCTGCCCACTGTCCAAACTTCTGGGACGTCTTGGTAAATGTCATGCTGGGTGTAACAGTGCAGTTGATGATCGCCTGCAAATGCAGAGAGGACAAAGATGGTCAGACAGGTGTACGTCACTTTGACAAAGCAGACAGTTTATTGAAAGTTTTAAATGAATAATTAGTGTTAATAGAGGAGATATTTTGTAATGCCCATCTAAATACCCTCATCTTTCATCTTGTTTTTAGCAGTTGAATAAAACTCTTCATCGTGAGTAAACTTGTCCTAGTGGCCGTAAACTACATGAGCATAAAAAAACCCCTCCACCTCTCCGTATCACTCTGCTAAGCCCCTCCCACCAAATAACGCACCAAACATGCACGCGCATTTTGCTGGGCTTGAGCCGGAAAGTCAAGGTTGCCAACTGTTGCCAACGGAAACTGTCAGTTCCACTGCTAGTTACTCAGGGGTAAGCGACAAGTTACTAATGTGAGTACTCAATTATGGCACAAATAACGCATCTACATTGAAATTATATTTAACGTCATTTTTTCTGTAGTTCGTCTCAGTATTTATGGACACTAACAGAGATGTTAGTAACAATGTAACAAACTAACTGTCGCTAATGGCTTAGTGTAACTTGTCAGTGTAACTGCCACAAGTATTGATGAATACTAGCTAAAGTTAAAGATATAATCTCTAAAATTTGGCGGACCTTATGGCGATAAACGATAATTGTGGGAGTACAGTTCCCAATTTAACGTCAACGGTTGGGTTACGGTTGTAACTCTTCATTTTCCTCGCTGACGGTCGCTTTCCTTTTTAGACTGTTTGCTTCATCTGAGCGTCAAATTTGTTTCTTTTTCTTTGGATTTTCACTTATTGTTGAAGTTGTGTCTGTAGTCATCCATCTTTTCTTTGTTTGTTCAGCCATAGTAGATTACTGTTTACTCGCAGCACTTGCAGAGACCGGAAAAGCAGCCGCTTAGCTCCACCTACCCTCTCTGGCAGACCAACCACTGCTGGGCGATGGAAAACGCGTCACTAACTGGACGCCGCTTGGGATTTTTTCTGTCACCACGGACAACCAATTCCATAATAATACTATATACTGCAAATGCAAAGGCTTTCATAAGTGGGCTCAATCACCATTGTGTTACCTCATTCGGTGATAGATAGTGACTTAACAGACATTTATTTACATGAAAATCTTCGAGACTATTTCTTTAAAGTAGCCAATTTTGAAGTTTAGTTGTTAAATAGGGTATTTATTTCAGGCGTTCTGTGGTTTTTGTGCCTGAATATCCTGCTCCTGGAGGCCAGCGCTGTGGTCGTCAAAGCCGGAGATCTTTTTGTGTTTTTGTTTTACATTGTTAAAATTGTGAGTTTGCAGCAGGAAATTACTGAAATCACTGCTGAGAAGTTCTATTATTAATTATTAATTTTATGTGGTCATTTAAACAAAGAACTTACATAAGCCTCATGAATATCTGCTTAACATCACCTTTCACACGATTTTTACATGTGTGACGCATTAACTCCTCTCCTGGCACTCAGCTATTTTTAAGCCCTTTCTCTCTGTGTTTCTTCTTCAGATGACGTAGATCTGAATACGATCAAAAGCCCAGAGCTCTGCCACATCACAGGAGTTTATTGTTCAAAGTAAAATCAGAGCACAGACAGATTTAAATCATATTACTCTCAGAGTGGGGACAGCAGAAAAGATACAGAAACACAGCCCATCCACAAGGTTTGTGACCCCTCTCAGCCGAAGCCACATCTTTCCCCCTGAGCATATGAGGAATAAATATTAGACCAGCCCTATTTATAAACCTTTTTACGTCATCTCCGGCTTTACAATAATGCAACTGATTTAAATCCCAGTATTGCGGGCGATGGCAGCTTAGCAGGAAGTGTCTTGGACCTTTTTTCCCCGTCCAACAAACGATTACATGAACGCTGAAGTCTGCATTTCTGCGTCAACATGTTTGACATAACATGTTGGACAGTGAACGCAGCACCGAAGATTAGTCAGGAGCCAGACACCAGGCCTGGCAGGATCGGGCCTCTGACTGACCAACTGCCACCTCGCACAGCCTTCTGGGAGGAAGAAATGTGGGTCAAACCAGAGGTGGTAAGAGGAGATCAAATAGACCCCAAGCCCCCTCCCCCTCCCCAGTGACGGATGTGGTCCCCTTCTCATAATCTAAATCCACGAGGCTGCGAGAAACATGCTCTGGCTCTTAAGTATCGAGTCCTATCATCTAGAAGATCAACATAACAATAAAGCCTCTTTGGATCCCAAAGCCTGATCTACATAATCATTATGATTACCATTTTGCTCACCCTCACCTTGGTTCCACCGACGCTGATGATGCGGTACACGTTACGGTTAGCATCATAGAAGAAGGACACGGTGACGGCATGCTTGCTAGCGGGGATCCAGTTCCTCTTGGTGGCAGGGTCGATTTGGAAAACATGGGCCCGGGCGCTGAAGATCGGCTGCTCCCTGGAGGAGGGAACACAGGGTTGATGATGAAATACTTCACTGTATACATCTGATTAAAGGGCAGGAAGTTCTGGACATAAGAATGTTAAAAACAAGACATTTTCCATGGAGTCAGTGTGTTTCGCTTCATGACCTGAGCATCAAAACATTTCCTCTGTTAAACCCCTTTGTCGCACAGCTGTGACTCTCTTGCTTGAAAAGGAAACCCTTCGTTAATTGCTGGTACTTCTACACGTATCTGTCTGCCGTCTGGGGAGCAGATGTTTGAATCATCCTCTGGCTTTCTCCCACACTTCTCCCTGCGTCACTCAGTCACCAGTCATACAGGGCTGTGATTTAACTGGCAAATGATGTTTGACTGAAAACTCTCTGAACCCTCTCCCACGCCGGGCAACCTCCACGCTCTGCCCTGATCCTGCCAGTATTTACAGAGTTGTATCCTGGATACGAGGTAAATATATCAAAGCAACAAAGTCACCAGTGAGAGGTGGTTTGACCACTGTCATGTGGTGTGAGCAGCAAGACTGCTTCAGGTCTTTCTCTCTTTTTAGCTTGTTTCTCTTTAGCCAGTGTCCATTCTAGAAATGTACAGCACTGTACTGCACTACTTGCTAACGTTCCTGTTCAAACAAAGCTCAAAGGTAAAGACACAGACTTTACAAAGTCAGTCTATAGTCCTACTGTGAGCGGTGCTAATCTGCTCGGAATGACTCACATGTTAAAGTGTAACAGGTATCATGTTTACCATGTTCCCCATCTCACTGCTTCATGTTCGCATTAATCTCCATTTACACATTCTGCATAAAAGAGCAGGTCCGGATTTTGGTATGGGAAGTGTTCTGGTTTCCGTTTGTAGTGCATTTGTTTTCAAGTCGTGTTGACCAACCACTTATCAGCAGGCTTTGGTTGCATGCAGGACAAACAGTCCGTGTGGAGAGCAAAATGGGTGGAATGCAATCCATTGTAATGCGATCTTGGACCTGACAATGGCTTTTTATAAACTAATGATTAAGCTCTGTGGTTAATTTCAGCTAACAATCCGTTCTGATCCCAACTCCAACGCCATTCTTGCTTCTCAAGTTCCTACTTATAATACAAAACAAGTAAAAGAAAGTCTTGGCCAGAAGTCCTTTCTCGCTAAACTCTCTACACAAGAAGCGCTGTAAAATTGGCTGTCACTCCCAGAGGCTTTATTGTCAGCAGACAACAGCAGATGGGTTCTGAGTTTGTGTTAGTTTTAAATAATTAGCACTAATAACAAAGAACAGCTGAAGCTGATGGGACTGATTTGCAAGTATTTGGTCCTTGACGAGAGCAACATTTTGACCTGCTGGTGGTGTTCAAGGAAACATCAGGGGCTCACCAAAGTTTGTAGGATTAATCCTTTAATGACCAAGAATGGCTGTACCAAGATTCATGGGATTCCATGAAATAGATGATGAGACATCTGAGTGTGAATCAGAGCGGTGGAGTAACCAGTTGACAGACATTGCCTTCTTTAGAGCTAGGCCTCTAACGTAGCTAACAGCATGGGTGACTTACCGAAGAATAAATCACTGACAAGGTCACAGATCAATACCAATGTGACGGCTGAGTAACCTCAGTAAAATAAAATCTTAAGATTATCTCACCGTCCATCCCCTCATACAAAATGTGGCACACAGGGAAGTCCAGAAAGACAAGACAAGAAGTTTGATTTGCTTTTGGCCAGACAATACCAACACTGATTACAGTCTCACAAATAAAACTAAGATGTTTCTGTTCATCACTCTGTTGCTTAGCTGCTAAAATTCATCTCATCAAAATGTTGCCTGAAAGAGGAGCCAAATAATTAAATGGTAAAATCCAGGACACTTCTTCTTCTATGCAGTATTGTAAATGGCAGAAGCTGTTCCCAATAGATCTGTATTATTTTGGCCAGACATTTCACATTTATATCTGACCCCATTAGTGACACACAAATCCAGTAATGGTCTCTCTGTGTTTCTCACCATAAAAGATAAAAAAGAGACATTATATGGAGTTGCACATACACTGGGCTTCAAGGACGGTCTGTATAGATGTTGATATGAACAGTGGCATTTGGATGGCCTACCCACTCAAGTCTGGTAATAACCCGAGCTGTAATTCTCCTTCTCATCTCGCAGTAATCCCCCCTCTGTTGTCATTGCATCTCATGCTGCAACCCCTGATACACTGATCTGAGGACAGGACCTCGCTGGGAGTGAGATTTGTGCTCTGGCTTTCTGGTGATATAAATTCATCTCTTACATAAGAAGAATCAGATGTAGACTTTGGGTTATGCAGCTGTCCTGACTTGAGAGCTTTTGTTGGAATTGATTTTGTTTTTGTGATGCTGTTGAAGAAGATGGCAAGGTGATATACAGTTCCTTCATTAGGCCACAAAAAGGAACTTAAAGCCACATAAACTATCTTGAAGCAACATTAAAACTCATAATTAGTCTGGAGCCTCTCAGTTCATTTTTAGTTTCTGTTGAAATGTAATGTAATTTCCTTTAACAGGCGCAGACCAAAATGCCTCTGGACGCTACAACCAATCAGCGCAACACAACGTCAAATGTAGCAGTATGCTGCTAGGCTAGGTAGCTAGCACTAACATTCAATTCATTGGGCTTCCACCTCAACATTATACAGAGACGTTTGACATTATGATAATTAGCTAACGCTGTTCACACCGTTTTAACAAATAATAAAAGTCCAGATTGTTTAATTCTGATACAAAAGTTAACGTTCCACATCAGCGGCAGACATCTTTGTTTACAAAAATGGCTCAATAGCACTTAAACATGTCCTATATCAGATCAATAGTTTTGATCGGCCCGGTTGGAGTCATGCTGGATAAAACTGGTCTGAACGGGAGGTGGACCAGGTGTCTGGCACATCTATCTGATTCCCAGGTTAGGTCTTGCATGAGACCACAACAATCTCAATGAAAACAGCAGGTTGAGAAATCCTGACTTTTACTCCTGAGTATAAGCCAAGCTTCAAATTTCCTCTATTCCCATGATGCAATTCAACTCAATTGACTTACATACACTCATCTTTGAAACTCCATGACCTTGCTTTGTTAAAAAAATACTTTTCTGGCAACAAGTAGCATAAATCAAAATACCTCTGGTGACATTAGCAAGTATATTTATTTGGTTGCCATTGTTTGAGATCTGCTGCGATGTATTTGCATGATGTCAAATGACTGTGCTGTAAGATGCTTGTGGGTTTATATCCTAATGTTGAAACGATCAAACTATTTAAGAATGAATGAATTGATATCATTGGTGCTCCAACAAACAATTTCATTATCTATTGTGTTTTCTAAAGGAGTTTTGGTGTTTTAAAGGTAAAAAACAAGGTGATGTCTTCGGATTATTTGTGTTGCTGAGGCAACGGTCTGAAACAAAGTTATCCAGTTTATTATCATTTACGATTTAAGAGAAATAGCATCTCTCACATGTTTTTTGGGGCCCAACTACAACTAACGAGGTCAACTATTGTGATGCTCAACAACAAATGGGATTCACAATAATAGTGTCACTCTTTTCATCGAGCACTCTTATAACAGTGGAGAGGGGCTTCACTCTAAAGTAATCATGTTCCTGCCAAGCTTCAACCTTGCCTGAGGTTTTGTGCATCAGATGCCAAACATTCATTCAAGCGCCTGAGCTACGTGATCAGCTCCACTGCTACTCCTGACCGACCAGGAAAAACATGCAACTTCCCCCGGCAGAGTCAGGTGTAACAAGACTTTAAGTGCCTTTCAATACCCACTTCCACATTACTAAGTATGCCAGAAAAAGAATGTCCGACTACATCTGGTCACATTTTGCAGCAAACAAGCTAGCAGGCTTTGTCGGACTCACAGTCCTCTGTGTAGCTGAAGATGCGTAACTTCGACTGAGCTGCCGAGAGAGCACTGTCAGATGTGCTTCAGGCTGTGACGGATGTACAGATGTATGTACAGTATGTATAGTATGTTCAAACAGCAGTGTTAAGACGAAGAAGTATGTTATTGTTGTCTGCATACTTTATGCAAAGTACATGCTTTGTAAGTGCAGCTGCAGTATGTACTAACAATAAAATAAAAAGTATGGACCGCAGAGTATCTGTTTGAATGGAGGAGTGTTGGTTATAAGAATGTCTGTGTGTGTGTGTGTGTGTGTGTGTGTGTGTGTACTTGTACAGCCACCTTTGTGGGGACCATTGATTTTTCTACATTCTGTGTGAGGACATCCCTGGAAAGTGGGGACATTTTGACTGGTCCTCACTTTTCCACTGACCTTCATAGGTCTGTTTGATAATTCTGACTTAGTTTCAAGGTTCAGGTTAGGATTAGATTGTTGATAGGGTTTGGTAATAATTAGTGTCCTCACGTGTATAGAAGTACAAGTAGGTGTTTGTGACAATACTCAGGCCTTTCTGTATGTGAAGAATGTCCATGAGACACGCTCTGTTGGTGTTAAACAGTGTGTCTGTGTTCATGTTTCTCTGTGAGTACTCCCTCCTCTGACGGATGTTCAGCTACTCGACCTTCATCCTCAGCAGATGGATGTGGCCTACGGGGCTTAATGGGGGTTCTCTAAGCATTACAAAGCCTGGTACAGATTGGATGGAGGTCCGGGCTGCACCTCAGGATGAATAACCTCAGTAATTCCTACCACAATCTGACAACGTTCACAATCTGCATCAGTGGGTCTCCCCTGTCTCCGTCTGCTCCGCTCTATCTAAATCTTCTCTAAACAGATGTTCCACATTAGAGACAGATTTCTGAATGAATGCAAGGAAACCTGAGTCGCTATAATCCATCTATAAAAAGACAGCAGGGCAACAATATCGGATTCTCTTTTGTTATTATTACACACATATTTAAGAAATTACACAGAAGTTTTGCCTGCTACGATCCTCTATACAATCGCTCCTGGGTCCTTTTTTAATCACAACTGCAATAAAAGCATCCCAAGCAGAGTCATTACTAAGAATTATGGGTCAAATAATCTGAGACTCTGGGGCCACAAACACGAGAACAACATTAGAGGAGAATATCGCCTTAATTTAACGGATTCATCAACACTGAAGCGTTCCAGCTGAACCTGTGTTAGCACAGAGGGTGAAACAGAAAGCCACGAGATTTATCCAAATGTGCTGCACGGAAAAATACTTCAACTTTCTTTAAGCTAAGACAGACTTTCCCATGAGTTTCATTGTATATTTAAAATAAGCAGCTGGCCTCTATGGAAGCCCATTTCATATGTAATGTGAAAAAACTTATAATAAAAATATCCCCATGTAAGTAGAATTATGAGATGACTTTTTATCTTATAATTTCCACTTTTTTTTAATCTCATAACTAACTAACATTTATTGCAGAATGATCTGATAATCTATCTTATAATAATGACATATCTTAATTGTTTTTTTTTCCTCTCACACATTTTAAATTGCCATGATGATATTTTTATTATCAAGGCAAAGTATTATTTTTTCCTTCACTGATGGAAATGGCTTCCATAGCATGCTACAGGTACAAGAAATCAAATGTCATACAGGAAAAACATGAAGCTCCACGTGCTCTTACCTTTCTCTGTGGTGAGGAAACATCTTACAAGGTTACTGAGGCTCCTTTTCTACAAGAAGAGGGGATACAAGTTGAAGCAGTGCATCCATAAACCCAACAATAACTTGCTAGTTTTTTTTATTTAATTGATTCATATTTGACTTTGAGCTTAATTAAAAATCTATAAGCCCAGCCACACTTACCCCATGTCGGTTTTAACCCTTTGAGAGTCTGTGTAAATAATTATTCCGCGCTGGAGCTGCTGTTGCTCTCCTCTGTCTCCAGTCTGAGCCACCAGATGCTTTACTCCTGCTTCTTAATTCTCCAGGGGAGGTTTCACTGCAAGGCGCCACACACAGACTGCTGCAGGCGGCATGCACAGCTTCCGTACCGTCCGGTCCGGTCCTGTCCGGTCAGGTCCACCGGAGTCCGCCGATCACCTCTGCGGCGCCCGGAGAGTCACAGTCCGGCGGAGGCAGCGCTGCTGACCTCGGTGACCGCAGTCCGCTGTGTGTCCATCGTTTCTGAGCAGTGAAGACGAAGCTCTGTGTTTCCTTTGTCTCTTTGTTATAACCTCGTCCTGGTGGTCAGAGATCTCTGCTCCTCATACAGCCGGCTGCTCGCGTTCAACAGCCGGACACAGCCGACGGTAGAGTACCACCTGCTGGCTCCACAGGCTCCAAACACCCGCTACAGCTGCACGAGGCAGTGAGGCAGAGAAAGTGTGTCAGCCCGCCTGCAGCCAATGAGCCTGCATGTGTGTATACTGCAAACTGGATCTTATAGGTCTGCTGTGCGCTGCCAGTTTTAAGGCTTACTGAAATATCAACCCCGAGGGAGAAGTCATGACCTAAAAAGACTTACTAAGAGTCATGCTACAGAACCATTAGGACTACAGCTGCAATCAAATGTTTCATCTTTAAACAAGCAGCCCTGTCCTGACCTCCTGTGAGCTTTACATACTCAATGAATCCACCTGCACAGTGAGTGACAAGAGAAACACAGCAGTGAAGTCAAACTGAAGGAGCAACTTTAATTTTCCAAGAATAACAGGAGAATCTTTGTGAGCATAATTTCATAAATAGCAATCAGTGGGCAGAAAAACAAAATGGTGCAACCATGTGTGCAACACAAAACTTCTTCATTTTCAAACAGCAATAAACCAAACAAAGATTATCACATCAAGTTAAGAAGAGGAACACGAACAACTCAAAACTAGACATGCAGAACCAACATGTGCATGAATACAAAGGGGCTATCTATGACTTCATTTTCTTTAGACTCTTAATGCGTCAACGGATGGGTGCATGTAGTATTAATGGGGATCATATAGGATGTGACTAAGACATCAGAACTGATCATCTACAGATAACTCACACAGTAAGGAGGTATAAGTATTCATTTGATGTACATAATATGCACTACCTGTAGCAACAAAGTTGGGTAGTGATTCATTATTGGTGAGAATATGAACTCCATAAGGTTGCTAATTAGGGCTTGAGTGCTCTGTGCCACTGACAGCTTCAGTATCAAGTATTACTACAAGTTACTACATATTAATATTAGTGTTAGGTTAGAGGTGAGGCTGCTACGCTCATGAAAACAACTACTGTTCAATGACCTGTGCTTTAACAGTCTGTCATCTATTTAGATACTGGTAAACACTTCACAAGTATGTAGAATGAGAACTAACACATGCAGAGCCCTGAAACTAACACACAAAGTTTACTAGTGTTAATGTTTGTCTTTGACATAATTCACAACTAACTGTGACACAAGTTTCTACAAGTTCAAGACTTCAGGACAACAAACGACGACAAACAAGGGGAAGAACAAGTTGCATTCACTGGACTCAAGTCCAGCCTACATAAATGTTCCATTGGGGTCATCAAGACGTAATAATTTAAAGTCGTCTTTACGCCACATTTCTTAGTGCACTTTCAACATATAACATCTTCATTTTAATGACTGGGCTCCCCCACATGAAAATGATCTCTCACCAACTCTGACATGGTGACACGTTTCTTTTTAACACATTTTTAATTCACACAGGGCTTAAGAAGTTTTCATCCTCCCATGTAGAGAGTATCTGTATCAGATACTCCACAGCCATGAAAACTGAAGCTCATAACGTCTCCCATTAAAGGGGTCTTAAATTAAACATATATAATCTCATTGTTTGCATGTTTTTGACGCATGACTTTGGGGAAGGTTCTTTGGGAGTTACTGCCCTCTTCATTTGGCTTATTTGATGCATTTAGCGGTTTATGCTCATGACGATCCGTCTGCTAGCTTAAGTGGCTTCAGGATCAGCAGAAAACAAAGACGGCATCATTCAGTTGCAAGCTGGTTATGGTGTTCACTTTCACTACTAGAAAAGACACTAAAGAAGAAGAAAAACAGAATTGTCTCCCTATATTCAGATCTTTGGAGTCTACATCCTCAGATCTGGAGACAAAGATGTTTTTTCTTTCATGTTTCTATTTTTTTAAGAGCTAAGTCCACCACTTGTTCTTTGCAGACCACCTTGAGAAAGACGGCCAACTACACTAGCTTACATCACTGAAAACATCAATGAAAACAGCTTTTATTTTGAAAACTTTCCAACTCAAAGCTGAGAAAAAAAAGCGAATGATCCGTGGCTACGTAACTCCTCAAATTTCATATGAACTCTTTGAGTCACAACATCACAAGCACTTTTGAGTTCACTTGAAAAGCCACAGTGTTTTTTCACACTCTTCTCTCCTGGATGCTCAGATGTGATCAAATGCAGAGCCTTGATTCAAGCTTTGAGTTTAAAAAAGTTGCCATAACAACTGCTTCAAGAGTTGTGTCCCCTTTTGTTTTCCCTCTCTCTCTCTCTCCAAGTCACAGAAGACGTCCTGTTGAGTTAGCTTGGAGGACATTTGTGTGAGACACCTCTTCTCCATCTTTCTCAGCTGTTGGAGCAAGATTCCCAACCACACCACCTGGAGGTCCCCGAGGGTTCAGGGGCACACGAGGGACAAGGTGACAAAGTCGTCCCCTCTCCAGAATCGTTCGGACCTTCCACCCTTCCTCCTCGACCTGTCCGAGGTCTCGCCTCTCAGACTGCGCTGCTCCGACAACGACAGCTTTTCTCCTTCGCCATGTCTCCGCGTGCGAGCAGCAGTGCCTTCTCTCCTCCACCAGCCTCCCGCTCTCTCGACTCTTGCTCGCTTCCTGTCCAGCTCTACTCCCATTTTTTTGCTCTCACTCTTGTGATTGGTTGGTTTCTCACGGTCTCTCTCCTGTTACTTTCACACAGTGGTGCTTCGGTTGTAGCAGTGGAAAACGGGTATCCATGTTTGTTCTTTTTTGTTATTACCCAGATTAAAATACCAATGAACTAAGCTTCACACAGGCCTAGCTCCTTACCAGCAACCTGAAGGACAAATACAAGATACATGCACATTAATACTTATGTAAAGGTAATTTTAACCAGATCTTGTCAACATGTTAAAGATGAGTTTTTCATTTTAAGAATTGGTTCCATGATTTGGGAAATGGCACTTATTCTCTTAAAAGATCGTCACCACTCTCATGCCACGATAGTAAATATGAAGCTGGAGCCGAAAGCTTGTTAGCTTAGCACACTGATAGCTAGGTAACAAAATCTGCACACCAGCACTTTAAAGTCGAGGTGAAATGAAAAATGTCATTTTAATCCTTTTAGATCACATCCCCGGTAATATTGTGCATCTATTTGACAATTTAGGCCAAAAAAAATACAGAAAATCCATTTCTTCGTATTCTTTTATCAAAAGGTGTCATTTTTCTTTTGGTAAAACTAAATTTCACGCGTGCTTACGTAAGTTAACACCAAACAATTTCAACCAATCAATCTGCAACATTTAGCCGCAGAGCACCAAGAACGCTCGGTCAATTAGCTAGCTACTGCGCGGTGGAGAATGTCTGTCTACGCCCACTTCTCAACGATCAAATCAAATCCCTCTAATGATATGTCCCGCCTGCACGTCCTGTTTCACTCGGAAATACGTCACGATACAGAAGCTAGATACTCTCGAAATGCCGTTTCAGCTCGACTTTAAAAGCTGACTAACGAACACATTACATCACATTTGTTTAATCAGGACTATTTCTTGGTCAGAAGCAGTGATTTCCTGTCACTATGAAGCTGCCAACAAAAGGACACTCCAGCCAAGAAATAGTCTGGAACGTCTGGAACGTAGCCCCTCATTAAACAGCAAACTGTGTTTTTCACTTGAGCTTTTGTACAGATTAAATTAATGGGATATAATGTGGAAATGACTGATCTTTAGATTTTGTTATGTTTAGATAAAGCCAGGCTAGCTGTTTCCCCCTATTTCCAGGCTTTAAGCCAAGCTAAACGAAGAGGCAGACAGATTACTTTATTATAGAGCAACAGCACCGTTACAGCAGCCTGATCACACAGCGGTATAATGTTCTCATCTAGTTAACTGTGGGCACGAAAGTGAATGTACTTATTACCCTAGATCCATGGTTCTCAAGTGGTGGGTTGGGACCCAAAAGTGTGTCACAGAGCTGTTTTTGGTGGGTTGCAGATGTGAGTTTGGGAAAGTTGTGGCAAAAAGTCTGCTGCGCTTTTAATTTGAAGGACATGGGTTTTCTATGAGGTGCAGTTGTATTTTATTAACAGTCCATATGTCCATTGATTTGCGACAGTTACATCTGACAAATAAACAAACTTGAGGCCTACAGTAGTTGCATTTATTTAGCACTTTTTCAGTTTATTTCTGTTTAAAGGCTGTTAATGGAATAAACTGTAGAGTGAATGTTTTCCCCACTCTGCTACCTGCTGGTCATTTTGGTTGACTATCATACTGTTGTTTTGTGATGTTGACATGCTATGATGTTTCGTCCCGTTTCAGGTCCAAACTGCACCATTTTTCGTTAAATAAATTTGAGTGGTTAAAATATTTTGGTCGTGATTTGTCATCAAGGCGGTGGTGGTGGCTCCACTTGAGAACCACTGCCCTAGGTGAAAACTATCCCTTTAATTTTCAGGGAGTCAGTTGAGTTTTAGTTCACAGTGGAATTACTTACAGTCTAGTACTGGGACAGTCCAGTCAGACCACCGTGTTGGTAGGCCCGCTCCCCCTGGTAGGTGGAGTCCTGGGACAGAGCCACATCAATCTGGGACTTGAACTCGTCTCCAAGGTAACTGTCCTAAAATGGGAAAAACAAAAAAGCCAAAGAGGTCAGTCAACCATTATTTCTTAGTTTTTTTTCCAAGCAGAAAGGGAACAAGTGGTTTTAGACAAGATGAAGAAGAAAGCTGGACAAACACTTGGAATATATGTGCCTTCAGCCCTGGCACTGGGCATTAATAGCTATGAATAACTTGCTTTACTGCACCAGCTTAGCACATCATAAAACCTTCTCATACTAAATAATAATAAAGTAATATTCACAGTGATGACAGGTGGGTGAACCGACCTGTGAGAGTTCAGGCTGGGAGAGTCCAGGCTGGCTCATCTGTGACGGCTGGCTCATGTTGATGTAGCCCTGCGTCAGAGGCCCCTGAGAGAACGGCTGGGAGCCCAGGTCCTGGCTGGCCTGGCTGCCGCTCATGTGGCCTCCATGCTGCCCTCGGTCTCCTCCTCCGTGGTTCCCCATGTTGCCCCGGTTTCGCTGGCGGCCACCTCGAGCCCCACCTCCTCCTCCACCGCCTGACTTGCCTTTCATTCCTCCACCGCGACCTGGAGGGAAAAATGTGTGTTGAACAGCAGCTTTAACTTTATCATTCCTCAACAGTATGATATACTAATTACCTCCTGTGGGTCCATTGACCTGTCCCATGTACCCCGGCGGAGGTATGGGGGGCATCACGAGGTTGAAGGGGATGGGGATGTTCATGGATGTCATGGGACTGGGGCCTGTGCCAATCATTCCAATCTGGTCATGGGTCTGGAAATACATGTTTGATGTACGTCCTGCAGTGGAAAGAGTTACAGGTTAATTTGAATTACTTTAAATTACATGTAGGCTGTTGGAATTTGGTCTTTTTGAAAGACCATTTAAAATAGAAATGAGTGTGATGTTTTAAGCTTCTCACCGTTGCTGCTGCGGTCATAAACAGACCCAGGAATCAGGGCCTCCCTGGCATCATACATGGCTGTGCTCATGAATCGACCGCCCTGAAAAAGAAATGATTATAAAGTGTTTAAAGGACATCCCTCATTACTACTTTCATGTACACTGAATCTTTACCCCACTTTCCTTTGACCACTTGTCCTAAATCCTACACCCTAAATTCTTGACATGAAACACCGTAAAATAACATATTCATGACCCAGTTAAGAAACCTAATTTTAATCGCTGTGTATGTAACACACACACACACACACTGAACTCACAGGGTTGATGGTGTTGACCAGCTTGCGGGGCTTGCTAAATTGCATGAGGCTCTCCCTCAGGTTGTTAAGGGGCCCTTCAACCAGGACCTTCTGCTCCTTGTAGTAGTTCAACAGGTGGTTCCACAGAGGCTGCTTGGACAGGGCCTTTGGGTTTCCCACAATGATCACACCATACCTACGAGACAAAAGCAGAGAAATGTTAAAAAAAAACGAGCACATTTCTTGGTTACAAAAATGACACAGAGGGCCTCAGGAGCCTCAGGAGCCTCAGGAGCTTATGCAAAATGATGTGGCTCTCGTAACGTGCAGGTTTACCTGGCCCTGGTGAGCGCCACGTTAAGACGTCGGGGATCATTGAGGAAGCCGATGCCCTGGTGCTCATTGGCCCTCACACAGGACAGGATGATGAAGTCCTTCTCTCTGCCTTGAAAGGCGTCCACACTGGCTATTTCCACCTCCTACAGAAAAAAGGTAGAGAAAAAAAGAAAGATCATTTGGGATATATGTTTTCATTGTGAATGCTGTGGTATTAATACATGTAAATAGCTACAGACTGTAAGCTTTGGAGCCATTTTAACCTCCTTTTGGCTTTAACCTCAGTTTACAGATGCCCAACAGGTTTTACAGTAGCAATATAGAAGCACAAAAATGCAATGCTAGTTAAACATGTATGTAACACACTGAAATAACAGCTGTAGCCTTCTAAATTTGGGATGCCTGTTTTACAAGCCATTTGATCCAGATACTGAAGTTTCATTTAAGCCTTTCATTAAGTTACTCACAGAATTACCACCAATTAGAGACATCAGATGAAAATACCATGCACAAATGTTATCAGTGTAAGTGGTGAACGTTACCTTCATTTTCTTTGCTTATGACAGACAGTGCTGGAGAGTACGAGCCTGCTGCGTGCTCAAATACTTTCACATTCAAAACACTCCAATTTTCACTGGCATATGGAGCCAAATGTTCGCACTCTAGAGCCTGACTGTCATTAACGAGAGCAGCAGGCTGAGGACAGAGCACAGCAGAGATCTGAACCAAAGGAACAGATTTTGATCGCTTTATTTAGGCTGATAGCGATCCCAGTCCTGTAGGCACCTCTACCTAACTGTATTTTAGTTTAAATTTATGTGACCATATTTTATATGAAGAGCACTAAACAATATTCAACAAACATTTAACTATACCTGGTAGAGTTTGGTATGGAGGGAGCCACTGAACTGCATGTACTGGACCAGGTAGGACCTCTGTCCCTCGTAGGGCGTAATGATGCCGATCTGATCTGGTTTCGCTCCGGCCTTCAGCAACCTCGTGGTTATTTTCTCCACATTGGCTGCCTCAGTCCTGCACAGACACGCAGGGTGATTACATGTTAAATAGGAAGTAACATGCTGAACACAAAATGCAGGACAGAACATTAATATTCAATATTCAGGCGAACATTATGATCAAAAAGTTGAAACCTGTTGAGGTAGGATGTTCCAGAGCTGGCAATTTCCTCTTGGCCTTGGGTGACATAGAAGAACATCGGCTTGTCAGGCTGAGGCCACTGGAAGTCAAAGCCTTTCTTCACACGGTCGCCTGCAGAAGAGGCAAACAAACAGGTGAGACTCAGGACTAGATCAGCGGATGTTCAGCAACGTTGAAACACAGATAAAACAAATCTGCTACTTCTAATGCTGCTTTGAAAAATACAACTTTGATGGACAGAAACTAAAAACAGAAAATTAAAAACTGAGCTGCAAGTGGCCTGCACAGACATCTCAGGTAAAGTTGTGTCACATTTTCTGTCCAAATACTTTCCATGCCTTCAGATATCTATACTGTCAAGGAAATGTAAGTTAGTAGCATCATATTGAGATGTCAGTTTCTAAGTTTTACATATCTGAAAAGGATTAATCATCATGAAAATAGTTTTAATAAAAATATTGTTCTCATCGCACCGGCAGTGACTCCATTCTGCAGAGAGCCCTCATAGAAGATGTTGGAGGGGAAGGCGCTGAGGGCCGGGTGCATGCGGTACTGGACCTGCAGACGGATCGGTCTGATCCCCAAAACTACCAGACGCTCGAACAGAGACTGGGACAGACCGGCTTTAGCTGCCTTCTTACACATCACCACAGGGCCCAGCTGGCAGTGATCGCCCACCAGAATCAACTGCAAGAAATCATCACACAGTCAATATAAATAATTGAGGACCCCATAGCTGGGGAACGACAGCAGTTTGAGCAGAGAGCTGATGCCACAGAATGATTCAGAGGTACTTCTGCTCATGAAGCTCCCACCTGTTTGGCCCCCAGGACAACAGGCACCATGCACTCTGGCTCAGTGGCCTGTGTGCTCTCATCAATCAGGATTGAGCGGAACTGCATCTTGGCCAGACGAGGATCGCCCGCACCGACACAGGTGCAGCAGATCACATCGGCATTCTGGGAAAAAGCGAAAGAATAAAGTATAAACGTTCGTTAACAGTGAAATCTTCTCATTTTCAATCTTTGCTTCTATTTGTACTTTTGGAGTTTTTTTTAAGGAGTATGTGACACATTCTCTGCTCAGTAGGCCTCGATGGCTTAGCATACAAACCATTATGCACTTGAATATACTTAGCAGCACTTGGAGTTCAGTAAGACGAGTCCTTCATACCATTAGCAGCTCCCTCTCAGCAGTGCGTCTCAGCGCCCTGTAGCGCTTCTCGTCCGAGGAGGACAGCTCTCCGGTCTCGTCCTTCAGCTGCTGGAGCTTTTGAAGTTCGGGCATACTGCAGGTACAAAAGATTTTAATACGGTGCGAGTGCAACATTATCCTTTTAAGTAATCAGTTATTATAGGGACTAACTGAAACCTCCTGGATGTTTGACGTATATGCAAGCATTAGCACGTCTCCTAATGCTAACACTCACAACAAGACACACAAAGTAAGTAGCTGTTTAAAATGATTATTATTCATGGCCTGTCACGTGTTACCTGTCCATGTTACGGGTCTGGTTGTGAAGAGCCAGGAAGGACACAGGCGAGTCGATGGCCTCCCTGCTCTTTGCACACAGCCGCACCACCTTCAGCCCAGTCTGGTGGATCTTCTCCGTCAGCTGGTCGACGGCAATGTTGCTGGGAGCACACACCAGCACTGGCCTGTGGGGAGAAATGTTACAATACTGTTTTATGGACCACAAAATATAGACAAACCATTCTTTAACAACATTATTGACTGATCAACACCTTTTTACATTTAACAGACTTGAAAAAACCTTGAAAGAACATCCTAAAAAGCCAAGAGCTGGATTCAAAACACGTGGTGATTCTTATCAGTCCATACATGCAAAATACAGATGAGGTACTAAAAAGAGTAAACACATTTGCATGCATCTCACCCGTTGCCCTGTCTAGCCAGGTGGTAGACGATGGTGGCAGAGGTAACCGTCTTTCCTGTGCCGGGAGGACCCTGGATCAGACTGAGGGGACGCTGCAGCACCGTCTTCACAGCATACACCTGCATCACAACAAACCACATTCAGGTGAGATCTCAGGACACTAAATGTTTTATACAATCCAAACATAATAAAAAAAACATTCTCCTGTTGGACCCAAAAGCTTTTGTGATATGAATAAAGTCTTAAAACTGTGTATGATCTCTGGAGTAGATTAAGTCATAGGTATAATTGTGTCATTGCGTTACAGCGTATTTTCCTTCTCTCTAACTCACCTGGGAGTGGTTAAGGTCAGGCAGGCCCTGAGCAGTGAAGCGTTTGGGCAGCTGACATTTGATGATCACATCCTCGACCTCGTGTCCCAGCAGTTTGTGGTAGATGTAACCAGACACTGAAGTCTCATCCACAGCAAAGGTCTTCAGAGCGCTCTGCATCCTGAATAATAACGGCAGGAATATTTACACAAGGCTTTAAACTTGATCTAGAAAGGGCAAGCATTCAGTGAAAACCTTTACCAAAATAATTCCTCTGATTAGGAGCTTCACTGACAACATTCATGTATTCATGCAAGCATTTTTACACTAATTATGGTGTATATCACGTTTTAAACGGAGCAAAAGGTCGATTGCGCAGTGAAAAGCTTCAGTCAGTATCTAGTGAAATACAAAAATCTTTCTCTGATATGCACAGACCATAATATAAACTTAAACAGGAAATTGATCTGTTGCTTTTCAGTTTAAGGTGAAATAGGTGCATATGTACCTAAACCCTCAGACATGAAAATCTGTACCTTTCAACTGACTTTTGTTCGTTGTAACTGATAGAAAAAGTTATAAATACAAGAGACCAGAGCAGTGTATGACTGTTTTTGTGAATACCTGTCAAAGGACGTGGACTTCCACACAAAGTCGACCTGGAAGTTGTGTGGGATCTCCACTGGAGCCCCGGCACTGCTCCTCAGCTCTATGGCGATCTCATCACCGTAATCTGGTGCAGTGTGTCAAGGAAGAGGTAGGACTTTTTAATGTTTACTGCAGTTTGCATAATATTTGAGGTAATTGCCATGCCAGTGTGCTATCATTTAATCATGATTTGGTTGAATAAACAATGTGTCTGCTCGACATTTGTCGGGTTATACTGAAATGTATGACATAGATGAATCTTTGAAAATGAGGCATGCTGGCTAAAAAAGTATAACACCACTTCAACTGACTGAGTTTGGACTCTGTGGTGGAGTTATTATTATTCTAATACTAATATTCTCAGAGTAAAATGTTTAGTATCAGAGGGAAATGCACCAACAGTTATAATACACAGCCTCAGGCCTCATTGCTGGACAGCAGCATCAGCTTACCAACAGGTGGTAAACTGGATAAACAAAATCTAAACCACTGGGGACTGTAAATAAAGATACAAGTCTGCAGATGTTGTTGTTGTTCTTATAGCTGCCACTAGATGCTGCTAAAGACACATTTTAAAGTGAGCACATTTAATTGAAGCTCAACGTTTCACAGACAACAGGGGTTGAATTGAGTCTCCTGGGGTATACACTGTCTACTGTAGCAGTCACAGAAAGGATACTGTCAGGGACTTTGATCACATGTCCGATGCCTTTCCAAGGAGGGGCCAGGTCTCCTTTGTACCGCAGGCAAATTTCATCTCCCTGCATCAGGCGCATGTCTGGAGGAAAGTAGGTGAGATGAAAAAAGAAAAGATAAGTCTATGAAGTAAATATCACTGTATGGAGTAAAGGCACCACAAGAAGCACAGATCAAACAAAGTAGCAATAAATAAAGCTTTCCAATTAAAACAACAATAACATCACACAAAATGATACTTGAATGTCAACTTTTGTTTGTAACATAAACTTATTAAAAGTGCGTTCAGAATAACATTAAAAATGTCAATCATAGACAAAGAACGATGATGAAAAACTAAAGATAAATACCCGAGTCTGTCTTTGGAAGAGTGAAATAAGCGATCCTCTTCTTATTCAGGCCCAAGTCCCATCTGACCGTGATGTTGTCTTGAGTCTGTTAGAGAAGATGATAAAAGATTAAAACAGTAAGAAAACCACCATGAATTAAGCTGGACGTTCATTGAAACAAAGTAATTCACCTCTTTATTTCTACTGGAGTTTAACAGCATTTAACGACAGACTGAATTTAAATATGTTAGTTTGTTGACTAATTGATTATAACATTAAACCTAATTCCTCATTTACTACCATGACAGCCTGGTTTGAAACAACATAGGGCAAATAATCTTTTTTTGTGCATGTTTTTCTTTACCTGGGACTCTTTGAGTTTCTTGTCGTAGTCAGCCTCCAGCTTCACAAGAGGACCAAAGATGTTCTGGTACTGGTAGGCATCCTCGTAGCGAAGCAGCACATGCTGGGGCTCCTCGTCCACACCGGGCTTCTCCAGGTCTTCCAAGGTCGCAGTGGGATTTTCCTACCAGGAAGAAAAACACACACACAAACACATGATCACACAGGATGAGGGTACGATTCAAATATAGAGAGAAAAGCAAAAAAAGAAGTTTATTGTTTCCTGTTTAAATGCTCAAATGTCCTAAATTGTAACCTTGAAAGATGAAGACAATAAACCTTTTTCAAAACATGTTACACGTGTAAATAATATCACAAAATTGTGGCTGAATTTCATTTAGCTTTGTATGTGAGCACAGGAAACCCAGGCATGAATCAACTGATACTGAACAGAAGAATAAAAGCTTAGCACACACATGGTAAGGCAATCAACCCACTGGAAGAATGTCAGTGGGTAATTTCATAGATAAGCCCTACCCAGCTCCAAAAGTTATTCGGGTTTGAATATTTGCATAGTACAATAGAGGGTGTGTGCATGGACAGCTGAAATGACAGTACCTTCCAGAGCTCCTCCAACTTGTTGATCTGCTGGGCGGTGATCTGACGAGCCCTGAGCTGCTCCTGCTCTGACGGGATTTTGACGAGCCAGGACAGGAAGCAGCGGTCCTGGATGAGCGGCTGCCACTGCGAGCTGTCCCAGTTGATGTCCTTCAGGCTGCTCTGGCTCGCACATGGCTGCCTGTGTTACAACCAAAACACAATAAATGTCAGATTCTGTATTCTCTGTTGTTGCCCCCATCAGTAGTCAGGTCAGACAGCATGGCCAGCCACATAAAAAGAAAAACGCCCTTACCTGCACAGTAACACCACTACTGAGTCAGCTTTAGCGGGGATGAAGCCCAGGAGGAAGACGTTGCGACAGCCGCAGTTGTAGCACTCCAGTACTGTTTCCCCCAGAGGGCCGTCTTTATGTAGGGTCACCTCCTTGGACTTTGCTCTCACCAGGTGGTTAACAATGTGGCTGAAAGTGACGAGAATGACATTTAATGCACCAGGAGGGGGGAAATGCAAAACACTACAGTCCTGTGTCAGGTGAGGGTATTCAAATATCCTTACACATCGCATCCACATATCTGGACAATTTTCATCTTATTAAGAACCGATAAAAAAGTGAAAATATCCAAAACGCACTTAGGAGAAACCTAAGAAACATAAGGCTTTATCAAAGAACCGCTTTGCTTTAGGTAACTTGCTTTAGTAACTTAATATTGGCTTAAGTGGATCTTGGAAGTCAGTGAACATGACTGAGGTTTCTGAACATACCAATGAGCTATTATTACAGTTGCTGTTTACTGTAGACCTGCTATGAAGAGAGAGAATCATTGAAGTGGTTCAATGATTCTCTCCCTGTTCAATCAGCTCAGTACATTAACAGGGAGGGTCAATAAGGAAGCTGATAAGTCAATGCATCTTACCTGCCGGATGTGTTTCCACGGCCGTTACAGAACCACTTCTTGCTGGTGTTGCAGTAGACCACACAGGCTGGATCATGAATCCCGCAGTAACTAAAATATAAGAGAGTGAACATTAAAAACACTTAATATAACTGTTAGGAGCGTGGACCATTTTTAATTATAATGTGTCAGAGAACAAAACAAGAAATATATGCAAGTGAATTGTTCAAATGTATTCGTGACCTCAGGATAATACACCCAATATCAAAGTGATGCATGCAAAGGATCTTTTAACAGTAATATAGATGTCTACAGCGAAAGCACAGGCATTTTCTCGACTAAACAACTTACAGCAGTTGATGCGACAGTCTGTGTCTTTTACTTTGCTTGTTATTAGAAGCCAAAGTGATAATGAGCCAAACCAACACAGTAGATATTAGCTCATTGCAGATTTATCTGGTATCTACATATATTCTATGTCAGAAGATAATTGACAAGAAATTAAAGAACAAAAGTACCAAGAATGTTGAAAGTGTTGCTATTTATAGTTCAGACAGTCATGTCAAGATTATTCTTCCCAGTGTGTTTATTGGACACGACTGTTACACGTACATTGTCCGAAATTCAAACAAATGTTACGGGATGTGTAAAGAAAATTATAATCTGATCTTTTCAAACTCACTCACTCACTTTATTTAATTTGACAGCTTCTCAAATCCTTTTTATGCCTTAAAGAAGTATCCTGACTGTATGCAGATGTATTTAATATATAACACACATGTAAACCATTAATTACTTATTACATACTTTCAGATATTAATGCAAAAAACAACAACAACCATCTAAACATGCAAACAGACCCCACATTGAAATAAAGTCTGTTGATTATTTTCCGCGCTGATGATGACAGCTGTGTCATTTACCTGCAAGCATGTGAGGGAAGATCCTTGGTGTAGTAGGTGTCCTCCTCATCCTCCTCAAAGTTCAACTCTGCCAGCAGCTGACTGGCTTTTACTACAGGGTCATCTCCATTCTGTAACAAGCCGTCAGGGCCATTAACCTGAGGAGACAGGTGTGTAGAATGGTGACTATTAATTGAAACATACTGTCAACAAAATTATAGATATACTGAAGGATCACATATTGTAAATCGAGGACGCAAAAACTGAATAAGCAACCAGATAAAGCCTCTGTCTGTTCATTTATTTAGCTAGAGTCTTGCTTGCTGACTGTCACATCAATAAACGGTTTGTTGACAGTAATATCACACTGACTGTATCTTGTTAAGTGTATCTACTGACCTCTGTGATTGTTTACAGCAAATATAAACGACACTAAGAATAAATGGGGGCCTTTGCGGTCCATCTGCCACACTGACAAATCCCTGGCATTCTTGTTTAATATGGCAATAAAGTTATGTATTGACATGCTAGCTGTGTCAGCAAGCTAACTGTCCTGTCAGCTGGCTAACGGTGAAAGCTAGTTAGCTAGCATGCTAGCCAATTAGCGGGATAAAAGCATGGTAACGGATGGAAGGCGTCATCAGGCTAACTGGAGGTAGCCAGTGGTGTTGTCAGCTAACGTTAGCCAGCTGATTCACATTATGTCAACACAGCAGAAGACATATTTTGACACCGAGGTGCCTCAAATAACCCCACGCACCTGGTTGTCCAGCTGGCTCTGGGTCTGGCCTTGAGTCTGGGTCTGGCTCGGCAGAGTGAAATCGGTGAAGTCGTACTCGGAGCCCTGGGTGTCCGCTCCCAGCAGCTCGGTCTCCTCGGTGTCGAGGAACGTTAGAGTCTGCGAGCTCGGCCCGTACGCCTCGACACTCATGTTTTTACCTTCTTAGCAACGGTTCTCAACCGCTCCGAGCAATACTCCACAAACTGTTGCTTTTCCAGAAGAAAAAAATGAATTACGGGGGCGAAGTGCTGGTGAGAAAATGACAAACACTGGTTGTGAGAATGAGATAGAAAGAGCCTCGGCTATGGCTGCATTCCGTTTGGTTTCAGCCACCCCTCAGCTTGACTCCTCTCCTCCCTCACGACCACTTGTCTCCTACAGGAAGGTACCTGCAGAAGCAATGGGAGGAAAGGAGACAATGAGACATATGTAAACAGAATTTTAAGTAAGAAAACTTCCTATGTGGTCATGACAGTCCATTATTAACACTCAGAGGTTATTATGCAACAAGGTCTAATGGAATACTCAGATTCAGTCCTTAAATCTCCCTAGCTAAAAACATTAAACTCAATTCAAAAAATGTTGAAAGAAATTAAGCTTTTCTTTCTTTTTTAAAAAAAAGGTTTTCATATTTTGATTACATGTATTTAGACTATAGAATACAAATGCTGAGTAATTAACAGAAAAGAGAACTATGGCTGAAAAGAATCAGTGTAGATAAGGTATGCATCTTTAAGGGGCTTTAGTGGTCGCCCTTCATGTAGCATTATTGAAATACTTCCTTGTAGGCTTTGGCTCTCTGAAGCATTGGGCCCTATTAATAAACAATACATATCTGCTGCATGTTTTACCCCTGCTGATGATTGGGCTGAAATATTAATTGTTATTATAAATTAAATTAAAGTTTAATTTCAAAATATTTTATATTAGAAGTTTTAATTTATTTTACTTGTCAATGCTGCATAGGAGTAAATATTCATCAAAGTGAGAGTTTTCGACCAATTAAAACCTTTCCTACTTTGAGACATTAGATCAATTCCTTATTTTCTTTTTTACTATATTATTGTATTATAGTTGAGTTTAATTTCTCTGTTATATTTACTGTGTATTTATTTATTTTTCCAGTGCTTTATTTCTGCTTGGATAACCTGCTGCTCTAACGCCACATTTCCCCAGTTTGGGATCAATAAAGTACATCTATTTGTCTAAATGCAGGCCTTCACATTGAGCATTCATGCAGCAGTAACACCTTTTTAATGCTCTAATAACATTGTGATCTGTTCACTCTGTCCCGCACAGATCTGTCAGGTCAGAACAAGTTCAGCAGGTCTGTTGAACCATGATGTGTTACACACAGTTACCGTGAATCACCCTGCACCAAAGGAATGTGAAAGTAGATCAACTATGAAAGAGTTCTTTGGAATAAGAAGGTCTAATAGAAAAAATGATCAGTGCCTGAAAATCAAAGACTTCCTTTGAATGTGTGAAACTCTATTCCTGTAAATCCCAACAATGCCAATGTATCATCTGTGATCAGTCTATCACACCTTGGCATTAGTTTTAGGGTGCCATGCTCAAAGAAAGCACACACTGCTGACCTCGATGTACCTAAAAAGAAAGCAAAGCCAGCATTTCAAACTCTAAGTACACCGTGTTCAAGTCTATCATACATCGTTAAATTTCTTGGCAGAATAAAAGCTGACTTGCGAGATTATTTTCTTAACAGTTGACATTTCGTGGGTGCGGTTTTCAATGTGACACATAAAGTCAGATAACATTCTGTCAGTTTATTGCTGCCTGGAGGGCAATTTCTTGAATCTATATAAGCATCCATAACCAACAAGTTTTAACAGAAACAGAAACACCTGTTTTATAGTTTTACACAAAGGAAATAAAAGGTTACACCACCCCCTTAAAAAAGACCAATTTTTACTCCCTTACTGACCCCTGTGGGGATTGAATGTCTGTATGCATCTGTGTGTTAGTATTTGTTTGTGCGGGCTTATTAGTTTAATCATTGCATGTGGTTTAATCAGTTTCCCAAATGTTCCTGACAATGTCTCAAAAAGCTCAGATGTGAGCGTTTGTAAAGATGGACTGTACAAAAACATGTGTGCATGTATAGCTTATGATAGAAGACATCTGTTACAGATTGGTTCTATATCGCCGTAAATCGAAAAAAGTCCGCCCTTTGAAAGAAGAGGGGGATGAATAATTTTGCATTGTATGAGCCCATGTTTGGCACAGACAGAAGTTTTCCTTTAATTTCCTCCCTTAGATCTCTCGTGTTTTACAGAGCCTTGAGGAGCCAGAAGTACAGAGTGTATCACACTGTAAAGATAAGACAAAATGCATTTCAACTTAAGGATGGGTTTGCGAAAGTGAAGTCTCGGGCCTGTGAGGGAACTTGGAGGGTTTATGGCTGGGTAATATTAGAGACTTATCTCACAAGGTGATTTCTTACACCTGTCTGATATCTGTTGGATGTAGGCAAAGGTATCATAGAAGAGATCCTATAATATTTGGACACCAAGATTAAACCATATTTTAAACACACCATCAGACAAGGACAGACGTATGGTTTGCTCTTACTGGAGCATAAAGCCAAAACACTTCTTCATGAGTTCCAGATTTTTCCGGATGTTTTTAATATAATATTCTTTTTATATGGAGATAAAGGGTGTGGAAAAAGGGGGAGTCAAATGGAGCTATAAGTGATATCAGCTACGAAGACATAAACTCTACTACAAGCCAGGAAGTAGCTTATCAATTGTTACCTATGTTTTATGGTTCTGAGATTGGCAGCACAATAATAATAATTCAGTGGAAACAGTCCATGTGTTGGTTTAGGCCGTTGTTAGATTCGTTTGTGCAGTATTGTTTTTATTTTGTCCCAGATGAATTTAGAAATACAATTGTCAACTGAAAAAACTTGGGGAGACATCAAGTACAAGAGTTTCAGAAGAGTGGTCCTCATTACTAATTTAGCTCTTGATTGTTCTTCTCTACTAACCTTTGAAGCTGCTTAATTCGCTTTGTACAGTAACAGGACAAAAATAAACAAAAGGAGAAAATATCGGGTAATGATGTAACATGTTGCCATAGAGTCGTCACACTGCGTGCATACGTTTAACAAGAAAACAAGCTTTTGCCACTCTATGGATTTGTAGGTGAATAGTTCATCCTGATGGCATTTGTAACATACAGTCGAACACAAAAAAATAAACTATAGTGCTACAGCTATGGAGAAATCTTTGTACCATACAAGATTAGCTTGTTAGCTGAGTTAGCTGTTGAGATGTTCATGCTGGAGTCAGGTAAGTGACAGCAATAAAAGGAACATTAAAAAAGCATTATGCTGCAGCAGTGTTCAAAGATATTACATAAGAAAATAATGAATAAATATCATGCGTTGAGTTTTTAGATTTTTTTAATGATACACAGCTTTTAAAGCTGCTATTCACACAGACAACACATTAAATCACGTTTTAATATTGATTGCATGAACAATTTATTCCCTGAGATCAACAAAATCATTGTAAGTGTGAATCTTTAAATTTCTTCAGGATATCATTATTTTATAATCACGTTTCTCAGTGCAAATACGAGTAAGACAAGCGAATGATAATTCAAAGACAGCGATCCTATCATACCAAGAGGACTCAGGAGATTGAAGACAACAGAAATACTTTAAGACAGTGAGAGGTTAGTGTAATGCAAGTTAGTGTAAACAGAAAAGGTCCCACAGTGAGTCATTATATAGAACTTGTAGTTAGTACTTGATAGTACTATTGATTCTATGTTAATATAGTCATATAAAGTCCATAATTGTTGTTACATTGACATCAATTTTCACAGTCTGTTCGATGATCAGAGGCAGAGTTGGAGAAAGACATGACATGTAGTCCTGCACACACATTGAAACCCACTCATGCAAAGATCCAGATAAACAGATGCTGTAGTGAGGGGTCTGTTTTCAAAACAACACCTGTGAAACCCTCAATATTACTGAGCTACAACACATGGCTTAAAATTGTCACAGATTTTCCTCAGGTGTACTCAGGCTGTGAGTCAGTCTTCAGTGGTCATGCTGGGGCTGGTGTGTGTGATTGCAGTGCTCGCTGTGTTTGTGATCCTCTCCCAGCTGTTTCAGCATCTCCTGTACGACGGCCTGGAGAGCTCGGCCCAGCTCCTGGCTGCTGTACGGTTTTCCCAGAGGAGGCACGTGGATGAAGGCGGAGCGGCCCTGGCCCAGGTGCAGAGAGGTGTAGTAGGTGTAGTCGCACAGATACCTGCCAAAGATAGACGTTAGAGTTACGTAAGGTTTGTATTATTACATCTCTGATTGAACACACAAGACAGAAAACAGTGTTCCTAAGTTGTGCACATTTTTAATTTGATTTTCAAGAGAAGTATTCTCTCGGTTTTTAACGTTCCTGACTGGAAGATGTTTCACAGATCAAGAAACAGAAGGAAAAAGCACAAGTGCAAATAATAAAATTAACAAAGGCTGGATTGCACTTATGTCCTTCAGATTTTGGGGCCTGGGACCGAGTTCAATCATTTTCTAAGACATGTGTGAAGTCTGTGTGAATCATCAGAAAAGTTTAGAGAACATCTCTTACCTTCCAGCGTCCTTAGATACAGAGAAAGAGACCCCGCAGCCAGAGTCATTGAGCCTCTTGCAGACTGTTTCCATGTCCAGGACCGAGTGGATGCAGTCGGGGCCGCTCTCCATGCAGCACTGTGAGGCCGGGCAGAAGCTGCAGTTGTCCCGACGTTTGTAGCCCGTGTTGTGTCCGCACTGCTCCAGAGTGACGGTGGTGGCTAAGCCGGAAACACCCACATGAACCACCAACTGCTCGCAGGACCCAGAGCGATGACAGAGGCAGAGGTTAGTGGATGCATTTTTGTGAGATTCATTGATACATTTCAGACAAATTTCATGTGTAGTATTATGTCAATATTTGTGCTGTGTATTGGTTTGATAAAATACATACCATGGTACAGGCGTTACGACTGAATATACTGTTTTATTAAAATCTAATTTCAGGAAAACTAATGAGTAAGGAATCTAGATTTTTTTTTGTTAATAATTTGCATGCAAAGTTTACTTTTTAAAAAAAAATTATATCCATAAAAGTTGATTCTTCTGGTCAGATTACATTTTGCAAATCACAAGTGTATAGATATTTTCCTACACTCTTAGTAAACTGTGTTCACATTACATGCCTAATGTAGTAGATTTTCTTGAATACCTGAGGCTGGTGCTCTTTCCACAGAGACGGCAGCAGGCTCTGAACAGCCTGGTATTCAACAGGCACCTCACACACGTGCAGGTCCACTGCATCACCCAGACTTAATCGCTCCAGCTCCTGTGAGCACAGAAAACATACAGAGACCTTAACAGCTGCTTTACTGAGCTTTATAAGTCCTCAATAAACAAAACAGAGCACATAAGTGCATAAAACACCTGGAAATTAGAATTATTTTATGCATTTTTTAAATAAAAAGGTAAATTTAGTTAATTTGGCCCTTTAGTTAGACAATGAGCAACCTGATAACTGATTACCTGCACTGCCACCCAGCTGGAGTTCACTGCATGCTCACCAAAAGGCTCAAACCCTGCAGAGAGGATAGGGTCAAACATTATCACACAGGATTCTTCACGGCAGCAAAGATACAGAGAACAGTAAAGTACATAAAGGAGTCAGCGAGGATGCTTATCTGTTGTGGAGAGCAGTGATAAGATTGAATGTAAAAAAGGGACTCTTTATTCAGAGTCTAAAGGTTGCATCAAGTTAAACATTGACGGTGGCAGCAGCAGCACATGATTTCTCCCTCTTACCTGAGCGCTTATTTAGTCTCCTGCTGCTTTTTTGTATCTAAACCTGCAGACAAAACCCCAGCAACTACACTCTAATGACATGACATATTTAAACTATAAACAGAAGCATTAAATAATCTAATGAACTGTGCAGCTCAGATGCAAACAGGAAACTCTGAGCTATAACAACATTGTAGTAACAATAAAGAAATAATTAAGGCACATTTGACTCTCTCCACTCCTCCAGCATATTAAAACATCTCACCTGTTACTATCACCTTCTTCTTATTGGCCATCTTCCTCGGTTTTTATGGCAGGATTTATCATAGATGTATAAAAGGGGATCAAATATCCCAAAAAACAGTCCCAGGATTGTCTGCGCTAGTGCTGTCTTCTTCTGGCTCAGAGCTGAAATGACAGGAAATGACAAAACAGGTCTGGACGGGTCACACTGCCATCTGCTGTTTGGGCATGCATCCCTCCACAGGATACATCCTACACGAAGGGAGTGAATGTAAAGAAAAGGGGGGGAAAAAACAACAACAGATGGGTTGTTGGATATGTCACAGTGTGGGGAAGGGGACAGAAGAGAGTGAAATTGATCTTTAAATCCAACACAACAGAATATAATTGAAGCCATGTGTGAAATTGAAACCAAGCATCTGCTCTGCATTCAGAGATTAAAGGTTAGAGGGCAAATCTTTTTAACCTCCCCTCCATCAGTATGAACTTTTGAGACTGCTAATGAATGAACATTTGGCCCCCCTAACCAGCTGCTCCAGCGGTCTAACCGGGCAGCTCCCAGGTGTGAATGTGTGCACTGTAGCAGTGTGAGTGTGACACAGGGCGTAGCTGAAAACATGCGTGCCCAGTTAGCTGCTCCCAGGAGACTTAAAGTCAAAGGACACTTCTCTGGCTGAGGGAGGAGAGGCTGAAATCTTACACAACCTCTGACACGCTCCATTACCTGAGTTTAGAGACAGTGTTTGTTTACATGAAGGCACGGCTAATCTAATATCGCCTTACGGGAACAGATTCTTTTTTTCTCTCTTCTCCTTCTCGGTGCTCTCCCTGCCGTCCACACCCTCGGGTTGAGAAATGACTCACACATCTTGGACACTGCACCCTGTGTGGCTCCAAACTGGCACACTGAAGATAATATGCTCTCAATAGGGTGGAGTTTTTATTATTATTATTATGGAATAAAAGGTAGAGCCTCCACAGTTACAGGATACACATTGATTCCTGCCTCCACACACACACACAATGTAACACCTCCTCAGACCACCTACACAACCTGCACTGCAGTCTCTAACAGCTCCTTCTCCTCCCTCAACCCATTCACCTTTTTTCTCTCCCTCTCTCTCTGTCTCGCCTGCGTCACTTGCTATGTCAGTGTTGCCATGGAAACTAATGATGCCCTCTCTGCCTAGTGGTGCTGATGCAGACGGTCTGCTGACGTCCTCGCTGTGTATGGGCGGAATAACAATATGCTACTGTAGCTTACAGCAGAGGGACAGACTCTGTGTATGTATATTGGATGCTTACTGTAGATGCTTCTTTAACCATCCATTATATTCTATGATGGTCTACAGTCTGTTGTATTACACAAGAACAGACTGTTCTCTGTCTATTATCTGTGATATTTCCCACGATTCTGTTCCCTCTTTTTTATTCTTTCATGTTTTTTATTTCAAATTCAAGTCTTACGCTCTTTTTTATTCTATAATATTTTACGTCTGAAATATAAGATGTTTTCCTCTCGATTTATTCCACACTATTCCACCAGACATCTAAACCGTCCACACTTTCCCATGAATGTTCTCGGACCGAAGTGGCCCATGAAAAACACAGTGTGTTTGTGTTTCAGCAGACGTTTCATTATGTTAACCTTTCCACACGCTTCTTTCAATCACAGAAAAAACACATGGTTTCCTCATTCGTCTGTCACTGTTTCCTTCCCCTTTCTAGTTTACGCTCAATTTCCCTAGAAACATTTTCAGAACTCTTTGAGGCGTTTGAAACACCTCGTCTCAAGTCTTGTGTCAGCGCTGAATGTGGCCATTGAAGCTCAAAGAGCAGGACGGAGAGGTGCTGGGGTGGTTAGAGTTGTGAGTGGATTTAATTTTAACATAGTTTGAAACTTTAAAACCATATTAGGATCTGACTTCCCTTTTCAGTTACATTCTGTACTATTCTATCTATCCTATTTCAGTCTGAGAATTAGGGTCCAAAAGAGTCTTATTTCATAAAATAATACAAGACTATATCTACTTTTAAGATAACACATACGTAGAATGAAATCTGTTCTGTCTAATCAAGTCTTTTCCTCTAGTCTTTAAAACCACCTCAGGCCGAGTTAAAGGAGTGTTTTCTGTAAAGCCTGTTCCTCTGTTCCTCCTTCCCTCGGCCCTCGCCTCTTACACCTTCCCCGCCCAGTCTCTGCTCTCTTTTGGCGACCCTGAGCTTTTTTATGCTATGACATCAAACCACAATGCATTGCACTGTTTGTAGTTTACCTAGAGTCTCCATGGCAATAAAGACCGGCTCGGCCCCTTATTCAAATTGAACCGGAAACCAACGTCATTTTGGGCCAATCTCCGCGCTCTGGAGTGACATAATGGAATTTTTAGGGCTAGAAAGCAAGCGAGGTCTGGCGCTGCGCATAGCAGTCGTGCCATCGGGAAAAGACAATCTCATCCGCGCGCAGGAGACATCAGAGCCCCTCGGGCAGTACAGCTAAAGTGGTCGTCTGCTAGAGTGACTGATTCACAAGAAGATACGGAAACAGGATTATATTGAAACAAGGAACTGCTGATTTCCTCATGTTTGGATTTTACTGTTCGATAATCGTCAATGCGTAACGCTCAACACTCCCTCATGTGAGGGTGTAGAATGGAAACAACCCTCTACCCAGGCACCGTGTTGAACACTCCGAGGGTCCCCAGCCTCTACTCCCACAGCACGATGATGAAGAAGGAGATTAATCTGAACCTGGACCACCAGAACCCCGAGCTCAAATCAAACCCGCTCCGAGACACAGACGGACTTCTGAACTCCCCGGACTTGGGACTCTTGAAACTAACCTCCCCGGACCTGGAGCGCCTTATCATACAGTCAAACGGTCTGGTTACTACCACCGCCTCCAACACGAGCTCCCAGTTCCTGTACCCGAAATCCGCCAGTGACGAGCAGGAATTCGCGGAAGGCTTCGTGAAGGCGTTGGAGGATCTTCACAAGCAGAACCAGCTGAGCGAGGCGGGGTGCGTCTCCGTGGACAGACTGGAGCTCCTCGGATCGTCCAACGCGGTCGGGTCCGGCGGGCTCCAGACATCAGACCTCCCTGTGTACACTACTTTAAACGGGTATGCTGCCAGTCCTCTCGGAGCCACCACCCTCAACTACGCCACGGACACCATCCCCTTCCCGCCGCCTCCGTCTCATCTGGTCGGCGCGCAGCAACAGGCGGCTGCGGCTGCGCTGTCACGACTCCAGGCTGCCGGCGCGGTGAAGGACGAGCCGCAGACGGTGCCCGACATGCAGAGCTTCGGGGACAGCCCCCCTCTGTCCCCCATCGATATGGACAACCAGGAGCGCATCAAGGCTGAGAGGAAAAAGCTGCGGAACAGGATAGCAGCCTCCAAATGCCGCAAAAGAAAACTGGAGCGGATCTCTCGGCTGGAGGACAAGGTCAAGAGTCTGAAAACACAGAACACCGAGCTGGCGTCCACAGCCAGCGTCCTCAGGGAGCAAGTGGCCCAGCTGAAGCAAAAGGTGATGAACCATGTCAGCAGCGGCTGCCAGCTTTTGCCAAACCAGGTCCAAGCTTACTAAATCCCCAGGAACAGATTGTTTTACAGCTCTAAATATGCTCTGAGGATGCAGGCCTGTGCTATGGGGAACATTTGTAACCTTAAATCCTTATCAGAGACTTGATATGAGGACATTGTAAATGCAGCTACAAGATAAAGCCTGTAACTGACAAACTAAACAGACATCTGTACGCTCTGCTATGGTAAGAGCTGCAAGTGTAAACTGGAAAACGAGCAGCAGGTAAATGTGCTGCTGCCTCTTCTGATCATTCATGGAAATCTGCAGTGTTGTGCAGCAAACAGACTCATTCTGTTGCTCTTGTTTTGGAAAGCCATGTAGCAAAGTGCTATCCAGTGGACTCTTAGAGAAGGATAGCATTTATCTGTATGTGTGTGTAAGCTGGACAATCTCAACAAAGAGTGCAACCAAACACCAGGGTGTCACCAAGTGCTGTCATCCACCGTGTAATATAATGCCTTACTTGTTTACAAGCACTTAGCAATGACAAATATATATTTTATTTACTGAAACATTTCTTATTTTACGTACGGTCTTACTTCTTGTTCTCTCATTTGTTTTGCTAAATTGAACACTGCATGTCTCGTCGCTTGTGTACAGTAACATTTGTATTTCTCATTATGTTGGCTGCTGTGTAGTTGCCACTTCCATGAATGTATGTGTACGTGCTGAAACTCTATGTATCCATGTGTAATGGACTTTCAAGTCTCTACCTGACATTTATTAAATTCACTACATTACTAAACCTCACGTGTTCGGTCTCTTACTGCTTACCTTATTGTAGTTAGAGGGAACATTTGCGTGAATGAGTGCAGTCATACCTTTACATTACAGCTGTGGGTGTTGTATTAAGCGCAGAACAAGCTGAACCAAACCATAGATGGTCAAACAGCTGTAAAGGGAAGAAAACAAGACATTATTGCAGTATAATGCCCTCTGCTGGGCACACGAGCCATTTCTCAAAGATCACATGTGTACTTCTTGGAAATCGCTGAGCTCCCGGAAGAAATGTTGGACCGACACAAAACTCCAGCTTTTAGAATTTGTTTATTGATTCCTCATTTTAGCAAATCCTGCATTACAGAAGTACAGCACAGTTCACACAACTAAATACCCGACCGGGGGGAAAAGTCCTATTTACAGGGGTTGTTTCTGACGAGAGGAGGAGGAGAGTTGAACAGGATCGATATGTGTTCCTAAGTCACAGGAAAAGTTTACAGCTGTAGCAAAACACAATAAATAAAGTAACAAAAAAACAAGTCAAAAGTGAACCAATGCAGTAAGAATCACTATTTTAATGAAGTGTTCAGAGTATTCGGTTTACTTTCTAAACATTTTCCCTTTCTTTGAAGGTAGCACAGAGCATAAAAACTCTCCCAAACAGGTTTTTTCAGTGCAAGTCTAACAAACAAAGGCCGACAAGAACAAGCGCTCTGTTTGGCTCTAAATTTATTGTCAGGATCTCTTTGGAAAGAACGATTATTAAGACAGCTTTTATACAAACTGTACATTCACACACCCGAGCGAGTACGTGTATTAAAAACCCTTTCAGCCGGGTTGTGTTTTGCTGATTTTTGGGTGTGGATAAAAACAACTTCTATTGCTCCATGAGAACAGTCCTACCAAGTCTTAAAAGCTACACAACTGATATCAAAAGACAAACAAGCTGCTGGCCAAAGCCGCCTTGAACATGATAAGAGTTTCTTACACTGGAATGTTAAACTTTCCCTCTGGAGGAAGCATCGTAAGCGTTACAGTCACTGTAAACACAAATACATCTTCAGTCCAAAGCTGGGACGGTTTAAGCAATTGAATACTAATGAACAGCTCTTTAAAAAGTCAAGTGCAGATTGCAATGCGTCATCTAGGAAGAACATTACCTCAAAAATAAATAAAGTTATATATAATACAAAATAAATACGTTACATTTGGAAATAACTTAGGTGTCCAGAACATTTTTGCATGCCTCAGCTCATCTGTGAATGCAAGACATACAGAAGGTTTGGTACTGTACACACAAGCAGACAAATCTTTAGCATCAGAGAAATTAAAGTCACAACTTGACATTAAACATGCTTCAAAACATCATGTCCCCCCACGAAAAGTAAAGATGAAAGCATCATCCACCGTGACATTAGAGGCTATCTGAAGAGGAGGGTCTGTGGTGGGTTACCAGTGCTCACACTGACTCACATGCCTTTCTAGTGAGTGCATGTTTCACATTGTATGCAGTGATTGAAAGTTAATACAACGAGAAGAGGCCACGGGCTTCACATGTGAAACCTTCAGGCCCATCCGGTACCTCAGAAGAGAAACTGAAGGACAGTTTTAAATCCAGACAACAGCTCATACAAAGAACCATCCAGCCAACCACAAGCGGTTCAAAACATCAACATGCACCTCGCACTAAAGCACAGGCAGGAATCCCACACCCTAAATCATCATTATTGTATCTTCATTATATATGTATATATATTATATATGCATCTTCAAATGCATATCTATTGACTTTTAGACATTTATACACTCTTCATTATCTTTTTGTGCTGTCTTAAAAAAAGTAACAAAAAAAGTTAGAAAAGAAAGACTAAGAATCTAAAATTGAGCAAAAGAGCAAATGACACGGCCTTTCAATTACACTAGAAGAAGTAAAAAATAAATTAATACAAATCTGGGGAAAAAAATCTAGAAAACTGATATGCATGATTTTTCACTGTAGTTGTGTCCACTTCTAAAATTAAAAGAAAAACTAACTTTGAAATAACCCTTTCTGGACGTCAAACTTGGACCCTATAATAAACCGTAGAAGATCAATCACAACACTCGGGAAGGACCAGTAATTTCACATCCTCAACACAACACTCAACCACCTTATAACGCTGAAAACAGCACCTATATCCACAGCAACAAACATACAGTATATTTCCAATGGGGCTAAAAGTGAAACAACTGAACTGATTCGTTTGATTGAAAGTGATAATCTCGAAGATTTTCATGTAAATAAATCTCTGTTTAGTCTATCTATCGCTGAATGAGTAACACAATGGTGATTGAGCCTATGGCCCACTGATGAAAGCCTTTGCATTTGCAGGACTGAGTCTGTGGTGACTTTTGCAGAACCACACCTAAAGTCTGTTTGTTCGGTCCGAATCAAACACCAAATTGTTACTTTGTTGCATTTTGCCTTGAGTTTGGTTTGTGTTCACACGGCAGCTCTAACTAGTGGACCAAAAGTTCTGATGCGCGAGGAAACTGCTCTCTGATTGGTCAGAATTTCCATGTGGGAAAACTGCGTGAAGTAAACAAAGAGAGCGCACTCCTCGATCACACTCAACACGATGGTGGACTTTAATGTTTTTTTACTTTTATCCGACATTGTTCCACAGCTCGATCAGTTCCATTCTCTTTTTTTTGTGAAAGCACCTTTGTGACGCGTTTTCCATCACCCAGCAGAGGTTGGTCTGCCAGAGAGGGCATGCGGAGCTAAGCGGCTGCTTTTTATTTATGCAAGTGCTGCGAGTAAACATCTTCGAGATTACCACTTTAAGTTTGAGGCGTTGATGCTGATTGGGAGCTGGGGTTAGAGGATCACACTAATATCCCTCCATTACAGCCTTTTACGCAAAATCCAACTTGAGACTCGGCTGGTCTTATAATTCTGGCATGATACAGTATAGTGTTGGCTTAAAGTACCAATAAAAAGAAAAAACACTTGGGATTGTTCCTCTGTTATATATTCATAACCACTCTGTCTGTATTTCTGAAATGAACAAAACCCTTAAGGTGATATTTCTGAAAACACCGAATCTTTGAGGTCAGAGCTGTTGGTGTCGTGAGAGAGGTGGAGAATCTAAGCAGCTGGGTTGTGTGTCTCTGTATGGCAGTGTTTTGGTGTGATATATCTGCGTGTAAGTGAATTTGAGAAAGAAAAAGTGAGACAGACTGTAAAAATGTAAAAAGGTGTGTGGATTTCAGGACAGCAGACAGTGTGTGTATGTGTGTGTGGTCATGTTTAACATGCACAATCCTGAGTGGACCTCTGCGGCTGCTCGGTGAGCTGTGGGCCCTGTTTGGCTCCGGTGACGGTCGGGTCGTTGTTGTCCAGACTCTCCGTCATCCTCTCGCAGATGATGTCCACCAGCCGCTCAAAGGTCTGCTTCACGTTGATGTTATCTTTAGCGCTCGCCTCAAAGTACTCGAAACCTGCCAGGACAGAAGCCGGAGTCGGAGAGAGACCTGGGTTACTCTCATTGTTCTAATGTGAAGCTTATCCAGTTAATCCACTTATCCCATCATGTCAGGACACATCAAGACTACAGTCAGACAGGAAGGCCAAACCGCTCTCATTTTTTTCCTCTGTATCAGGTCTGTGTGCTAATTATAATCTATTTATAACACCTGAAAACAAATAATTCTGTAGTTTGAGGTTATAATGAACCTGGTTCAACATTAAGTCTCATAACACATGACACTACAACAATCAAACAAACACGTTTTGATGTCGACGTTTCAACAGAAAGAGCAAAAAATGACACCAGCAGCTCGCAGACTCTTATGACTCTGAATGTGGTTCTATAAGGACTGCAGAGCTATAGGTCAGACCTTTGTTCAAACAAACACATGTTGCTATTTAAGACTTTAGCAAAGCTGCCATTGATCTTCAATGACTTCAGCCTGATTTGTTGTTGCGTAACTTTTAAACATGGTAATACTATGTAGTGCTCAATCAAGATGACCTACAGTATGACAAATACAGACAAAAGGAGATGAACACAGAGGAGAATCAAAATCCAACTGTGCAAACATAACCCAGATCATGTTCATGTAAAACATTAACATCAATGTACATATCTTTACCCCATCTTTAACCCTATGAAACAAATGTTGATTTTTAAATTATCCTGTTTAAATGAATCTAAAAATAAAAAAGTGTAAGATCTAGAGCCATCATTCTTTTGGCAGCCAACAGCTGAGACGTCAGTGTTTCGTGCCATCATGCTGTCTGTTCGTTGATGTCATTATGTTACATTATGGGGGGGGGTAAAACATTTGCAGGGCGGCTGCAAAATGACAGTGAAAAAGCAAGTGCTGCAGCGATCTGGCCAAGGGACGTTGTTTGCATATTACTCATTAAAAAGATCAGAAATATAAACCTTGTACAGGCTTTATGGGATACTATAAAAAAATATTGTTTTGGACCAATATGCCGTGTGGGTATATTTAGCAAAACCAGATAAAACAGCATGTCTGGTTTTTGTATTTGTTTTATTTATGACTCTTTACCATGGTTTATTGACTCACATAAACATAGCTTATGTTTTAAAGATTCGAAGCCTTATGAAGCCTTTGAAGATGCTCTAATGACAACACAGTAAGCAAAAATACCAATGTAGGCCCAGGTGGGTGGACTCATTTCTACTGAAGACTTCAAACGAACAAAGCAATTTAAGTGTCACTAAAGCTCCCAGGAGAAGATAGTACAAAAACAACACACACATGGCATCTAGGTCTTACTCTGACCAGTAGACTTACCCAGCTGTTCTGACAGCTGCCGGCCCCTCTCTGCAGCCACCACTCGCTCATCCTCCATATCACACTTGTTCCCCACCAGGAGAACCTGGGCGTTGTCCCATGAGTACGTCTTAATCTGGGTGGACCTGAGAGCAGATGCAAAACTGCATGTTCAGAAAAAACGACTTGCTAAATCTCACCAACAACTTTCTTACATGCAAAAGCAGTGTTCAGTAACGCAAGGCTTCATGTAAACCACTTATATGGATAAGAAAACAAATATGAAAGTCAAAATTTAAACCTGAACTATCTGATGTACTTCCAGCTGTTTTGCAAACATGCAGCCTGGCAAAGAAGGATGACTTAAACAGACATTATTGCTCTAAGTTATCTTTTCACATACAAACAACTGACAGATTACTGACTTAGTCTAAAACCTGTCCTTCTATTCTTCTCCCAACTAATGTGTGCTTCCACTTTGTGTCTAGTCCCAGCAATCCCAGAAAAGCTCAGATATTCATCTGGTGTGTACAGTCAACAAACACAGGAAAGCTAGGTTGGTAAGTTGCCACATTTATACACAAAGACAAGAATCTTAAGCTGTGGCTCACCAGTCTTGAACAGCGTTGAAGGACTCCTCATTGGTGATGTCATACATGAGGATGAAGCCCATGGCTCCCCTGTAGTAAGCAGTGGTGATCGTCCTGTAGCGCTCCTGGCCAGCAGTGTCCTACACAGACAGACACCAACACCATTGTTTTTAAATGATATAAACAGAGCATCGTCAAAGAAGGATAGGATTAACATTAAAGTGAAAAGATGGTCTGAATGCATGGATGTTCTTCCTAAGTTTGTGGTCTTAACGTTGTTGGATTAAAAGAGCCCTGGGAACAAGACACTAATGTGCAAGTATTTCTTTGTTTCTTTGTTCAGATGATTGCCACCCTGCACCTGCAAAGAATTTACGACCGTGCACGTGCCTCCTGATGATTGCAGAGGTTTAACATTCAGCCAAACGCCCATGAGCATTAGGGATTCCTCTGGTGTCGCATGTTATTAGCAATTGGTCCCAGGGTCGGGCTTTATGGCTCATGTTAAGTACACTTCAAGGGTATTGCCATTACACAGCAGATGAAGTGATTGTGGGGAAAGGAGGGGCCGTTTGAACAGCTGCTAATCATTAAAGATACATGATAATAGAGACTGTTTTAGTCACACAGATGTGATGGAGCTGTGTAAAAACAGGCACTCTTATAAATTTGCATTGATTCCATCTTCCAGCTAGTTTTTGCAGGCCTGTTAAATTGTAAGTGCCGTCGACCAGAAACAATTAGCTGAGAACGGAAAATTAGCTGGTTGCAGCGTCTCCAATGTGAACATTAGCTGCTTTTCAGTGTCAACTATCATTGTTAACTGTTGTTGGACTTTACAAGACATTTGAATACATCACCTTGAAGGATGGGATATGAGAAAGGATGTTTTCATCGACATAGCTCTTGCTGTTTCCAGAAAATGTATTGCGTTAACCGGTAAGTCGGATTCCCCCCCTCTCCATATCAAAATGGGTATAAGAGATGTCTAGCTGTATGCCACTAGAGAAAATCACATATGTGCTGAAAAACAAATATGATGTATTTTTAGGGATCTGGCAGCATTTACTAACTACATGTACACATTACCTCTAGCAACTGTGGACATGCTGTAAACTTTAAACTGGTTCCACCACAGGCCGATACTAGCGTCTGGTCTATGTCATGACATGTGTGTTGGTCTCTTCCTTGTTCATCTATATATGTAAATGTGCACTTAGATGTGTGTATATGCGTGTACATTAGTATGTATGTGTATGCTTATGTAGCTGGATGTGTACATGTAGACGAGTGAAAATATTTAAATTAAATATTTCTTCATTTTTTGTAATATTTTTTGTGTGTTTATTGAAAAAATTCAAAAGGAAAATATTCCAAAGGAAAAAAAAGAGGATATTTTCTGACACTTTAAAGACTAAACTATAATTTAGAATATAATCAGCAGATTACTTAATAATTAAAACAATCACCAGTGGCAGTTTTAAATAGAGTATCAGGGATGTAACTGCAGTTGAAACCGGCATTGGTGTTTCAGTGTGTAGTTCCAAAAAGAGACTAAATTCTGTGCAAACCTTTTTACCTACAATTAAACAAACCATTAAAGGAGAGCAATAGTGTCAGCTGCATGTTATTAGGGCTGGGTGACTGTTTTTCTGATTTTATCTTAGGCGAGTGTGAACTGCACTGCTGTATTGTGCAGGAAATATGTATAACAGATTAGACTCTGTATTACCCGACACAGAGAACACACTGATTGAGACTGATGCAGTAAATCTGTAATGTAAAATAAGTAACACAAGTGTGGACTCATAGACTTCTCCGCCTGCCAAGTCTTCAGTTACTCAGTTATAGAGTTCAGGGCAAAGTGTCAGCTGACAATAAGTAATTCTGGGGAATATCTCTATACATGTTGGTGTTCACTTCCTCACCCAGATCTGCAGCTTTATCCTCTTGTCATTCCTGTAGATGGTCTTAACCTTGAAGTCGATGCCCACCGTGCTGACAAAGGCTGGCGTGAAAGAGTCGTCTGCATACCGGAAAAGGAAGGAAGTCTTTCCTACGCTGCTGTTGCCAATGATGAGGATTTTAAACATGTAATCAAAGTTCTGGTCCGAAGACTCCTTCTGTCCGTACGTGGCATTTGCAGACGCCATCTATGCAAGGATTGAGAACACATTTTAATTAGTCACAAGGAATTAACCTTAGGGTTTGTTACCTTTTAACATAACCCAATACAACACCACCCCCACTACAACCTACAGTGACAAAAATAATCTGTGTAGAATCAAAGTCTCTCTGACAGCGTCTGCAAAAAACCTTTATACATATAAAAGTTAGAGCAGAGCTGTCATATTTGATTCAATCAGATTGTGCAGGTACTGCATTCAAGAAATGTTGTCAAGTCCCTGTTGTTACACAATTTCCTGCTACTTGCTGAAACATTTCATGTTTTGTACAGACAAATGGTAAAATAAACAAAGAAACACCTCTGCCTCTTCTCCTGCTATTAGAATATTGCTGTTCTGGTGTAGGACACCAAAGATAGATTAACACAAATACTTAAGATAATTTCTTGCATTATTCAAACAGATTTTTGTTAGGTAGTCTATACATCAAGAAAAAGATCTATTATTCTACAAGAAGGGAAACGTCTGAGAGTAAGACAAGAAAGATCAAACCTTATATTTCACCTAAAGACATCCTCTGTGGTTACTTTTAGCGTGACAGCAGATTCAGGCATCCTTTGGCCTAGTTACACAGACATGTCAAGATCTCTAAATCCCAGAGATGTTAAACACATTAACTTAAGTTGATAAAATAATGTAATGCAACAATGCTAGCATTAGAGCTGCAATGATTTGTTGATTAATTGATTGGAAGAAAATGCAAACTGTTCTGGCGATCTATTAAGTGTTCCAGTTTTGAGCATTGAAGAAGCTGTCTCCAGGTTCTTAAATGTGAGGCTTTGCTCATTTCTTTGTCATTTATGATAGTACATGACTACTATTTGGGTTTAGGACTGTTAGTTGGACAAGGTGAGCAGGCAAAGAACAAATTTGACTGCAAGGATGTATCAAAGGGGCCTGGCATCCGTCAAATATGCCACATTTGACATGAAATGGACTTCCTGCCTCATATATGGGATCCACTCACCATAAGAGACCATTATTTGGCACATCTGTGAAGTATACTAAAGCACAGAAATATGAGATGGATCGTAGTCATGCCTCCCACAGACAACAGCAGAGACCATCTGAACTCATAAGTCATTGTAAAACAGCCTTAGGTAAACAATTTAACCCCTGATGAGGTTAAATAATGTCAGTATCGTCAGCTGTCGGAGGTCAGGTTACACACCATATGGTTCCCCGGCAGTCTTATAGTTTTATCAGGGAATAAAATAATTTAGCCGTTTCGCCAAGAGGCTGTGTAAATACAACCAGCCAATACCTGCACACACAGCCTTGAGTGTTTCCATATCATGTCAATAACACAAGGAGTGCACACCTTCGCAACGCAAGATAACAGGGCGGAAGTACCAGGGCTTAGCAGGCTAAGCATCAGCTAAACTGACTATCCTTACCCATCCAGGAGGGCAGGGAGCCTCCGCTAGCCAGCCAATTATGAATGACCATATGATAGGACAGAATTTGCCTTCTAGTAAATAAGGGGATAAACAGAGAAATTTTCATCACCTGCAATGCCCTCTGACTTTTTCCTAACACAACATACTCCCCATTTAAACGGCCTAAACCGCATCCCCCCCTCTCCACAGCGGAGCTTATCTGGCGTTAGCCTGCGAGTGAATATGTTAGCAGCCTGAATATGACAGTCTGGTCTGGTTCACATTAGCTGAAGAATAACCGAGAAAAAGCAGAACAAAACGTTTGCATTTTATGCAATGCTTGCGACACAAAATAATCATGAAACGACTGTTGAAGAGATGAAAGAAATACATATACAAATGCAGTTTTCAGCCGTTGGAAATGCATCCATTTAGGCTAGCGCCGCTACCTTTAATGCTAACACAGCGGACCGTTACCAGTGTTTAAAACAGCAGCAAGAGCTAGCTAAGCATCCCAGCTATGTCAAATGAAGGTTACTCTTCCTTATTTATGTCTAAAATTTCAGTCTAAATCCAGGATATGACACACGGAAAATAATCCACATACTATCTATTGCACCTGCTAATTTTTACACGGCCACCTTATGACAAATAAGCGCAGGGTTTACCATGAAATGTGTGTTTTATCCTCAGCTTCGCAGCAGCAGCGCCTAGCCCAATGCCCAGCTTTGCACCTGCAGTAGCTCGTGCGCCTCTTGATTGACAGCCCCGGCATAAGCGGGTACAAACAGAGTGTAAGGATGACTGGCAGGACGACTGACCAATAAGAGAGAAGGGTCCATTCATTCTCAAAAAGCCCCGCCCAAATCGGTTTTATAGATCATTTTGATATTTTACTGTGAGATTACAGGTTTATTTCATTATTGCTTGTTATAATAAATAGTTAATGTAGCAGCATTGAGTATATATTGTAATACCACACATACAAATACTTTATTACAGGTAAAAATTCTGCATTGAGATGATGTATTAGAGGATTTTATCTTACATACTCACATATCCAAAGTAAAGGTACTTATTATGAAGAATGATCCATTTTCAAAGCGTTAAATTACCTTTATTATTATTATTATTATTATTATTATTGCAGATGCATAAGCAGCATTTTAATCTGTAACTTTGTCGATGTGAAGCTAATTTTTATGTTTTATGTTCTTTGCATAGTTTAATCTATAACAGTGCATTCAGTTTTATAAACGTATTATGTGTTTATACGATCCTAATCTGCAAAAGGGGAAACCGTACAAGATTCCCCCCTGAATCACAGAGGATTCAAAGTATTAAGTAGCATAAAACAGTGTTACTTAAAGTTCAAGTACCTCGAACCTGCACTCAAGGAGTACTTGACTAAATGTTCTTGGTCACTCTCTGGTGCTTCTGAACAGTATTACCTTTTCAGTTCCTCTTAAGATGCATTCAAGGTTATTAAGCAACCTAATCACCGTACCAGTATCATATTATCTATATTGAGTATGCTCTTGTTTCTATTCTTCATTAAGATGTATATGCTGGTAAATACTGAAAGTTTTTCAAGGCAGAACCTAATGCATGCTTAATACTCATCATGTACTCCAGAAACCAGTAAACCAATGTAAAACTGGCTGCATGGTACCACTTGTAGCAACTGACCCATTGACGGGCTGCTGCTTCTTAAGAGACTAATAATTTGTGTAATAACCATGATCAATATCAACTTAATAATACAGATGTGTTGCTTGTGATTCAATGCCATGTACATTGGTTTTAAATAATAAAGACATGTTATGTTTATTTATATGTAAACAAAGGCTTTTACACCTTTATTTATGCTTTATCATTTAGTCTCCTGCTAAAAGCAAAGACGAAGACATCAAGAGTGAAGAGTTTCTCCTTTATTGGCAAGGCATACAGTTCTAGTTGGAGAGAGGGCTAACACACCCGCAGTTAAACAGCAGAGTTTGGATTGTCAAAGCTGCAGTCTTTGTTTATGACACATATTCATAAAATCTCTAAGAGAAGAAATTCTGATCTAGGATGACTTGAGGCTGTATGACTATATCATTTTCACTGTGAATCAAAGAAGATCAGCACACTGACTGCGAGAACCTTCATGAAGCTGTGATCTGACCAGATCAGCGGAAACAGAGGAAGACAGGAGAGAAGGGATGTTGCAGAAAACCCAACTACTTTTACACCAAGAAAAACATGAAAGTGAGCATTTTTTGCTTATGAGTAATGTTACTTTCAGACATAAAGAAATGAAATGAGAAAGGAAAAAGCTGAGAAATAGTTGACTTCTGTCCTGTTTGACCTTCTTGCACATCAAGCTACATGTAAGCACTAAACCTCGGACTAAAATAAAGCCTACTGTTCCATCGTTTCTGACAGATAATACAGAAATAATAAATAAACTGTACATGAAGTACTGTGAGGAGAATGTACAAATAAAAACATTAGTGACACGCAGAGAGACAGACATGTTGTGCTGGTTGAGCTGTTGTTGAATAGTCCTTAGTGTTGAAGGCATCCTTGAGTGTTGGTCTGTCAGGTGATGTTTATGGCTACAGAAAGGATCGCACATGTACTCCAGCATGTCAGAGACCAGAAATAAAATTCCAAGTTTGAAAATAAGGCGTCCAAAAAAAAAAAGAAGCATAGCACGTTCACACTTTAAAACAAGTTTCTCCACAGGTTTTGTAAGTGCTCTATACTCTCCATAATCTTTGAATCCCGCAGCCATCTCATGCATTTCAACAGTACACATTGTTTTCTACAGTCAATTATAAAAAGAACAAAACATTTCAGTCCCTCCAACATCCATCCTTTAGGAGCTGTAGTGGCCCAGCCCGTGCAATTCAACTCTCCAACAGAAAAACAGTGAACTGTCACGTTATACATGTTACACTGTACTGGAAGTGCAGAACTGTAAAAGTACCATACAAAGTGCTTTGGTTTTTTCTTAGCAAATACATCACAAAAAAGTCAGTCATTCACTCACACACACGAAAAACACATCACTGTTTTAAGACAATATCAGTTTCAGTTACTGTTTGAGCAGGAGTTAGAAAAAAAAAAAGCAACAGAGACATGTGGGTCAGATTGGCACGCAGGGCGCTACAATCAACCAACTTTATCAGTCACTGATGGAAAGTAGCCAGTGGCAAAATGGAAATTACAGTACGGGTTGTGTCATGCTTGCTTGGCACTTGTTTTGTCATTGACTATGTCCCTGTGAAGAGCGAAATATTGATCAATGAGAGAAAAATCTGGCACAGGAAGCTCTCTCTTAGCAGCCTCCTGATTTAGTTTTTACAGTTACAATGATGCTAACATCTTATTTGCAACCACACTGCCCTTTGAGTGGCTGGACGCTGCTGTGTTTGACACATTATGTAGTTAACTGATTTAAAAGGATAGTTCCATGATTTTGCAGCTTTTTAAGTTATTGCAGGACATTTGTGCTGGTTTTTTCAACAGCCAATGACAAACTGTTTCTCAGTCAACAGCCTCCAAAGTGTTTATGTTCTGGCTCAAGCCCTTAAATACCACAATGAGGGCTGCCTATGAACTAAACTGTAAAGTGCTAAACTTGAAGGCAAACTCATACAAAAGGGTGCCGAATATAAAAAGAAAAATTTGAAATGAAAATAAAAGCTTACAAATATAATTAAAAGAGCAACACAAGTGAAACATTTGTGATATTTTGGGGAGTCTTACACTTAAATATGGTTTGAATGTATTTTGACTCTGATGCCAGAACTTCAGTTCCACGTGTCGACACTGGGAGGCGCCGTGTGCACAGCCCACAGCACCACACTGACACTGGCTCAGTTTTTTCACTGACACAATATTATAGATTGGGATTAAAAAAAGCAAAGAGTTTGCCTGAAACAACTGAAAATCTTATATAATACTTAGCATCAGCTACTTAATTATAATTATAATCTTCCAAAACAACTGCCTGCTGAACTCAATGAAACAGGCTGTGCTACATTTATAACCTTAATGATAGATTCACTCAAAATGCCTGCTACATTTAAAGTCTCCCGCACATGCATAGTTCCTTTCCGCCATTACTTTGCTGACACTGCTTTGACGTGTGCTATTTACTGCATCTTCGTTTACTGTACAGTATTTCACTGTGTATGCACCTAATAAAGACAGCAGAATAAACAAACAAACAAAAAGGCAGGCAACACAGCATTGTCCCTGTAAATTGCAAGTTTGGCAAGATGTCTTACAAAACGTTGTTTTGTTTTCACCATTCGTCACTTCCTCACTTTCTTCATAAGTACTCCAAAAGAGGAAGACAGTACTGTTTTATAGTAGACCTTGGTTTGGCTGGTAAAAGGGAAGCTTTTATAAACTTCTCATCGTCTCTGTAGAACTTCATCCACAGTTTGTCTGAGTGACAAAAAGGCCTTTTTGACTGCCTTGTAAAAATGCAGACTTTCCCCTACACCCATCCGCACTCCCATACTCTGCACCCCGAGGCTTGCTGTCACCCGTGTCCACAGAACCCAGACGTGGTGGTGTTTAGGTTGGAGTGGGAGAAGGGGAGTGACGGAGGACGAGGCACCGAAATAGAGAAAATAAACAAAAAAGGCCAAAAGAAACACAACTTTTGACGGGTGCTATGTTCCAAGTCTGAAGCGTGGAACCCCAGAGACGCCTTCCTGCTCTGCTTCTCTGTCTTCTGCTATATCTTTATCAGAGTCTAAAGAAAACGTCCTGCCTGAATCAGTTGTGAGTTCTTCGGGAAGCAGGTCGGTTGCAGCATCAAGTCCGCTGCCAGAGTCAGTTCTGGAGAGTTCAGGCCCCATGCTGTCGCCGTGGCCCTCCTCCTCCTCGGTAGGACTCTCTGCATCCGACTCTCCCTCCTCTTCCAAGGTCAGCTCAAACTGGAACTTGTCAGCCGAAGTGGAGCCACCGCTGAGTGCTGAAGCTTCTCCGGCGAGGGCTTCCTCCTCCTGTTCCTGGTTTGGTGAGGGGCTGTGGGGGATCATGCTCTGGTACCACTCTCTGTTGTCCTCCAGTGTGTCCAGGATCTCCTGAGCGTCCGGATGGACGAGGTCTGCCCAGGTCTCCCACAGAGGATGGACAATGTAGTCAATGAAACCCACCTGAAACAAAGAGGGGAGGATTTATTCTTTTCTTTGAGTCACTTTTATGATGAATTTTCTTAAATATTTCTACATTTCAGTATAAACATTTCATTAAATAAACGCTGCAGCTTCTGTTCTGTACCTGGCTCTTTTCTATTGAGGCATTCTGTTTGTCACACATGGGGCTGATCTCCATGCCCTTGTCTCTCTCTCTGTCCCCCTGGGTGAAAAACTCCACCATGATGCGGTCCGTCCACTGCCGGTACAGCTCCAGAGGCTTGGTGGGGTTGCTCAGGTCTGCACAGTGCACCATGTTCTGAAGGACCTGTGGAGACACAAAAACAGCTTGTAAATATATTTAAAAAAACCACTTTTAAAAGTATAAACTTTCAACTTTGTTTGTTGTTTTCTTCCATTCCAGCAACAACTTAAACATCAAAGAGGGGGTATTATGCTGTTTTACATTTTAAGACATATATACGTATATAATTATATACAATGTTGGATGTCCATACTAAACGTGGGTAAAGCTCTTTGTGACGTCACAAAGTGCAGCCTCAGCAGGCTTCAGAGAGCTGGCCGATCAGAAGAAAGTAGGGGCGGGGTTTCTTAAAGGGACAGAGCTGACTGAGTTTGGCAGAGGCTGTATGAGGGCCTGCACAGAGCACCAGTGTGAGGAAAATGATGAGTTTTTTTTAATGTAAATGATGCTAAGCTACTCCACAGGTATCACAGAGTGAAATATGAAGCCTGAAATTAGCATAATACTCCCCCTTTAATATATTTTTGTGTGCTTAAAGACAGCAGATAAAGACAACAATTTTTTTCAGTAAAAATATTGATTAATATACCTCTAACTATGGATATATTGTGAACGTGTTCTCACCTGTATGCGATCTGAGTAGTTGTCCAGCAGCAGGACTCCTAGGCTGGTGACTTTCTTGGTCTCCACCATTGTTTTCAGGTCTGCCAGGAGGTTCATGTGCTTCGACATGTCTGTGGCCAAAACCTGCAGAATAGGAAAGTAAACAAAGTTTTATATTGCTGTGTCTGTGAGGCGAACACACAGAGCAATGTCCACAATCTTAACGAGGAGTCGTACCATATCAATGACCATTTTGCGCAGCGACTGCCTCTGCTTTTTGCTAAGGTTCTGAAAGATGTCACAGTTGTCCTCCTGCAGGAGCTTAAAGCCGACAGCCAGGTGGTGATTCTCCAGCACCGACGAGTCGTTGTACATCAGGGCCAGCTCTGAGTCTGAAAGGGAAAAAGAAAACTTTACAAATCAGCTCTGTGAACCAGCAGACAGAGTTCTAAACAGACACGTGCATACAGAAGACTCATCCAAAGAGTTAAACACACTCAGCACCCACGCACGCTCACATAATCTCAGTGGAGCTAGGCAAACTCACTCGTGTTGATGAGAAACTGATTGGAAACTCCAGGATGATCGACATCGTGGATGGCGCTGGCAAACAGAGCGGCGAGGATCTCCAGATCAGTAAACACAGCCTTGGAAAACACAAGAAGGCAGGGACGGTCAATATGACAGGACATGTACAGATCACACTGCTTTGATTTAATACAGATGGGTTGGAATGAATGAGAATGATTGTCTACCTCCAGGGCAGGTGTGGAGAGTAAGACATGTGTGGACTGAACCACGTCCGCAGCATGGATGTTGTTGTGGTACGCCACATCAGCCCGATAATGATCCTCCAGAGTCATGATGAAGGTGATGAAAGTGTCCGTGGGAATCTTGAAGGACTTCAGCAGATCACGTTCCTGCAGCAGCAGCAGGGGGGACAGAACACATGTCGGTCAATGGAAGTAAAGATCAATCATTTCTTACAATTTGTGTGTTCATTCATTGACTGTAAGAGAAGTTCAATGTTACCTGGAAGATGGTGTACATGGTGACCGTCAGAGGGCGATTCCCAGAGTACTCAGAGACCTTAAAGATGTCGATACCCCATCTGTTAACATCCTCCAACTCCTGCAAGCGGACAATAAAGATATTAAAACATATAGAATACATTTTAAAACAGAATCAGTAAAACTAAGAGATGATCAAGTCCTCGTACCCTGGCGAGGAGACCCTCCTGGCTGGCGTCCACCCCAAAGCGAGGGATGGTGGAGGGGGCGAGGCTGGGGCTGTGGGTGGCCTTCTTCACACCGCTGATCTGGGACATGGGCCGCTTCTTCTTGTCCTTCTCCTTGGTGGGGGGCGACATGATGTCCATGTCATGTTGCTTCTCTGTCAGATGGAGACAGAGGAAATATTAACACGGCACCAACTCTTCCTGCTGAGCTTGCGGGTTATAAAAAGTGAAGGTGTTTTACCGAGGAAGGTGCTAGAGATGAACTCAGACACCTGGTTCCCTGATCGGCTGGTTTCTGACAGCTGGGTGAGCTCTCGGTTCAGCATCCTCTTGAACTGAGGTAAAACACACACACAAATATTCATGATCACACACACACTTACAACACTTAGACAATAATCAGCTATCAATACATATATCCACTGTGGCTCCACCAACAGAATCCACATGTGTCTCATGTCACATGGCGCAGGAGCTCCTGATTGGACACAGAGAAATCCATGGCTGATTTTACAAACAGTAGCCTGCAGCGAAACACATGCTGCATGCTACGCATCATATTTATCAAATCAAAGATCTACTAATCTGAAAGCCAACTGTCTCCCCTCAACCACCAGTTGTCCCCTCCTTCACACTCATTCACAAAGCGAGCAACATGTGAGCAGACTAATCCCCCTCCCACCCAGCTCATCCCTCGCCTCTCCTTACCTGAATGAACATCCACGACACGGTGATGAAATAACTCACTTCTGGCATTTCAGCGCAAAGTCAAGCATGGGGGCAAAAATAAAACTGTGCGTGAAAGAGAGAGACGAGCTTTCTTGTCATCCTCGGACTCCTGCCGGAGAAACAGACAGCAGGGACACTTTGTGCTCCGATGCTGCTTGCCTGAGCGGGATCCACTGCGAGCAGACAGTCCACTGTTAGTGCTGTGGAAGCTCTGATCAGGACAGACGGAAGAAAAAGCTGCTCAAAGGTCCGGGAGAGAAGAAGAGAGAGGAGGCACAGCTGCGGGAATGCTGCGGGATGCGAGGATGCGAGGCAGAGGAGCCACACTCCATCGCTTCCCCTGACTCTCCCTCATTCACTCAGTTACTGCCTGCTCCTGTGTGTGTGTAAACACAGGGAGAACGAGGTACTCTAATCCACGCCTCCCTCCAAAAATGCCTAAGAATAGCAGCCAATCAGGCGCCTCCTGCAGCAGAAGTCGGGAGAGCAGAGGGCCCTCATTGGCGGAGAGATGAACATAGTAGGTGGAGCTGAGCGTGTCGGGAGGCGGAGGTTGTGAGACAGACCATGTGCACCAAGTTTGAAGAAGATATGAAGGAAAAGCTTTGAATGGATGGAGGGGGGGGTTGATTTCATTCATGTAGCCAAAAATAAAAACAGAACACCACGTACCACAAAGATGAGGGAACATCGACCGTTATCATAACCATACGATCAGACGCAGAAGATGACAAAATATTTTAAGACAGTTTCAGCATCTTTTAAAGCCGATGTTTAATCTACTCTAACCAGATATTAAAAACCTTCTTAGAGAGGTTCTATTACATCAGCTGAACTGCTTAAGCATCATCAAGACTCTTTCGGGGCTCATTAGAGATCTCCTTTAAACCAAACTGTTCGATAAGTTTGTCAGCGATGCGGAAACAGCGTCCACTCCGGCCTCCCATGTGCCTGCCTTTGTTCCCAAGTGCCAGCATGAATAATTCTCTCCCACTGACTGAAGCTGCTCATTGACTGATCTGCAGCAATGGGGGGTGGTCTGCCTCCCACGAAAACCTCCGCCACGTGAGCGTGTGGAGCGGCAAATGCATCCAAGCAGGCAGTATATACGGGAGACAGCGCGATGTACATGGATGTGATGGGACGGAAAGTGTGTGTACATGTGATGTATGTGTGTGTGTTACTATGAGGAGCGCGTGTATGTTACGTGTGGGGGCGGGCTAATCATGGAATCACATGATCCAGTCTGAGGAGAGGAGGAGGAGGAGAGGGATTCAGGGAGGAAGAGTGGATGAGGGGGGATGCCGTTTCATCTTCAGCTCTCACTACCTCATTCACATTTTTCTGCACATGAGTGGGGGGATGGGAGAGTCTGTGTGTCTAGTCTCTATTTGCATGCATGAAACCATCCGGCTCATTCATGGAGTAAGCCCCTTCTCACTGCGCTGACGGATGGGAGATCCTTTTCATGCTTCAGTGATGGATTCTCTGTATTCTTGAGCTTTAGATTTGTTAAAGGATCAGTGAAGGAATTTAAAGTACACTAAACACAATCCACAGATGAAACTGATGAGAATTATCCGCTGTCTTTATCCGTTCTAATATAAAACGCTGACGTATTTGATCTCAATACGGAAACACCACTTCAATTTCATTAATCTGACTGTTTATTTTGAGCCATTAAGGTCTCATCTGCAGCAGCAGTAACAGCAGAGGAAGGGACGATGCATAGATAGTTTGACAATCAGGAGCTAAACTAGAACTTGTGGTTCATGTCAGAAGTTGTTTTAATCGCATTGCATTCGGAGTCTGATTCCCTTCAAAGTGGCAACAAGATGCACATGTCTAATGTGAGTGACCGCCCCACAGCCTCGCTCTGAACCTGTCTGTGTTTAATGTAAACCTGAACATGTGGCAGTGTAACGTTTATGTTCTGTTAAAGTACCTTGTTGGAGGCCATCTCGCTGACGGAGTGTCGAGTTTTCAGAGTCTCCAGTTGCTCCAGACACCAGTCCAGCTCATCTAGAGTCTCTATAGCCAGCTGCTGGTGCGGCTCCTCTGTAGAAGACAGACACAGCAAGGCATTATGGGATGGATTCAACTGATACACAGCATTCACATACTGTTCAATTTTCTGAAAAGATTGTTACATTGTATATTGGCTGTGGACCTGCTGTTCTTGTTGTCTGAGAACAACTACTTACATATAAATGCTAGATTCATCAGTATTTGATTGCCAGTAAAGTACAGTAATAAAGTTCATATCTGAGGCACCAAACTTCTGTATTTCTACTACTACTACTACTACCTCTGCTTCTATTGTGTTTTACTATTTCTAGTAATCTCTATTTACAGAGTCTACATATAGTGTACATAGTAGAGTCTGTACGCAGGGATGTGGATTTCCGGTAAGGCAAGTGTTCTGGTTTCTGTTTGTACTACGCTTGTAGTCAGAGTAATATTGACCAATCACGTATCAGCAGGCTGCGGCGTATGCGGGTAAAACAGTCCGTGTGGAGAGCAAAAGCAGGCGGAACATAATCCGCCGTAATGCCATCCCGGCTCCCATCAGCGTCATCCGACAACGATTTAGCTTCTTGTTAATCTCTATAAACAAACATCTGCATGTTCAGCTAACAATCTGTTCTAGATCTATAATTTAACTTGAGATGAATTCCCTTGACGCTGTATCACAAAAGCTGTTCAGCGTTCAGATTTCCCAACTTCCTTGAATGCATCAGATCGATCGGACCTCCGTTTAACAAACGAGCATTTTCAAATTTTTCATCTCCTCTTGAGGAAAAGCTTCATTTTTACTTCTTAAAAATCTGCATCGTAATGTTGAAATTTGGGCAAAGGTAGGACCCGTTAATAACAAGCAAATCAAAAGAAAACTGTTTCTCTTTCTGTGACAATGCAGCACGCGGAAAAGGAAGTCTCGACGGGAAGTTGTTTATTGCTTACCACCCGTCACGTTTGCTGGGTGTCCCCAGAGGCTGTATCGTCTCAGACTATAGCTGATGGGATCCGAGCATTTCTGCTGCATTTCTAGTGACTAGTTATTTAACATATGAAGATTTCTCACACAAACTTAACTTTATAATATATAATAATAAAAAAAATATATATTTCTAAAATATGATGGCAATGTAATAGACACAGTGGTACGTAAAATAGCTTAAATTAGCTCCACCTCAAGTAGCTACAACAGCAAAATGCTGCCGACACATTATTGCACTAATAATAATCATCTGATAATGTAAGATATAATTTTGAGCCCATACAGCGGCCATTTTTGTACATTAAAATCCATCCATACATCCATTATCATCATTATTCCATTATCTATACTGCTTATCCTGTTCATGGTCGCAGGGGGCTGGCGATGGGCGGGGTCAATCACAGGGCTGACACATAGAGACAGACAACCTTTCACACTCACACTTACGGGTAATTTAGAGTCACCAATGAAGCTAACGAGCATGTCTTTGGACTGTGGGAGCATGCACGAGGAGAACATGCACACTCTACACAGAAAGGCCCGAACTGGGATTCGAACCAGGAACCCTCTTACTGTGCGCTAACCACTGTACCACCTGCACCACCGTGCAGCCGTATTTGACATTTAAGTATTCCTTAATTGTAGGTCTGATGCTTTTACTTCAGTCTGATGATGTGTGTACTGCACTAATAGATTTTATGTATTTGTAAATGACATTAATTTCCTAATACATTGCAGTGACGCGTTACCAGCAACCCTGATTTCATAATACACAGATTTAATCATGATAATGTCCTTAAATCTGACCCCTGGCTCTCTGAACGGGGTCAGTGTTGATAATGGGATATTGATTAGTAAACAGCTTAATCCCAGTACGGACCTGCGAGGCTGGTTTTGCACATGGATGGTGGGTTGCTGCCTGACGATCGCGTCCTGTGGACAGAGGCCATCCAAAGTCAGCAAACAACAATGATACTGTATGAACAGTGTGATTATAACTGTCAGGTATGTGGGCAGGTTTTATCACATACTTGCTGGCTGTGCGATCTTGCTGGTTGGTTATGACGGCAAAGTTACTTCGGACCGTCCTCAGGCTGGCGAGCACCTACGAGACGGGAACAAGAGACTGAATGTACCAGATCATCGAAAGTGACGTACACAACATTTGTGACATAATGAAAGCACAGATGTCACCTCATTTGAAGTCTTAAACTCTCGCGCATGCCTTCACTTAATTCATCTTGAACCAGATCAAGTGCTGACGAGCCTTTGAAACCAAACCCTGTGGCTTTCATCCTGCATGCTGAGGAGCTAGGCAGAGGCATTCCCCCTGTCTCTCCCTGTCTGATGTTTTCATGGCATCACTGACACTCCTCTATGTCATGTCTGTCACCTTATCCGCGGCCAAACACTGACTCGGCACGCAGAGAAAGCCCCTCAGAGTATCCGGTGTCCAGGCCTGACCCATGTAGCCTTATCAGCCGCAGCATGCAAATTTAAACAGCATGATCCAGCAGTATTGGATTCAGCGCTTCTTTCGCTGTGTAAAGTGAGCACAAGTGTGACGCATGTCCCACGCAGGAGCAGGGCATCGCCAGCGGGATGCCTCATCCTGTCGCAGGGCCAGCATGTCGCTGAGGGGCTGTTCTGATGAGGCAGTAAAGCCCAGTCTCGACCCATCTGGAGTTTATTATAGCGTTTCTTTAAAGACTCGCTGTGTTTGGCTAACAAGTGAACGTGATTTCCTTTTTATGTGAACATTTTTAAAGGGCACCAAATTGGACAAATTTTGAAAGGACTCACCTGTGCAAATGGTGTGACAATCATGTCTTCTGTGTGTCTGCAATACAGAGGAGGAAAAAGCATGAAACACTGACCACAAGATCAACTTATAAGCTCCTTAATGCAACAGTTTACAATTTAGTTAAGAGGACTTAAATATGCATCACATTAACTTAACAGATATCCTTATTCATCACTCACTCTGCCATCGTCCTGTTGGAACAAATATGTCAGACAACAACTAAGTCATGCACTGCAGAGTAAGGTTGGTGAGGTTGGTGGTAGGTGGAAGGGTGGGTGACGTAAGAATGAACTGGTAAATACTCACAAGTAAATAGAGTGTGTTATTATGCTTGAGTAAGCGTAACATGCAAACACATAAAAAAAGAACTGGGTGTTTTAGGGGGGAGAGGTCGAACAGGGGAAGTCTCTAGTTTGTCAGCAGGGAGGTGGGAAGTGGCTGTGAAACCGTCTGAGGGGAAAGCAAAGGGAGGCTTAAAACGGTTTTATTTTATCGTGTTCTTCTCACCGAGATGACAACCAGTTGACTTCCCAGTGCTTCAAGCTTTCTTCCCTTTAAAAACAGACAGGCGAGAGTCCATGAGGAGACCTGTGACTGCTTACACTACAAATTTAAAGGTGTTTACACATTACTAACTGTGGAGGGGGGCTGTTTTAGGGGCATATTGGACACAGACAGAACTTAAGAAAAAATAAAAGTTTAAAAAATATCCTATAAATTGAAAACCCAGAGTAGCAGGTTTGACATGCAAGCATTTGTGATGGAAAAACAGCTAATGTTGGGCTTTAGAGACTGTGAATTCGACTCTGGATTTTCAGCCTTGCATATGATTTTTTTGCAAAGAGTAAGTTTTTATGTAATGAAACATACAGATAACCTCATGTTAAAATAAGCAGTAGAAGTAGAAGTAAGGCATGAATGAAGCAGGAACAATTGAGAGATGATGGACTGTTCTAAGGGATGAAAAGATGAGGTGAAGATGTCTTGAATAAATCAAGGGATACAACCCTCCCTCTTTAACCAAACAAATACAGAAAATGTTACGTAATGTAATACGGTGTGTCCCAGAGGTATCACTTAGAGATGAACTCACAAGTCACTGGCACCGGAGGAGTTTCTGGAGGGACCTTTGGGTGAAAGGTCAAACTCAGAGTCGGAGCGGTACAGGAAGGATTCCCGCCGCTGGCTGTGGGGAAAGTTGGCTTGTAAGACCAGGCCAGAGCCAGGGCTCGCCTGGGGGTCAAGGGGGCTGCGTCCAACAGACAATCCATTCTCCACGTCAAAACTGAGAAGAGAGAGAGAGAGAGAGAGAGAGAGAGAGAGAGAAACAGAAGATATTAAGAACGGTTGGAAGAAACATTTTATGGATAATAAGAAAGCTATAAGGGTTTATTCCACAGCATGGAAAGGAAAAAAAGGAAGCATGCACCCATCCAACCTGGACACCAACTTCTTGTCAAGGGGGTTGCTCTTGTTAAACTTTCAAGTAATTGTTTTCGCTACTGCAGAGTCATTTAACCTGGGTCTGAATGCCGATTGTAACGTTTCCCACTTAGCAAAAAAGCCGAGTGTTAGCGGGTTTTTTAATCACTGGGAAAGCAGCTTTAGTTTCAACATACATCCAACAGACTGCAGGCCCGCATCAAGAGGCATCTTGTCCTGTTTCTAGGCGTATCAATAAGAAATACAGCTGGTTTATTGCATCAGAAACCTTCTAGCTGCCACTGTGGTGTCTTCTTTATAGACCACAGATTCTATTTGGTGATGAACATTTAAGGCTTGTGGCTAAAGACTGTCAAAACAATGTATGAACTCTCTTGAAATAGTGAACAAAACAATGACGAAATCCCAGGAACTACTCCAGTGTAGAGACTGGCTGCTACATGAACAATGAAGGAGAGATAAGGAATATACAACACAATACTCCAGTATAAAAATAATACAAGCTTTCATCAATGGGTAACACCACTCAGCTGTTTTGACCTCATAAACAGGAAATGGAACAATTTGCAAAGAAGTGTAACCACTATAAACCAGTACAGACCAAACTAAGAGCTAAAAAGGACACAGTTAGGAGGGTGACTGTGTGAAATATGTGGGAATGCGCTGATATATCCCACAAACTGAACTTTAAATAGCACTACATTAACACAATGAGGGGGTGTAGAGAGCCACAGACTGTGAATTGCTTCTAATTGTGATTTCTGCATGTTGATGATCCTCCTGCCGTAGAAGCGGCCTGACCATGATACAAGCTGCTACAAAGAGTAGAGAAACCCCCACAGATGCCACCACTTGCAGCCAGCCTGTCTGCATACATATACCTGGAAAGAACACAGTCACAACCTGGACTACGTGATGAGCACTTCATTAAAGGTGTGAAGCCTTCGTGTCCAATGTCATGCAAGTCAGGAGCAAGTGTGTGTTTGCAGAGGAGCTCTGTTTGGTGAAGGACTGCGAGTGTAAAATTAGCATCAGAGTATTGACGTGGGGTCATGCGAGTGTGAGTCTAAAAATAGCCGAGCGTGCAGGTGAGGAGGAGTTCCTCCTGATCAAACACGATCCGACTACGAATAGAAAAACAGCAAGTAACAGCCCGACGGGGCGCTCCTTCACAGTCTGAGCACGTTGTTGCCTTGATCCACATCTCTTATTTTCCCACAGCCTCTCCGCTGACATGCGGACCTGGGGAGACTCTGTCAGCGTGCAAGCTCCGTTTGGCAACACGTCTCCTTTTCTAAACAGTGTGAGGAACTCCAGAGGAGAAATGCACGCTTTAGCAAAACAAGCGTTAGCCAAATATGGAGGATTTTCGGACGGGGTCAAGTTGCTCAGGCACACATCCGATATTTTTCAAATAAACACAGCAGGGGAAACAATATTCGAAAAGAAAACTACGAGACTTAAGATAAACAAAAACTAGAGTCAGGGGTGTGAAATTGTAAAGGGAGATGTCTTCTGCTGATAAGTGTGGGAAATAATGAAACGCACATAAACATCATTAGAGCTTTAACAGAGTATTGAGCGAAGCAGCACTAAAGACACTGCCTAGCTGTGTGACGTTTATACATTGATTAGCATTTAAAGGTTCATCCTGAGGGGGGCATGAATGTTTGTGCTTAATCTCATGGCAATTCATCCGATAGTTGTGGTGCTATTGGAATCAGAACCACCAATGTCAGCCTCATGGTCGCGCCGATTAATAAGCGGGGATCACCAAAGTCACTGTGATTCATCATCTGGGGACCATGAATGATTGTACCAAATTTTGAGCCGATTAATCCAGTAGTTGTTGATGTATTTTAGTGTTGGTGCACCGACAACGACACCCCTGGAGTCAGTCTAATATGCTATTAGAGCTAATTAGCTGCTGCTCTAATAGCACATTCAGCTTCCTACATTTCTCTAATAGTATTTCTGCAGCAAACTGCAGCGTGCAAACATCCCATTCATTCCTCTCTCTCCTCCTTCCTCCAGCTCCCCGCCCTCCCCTTTCTTTTTCTACCCTGCTACACTCCGAGGATGCTGCATGAGGACAAGATGTTGGTGTGTTACTGACTATTACATAACAGCAGCAGAACAGAAGCCCCCATCCCTCCCTTCATGTGACAGCTTCAGACGCTGACTGCACTATACATAGCTACGAAGAGGAGTCAGAGGGAGAGAGGGAAGATGAGGGGTGAGGAGGGGTAAAATAGGGCAAAGAGGAGGGGGCGGGGGGGGGTCAATTCAATTTCAAAGAGGGTACAGCTTGTCCTGAGACGTGCTCTTAACTGTATGTACACTGTGGGACTGGGCCAGTGTGGCGTCCGCGGGTCGGATGCATGCCTTATGAATGTACACATGCTTATGTGTGTTTATAGTGTTTGGATTAATGTTCATTTTGACAGAAAATGAGGGATTCAACCGGCTTTAGCAGTGTAAATAATGCCTTTAATGTGCAGAAACAATGCAACGTGCCACATTACACCTATCGCATAAATGTTTTGATCTGTAAGCACACACATCATTCCTGCTTGGTTACTACACACACACACACACGTAGCTCTGAGCTTCACCCTCTCTGCATCTTTCCTGTTTTTCTACATTGTTCTGTCCTCATAATGATGCTGCACCCCCGGCTGTTGTCCTGCACGCTCTGACCAAAAACTCTCAGTTCTATTTTTATCCCTGCATCACGCAACTGCCGCTCTGCAGCTAAATTTAGCCTACCCATGGGGGGAATAGACCGAAAGAGGCAGCGATGCAGCTAAAAATAGATTTTCAGGTAGAATACAGAGCCATCCTCCCTCCCCTCGCTTCTCCCTCTGCATCACAGAGCAGCAGATTCTTCCCTCCATTCATGAATATTTATGGGGAAGTTTCTATTTGAAGCCGTTGCCGAGCTAAATTTAGATCACAGATCAAAAATATCGCCCACATCTTTCTCTCGCTGATTTTTCACTTCCATTTCTCCTTCGTCTTTCTCAGGGGAGTGAACACTGAGTCCTGAGTTACACACGACACTGAACTATTTACCTTTTACTCAAACACAGACACACAATAGTTTTATGTCTTTGCATGCTCTGCACATTAACAGGTGTACCTTGCATGATTCCCAATAGCACAATCACAGTGATGTCCCTTAGGTATGATGTAAACAAAAATACCTGAATTAACACAACAGATGCAAAGATGAATTTAGTTTCGTTTTATTGGACAGGTGTTGATTCAATACTTAGGCCATTGTTTCTGTGTAATTGATGGTGTATGTACCTTATATTTCCTGTTAATAAACCAACTGCAACTCACACAGTCTATGGGATACAAATGCAAATTAAAACAGCAATTCAATTACAAATAACAGGCTCATTTGGATGAATTATTCCTAAAGATAGAGTTCATATTATGCTTTATAACACGGCTGTGTTAAATACTTGATTCTGATTGGTTAATTAGGGCATTCCGAGGTCTGTTATTGCTCAATAACAGACCGTTGCTATGAAGAACAGACCGTTGCTAGGGATGCAGCTCGAATCACACAATCCAAACACTGTACTTATACCAATTCGATGAAAGAAGAAGTCCAGTAAATTTGACGTCTGCTTGTTTACAGAGAGGAAAAAAAGAAAATGGATAAAAACAGTGGAGAGAAAGCAATGAAGGTTAAACGATGCAAAAACTGAAGGCTACGACAGAGAGATCGACGAAGCTCTCACTGTGAGTGTGATGGACTATTTTTAAATGAAAAATCGAAATCATTTTTAAATTTATAAAATCATTTCCAATATCCATATTTTGTGTCAAATTGTTGATTTTGTAAGTAAATAGGTGTATAATAAGCGGATAAATATCATTCCCCAATAACAACCTGCTCACTACACATTATCCTACTTTTATTACATCCATACTGAAAAAGATAAAGTAGCTGGTGTTTATATTTTTAAATGTAGGTACTGTTGATGGAGCAAATGTGCTCCAATTTTGAATCCAAACTTCTTCCATTACGTTCAGTCCTTAAGCATAAACTTCACAAAATGTTGCTGAATATGTCAAATGAGGCGTTTTGTGTTTTCAAGAGGTCAAAGGTCATCGTTCAGGCTAAGCGTACACGCTGTCCGGACAGGAAGCTCCCACAGAAGCCACAACGGCTGGCCTTCATATACAACGCTATTGTCTTTGTGTCTTTCACATGCCAGTCAGCCCGTCGCACCCACCCACCACTTCTTTCCCTCCTCTCTCCTTCCTCCTCCCTCCCTCCCTCAGCCTCAGACTAAGATATAAAAATAAACAGAAAGAATGAGAGTTTTCGGGTGTTGTGTTAATAATATAGCTAATGAACTTGTTAGTGAGCTGATGGCTGATGTGTGTAGTAATTGCTGTCTGTGAAGTCACTGTATGATCAGGGTCCCTCTACTGGGCTCTGGTGGGATTACAAGAGTAGAAACTTGCTGTGGAGCTGCAACAGTGGATTAAATCATGAGTAAATGGAGGGAGAACTAAGTGAGCCTGATGATATGTTGATAATTAGTAATAAAATAAGTAATAAGTAATGTGTATGACATAATAAAGTGAAAATCTCAACAGTTCTTTGGGAAACTAACTACCTTGGCTAAACTAGATACACCCTAATTACACTGTGTAAGCAGTACGTCAGTGAGTAGGGCTGGGTGATATAATGTAAATCATAGTATTATTAACAAACATCCAAAATAAAACACACGCCACTTTGATCTGGTTAAATAAATCCTAATTTGGTATCTGCATTTGCACACAAAGCCTCTGTACACACACACACACACACCTGATTACACTCTCGTGGCTCCAGACTAAACCAGAGCCACATTCCTGTGCATCATAAAGCCTTAAACACAAAGAAAACTGTAAAGAGAGAGGTGTGTTACAGCGTTCGTTACTTAAGTGGCTGGCTGGTAAGAAGTGTGATTGATGGTAACCTGTCAGTGGCCCTGATACTCGACACCCCGCCTGCGTCACCGCCTGTCACAGCAACGTCAATCCCATCTGGGGAGCATTAAAATACAGGAGCTACAGGGCAGAGCGAGGGAGGAGGGGAGGGAGGGAGAGAGATAGGCCTGTAAACCAGGGCAAGCTGTCATCTGAACCTTCATTCATCATTCCCAGGCCTCGGCTGTGACACAAGCAGAGGTAGAGTTTGTTACAGCAGAGCCGAGACGCAGGACCGGCTCAGCCATTTGTTCAATAGTCATTTAACAGAAGTCAGAGGGCATTTGTTACACGCAACACAGAGCTCATTTAGAGCCGCTTGAGAGTGTCGTTTCCCTCTATGATATGAAATAATTCCTATTACGTGACAATGAATAAATAAAGAATAGAAAAGAAATCGTGCTGTGGTGTCAAACATTACAATCTAGCTTGTTACGTATGTGTGCTGCGTCTGTTCACCACACATGAAAGTTGTCCTGGAGCAAATAAAGCTCAGGATTGGCTCAGTGAGACCACAAAGTTCACACCAGCAGCAGCCGAGCGTCCACGCCCTGAAGCTCAACACACAGAACAAAGTGAACCACAGAGGTGGTTATTCTGGCCACATTAGAAGAAAGACTTTACTCACATTTTGTGTGTGTGAATTAGGGTTTAACTCAACAGTGTGTGTTCTGGGATGAAAGCTGCCTGCTTGTTTTTGCTGTGGTGGCCCCTCACACAGAGGGAGAACCACCCTGTTTGTTTGTTCTGCCCTTCCTCTCCTTTCCTGTGACATCACTTTATTCGGCCATGTGGCAAAATGATGGAGGTGGTGTGTTTCCATGTTTATTCAGTATACCTACATTTAGTCACAAAAGCCCTGTTCATACTCCTTCCCTTCTGTTTGTAATTGTTTTAAAGTCGTGGTTGAATGTCAAACAGCTGCGTTGTTGACGGTTTGACCTTGACTTGGCTCGTTGCTTCATGGGCATAATTTCACTTTTACTATATGAACTCTGATAACATTTATTTGACTACATTTCATATTAAAGGGGGGGTATTATGCTAATTTAAAGCTGTATATATTTCACTCTGTGATTCCTGTGGAGTAGCTTAGCATAATTTACAGTCAAAAAAACTCATTTTTCTCACACTGGTGCTCTGTGCATCACTTTGTGATGTCACAAAGTGCAGTGTGTAGAAAAACCAAGTGTTCACAGCAGCCTGCAGACTGAGCTGAGAAGCCTGGGGATTACTCCAACATACTTTTACCTACAGATTTGAAACTTCACCCACGTTTAGTCTGGACATCCAACATTGTAAAAATTATATATATATATCTAAATGTCTTAAAATATGAAACAGCATAATACCCCCTCTTTAAATTGAAATGATGTCTGATGTCGGATCTGTGTCTGTAAGCTACCGCCCCTTTGTTTTTAGTTTTTTTAATAACTCATCCGGGGTGAATCAAACAACCAATCAGAGTTAGCTTGCACATCACAGCGACATCCATGTGACTTGTGTCAGCAGAGGCATGTGAGTTAGAAGGATTTTTAAAACAATATATTTATAGTTATCTTTGTTGCTGTGGACGTCAGTTAGCCACCAAACTAGTGCCCTGAAACAGAGCTAGTAGATAGCTCGCTAACTCATTCTGGTTGCTAATGTTATGTTCCTGTAGCAGCAGTTGACAGTGTTGACTTTCCGACTCAAGCCCAGCAAAATTCGTGTGCATGTTGGGTGCGTCATTTGGTGGGAGGGGCTCAGCGGAGTGATACGAGGTAGCAGAGGGAGACGCGGAAGGTTTTTTCCATTGGAATGATCGTTTTAAATACTGCCACTTAAAAAAACCATAATAGCAGGCATATCGTTTATCATTTTGAGATATGCTCATATGCTATGATAAATATGAAGTATAAGTGGGAGATGGTTAGCTTAGCCAAGCATAAAAACTGGAAACAAACAAAAACTGCCATTTTTGTGAGGGTTCTGCATCGGGCTGTTTTTTGGTCGGCAACACTCACTTCCTGGAGGTTTGGATTGTGGGCTGTTAGCAATTTTCAAAACTAGCATATTGACATTTTTACACTTAGGTTTTTTCTATGGAATAAACTAACAAATAGCGAGTGTTTGAATCTGCAAGCTTTTTTAGGTACTTGAAGGCACATTTTGTTGCCTTCAGACAGAGCCAAGCTAGCTGTTTCCGATCTTTATGCTAAGCTAAGCTAACCAGCTAATGGCTGCAGCTTCAGTTTTACCGAACAGACATGAGTGGCGTCCGTCTTTTCATCTAACCCCTGCCAAGTAAGGGAATAAGGGTGTTTCCTAAAATATCTAACTACTCCTTTAACTAATGTCAGTGGTGCGACTCTTGCATTGGCAGCAGCATGCAGGAAAACATGAGATCTGGCTCCCAGCCCTGCCTGTTTGTCTCCCCTGTCTCTGTTACTGACTAATCCCCCATGTTAAAAATCATGAGGGGCATGACTGTTCACTGCATATATGCTGTAGATCCTCCCCATAGCCTTCAACAAAGCCGCAGAACTTAATTCAGGCGCTAGAATTTGAGAAAGTACTTATGAATAGCAACACAAACAATAACCTTTCAGGCCCAGTATCATTTCACACCCAACAAAAACAGAGCCGATATGTCACCCTCTTTATATCCGAATGATAGCTAAGTATAGACATCATGCAGCTGTGATATCCATGTATGTCCATTGTTCAGAATCAGGCAGTGAAACATGGCTTTAAAAGAATGTGAGCAAATGAAGTGTTAGCTGACACGACGGACAGGCAGGAACACAGAATCACTTCACTGACCTTTTTAACACAATCAGAGCTGAACACAGTTATGAGACAGAGATGGGACGCTTTGTGTATGCCAATGCTGTGGAAAAGACTGCATCGTTTCATCTGTTGACTGATTTTATGTGGACGGGAAGTGTTCGGCAAAGGAAGATGATTTCCATCATCAAAAAAGAGTTTGTTTGTTTGTTTGTTTGTTTAATTAACACAGTGTGTGTGTGTGTGTGTGTGTGTGTGTGTGTGTGTGTGTGTGGTGTGTGTCAGTGTCTTGCTGTAATTTTGTCCATCCATAAATTCAGAAAGGTTTATTTTGCTAAGAAGAACACCTAAAATCCAGAGATAGGAAAATAAAGACAAAACTAGTGTGTGTGTGTGTGTGTGTGTGTGTGTGTGTGCAATTATTATAATATGTGACCTGTATTCAGTGCTCCCCTCTGATGGCTGTAATCACCGTCTCTTCCTGAGATCTTTCCTTTGGAAAAGAACACAATACCAACATGACGCCTGCCCTGACGGACATGCAGTACGAGCTGACCTCTGAAGCACTGAACAGTGTGAAGAGGCTGCTGAAGACAAGAAGGCTGAAGGCACGGCTGTGTTAAATACTTGATTCTGATTGGTTAATCATGACATTCACCATCAGTGGAAATGTTTCCGTTTAATGTGCGTAAAAACAGCTAGCTTAGTTCATTTTAATGTCAGTAATAATAGCGAGGTTAGCTCATTTTAATGTGCGTAAAAACAGCTAGGTTAGCTAATGTAATGTGAGTAATTACAGCCAGCCTAGCTCATTTTAATGCAAGTAATTACAGCTAGGTTAGCTCATTTTAATGTTTGTAATAACAGCTAGCTTTTAGCAAATTTTAATGTGAGTAAAACCAGTAAGGTTAGCTAATTTTAATGTGAGTAAAACCAGATAGCTTAGCTCATTTTAATGTTTGTAATAACAGCTAGCTTATAGATAATTTAATGTGAGTAAAAACAGTTAGGTTAGCTAATTTTAATGTTTGTAATAACAGCTAGCTTATAGATAATTTAATGTGAGTAAAAACAGTTAGGTTAGCTAATTTTAATGTGAGTAAAACCAGATAGCTTAGCTCATTTTAATGTTTGTAATAACAGCTAGCTTATAGATAATTTAATGTGAGTAAAAACAGTTAGGTTAGCTCATTTTAATGTGAGTAAAACCAGATAGCTTAGCTCATTTTAATGTTTGTAATAACAGCTAGCTTATAGATAATTTAATGTGAGTAAAAACAGTTAGGTTAGCTCATTTTAATGTGAGTAAAAACAGCTAGCATAGCTCATTTTAAGAAGGCTTCAGAGTTACCCTTGCTATGGACGCAGCTCTTATCGTGAGTGTAACAGACTATTTTAAAACAGAAAATGAAAATATAGTAATTTTGAATTTAATAAAATCATTCCCAAATCAATATATTGTGTCAAATAATTGATTTCGTAAGTAGGTAGCCGTGTATTAAACACCTTCAGGGTGAGACAAAACGTCCCTGCTCAGTCTGTTGGGGTTCATGATGAGGGGGACAGTACTATCAGGTCTACAGTCGGTGTGCTGTTGTATCAGTAACAGAAAAAGAAGCAGCATCAGAAAGCAAGAGGAAAGAACATTTTTTTCTTCTATTTTAAATAGTAGTTATTCTGTCTTTTCTTTAACATACAGTTTGGTTTGAAGTTGTTTTAGCTCTTATCAGCTGCAAAAAAAATCCAGTAATTTCCAAGCAGTCAGACGGTTGAGAATTTTTTCCGTTTATCTTGCCTGTTCTATAAAATTAGGCTTAGACAACCAATCTTCCACTTTAAACACATTCCTTAGGTTCAAATACTGCTGTGTGCCTTTCCTTAAGTGAACTGTAAAATGGGCTTTGTTGGCAGGCTGAAGAATAATGTGTATAAAGTAAGCCAAGGACATCCTACATATTGTACATACTGTACTCCTTTAACGCAAGACCATTGTTTAAACCCAAAGTGAACCGTAGGTCGGACATACACAGCAGCCTTAAATAGATGTGTTGATGCATGAACAAAGTTCAGAACTACACAATACTGTACAGTTAATAATCCTATGTGAGATGGAAACCAGAAGAGGTTTACAGTGAGTCAAAGATTTTTCCTTCTAACTACACACACACACACACACACACACACACTGGGCACTCCAGTCTCTGTTATCCTCTAGGATCGTGTAGCATGACAGAGAAAACAGTGGAGTGCAAAGAGAAGAAATGGAGGGAAATGAGTATAAGTGGCGGCTCTGAAGGCGAGAAGACACACGAAGAGAGGAAGCGAGGGGAGGTGAGAGAAAAGGTTCAGAAAAGTTCAGAAGCCGGTCTATTAAAGTGCCGTAACTTGATCGGCGTGAGGTATTAACAGTAGAGTCTTCTGGGGTAAAATGAAACCACAGAAAAACATCTGACATCATGTGGGAAAGATGGAGAAATAAACGAGTGATGACGATATTACTTAAACAGGCTGAACGCTTGCAAGCACCCAGTGTGCAGCTTCGCCCTAACAGCATAAATTGAAATTATACAGTTTGAGTTCAGACAATAAAAAGATGCTTGTTCTTCAGAATATCAAGCATAACATTTTCGTGTGGCTGCTGGTGAGAGAATCAGCCACAGTGGCAAACAACAGCAACATCCTGATGCTAAAGATAATAAGAAGAAATGAAGCTTTGTTTAACCTTCTCTTTAGACACAAACTACAACAGTGATTCTTGTGCGCTTGTGTCTGGAAGTCTCGTTACTGGACGGTAAAATTGTGGGGTTTTAGCGGAGCGTTGAGTCTGTAACGCCTGAAACACTCGGGCACGACTCACCGCCGAGCGAGCGAGCGTCACAAATGACCCAGAACCAGAAACTGCAGGTACGTGCTTCTGTTCATGCACTAACACTAAGGTGCCCGACTTCACATTAGTTCAGCATGTGTGTCTGTGTCTGTGAGGCCTGCAACCTAACACCACAGACCCGCTCCTCCTGTTCGTGAGGCAGATAAATGAGGGTCCATGACGCTGCCTGTGGGCCAGACCACCATTAGAAGCCACTGACAATGTAAGAAATGCTTTGGAAACACTTTCAGACACTTTTATGAAGACAAAATGCTCTTTGGCTGTGGCGCCTCCTCTGCTGTGCCAGACACAGTGAGAGTTATTCTCTGTGGAGGGCACAGGATTACTTTTTAATTGTGTAAATGAGGAGATTCATGTACTGTGACTGAAAGCTCGGATTAATTCATCACAGCCACGTCGACCTGGAACATTTAGGGAGTGATTGACCTCTGGCAGAAGTGGTGTGTCACTATCAGAAAGACAACAGTTTAAGCACACAAACTTATCCGTTACAAGGAAAAACACAAAGCTGCTTTGACACATTTTGGCATCTAATGTGTCCAACATTCACACTTTAATATTTTGATAAATGAAGCACAAGAAGATTTGTCTTCCCGCCTCCTCTCCTGGGAGAGAGTGTTGGGTTTCTATGAAATGTTCTTCTAAAGCTCAAGCTCAGTTACCTCACTCACATGCAACCAGCCAGGACTGTCATCTTTGTAAGACTCTTAATTCATTATAAATTACTCTGTGCATAAATCACACTGTGTCACCCAGCAAAGCTCTTACATTTGCTGTCAGAGGTTCATTTAAAAAATAATCTTTCAGGATTTTTCCATCCCTTGCTTGGTTGTCACAAATGGATCATGGTTTGTGTCAGTGGCACTTTATTTTGTACTTGGCCCTCTGTGGAGAGCGTTGAGAGAAATTAGATGAAAAGCCTGTGGACACAGAGCGGGCTATAAATGGTGGGAGAGCGGAGGAGAAAACATGAGCCTAACTTAATGGAGCTAATTAACTAGCATTTAATTTTCACTCTAACTGAATGCAGCTTCTGTGATCTGGTTTCAATCAAATCACTGCTCTGTAAACCTCATAATATGTGGACTTGTCTTAAAAAGCCTCAGAGTCTACAGCCATGCTAGCAGCTCTGTCAGTCTGTACTTCCACACAGCGGGACTTTGAGCTAAATGCTAACATCAGCATGCTAACGTGTACACAATAGTCCCTTTTACACTGGCGCCGCTTGCTGAAGTGCCTCGCTAGGTATCCCAGCATGCTTTGAGCAGCGAATCGGCTGCTTGCAATACACAATGAACGAATTTTAGGCCGCGTCAGTTCGCGTTCAGTGGTTACGCACGGTAACAGAGGCGTAACAGAGGCAAAACGGCGTAAATAACCAGCGTAGCCGGCAGGGTGGAACAGCCACACGTGTGTGTATGTGAAGCATGTGCTGTTTGTTGTTTGAGTACTTTATTTGATTTAATTTGCCTTTTTTGTGAGCTGCTGTAACGAGTAAATTCCCCACAGGGGTAATTTCAATAAAGCTTATCTTATCTTATCTTGAACACCTCGTGCATGTTTTGCTTCCGCAAGGCAGCGTGACGGCGGAGCTTCTCCACGGCGCTGTGGTATAATGTAAAAAGGGCTCATGACGATGCTCATGGTGAACTTTAGCTCTTTCACCATTCATACCATCTTAGTTTAGCATTTTAGCATCATATAATTTGCTAATTAGCACTAAACACACTACGTAAAGCTTGGGTTGATGGGAAATGTACTAGTAGTGAAAGAAGTAGTTTATATCAGACTGTACTAGAAACATTCTAAAAAATACACATGAAAGTTAAATGACAAATAAATTAAATTCAGGGAAAAAATTAAAAGGAAAAAAATACTGAACGGAAAGACGTTGGTTGAAGTGCTAGCTTATTATAACTATAGTTTTTTCATAAGATATACTTATAGGCATCTCCTTTTCCACTCACTACTTTTGTAGGTATTTGGTCAAACAAAAAATGTTACTAAAAAGTTTTGACCTGATTTTCTCCTGTGGTGTTTTAAGGAAAGTCAAGGGAACACCAAAGTTACAACAGCTGAACATTAATGTCAGTGTCAAACGGTCATCAATCCATATCTGTTTAGATATTGACTAAAAAATCACTAAAAACTTAGAGGAAAAATCATATAACTGAAGTCTTTGACCACAAGGAATGAAAATGTCTACCAAATTTTACTGCAGCCATCTGCCAGTTGTTTAGATACTTCAGTCTGAAACAAAGGGGTGGACTGACTGATTCATACAGCCATTGTTTGAGCAGCTCTGTTAGCATGGATAAAAACCCTGGTTTCATCACGTTCGTCTTAGTTGGCAAATACAGTGAAATCCAATGAGCCTTACAGACAGTTTTCATAGCCTCAGGGCAAATTCATGTTCATAAAACTCGAACGAACGCTGCGTACCACATCAAAGCCAATAAGCTGTAGAAGGATCCTCTTATCGGCCCTCTTTTAGGAAAAGCAGGTGTTACCTTTACAGTTGAAAGCTGAAAGGAGAAAACAATAACCGCTTCGCCACTGGGCAAAATAAACCGTCAATGCTTATCGTGCAGTATGGTATGTATCAACAGCAGATGTATTCAACACTTCAATTTGTATGGTACCTGTTGCACTCACAGGCACGTAAAAACATGCAACGCTCCGCCACATATCCATCTAAGGAGACAGGACTACTGTTATCTGGCTGTCGTCGACTGTGGTTAACGGAGATAATTGGCCTTTAAATCACGCACACCAAAGGCACGCGAGGCGCTCTGGGTTTGGTGTCTGATGTCGAAAGCTTTTAATTTATATATCCGTCCTCCCTCTTTAGGCTCATTTTGTGAGACTTTGTCTGGGTGCCTACATCAGCTTTATTAGCAGCATGGGGTTCTACTTAATGTGGATGGAGAGAGGCCGTGGACAAGGAGGAAATAAAGCTGGACAAATCAAGAAGAAGAAGACAAATTAAACACCATCAATCATTACTGGTGTCTAATCATTTTATACTCATAAATAAAGCTTCTACTTTAGAAGCGTCACCTTAAATAAGTGATATTTATAGACTCCCAAAACGGGCCCTGACGCAGCGTCTCTGCTCCCCCTGTATACCTCCAGAGAGTAAAATGGTGGTGTTCAGTCTGCCCCTCACAGAGTCTGTTCTTCCTTTACCATTACTGTGCACCCGGACAGATCCATACAGCAACTCAACCCAAATGAAGCTTCCCAGTCTGTGACTCCCCTCCATAACCGATCGTCTTCAACAAAGGCCGCTGCTCATTAAACTGCGATTAAGGAGGCAGAACATTTCTGCGCTGCCTTTTCGATCCACATATGGAAGTTTCCTGTGATATTTCCAAACTGAAATCTCGGACGCGGAGGACATCTTTGCTTGTATAAGAGCAGAAGTCAATTACATTACTTGGCGTTGGTCTTCAGGGGAATTAAACAGAAAGGACGGCTGCCCTTTAAAACCCCCTATGCGCACAAATGTTCTGCATTACATCTGATAAACAAGGATCCTGCCTGAGAAAGAGGACAGAGGACCACAATGTAAACATGACTTTATCTCTGAGCCCTCCGTCACAGCCTCCCCACTGGCACTGAGGATTACGTGTGAAGCTGCAAGAGTCATGGTGGACTTTTCCTGTGAGAATGTTCCAGTAGAGGACGGTGGACTTTGCAGCAAACTGGTTGTTTCACAGGTTGTGACTGACGGCAAAGTGGCAGCGCGGGGAAAAGAAAAGATTCTGGTGGTTACAAAATCAACACCATGTGAAATTTATGTCTCTGACTTCACAGTTAACTGACTTTATTCTCAAGATTATTAAATATCCAGCTGCCCCCCCAAAAAATGAACGCTTACTGTCTCCAATTTTCAGAACTTTCAAGTGAATGACTTAGATCTGCTGGGTGTTAACTTAACTGCCTTTAAAAGATAACTGCAGGTACGTATGCCTGCATTTCTATATCACACACATAAAAATGACCGTAAGTCATGATTACAGCTTTTCACCTCATACTCAAGTCTTGGTTGAGCTACATAATATAGCAAAAAGTGAGCATGTCTTCAGCCACAACAGAGATTTGCCATCTGTTAATGGCAGAATAAACAGAGTAACTTTAAGTACCACAGAGGGCTGCTTTTATATTAGTCCAATGACCCAAAAACATCATTTTTACATAAGTAAATTAAGCTAACTTTTGTTAACAGTGGGTTCAAAATGAATATCTATTTGGCCTCTTTGTGTTATGAAAAAAAGAAGCGCTCCCTGGGGCAGTGACCGGTCCAACAAAAGGGGAGATTACACGAGTGGTCGAGAGGAAGCAGGATAAAAAAGATATTTTGGGAAACGCAGATATGAAGCCAAAACAAGTGATAAGAACGAAGAATGTTTTTGTAAATATTGCAGCTGATAAAAGACGGCATGCAGGCGACAGATATCGGATATGCTTAAGTAACAATATAGGAAGTCTTGTAGAATATACTGATGTAAGCAATGATCATGAATGCTGCACAAGATATATTCCAGATACATTGAAGTCAAAGCTCCTAAAATAACTTAGTGTAACACATGCTGAGTGTACGTGTGTGTGTGTGTGAGAGAGGAGACACTGAGCAGCAGAGAAAGACAAAAGCAGTGAGTGAGAGTAGATGCTCTTAATTACCGCCTGCGTTTCTGTATGATGTCAATAGGCCTGTTGACAGCGCACGGCGATCCCCATATGTTCCCACTCCGCACCGTGATACTCCGCTCCACGGAGTAACAGAACCCACAGTTTGTCGGCACACTCATCTTTCTCTTTAGTCTACTCTCTTTTTCACTGGTCCTCACCCTCCTCTTCTCGGCCGCTCCGCTGCTCTCCCTCTCTTGGTTCTCCTCAGCTTGTGGTTGCTCTCATCCCTGTAAATCCCGGCCCGCTTCCTCGTCTGTCTCGCTCTGTCGGGCTGTCCGGCTCTCCACGGCTTCCCAGGAGTTCTCATTACCTCTGGCAGGAGTGGACAGCCGCTCTAGGACCGGTGGCTCCAGCACAGGACGACCGGGGCGATGCAGTCCATGCTTGCACCGTCTGCTGGTGGAAATGTTGCGTTTGCTTGATTGATGAGAGTAAATGTGTAATGTGTGATGCTTCCTGAGCACCTGGATCCTTCTTGTAGGAGCTGTGCTGCCTGTCGGTCTTCAAATTGGCTTCCTTACAGGCTGTAGAAAAAGCTTTTCATCACTCTCAGCAGAGCTCCATTAATCGGTCCCCCATGTACATCTCGTCTGTGCTCCGAGTCTAAATGTGGCGCAACACTGCTGCCCTCTTCCCCCTCTCTCTGTCTGTCTGTCTGCTCTCTCTCTCTCTTCTTCTCTTTCTCTCTCCGCTTCCTCCTCTCCCCTCTGGCTTGCTGCTACACCTTTAATCACAGAGCAAACAGAGACCTTTCCTTTCCCTAGGCAAACTTGCTCTCCTGCTCCAGTCTGTCACAGTAGCCGCGAGCTGTGTGTGTGTGTGCGCGTGTTTTCCCTGTCGAGGGCGCCCCACAGAATGCGCACAGATCTGTGTGTGTGTGTGTGTGTATGAGCACCCGGGCGCGTGCGTCACCGTGCAAGAGTATGTGTAGGCATGTGACTGAGCAAGTGTCTGTGTGTGTGTGTTTGAATCACACACAAGGGGGAACAAGTTTCAGAGTGAGGTCAGAGCTGAGAAAGGGGGCGGGATCAGAGCCAGCATGGTTCCTGCCTTCCACAAATGTTTGAGCCATTTTAACCCCTTCCTGCTCTCCCTCCCCTCACACACACACCGACACACACACTGAATCCAAACACAATCACAAGACAGAGCTCTTCCTTGGCCACGCCACCATTATCCTTTCCAGATGGGAGTGTGTGTTCATGTGTGTGTGTGTGTAGGTGGGAGGTATGTCCCGTCTGTTAGGTAAAGAGATTGATGACAGGATGAGTATGATAGGGTATTATAGTAAGTAGCTCTTGGGACACAGCTTGCTGAGAAAGAAGAACATGTACAAACACACACACACAAACATAACACACTTACTCGTATACAGTATGTACTCACGCACAGGCTTAGGAATAACACATGCAAGGTCGCCGTGGCCAGGGGCAGTGTATTTCTGAAGAGCAGAAATGTGAAATGTAAATATGAAACCCGAGCCGTGTGACCTCCTGTGTGCTGCATATGAAGACTCAAACAGGTAATGTTTCACAAGAGATCAGCTAAATGAGACCAGGGCCATTCATCTAAAGGGTATGCTCCCAGGGACAGATTAAGCCAAGCTCGGGATTTTTAGTTACAGACAAGTGTGATGAGGAGCAGAGAAGCCTTCTGCTCTGGTGTTGTTAAGTGCTTCTATTTATTGGTGATATAACAATTTTCACCTAATGACCTCACCCCCTTCAAACAGTGACTGCCCAACTTCGATTGTAGTGAAAACATAGCCACTGTGACGTCATCCATCCATCCTGGTTTTTGTCCATTGCCGTCTTGGTTGTGTTTTGTGGCCAGAAGTGACCGTACTTGGATATGGGGATGGAACAGGGGAGGAGCAAAGTCTGCCTTATCAATGTTATACAATTATGCCCAAGGCTAATTCATTAGCTGGATACTAAATATTTACAGAGCTAAGCTAACAGGCCTTCTATTAAATGGACTGCACTTACATAACGCTTTTCTAGTCTTTGCGACCACTCAAAGCACTTTTACACTACATGTCACATCCACCCATTCACACACACATTCACACACTGATGGAAGAGGCCTAAGTGACTTTTTGGACGGTCTGTTAGTGCGATTAAGTGCAAAGCAAGTTAAATTATTTGTTCGATATTTGCAAGAAAAATTCTTCAAGTGAGCGACCACAATTAGCTAAGTTTAGGTCGAACAGTCAGCTAGCAGCACCCTCCTGTCTCTCAAAGCAGCCGCTCGTTTAATTATATAACAACTGCTTTGCAACAGCTTAATTACAACCATAACTGCAGACATGTTTAGCTAAGGACTCTCTACTTGCTGAAGTGTCGTGCATGAAGCTGTAACAAGAGGGCCTTTAAAGAGGGGGTATTATGCTGATTCACATTTTAAGACATATATCATGTTACAAACAATGTTGGATGTCCAGACTAAACATGGGTGAATTTTTAGATCTGTAGGTAAAAGTATGTTGGAGTAATCCCCAGGCTTCTCAGCTCGGTCTGCAGGCTCCTGTGAACGCCAGGTTTCACACAGTTTGTTCTACACGCTGCACTTTGTGACGTCACAAAGTGCAGCCTCAGCAGGCTTTAGAGATGGCCAATCAGAAGAAAGTGGCTGTGGGGGCTGTGTTTCTAAAAGGGACCGAGCTGACTGAGTGGTTTCAGGCAGAGGCTGTATGAGGGCCTGCACAGAGCACCAGTGTGAGAAAAATAGTGAGTTTTTTTAACTGTAAATTATGCTGAGGTATTCCAAAGAGTGAAATATGAAGCTTGAAATGAGCATAATGCCCCCCTTACGCTTGTATACATTGTATATAATCATAAAGTTTATATTTTAGACCTTCTTATAAAGATGTCTTTTTCAACACGTCATCTGGGGGCTTTGGGGGGCCTCTTAACGCGCTATTGGAGCTAACGCTAGGTCCAGCAACATCTGACACTGTAAAATGACTAGAAAGAACACTTTGTCCTCTTCTGTCTGAAAAGAAGAACCCACTGTTTAAAACAGTACTAAGAACCCAGAGCAGAACATTTGCCACCGTTGTAAACTGCATTATATGCCTTGCAAGAACAGAACGTTGGCAGGCGTAGCAGGACTTGACAAACAGTCGATTGCTATCCAGATAGCTTCTCCACATTCAAAACCATAACCATAAAAGGACGTGCACTTCAAACTCAATTCTGCAGTGTGATATGGTTCAATTGAATAGGCAAATGAATCAATAGCATCACCTCATCAACAGTGAGGTCACAAATGTTAGGCAGAGAAATAGCAATAGGTGAGAATGGAAGAGAATAGATGACTGTCATAAGGTTAAATAGGTATCTTTAACATGAAGCAGGAGCCTTTCTAGAGGCCTGCATCACAGCACCAACGCTCCATGGCCTACATGTGTGAAAAAGTTGGCTTTCAGTTTTATTCTTTCAGCGTTATATTTATGTTGGTAATGACAAACAGCAGATTTTAACTGTTTTATTTTCTCTCTTAAAGTATTAAATATCATAAAACAAATGTTCTCTGTCTGCAGCACTCAAGATAAACTGCCATTTAAGGGAATCTGAAGAGGTGCACACACAAAAGTGTCAATCATAAGCACATCTAAACAGATGTAGATTACTGCTTTACAGGCTTTTATTCAGCTTTAATTCAACGGAAACACTACAATGAATGAGATGGGAGCGATTTGGGATTAACGGCATGGCAGAGTTTACTGACTTGACTTAGACTTGTAAAGCTGAAGAATTTATCGCACTCAATGAACAGTGATGTGAACAGATTGGATGGGATGTTGAAAACAACATGATTTACGGCTCTTTTACACATTTTCATGACAGGATAATTGTTTTCATGTGTTGACTGTGACGAATAAAGTGCTGAACCACCATGGTTCAAGAGTCTTATGCTTGTTATCTGGAGTGGACATGCTCACACACTCACTGGTTGGCAGTGCACCAGAGGATTTCACAGTGTTCATGTATCTGCGTCAGCGTGGTGGAAGAGAGTGGATGTTTGAGGAAAGACAGACAGTAAATGTTTAGTTCTGCTTAATATCTCCACATCTCGTCTTTAGACAGACGCACTGAACGCCGGAGCCAAGGCGATGTGGCGAGGTAATCTCTGAAGCTCATAAAAAAGCGAGGCATCATAAATCCTGGCTGACCCCACAGTTGTGGGTTTAATCGTCCATTATGTGCGAAGGGGCCTCATGACATCATGTGTTGGCTGCGTGGTCGCATGGTGAGCATTCCTGGATAACGAGCTGTTTTGAAGTCAGCGAGGACGCGGTGTGTCCGAGTTGTTGCCTGTCAATGGACACACTGTCTGTTTGCGGTTTGTTTGTAAAGCTGACACTGATTACTTTCCTTTGTCATTTTGTGCACAGACCACCAATTATGTTTGAATGGAGGTACCAGAAAATGTACAATAGAATATGATATTGGAAGAGCAAAATGATGAGGGAGTGGGAGTCTGGGTTAAGTGTGTTTTAAAAGATTGACTTTTCTGACATGTAATGGATAGTTTTAACTTTGCTCATGAGTTAATGAACACTCACAAAGCCTTTATAATCCACATCAATGAGTCTGAAAGTGTTGTGGGCCAACAGAATGATTATTAAGCAATATCACACAAGAGGGAGTGATGTTATACTGAAGATCAGCACTGCTGTGATTCGGTCGTAGGTCGCAGGTTATACAAGCAGCAAATAGAGGTAACAATCACTAACAGATTATTTTTTGCTCCACCAACTCAACTAGTTCCAAAACTTAACTGAAACTGGACTTTTGTTGCCAAGCAACCCAAACATTCTCCTGCTCTCTGTGTCTATAGGTTACCACAGATCAGCTGTTCTTTTCATGTACATTTATCTGTTTGTTTTAATTTATCATACACCAGTGAAATAAGAGTCTGCTGTGTGATTCAGAGGTACCAGCCTGATCAGTGTAGACATACACGCTCTGCTGTGATGTTAATTAACAGTATGAGCCACCTGGCTGAGGTGGAGTGATACACAGAGTGAAAAGTCCCAGTGTCTAACCGTTTTTCTTTTTTCTAAATTACTGAGAAATTAAGGGGGAGTTTAAAATGAAGCTCAGTGTGGATGTTGACTGTTCATGTTAAAATAATAGAGGTAGAAAATACAACCAAGCATGAAGGTAAAACCTCACTTTGGTTGTTTAAAAAGAATAAGACAGCTAATCACACAATACCAGCTTTAAAGAAGATTTCAGTCTGAACTGAACAGTGGACTTTTGTAACAGGAATATTGAATATTGAATTTGAATATTTGTCAAACACCAGAAGTATTGACTAAAATATGATTCTCCTTTGAGCCTTTGATGACGTTTCAGTACCTTATTGATCGCTTGAACTTATTTTGTGTGTTCTTGCTCCATCACTTGATCAAAGCTGTGTCATGCTACACTGGAAGGCAGATTTACTAAACTTATCTCAAGTTACAATAAGGGAAACAAGAGTTTACGCTGCCTCAAGTTTTAAACTTAGTCTACAATATGTACTAACAGTGATGATAAATTGTTCAGTCGCAGTCTATTTGCTATTGTGGGATGCATAGGACGTCTCTGCTCTCTCTTTCTCTGAAATATAAAAGAAACCAACCACAAACAGTAATTTGGGATACAGTCAGTCACTGTTAAAGAAGGCTAAACGAGACAAAAATCCAATGCTAACACAATCAGGTTACTGATAAATTAAAGTATGGTTCAATTTAGATCTCAACTGGAATTGAAAATAACTCTCTGACATAAGCAGAGCTGCACATGTGCAAGAACCCCTGAATATTTCCCTTAAAAGGAGCAAAACATACTTTAAAAAGTAACTTTTTGTATCCAGCAAATAAAATAAAATGTGTACCTTTTAAAAAAGGCAAGCAACATCATCAAAAGCAGCCCAATGACACAGCACTTGCTCTGGTTATTCCAAATGACAGCTAAATACTGCAGGATGGAATAAGTACAGTACAGAAAAACCTTTCTTCATATTGAATATTGTGTACGTAACAAAGCAGCAGCACCAGGTGTGAGCATGTTGCTGTTGCAAGCCTATATTTAATCGAGTCTCTGTGATGTCAAACGTCATGTTACAACATGTCCTGTAGTAAAGGCTATCAGTGTGTCGCCTCATGATTCATTAGGCTGCCATCTGCTAGCATGACGCTGAGGTTTGGGGCTCGTCTGATTTGGGGATCGGGTGGATGAAAGACCTGAGAACACGCACGCACTCACAGTCACACACTCATACACACACAGGCCAAAAAAGGACAGGACATACATATATGGGAGGTCTCTCTTGCACATGGACATGGACTTAAAGGCATACGCTAAATGCACACCCAAATGTCAGGCGGTCGCTCCTTCAGCAGGGGATGTTTGTAGGAAAAACGGGAGCCAAGAAATACTCCGTCACAGCAGCTGCGTCACAACGTCATCTCTGACAAGATGCAACCTGGCCTTGTTTAGGCTACAGTAAATGTGTATGCGTGTTTCTTTGCGGAGGCCATGTATACTGTATATTCACCAGATGTAAACCTTACTTTTATCAAGGTAATTTTGCACATTTTCAAAAAGGAAAAATCCTTTAAAAATCTATCAACTATTGGAGGTATTTATATTAATATAAAACTGATTATTCTACTTATAAAACCAACTTCCCATGTTTATTAAGAATCATTTGCTAAATATCAGCTGTTGGTGGTTAATGTAGAAACTACTCATTAATTGTTATGAAGCCTTATTACACGGCTGTGTTAAATATTTGACTCTGATTGGTTAATTTTCCCATTTTGAGCTCTGCTATTTATCGATAACAGACTGTTGCTATGAAGAGCAGACCGTTGCTAGGGATTCGGCTCTAATCACACAAACTGGAGGACTAACTGTAATCATATCAATCCACAGAAAGAAGTCCGGTAAATTTGACGTTGGTCCGTTTACAGAGGGAAAAAAGAAAAGAGACAAAACAGCTTAGAGAAGGCAATTAAGGTTAAACGATGCAAAAACTTTAGGCTTCGTCAGAGAGATCTACAAAACTGAAGATGCCACATGAAGTAAACATTAAACTGAACACAGTACGGGATGCGGCGGTGTTTAAAGACGATGAATGGAAAAGAAAACGTCAACAGACTCTGACAGTGACGAGACAGAAAACCTCAATCAGGTGCTGCGCTGATTCCTGTAGTCTGGTTCAACTTGTCTTACTTCACATCAAAGGAAATGTTTCCATTTAATGTGAGTAAAAACAGCTAGCTTAGCTCATTTTAAGAAGGCTAGAGTTATCTGTTGCTATGGACGCAGCTCTCACTGTGAGTGTAATGGACTATGTTTAAACGGAAATATAATCCTTTTCAAATTAAAAAAATATTTTCAAATCAATATTTTTGTGTCAAATTATTGATTTTGTATGTATGTAGCAGCGTAATAAGCAGGATAATGTATAGTGTAGTAGTATAGTATTAGTTCTGTCGGGGTTCTATTCCGCGATAACAACCTACTCACTATACATTATCCCTTACGTAAAGCATTAGCATTGGGTGTAAAGTCAGGAACATTTTATTCACTGTATATAGCTGTAAATCACAACTTTATAAAAGAGGTCTAGAGAAAATCAGCAATGTACAATTACCTGTTCACAAACAGCGGCAAATCAGATAAGGAAAAACAGAGACAAAACTCAGGAAGAGCAAAATGACTGATGGATAAAAAAGTGTCACAGAGTAAAAGTATACGTAAAAGCAATAGAATTATAACATGGTGTTAGGATGGCAATATTTAGGGAATAAGCACAAACATAAAATTTTGCTAGTGCACCTACAAATAAGAATGACTGTTCATTCCAGAAAAAATCAATATAAATGTACAATTTGACATGCAAACACAGTGCTCGCTCCACAACACTATGAAAGTCTAATAAGACACTTGGCCCCTGTGCAGCTGCCTTATAAACAGAATTATAACCTACCAAAGCATCACTATGTTTTATTTCCAACACTGCTCTGTCTGCAGGAGGTCGCTGCTCTCCAGCAGTCTGTGGGAATAACTTAGTCTGTTTCCCCCTCTAGTGGTCAGAATGAAGAGTCATCCTAACATTGCTCGAGTGCAAAGCTGTTATAAAAAACCTGCACCAGCATCTGATAGAACGCAATGCAATAATTTACCAATAATAAAGCGGGGAAAGACATTTTTTAGACCTATTGAATTCGAGATTAAACAGTTTTTTGATGTTTGATACAATGTCTCAGGCTACACCCTCAATTTCTTCCATACTAATGACTTAGTAGCATCATATCTGATCTGTTGAGGCCATAAAACTTAAAAAAACATTGCATTGTTGCTAAAGTCTCTCGAGAGTTTGGAGACAAAGAGTGCGTGTAGAAACTACAGTAGAGCTGCTGGTTGTGAATTTCAGCAGTGTTAGTGCTGCTGCCTCAGAAATCAATGAGGCACTGGAGGCGATTGGGGAAATCAGTCATGCTGAAAATATGGAGTACAGCAGTGACGCACACAGCGGCCGGCCCGCCACAGCCACACAGGCCCTATTGACTAATCTGAGTGTGTGTTTGAGGGAGGGGGCTGGCAGCTATATTGGGACCTCTGACATTGACACTCTTGCCCTTTGGTAGGATGACCTTACTTGATCCTTTTTTTGTGTTTTCCTCATTATTCTTCCAGTCTCTCCTTTTTTAACGCCCCGTGTCTCAGCGTGACCCTCTGCTTCCTGTCACTATCTCTGCGCTTAAAGCAGCGCTATCTCGCCCCGCTTCCTTCTTATCACTTCTTCACCGCCCTCTCGTCTGCGCCTTTGCCCTCTTCTCTGTCTAAACTATCTCTTCTCACCAGTCGATCAGCCGTTGCGTCAGTCTCTGTCCTGCGCTCAACTCACTCTTGTCTCGTCCCATCGTTGTGTACTTTTAGCTTTTTTCTCAAACTGCAGCGGCAACTATCTTCTCATGACACTCACTAAGACCACTCCAGCTTAATGTCCGGCTTAATGCAGCGACACTGTGTTGTTTAAATGCAAAACACTGCCAGAGAAGGCATAATAAACATTGTTGAGGTTACTAGAAGTGTGTGTGTGTGTGTGTGTGTGTGTGATAGTCAGAGGGGAGGATGAATAGTGCCCTGGTACTGTTAGTACAAGAGAGGATAAGAGCTGTCTCTATTGTGATGGACACATCTGGATTACAACTGAGCGCTTTGTCTCAGTGTGTGTGTGCGTGTGTGCGTGTGTGTGTGTGTGTGTGTGTCTGTGTGTGTGGGTGAGTGTGTTATACAAGAGCAGAGAAAATTAGTAATTTACGCAACACTTTAGCGACTTCTTTAACTAATTTACTGCTACTGTAAAACACCCAAATCAATGCTCCATCAGCGCTATAAATACATCACTATCTTTACAAGCGATGAACTTGCTTTCATCCAAGGCTCCGAGCAGCGACTCCACTTCTGTACTTTTTTTTCTTTAGCAAAGGGATCTCAATGTACGAATCAGGTAAAGCGAACAGAGGCTTGTTTTGTTCCCGTCTGCACTTCTGTGGTCAAAAATCTCCTGCTTTGATCTCCTCATATGATCCAAACAGGCTCGCCGCTGGAGGAGTTCGGATGACACTTGCCGAGCACATGCCTCATGCCCAGAGTTCAGAAGAGATTGTGAGACACTTAAAAAAAAAGTCCCACAACATTATTCAGAAAGAAGAAACGGTTCATTCTTTATGAATCTGCTGAGCTCAGTTAAACAATGCATCTCCTGGCCAACATATTCCTGTGTTTGTGTGCCTACGTGTGTGTGTTCATACGCTCTCTGTGCCTACGTGTGTGCGTATTTATTTATATTTATACGACTCTCAGTTTTAAGTCTCTGTAAACTAACATAATGACGTGTCCTGCGGGGATCTCATGGCAGCTGTAGTAGTTTATGCTTTCCTGAATCCGGCCTGCTGATTACACACTTGTATCAAGTTACAACTACAATTAAGTCACTCAGTCTCCTCGGTGAAGCCTGCTACAAAGGAGAGAGCTCATCTGACACACGTCTGTTTGGTTTCCTAGAGGACAGTACAGAGATGAAAGCTGCTCCGTCTGCAGCTCTCTTTGACGATTTTCCACAGCGCAACAGTATTTCTTCAGTGCTCTTGTAACGAGAGCATGACGTTCCTGCCGTGCCTAACACGGACGCCTTGGCTTGGCGCGGGTCCACGGACCGCAAGGAGGTCCATCAGCGGACAGAGCCATTGATCCACCGTGCCACCCCGAGGCCTGAAACGCCAACCACAGCACCCAGAACACCCAGCGCCCTCACCGCAGCTTTCATCGAATCATTCGTCAGATGTTAGTTTTATAGCGTTAAAGAGTTACAAACAGGATACAGGTGCAGACTCACCGCAAGAGTACGTGTTTTCATAGCCACAACGATCAACGTCCATGACGAACATCTTCTACCTTTTTAGACAGCAGCTTGAAACATCACAGCTACACCACAGAATTAAACACATTAACACCCCAATACTACTGTAAACACAGTGACACAGCAGCAGCGTCACACACCTCTCGGCTGGTTATATTTCATGTACTATAAAAGAGGCAGTACTTGCCAGACACAGAGAAAAAGAGGAATCAGCTTCCCCATTACTTCCTGAACATCTGCACACATCTATTATGCTGCTGTTGTTCGTCAGCAACTGCACTCACAAAACTCTCAACACACAACCGGATACGTACCCGATACACGAGTGCCTGCGGTTAGAGAAGTTGCCTTGCATCTTCCTTGCAAAGCGAGAGTCTTTGTTCATCATTCTATCTGCAGGTTCAGAAAGAGCAGAGCCGGAGTTCAGAGAGGCGTCAAAATGGCATCTTTAGGAGGCGAGGGATGAACAGAGTGAACTTCTGTGGCGCGACCAGAATCCCCATGTTGGAAAGTTGTCCAAAGCGATGTCAGAGACGGGACGGTGCAGGAAAAGCAGTTCCAAGAACGTCGAATGTTAAACGGAAGGATGCAAAACAGCCAAACACAAGAGTGTCATCAGCTGCAGCGGGTAAGAGCGAGAGTGGAGGTGAATACAACAGGCCTGCTGAGCTTCCCCTTCTGTATTAGTTAGATATAATTTGTTAGCTAGAAGAGATTCACTTCCAGGTCAGCGCAGAATCAACAGCTCAAACTGGAAATTCAATTTGTGCTTCAGCTTTTGGTCCCGGCGTTACAGATATGTCCTTTTGTTTTTGTGGAAAGAAGAAGAATCAGAAAAGGTTCAGCTCAGTGTGTGTGTGTGTGTGTGTGTGTGTGTGAACATCCTAAAAAGGCAAAAAAGTCTTGGCTGTTGGAGACCAATCACAGAGGGAGTTAGCATATCATCTCTCTGACAGTGGAAGCATGGGGCCGAATCAGATCAAGTGAAATTGAGGATGGTGTCAGCTGTCAGCGCTCATCTGGGACTACTTCCCCGCTCGCTCTCCTTTCATCTCGTCGCAGACGTGCCAAGATAAACGCTCCTCTTGTTTGTTTTCTCTCTCTCCTCGTACTCCTAAATAGGAAACATGGAGCTTGACTTCTTCCGAATGAGCAGCAAGCTGGCAGAATTCCTCAACGGTGGGCCCCAGGTACTGTCGGTCTGTGGAAATCAGACCCGGCAACATTGAGAAAGAGTTGTCCATCTGAGCACAGGGCTGCCTCTGTGATGCTTACACCAGAAACAGAGAGAGGAGTTATTCTTAGTGGGGGGAAAAAAGTGAGCTGGAAAGAGTGTTATAATCCCATCAGATGCTCCCTGGAGTGGGCCGTCCCCTGTCGTCCCCTGTCAGCGGGCCGTAACAGACTTCTGCTCTCTCTCGTCTCTTCCCTCCTGAGAGTGGTGGGACCAAACTCGGGCTTAAAACAACAAACAACGACACTATCTCCCCTGAGAGTGAGAGATATTGTGGAGGGGGAGGGAAGGGGAGGGGTGCACTGAGCGGTTAAAGAGAGAGAGAGAGAGAGGCAGAGTGAGAGCATAAAGAGAGAGTGCAGAGAAAGACATGACATGAGAAAGTGGACCAGTGTGAACAGTTCTGAGTTTAGAGGTGAAAGGAAAGAAGAAAAAAAGTGATTAAAAGTTGTTTCTATACGAGAGCCTGTTCAGTTCCTCTTTTTCATGCAACCGTCCTGCCTCCATGCCAGCAGCAACAATAGTTCACCGCTCAATCAATACTTCAATACTGCCTGTGTGCGCTTTTTAAAAAGGTGATTCAATTTTCCTCTTTGTATCGAGCTCTCCTCTCGTGTCACGATATAATCCATCCATCTCCTCCTCATCGTTTGACTATCTGATGTCATCAGATGCGTGTCAGTGAAAACGCTGCGGAGGATTCAGGACGAGCCGAGGATGGAAACATCTCATTTGTCATAAAGCGAGGGAGGAGCGGACAGGAAGTGACTGATACAAACCATCTGAGTTTTATTACAGTCTATTATAACCGTCAAGTTATAGTGTGTTTCCGGATGCTCGGCCTAGAAAACAACGCAGCCAGTTACATGGAGAAAGACCTTTATAAGGTACACTTTATGTGATATTTCAAAGTATAAAAAGGTTTTTTTTATCTTGTTGAAGTGCATAGTGCATTCACCAGCCTGCCTCATGCAACTCTGCACAAGTAAGAAAAAGCTGCCAACTAACTGAGATGAGTTGGTAACTCTCCCTCTGCAGCTTTATAATTCATCGACACTATTACACCCCGCCACACACCAGCCAGAGCGTAATACCTCTCTCCTGCACTCCATCACAGAAACAAAAGCACATCCTCCTCATGCCAACATTTCACAGCACAGCAGCCTCTAGTGGAAAGAACAAGAACTGCAACGATAATGTTAATATTGGAAGTAACAAGTATATGTAAGTTACAGTAGGATGGTCATCATTAAAGTCCCAGTCTCCTCTTAAATGACTCATATTGCGATGGATAAAACTACAGCAGGATTATCACCTTAACTATTCAAAGAAGCAGCTTGTTGAAGAAGTCATCTCGTTCTATGTTATTTATGGAGTCATCACTTCTCTTTATGACAGTGAGATGAAGATACCCTTCAAATAAAGTGATAAATAATGTGTTTGTTCCTCTTCTATGAGCCCAGAAAATGTCTAAATTCATTCATGAAAAACATAATGGAGCAAAAACGAACTGCAGCCTGCAGATCTGGCTGGAAAAACAGACGAAATGTTTTGCATGTTAAGTGAAATGTTTTGCATTAAAGGCATCTTTTCCGCAGTCCTTTTTTTATTTATTAAGATGATTTTTTTGTTTATGCCTTTACTGAGAGAGGACAGTGGATAGTGTTAGAAACAGGGGAAGAGAGAATGGTGGTGGCATATAAGGTGATTTAACCGCTGAGCTACACACTCCTTTTAGCAAATAATTTCAGATTAAATCACAAACATATGTTTTTTGCTACATTTTTAAAATGTTATGACTACTAAGTTGTGTTATGTGAAGTTATATATATATATATATATATGTATATATATATCTTCAGCTGCGTGGTGGGGTTTAGACAACGAGGGGGAGTAGGGCTTCGACATTTTCGGTTGACCGTCACCTCCCATCACGTTGCTTCACTGTAACTTTTTTGTATTGCATGCATTGTAATTATTTAGTTAATAAACTGTCATTCGGACTTATGTATTTGTGCAGGGACGCGTCACATTAAATAACTCACTAAGTCTCTTCTTAGATAATAGTCGCTACAATGGGAACACACTCTGGCTGCTGTTTATATGTGCAGTATATGCAGATCTCTGTATATAGCTGAAAGTTTATAGGCAACAATTCAGCTGTATAATGCAGTATTCATATTAGAATAAATACCTTTTTATCCACCCAAAGAGAGGAAGACCCCCATCAGATAAAGGGATGATTAATGTGTTTGTCTCCTAATAGACCTGAAAATGTCTAAATTCATGAACAAAAAACATAATCCAAACCAAGCTAATTGCACCCTGCAGATCTGGCTGCAAGAACAGATGTTCATGAAATGTTTTTCACCTAAAAAAATCGCCTTGACGTGCTGTCTGTGGAGTGGAAAAAGAGGTTAAATCAACTTGGACACTAAGTGAAGAGAGCTTTGCGGGTATGTTCTATATTTGAGCCGCCTGCGACATTTATTTTCCGCTGGACCCCCAGTTTGTTTAATTCCTCCTACTTGCCAGCCATCCTGCAATAACTCACCTCCAGCCATTTATTTCAGCTGTGACATTATGGGACACTGCACATAGCCTGCGGAGGGACACTTCCAATGGCCCGACCTGGGAGCTGTGTAATATAAAAGCTGTGACATGTTGAATATCTGTGTTGGACTGCAGGACTTTCCAGAGCGAGCCTTGAAATCCCCTCCACTGTCCTCTCGCCTTCTAATATTTAGATTTTCAGCGGACGCGGGGAAATTAATGAAACCCTTTGGCTTGAGACGTACAATAAACGTTGGAAAAGAAACGTCTCTGCCAATCTCCAATCCGAGAGCATTAAACGCCTGCGGTAAAACGATACCCCCCACCACATGTTTATAAAGGTGAATGAACCTGTAAACACTTTTCTGCTCGACACTGGCTTCTTTAAGAAGGTTTAATACACATTTATTGCCAATAAAAGGAAGGCAGGATTTTACAACACCAGCTAGAGTTTCTCCCAGGCTTTTAATTTTATTTCACTGAGTTGGATGTCAGCTAACATCACTGCAACAAGTTGAAGACGCCTAGTAACAGCGCGGGATAGCTGCCTACAGCTGAGTGTGTATATGTTGAGGAGGGAAGGTAAACACTGACAAAGAGACAGCTGAGTGTAAAAATTGGTTTTACAGCACTTTTTCCACAGCAGGCTCTTTCCTTTGAAGAAAGCTACAGGCCTATTTAAAGCACCAACCAGGAAGTAAACTGTCCCTGTAAAACAAAAGGTACAACATCCATCTGTTTGGATCTTCATCCATCGTCTGAAGCCCTGTTTATCGAGCTAAGGTCATGTGATATTGGATGCTACAGCGCCGAGTAAATGTTTGATTTGCATTGGAATCCCGCGTCGAGCCTGATGCAATAACAGCTCGTAAAATTTGAACTATCAAGAGGCACTGGAGCAGAGCTGCCTGTCTGCAGGACAGCTGGACTCTTCCCAAACAACAGTTATGACCTCAAACGATGAAGGATTAAGATAAATCAAATATGTTTCGAGCCGAGCAGGAAATATGTCGTTACAAGCTGGCGCCTCGTGTTGCTATTAAAAGGGGTTGTTAGGTGTTGATAGATTAACAAAGAGGTGGAACAACAAACCGCTGGGATGGTGTTTACTCAGATCGGGCTGCTCGCAAGTACAACAAGAGCTTCGGAAGAACACGCTCACCTGAAGGAAATGAAGCACTAAAACCGTTTCTGACTCTCACAGTCCATGTTTGCTTTCCGGCTAAATTCCTCGGAGTACCATGTGAGAGAAATGTGTTTTTTTAGCAGTAAAAGCTAAATATCAGCTGCTCCAGTTACAGAGACAGTTACCCGTAAATATCTTGACATCATTAAGATTTCATCCCAAGAATTTCCCTGCAAACAACAGCTTACACAGTTCATCATCATCTTGTGGTGAGGATATCATAATGTAACCTAAAGTCCATTTAAATCAGCACAACCTCTTGGCAATATGCAGCAGAACAGAAGAGAAGCTGTTGTGAGTTAATAAGGGTGGTCTGTCTGCTGTGTTATACCCAGGGTATGTTTAACACGCATGGAGGAAAAAAGTGCTAAGACACTTTTGCATATGGCGAAGAGTGTGTTGAGTTTTGTGCTTTCAAAAGCTCAGATAAAAGCCTCATTGCTCCTCATATTCACCACATGTGAGTATGATGATGCCGCATGCTGGGATATGAATATAAGTTATATGTTGCAAAGGCATTCACCTGAACAATCAAGCACAGGCTCACATGCAAGTGAAAGCTACAGCCATCTCTGCCATCAAAGCCTCAGAGTAATTGACTCTACCTGGGCGTGTGGGCCAGAGTGAAGCGACGCCTCTGGAGGTTGATGCTGCGGTTCATCAGCAGCTTCCTGAAGAGCAGCGGGGAGTTTCGAGGAGACCCACGTGGGGAATCCTTGGGCGAGTTCTTCGGGGATCCTCCGGGCGAGCCGGCTTTGGACCTGGGGATGAGCTGTATGAAAGGCGGTTTGGTCATCCTTCGTTCCTGCGGCGTCTCCTCGACTTCATCTTCTGAGCTCTCAGAGTTGAGCTCACTCATGGTGAGGATCAGAGGATGATCAGCTGTCAGGTAGATAGTCCAGTTGTTCGCTCTTCCTTTAATTAATCTTTCTGGGGTTTTTTTCAAACAAACTTTATAAGACTTGTTTGTGAAATGATATAAAGCAGTAGTCCGTCAGCTCCTGTAGCCGTCTCTCTTGTTTTACAGGTGAGGCTTGCACAGTTAGTCCCTCTGGTCACATTTTTGCTTCCTCATATTTGAACTAAACAAGGGCCTGCTCATAATAACACCAACACTCAGTTATTCAAACTCTCAAATAAGCTTTCTATAAAGTCCAAAAAGAGCATCGAAACCGTTCAAAAAAAAAGGCAACACTACAACCTCCCTATCAGGCGGTGTTTGAAACCTACCAGCCCCGGTCTTCTCCCTTCCTAACGACCATGCCGACTGCCTGCCGGGCAGTAGACTCAGACATTAGTGTTCATGTTCTCCCTGCCTCCCTCCCTCTCCCAGGCTCTGTTTACATTACTGCTAGGCCTTCCCTCTCTCCAACTAAATATGGACGCCTGATTTACAGGGGAGAGAAGCATGACAGATCACCTTCTCCTGCTTCCCTCTCCCTCTTTCCAAATGTCTGCCTCCCCTCTTCCCTCACTCCTAATCGTACGGAGCACATTGTTCATCAACTTCAAACTGCACTCCATAATCACTTCCTCTGGTGTATAAACATTAAGCCGTCGCCTGGCTCGGCCCTCGGGCCCGCCTTTTTTTTTACCCTCACTTTGCAAACTAAAGCCTGAGGCTCGTGCTCTGCCTCCCGGAGGTGCTGTTTGTTGCGAATTTGCTTATTTCCTCAGAGACAGCCACTTGCCTTTCACATGCTCAGAGCGCACCAGGAGGAGTCACATGAAGGGCCTCTGACTATAAAAAGCAGAGGTAGATAAAAGCTGTAGAGAGCATGGGTGCTGTCACGATGGGGCTCTGTATCTGTGACCAGAGGCAACATCATCTTCACCCTCCCACCCAATCAAAGGTGCAAAGTGGCAAAAGGTCCTCCGGTGATTCAGGAACACCAGAACTGTCTGAAGTATCTGAAATAACTTCAAACATCTGACACAGGCCCGAGTCCTATGATGCTATGAACCTATGATTAACTGAGGGAAGGGGAAGCAGGGAGGGTCTTTCTTTCTTTAGATGCTTTTAATGGATATCCAAACATAGCTGCTGAAATGAGTTCTCATCCAAATGTAGCGCTGCACAAGCGAACTCATCATTTCAGGGTCAATTACATGCCAGGATCCGCTGTAATCACCAAAGAATGTCTTCAAGGACTTTAAAAAGCATGAGTGTAACACCAGATGTGACTTCTGATCCGTCCTGAAACTTCCATGATACTCCGCAGGCACCAGGTTCAACCCTTCAGCGTCATCACCGCGTCCTCAATGCAGCATATTTTCTCTGGAGAGCCATTAATGGTCACTGACCTACTGTACAGTCTGCTCTGAAAGTTTCCTGCTAAGATTTAGAAACAAGCCGGTGACCATGGAAGAGCTTTTCATATCTTAAGATATCATTAAAGGAATGTGGTGGAGATAGTGTGTGGTATTAGTATCATTACTGACTGGGTGTCTGTGGTGACATACGTGGAAAAAAATCACAAGTGGCGCCCAGTTAGTGACGCATTTTCCATCAGCCAGCAGTGGTTGGTCTGCCAGAGAGGGTAGGTGGAGCTAAGCGGCTGCTTTTCCGGTCTCTGCAAGTGTTAGGAGTAAACAGTAATCTACTATGGCTGAACAAACAAAGAAAAGATGGATGACTACAGATACAACTTCAACAATAAGTGAAAAGCCAAAGAAAAAGAAACAAACTTGACGCTCAGATGAAGCAAAAAGTCTAAAAAGGAAAGCGACCGTCAGCAAGGAAAATCAAGAGTTACAACTGGAGCCAACCGTGAACGTCACACAAGCAGCACTGTCTGGATATCTGGGACGTGTGCTCCCGTAGTTACCATTATCGCTATAGGTGCCGCCAAAGAGAACGAAGCTGAGATCATACAGATTATTACTTTTAATTCTTTCAAAAATCGCAATGGCTGTTCATCAATACTTTTCTAGAATTACAGTCACTACATCCATCTATTATCTATACCGCTTATCCTGTTGAGGGTTGCGGAGGGTCGCAAGGTCGCCGAGGTTTGCTGGAGCCTATCCTAGCTGTCATTGGGCGAGAGGCGGGGTACACTCTGGACTGATGGTCAATCACAGGGCTGACACACAGAGACAGACAACCTTTCACGCTTACATTCACACCTACGGGCCATTTTAGAGTCACCAATGAACCTAACGATCATGTCTTTGGACTGTGTGAGGAAGCCAGAGAATCCAAAGGAAACCGACGCATGCATGGGGAGAACTCCACACAGAAAGGATTTGAACCAGGATCCTTCTAGCTATGAGGCAACCCCAGTCAATGCATATCACTTTGAATTCTTGTTGGACAAAGTACAGTCTGTAGTTGCAGTTAAACTCGTCTAAGGAGGTAGCATTGTCGCCTTGTTTAAATGCCAAAGCAGCAAAGAGTCAGCCCACCACATCTGAGGATGATCATAAACCCAAACCAGTTCTGGCCCTGAAGCGCATCATCATTGCAGTCATGCGGACGACTGGCAGAGGTGAGGGATGACTTGTTCCCAGTTTGAATAAAGTCTACATTCCTGTGGTGGCACTTCCACAGGTCCTGGAGCTGGATCAAGCGCAAGAGATAATTCTGTTGGGTCCGCAATGTGAGAATGCCCCCATGTGGATGTTACAACATGTTCCACATTGCAAATCAAGACCTTGACAGCATCTTAATAGTCTGCTCTGTCTGCAGGGTAACTGTGTAATAAAAACTACATTTCTTCACATTTTGCTGCTTCTGTTTTTAACAGAACTACTGTCAACCTGGAGTCTGGTGCTTTTGTATCCACTCTAAACAAACCAGGACTCAAGACACCATTGAGCACTTCCTCAAAGAGTTCCTAACTTGGATATGTGTTGTATGTTTACAGCACTTCTCCTCCACTTGTGTTGTCATGATTTCAGATGGTGTTCATGAAGGAGACAGGCTTCACTAACAATCCACATTGATCCTGGCTCCTTCTCTGTTCATCATATTTCACACTGTTTGCTGCATTTGAGAGACTCATTGAGTGTGTAACTTTCTGTTTTCTCACGGAGGAGGAGAGTTATGAGTCAGAGGCAGGGGCGTTTTTAGGACTTGAAAACATCTGGGGCTTAGCCAAATAAATCTGGGGCTAACCTCACACCTTGTAGGGGGGTCGGGGGGCAGCCGGGGGTTGTTGATTTTGTGGCCATAATTAAATTGTTCATCTCATCAAAAATAATAAATCGCCCTCACTAAACAGTACATCTCTCTCTCTCTCTCACTCACTTTCTCTCTCTCTTGGTCTCTAACAAACACACACACACACACACACACACACACACACACACACACACACACACAGGCTGCTACACTCTGGACACCTTTAAATAAACTAAAACATCAAGACAACATACTCTGCCTCATGAAAAAATGTAAACTTTTGACATTGCTTACTTTAGTTACTGTTAAAGCTTGACCAGATGTATTGCAAATGCAACAAGCCTCTTATAATCTGGGGGGGGGGGGGAGCTGCTGTGCAGGCGCAGAGGGAGGGAGCAGGTGATCACGGACTGAAGTGATGACGAGATATTAAACTTTGTTTGATCATGAAGCCTGATGGTCTTCTCAACAACCATTGACATGACTACGCCTTCATGCTTGTGCAGGGGAGCTCTATGCGCCCCAAATAATAATTGAAACTACAGCTAAAGTTCCGTTCCACTACAGTACATTAAAATCAACCAAAAACCTTCGGAGCCAGGATCAAATGTTTGGCTCTAATGACGCCACTGGTCAGAGGGTTGTTCTTTTGGAAACGTATAGGAAATTCAAGCATTTGCACTCCGACCGAAGCCCCTAAAACGTTATAAGTTTGTCCAAGCGAGGGGGGTTACACATAATCTACTCATCGATCTGACTGCATGATTCTTACACTGCCTATATTGGCAACAATATCTGCGGTCCAAGCTTCCACTTTGGTATCCCTGTCAGACGACACCAGGTGTGTACTTTAGAGGTAGCTATTCCGAGTTTAATATTAACTTTGATAGATAAAGATATCAAACAAGTGCTATCAAGCAATTTCTCTGGTTCAACAACCAACTTGTACTCGAGCACATGGCCCCCTTCACACAGTGAATCAACACGATGAAAGGATTTTAGTGTATCAACATCATAAACGTCAGGTCTATCACTGTTACTTTAGATGTATTGGTATATGAACAATCATGTAATAAATGTCTCATCATAACTTTATGTGTTCATATTTTCAAGTGCCTCATCTGTAGAGTTTGAGCATTGAGCATTAGATGTGATAAATCTGAATGAAAGTGTGTTTGCCAGACATGTTGACAAATAACGTTAGGTTAAAGAGGGGGTATTATGCTGTTTCACATTTTAAGACATATATATATATAAGTTAACAATGTTGGATGTCCAAACTAAACGTGGGTGAAGTTTCAAATCTGTAGGTAAAAGTATGTTGGAGTAATCCCCAGACTACTGCTGTGAACGCCAGGCTTCACACCGTTTTTTTCTACACGCTGCACTTTGTGACGTCACAAAGTGCAGCCTCAGCAGGCTTTGGAGAGCAGGCCAATCAGAAGAAAGCGAGCTTGTAGGGGCGGGGTTTCTTAAAGGGACAGAGCTGACTGAGTTTGGCAGAGGCTGTATTAGGGCCTGCACAGAGCACCAGTGTGAGAAAAATGGTGAGTTTTTTTAACTGTAAATTATGCTAAGCTACACCACAGGTATCACAGTGAAATATGAAGCTTGACATTAGCATAATACCCCCCCTTTAAGAACTGTAGCTGCTTCTCTTGAACAGATTAGCAGTTAATTGGCAGTTAGATATATGACATCCATTAAACCACAATATTTATTTTCATCAATTACATCTTGCTATCTTGTGGCAGGCAACATTTATTTTGGGTATTTTAGAGTTCATGCTGCGACCAATGTGAGTAGATATTCAGTAAGCACGCGTGGCTGTGTTTGCATGTGTTTCTTCCAACATTCAGAGTGATTCAAACCACAGTGCTGAAGGCCATGAAAAAGAAAACATCAAAAATACAACTGTGACAATGTTCTAAGAACAGCCATATCTGATCACCTCAGACATGCACCACAGCTACCTACGTAATCAAACAGGTCCGTCTGCATTCCTTCGTCACGTGCAAAAAAGTGAACAAAGGTGCTGCGGGCACACACATACAGGGAAAAGAGGCAAAAATGCAGCACGTGTGTTTGCAGCATCAGCTTGAATTTTGTTGCGGAAACAATCACAAGAGGCTTGTTTGTCTGATTTTTTACATTGATAGTTGTTCAGCTGTGTGACAGAGCCGAGTGCACAACGCCTGAAGCAGGGCACTTTGTTGGATCACATGCTGAAGAGTCAAATCAGCTTTTTGTACCAAAATTAAGCAGTTACGCAATAAAAACATTTGTCTAGCTTTGCTGAATGTTCAGTATTTCCTGCAAAGTGATCCTTAATCGGTGTGATGTTTGAGAGTGATACAGGCTTGAGTCAAAGGCTCTGGTTATTGATTTACTGCATATAAATGTAATCATTCATCTGGACAATGTGCCCCACTGTTGTGGAACGAGGAAAAAACAGTACACAAACATTTTTCTGGGGGTTTTCTTGTTTTTTTTTGAGGAATTTAGTATGAGAAATGTTCTATATAATGTTCAGTTTGTGTGTAAATTATATGAACAAGTGTTTTGCTTTTGTCTTTTAAAATGATGTGAGGAGAAACACTAAAAGAATGACCATAAACGGAGCTACCAACACATTTCTTTACAGCAGGAACAGAAGCTTGATTGATAAAATGATACAGAATAAGTTACTTAAAGTCGAGGTGAAATGAAAATTGTCATTTTAATCCTCTTAGATCACATCCCCGGTAATATTGTGTATCTATCTGACAATATTGGCCAAAAAAATACAGAAAAAACATTTCTTCGTATTCTTATATCAAAATCCGATCATTTATTCTTCCGGTAAAACTAAATTTCACGCGTGCTTACGTAAGTTAGCGCCAAACAATTTCACCCAATCAATCTGCAACATTTAGCCGCAGAGCACCAAGAACGCTCGGTCAGTTAGCTAGCTACTGCGCTGTGGAGAACGTCTGTCTACGCCCACTTCTCAACGATCAAATGAAATCCCTCTAATGATATGTCCCGCCTGCACGTCCTGTTTCACTCGGAAATACGTCACGATACGGAAGCTAGATACTCTCGAAATGCAGTTTCAGCTCGACTTTAAGAATTTGATGATGATGGTGAAAAGTAGCTAGCTAACACGTAGCATCATTGACTCACAAGGCTCTGGTGATGCAGCTGGTCAGGGTCCCCAGGCTCCTGGAGGGCCTGATGCTGTGAGCTGAGGGGCTGGACTGGGGGCTGTCCTCCAGTGTGTCTTCAATGGAGGGTCTGCAGGACAGCCGGGGCAGCTGCAGGGTGCCTGAGAAGAGCCTCTTTACAACGCATGTGATGTAGGGGTCCTGTAGGAGGCTGAGGCAGGAGGGCTTATCCGAGGCTTCCCATTTTCTCTGGACGACAGAAAAAAGACAAGAAAGTGACACAGCTGAGATGAGCAATGAAAGGAGACAGCAACCTTGTTCAATACAATTTAACACAAGATAAACTACACATTTGGCTGTAATATTCTTTTATACAGACGTAGAAAGATATATTGCTTTGAGTTGAAACTCGGCTACTTCATCATGAAACACCATCTAAAAAAAAGTTACTTGTTGGTTTTTGGACTTTATTGGCACACTTTCATTTTCAAATTTATACAAGAAAATTATTTACAACTTAGTAAAATAGAAAAAAGATAATGCTTTACATTTGCTGTAAAGGGACGTTGCAGACGAGGCTGTTGTCGTGCCGCTGCCGAAACTATGACGAGCCTGGCACAAAGGCCACTCAGGCATTATTTTTGGAAGGTTTATCTGATCTCAGCTCCTGAGACCCAAACATTATCACCTTGGACACACTAGACGGTTCTCACAGTGAGACCATGTTTGGGATTTAGCTCCTAGGGCATCTCTGTTTTAGCGGCAGAGCAGATAAGAGTCCTTGTTTTCAGTTGCATCCTGTGACATTATCTCCCCAGCTGCTTGGGACTTTCACCTTGACATAAACAATAACAACACACTCTCTGGTTCGATTGCTGACAGTTTCTGATCGAATGCACAAAGCTAGAGAGGACAGTGTTTATTCAATTCACTCGTGATGAAACTCTAACTTTCTCTTGTTTGTAGATTAAAAATGGACAATAAAACCTCATTTTTTTCATCTAATGAACAAAAAATAGTGCTAATAACCTGAATTTGCAATGGGACATGGCTTATCTTAACACTGAAAAAGACCATGAATCTTCTCCACGAGTTTCAGGAAAAACCCAGAACAATACATAATCTGAATGTGTACAAGAGCTCAATCACAAGAGTAATCAGCCATCGTATTTTTGGCATTATAGCTAATGTAAAACCAGTTAACACCCCATCAGGAAATAAACCATGAGTTGAATTATAAATGATAAATATATCCTCACATTTTCTTTTAGAATTCCTTAAATATTCCTTCAATCTTACCTCGGTGAAGTTGAAAATTTTAGATGAGCTATTTCTCCTCATGGTCATACTACTACTGTTTCATGGGAACAAGACAACTGGGGAGGAAATACCAGAGGAGGATACAGATACCACATTGAAGATCAGATATGAAGCACTTTGTGGTACCAATAACTCCTCAGTGAAGAAGAACTACCTCCCCGCCTCTTCACAAACCCTCAGCTGTCATTAGCACATGTTGGAGTTGGCATCTTCACCTGCTACTGCAGCCGTTTTAACACTTAAACCCAACTGAATGCAAAGTCAAAGAATAGTTCAGAAATCCGCCCTTCAAGCAGCAAATGAGAAGCCTGAAAACGTAAGCTGGCAGAGAGATTGAGGCGGTGGAGCTGCCTGCATGACAGGCCATTATTCATGTGTGTCTATCAGACTGTAGAATCAGTGGTTTTCATGAATCCAGACCTTCTGGTTCGGCAAGTCTCCGGCTTTAATCAAGCAGCTGCCGACAATCTGTCAGTGCAACTTTTTCACAGTGTAAACACAGCTTTGGAATGACTTACTATTTCTGACTGGATTTGAGTCCATGATAAACATTGATTAAGATGTTGTGGGCTTTAAGGACCCTACCTCTTCAGCAGGTTCTTCAGTTGTAAAATGTACTTATATAGCACTTTTCTAGTCTTGTGACCACTCAAAACTGCTTTTACACTACACATCACATTCACCCAGTCACACACTGACGGCAAAGACCCAAGACCTATGCCCACCAGGAGCAATGTGGAATTCGGTGTCTTGCCCAAGGACACTTGACTGTAGCAGTCAGGGATCGAACCCCCAACCTTCCAGACAGACTCTACCACTGAACCACAGCCGCCCCTGACTCATTGAATCACTCATGTTTTCAGTGCCCTAGTTTTGATCAGTGGTTTGCTTATTTAGGTGTGAATGATGTGGTATTAAGTACATGTTAAATTACTGAATATTATATGAACAGTGTAAAACTTTTTCAGGATGATTTAGCAGCCTACACTGGGATTAGAAGAATTAACGATTGGCTGTTTAACATGTGTTTGATGTAATATTGAGTATACTTTACGGATTATTGCATATTGCTTATTATATCAATCAGGCAGATTTCACTGGGTGCAGAATTAAGGATTTTACTCTGTTTAACGAACATACCTGTTTAATGAAAGTATGACCTGACAAACAGTCCTTTCTCTAACTTCCATGTTCAGGTGAGTTACTCTTTGCATCTCTTTCATTACAACTGCTAACAGGGTGCTATATATGCTATATGGCGCCATCTAGTGGACAAGAAGAAAATTGACTCCTATAACGTGTTTAAAATGCTTCAAAAAGCATTTATGTTTCCAGAAGATGACATTTCAATGATGACACATTTTGTTTGAAAAGTAAATTGTATTTGTATTGTGTGAATTTTAAAACGAGATGATTATGTTTCCCTTTATAAAACAGATTGTAAAATCACAGATACAAAAATATTCAATGATATTCCTCAGTGCTCTTATTTAGTGGCCACACCTGGAACAGAGCAAGCATAAATGTGTAGTGCAGCTCCTTCACTCATTGTGGCAGTAGCTCTTGAAATGTGTCCTCTTGGTCCCTCCACAGGCTTCAGGCTTGGTGCCCTGGAAAAAAAACAGAAGAGTTAGACGTCAAAGGTCAAGTCTGAGCAAACGACACATTAGTTCCTAATGTTTGGGCTTAAAAAACAGCAGATTGGAGTCAATAAATAACTTGGGTGTGATTCACATTAGCTGTACCTTATACATGCTGCAGACCAGAGCGAACAGGGAAGTCGAAGCCTTCTCCTGCAGTTCTTCTGTGTGCACCTGCAAATTAATTAAATTAGCATCAAAATAAGTATTTAGGCAGAAGACAGGTAGTTAAGCTGACTTTTTAACACAGCAGATCAGAATGGGAGTCCTTGGAAAAACCACATCAAAGTGTATGCGTCACCTCCACAGTGTAAATGTGAGTTAGCAGCGTGCGTCATGAACCAAACTGACGTTCAAAGATTACAAGCAGCCTCGGGTGGCTTTGGGATAAAGTGTAAATGAGGTCACATTGTTGGAAACTGACTCGCAGGTTTGACTGCATACAACAGCTGCATGTTATGTATAATGTGAAGGAACACAGGTTTCAGCGCAGACAAACACAGATTGTTGCATCACAAAACTATAGCTTCAATAGGGCAACAAACACCTCTGTTAAAAAGGTCAACTGTGAGTGAGCTTTACAAGGCTGGTATTTAACACAGAGATAATTATCACAAAGATGAAACATCAGAGGTAGAAAAGCTACATTTAAATGGTGTTATGAGCCATCTGTCCCGCCATCTGAATGGAGCCAGAGCATGATTTTATAGTAGTGTTTTGCGTTAGATACAATCTGCATGTGGACAACTTTTTCTGGATGGTGATGTCATAGCAAAGACATTTCAGTCCACTTACCAGGGGGCAGCCCTTGCTGCCAAGATCACTGCTTCTGATTTTCCCACAGTTCAACATATTTCCCTTCACACATACAGCACATGTGAGAAAATATGTGGGAATATTTTGAGAATACCATAGAGGAATGTAATACAACTGGGGGAATCATTTTTAAAATCCCAATTCAAACATAAAAGTATAATTTTTTTTCATCAAATAAAGTGGATTAAGTGTTTCATTGTGTGGTGCTGGCATGTTATCTGGATTTGCACACATGGGAAAGATAACATGACAAATTAACATGGATCCTTTTTTCACATTTTCTGTTCAAGCCTTATTTGACAAACCAAGTGTTAAAAGTCTTTCAGGTCTGATGTGGCACCTTTAAGCTCCAGGAAGAGCAACAGGCACACCTGTGCTTTCTGGAGTCACAAGACACATGTGACCTCTTTCTGCCCTAAGTCAGTGCGCTGAAAAAAAACAAGGAGTGCCAATTTCACAGTTTGCTCTGTGAACAACCAGACCTGCGTTACCTCATGCTCATCAAGAGTGTCTAAATTGAGTTATTCTTTAATGTTTATTAGCTTATAATGAAATCTCTTTGTAAATTTGTTTGAGGAGTACTCTGACTTTTAAGAACTACATCAAATTTGAGTTTGTTAATCAAAGTAGTAAAGATTGTAAAGGGCCAGTTCGCCGATTTTCAACCTTAGTCCTATCATGCTATCATGGGGAGCTAACGCCAAAAAAAAATGTTGCTCTGTGGCTTTGGCGGACGCTATCTGCTTCTCCAATGGGCCCTGGAAAACCTCTGCCAGACTACGTAAAACGCGTCATCTGGCGGAGGCCAGGGAGCTTGATAAACTACACTTCCTCAATCTAGGACGCCGCCTCCGATGTCATGTCTCATTCAAAATCGTCAGGTTTGAAATGTAGACTGCAGACCTGAAGATTTTTTTTAGACGATTCACCGGTATATTCTCATCGTATTTCGGATTCTGTACCGCTCTAAGCCATTGCCTGCAGCGAAACGGTAGTATTTCACTCCAGTGTCTCTCGCTGGGCCGTTCCTTTCGGAGGGAGGGGCGCGATGCACGCTGAGTGTTGTAGGAATGTAGAATGGGCGAAACCCGTTTTTTCTCCACAGCTATGGCGCCAATTTCAAATATTATTGCTTCTATCGATTACAGAGAACACCAGCTTCGACTGACAGTGGCAGTTTCTCCATTAATGAGAGTAGTAAAGTTGTTAAGATGACTAAATACAAGGACTTGACCTCTTAGGTTGTACATGTTTCATTATCGATAGTTAATACAAACCCTACAATTGACAAGTTAAAGGTGAACTGAAGTCACAATAAAGTCCTTTTTGTGGAATGTGCTGGCTCACCGCCCCTAATTCTGATGTCTCTTATCCAATATTCAATGTCCCTGAGCTCCAACCCTCCCGAATTAGGTTACACCTAAAAACCCAAGTTCAAAATCAAGCTTGTATTCCCAATATGGTGATCAGCTCATCTCTGGTGTCTGATTATTGTCGTAGACAGGCTGAGCTTTTTTTCTTCGTTTTTTTGGAAAACTTTTCAGCAAACTCCAGTTTTAAGTTATCATACCATCGTACATCATACCATAGATCTAGGGCTGTGGTGCTGTGCTTCTGAGTTACATTAACAGAGCATCACACACATCAGTCGCATCTCTAGTCGCATCTGGAGCCTCACCCCATTTACGGTAATCCATGGCACATATTGGTGTGGAGGGTTCAGGCCCTCAGTCTTCAAGGCGTTCTGATGCATCAGCTGGTTTCCCTGATCCCCTTTCACACAGCCCATGAGACTGTCCCAGTTCAGCTGAGGGCTGTAGAGGTTAGCACACTACAAACAATAGAGAGAAATAAACACAACTTCAGTAGTGAAATAATAATGTTGGTTCAGAGGAGAGAGAGAGCGACACATGCTAAAGAACTGGGTAAATATGCAGACACACTCGAGTTACTTACGGTCTGTGCTGACTTGATCACGTCGCTGGAGGACTCCATACAGAAGATGATCGGGAAAGCCATATTGGTCATGTTCATTAAACAGGTCTGCAAGAAACAAGGCAGTTAACAAATCACAATAAAGTTACAGCACTGTGGAACTACCACGAGAAAAAACGACTATTTAATTTAGAAAATACTGATTTTGAATTCCAAACATTTCTCTAAACAATTATAATGCTTTAAAAACGCCTAGATTTTTACAAATCCACACTGCATGCTCTGGATTTGTTTTACTCTACTAATGCAGATTACATGGTTACAAATTGTAGTTACAGTATTACACAGCTACTTGTGCATTTTGGTTGTAACTTTACCTCAATCATGTTGCCCAGACATTCCTGTTCTCCATGCTGGCACTCATACACATACTTCTGTCCATCAGGTTTCTCCTGGGGTGGGGTTAATGCAACAGAATTATGGTGAAAGACGAAGACACAATTTCACAACCAAGATTATGACATACTTCACATGATTTCCCTTTCTTGCCAGTAAAGTAAAGGGCATACAGTGTTGTTTATTATTATAAAGTGATCACATATAGATTCACACAGGCTATCTTATTGTATGTACTACATTTATAGAGGAACTACAGTCCCATCATGCCACAGTCAGTGCTTAGTTCACTTCTTACACGTGCATTGCCATAGGGCACCAGAGTAACGGTCATGATTTCATTCAACAAAAGCCAGGTGGGGAAGAGCATCTCAACGAGGAAAAGCCTGCAGCCCGGGCACAGGCTCTCATAGTAAAGCGCCACCTCAACTGGAGCATCTGTTTGATGGGACCGGGTGAAGTTTGCCTCCAGGCACTGCTTCAAAACCTGCACAAAGGGGCAAAAGTGAGGAGGTTAACCTTTGTTTGAAGGTCTCTGTTTATCTTTGAGTATATGCGTAGTCTGCAAGGTCAGTCTATTTTATATTTACCTGGCAGCATTAGAAGAGCTTGTGTTGTTAATCTTATCAATTTCAAATTTCAGCTGAAAGATTTACATTTAGTTTTACATATCTGAGTATGTGGATTTCAGCCTGCATTCAGATGGTGTTGAAAAATCGGAAAAATAACTTTCAGAGCCAAAGAAAATTGTACCAGATTACCGAGTCGGCACACTTCACGCCTTATTGCGCAGAATAAACATGGCGGACAAAATTAAATCTCGTCTTGATGGTCAAACACTTTGTATCAATTCACCTAAACATTTTTGACTCATTGGTAGGCTGTAATTATTAGGTTGTTGCCGTTAGTTGTTATCCATGTAGAGTAACCTAGGTTAGGTTTTAGAGTAATTAAATACAAACCGTTATATTTGTAGCATCTATGTTGTTTCCATATTACGACCTAAAGCTCTTGAACACACCGAAGTCGGAAGAACGACTTTGTAATTCGGGAAATTGGAACATCCGAGGAGCACTGAATGCAGCATAACTGTCAAAGGCAGCATCACTTATTAGGATTTTACGCCTTCGCTGATATATTCAGACACCGACGAGGTGGTGCCAACTAAAAAAGAAATTTCTGACATAATTTTGGTTACTGCTCATAAAACTTAGCTAACATTCAAGTGGCGTTAATATGACGTCACGAACATTTTGGAGGAGGCAGTTCTTTCTGTACATCGACAACTCGAAGTTTATTTTTTTAATTATTATTACTTTGTACCAACACACTTACAACAGGCTCAGTGAGAAGCTGTATTCTGGAGGGGCATTCGTTTAATAAGGACTGTTGTCAGTTTCACGATCTAATGATTTAGCTAAGCTAGCTAGTAAGTGAACTAGTGACGTAACGTAGCGTCGTGTTGCCTACTGTTGCTATAGTTTCCTGCTGTTCTAGCTTAACGGTAGTGGTAATGGTGGTTCAACCTCACCGGAAGTATATCTGAGGTGTCATGTGATTTAAAACACAGAAAGATAATTTTACGGTAATTCATTGGGCTAAACTATTTCCTTATAACACCAATAAGCTTACCCCGCATTGGATAGCTGTGTCCAGAGATGAGCACCACTTTGACGGAGGAAGGGAGCATGAAGTGGGTAGTGCAAAACCGGCGTCCTGAGCGCTAAACCAGATAGTTAAAACCAGCAGCAGGGCAGCCTTCATCTTCTGTTGCAGTTGTAGTGTATCAGACACTATTAAACAAAGTTTACAGCGACACAACACTAACCTACAACCTACTGAAACGTTCAGTTTAAATACAGGTCCAACGCTTCCTCGTGAAGATAACCTATTTTTTGATTGGCTCCTGGTCATATGATGGAGCCGGCGTCACTTGTTACTACCATAGACCTGTACGGAGAGACCAAAGAAGTGAGTTAAAAGTGTCATGAGATTTATGTGTACATCGGTCTGCCATCATGCAAATTTTCACACCCTAAAGTCAAGTTAGTTGGCAATTATTTTGTTGGCCTTCTTGGTAGGTATTTTAACTATTTTTAAAGGGAAGAAATGTGCTATACTATAACTTTTTCTTGGATGCATTATGAGTTGAAGAACTGGTTACGAATACATATACAAATTGAATGAATAATTAATTAATAAATCTTCAATTAATTTTATACTGAAACACCTATTACACTTTTACAAGTATTCTTAAAGGAAGTTAAATTGTGACTGGGGAATGCACCTTTACCACAACTGCTGCATGAAGGAGAACTGTCCTTGCACAGATAAAGAGCAATGAGGAAATGCTGAATATATATATGAGGAGTTGATGTCTTGTGATCAGTTCACTAACTTTGTTGTTATTGTTATTTTAAGGACTAGTTTTCATGGCATCATCTGGCTTGTTATGAAAGCATTTTATCAGCTCAGTTCCTCAGTCCATAGGTCTTGCTCAAGAAGAGTCATGAGAAACACATACTGCATCAAAAACCCTTAAAGTTATAAAAAGGTTCAACCTGGTGACTTTCACATGATCTCTGAAACCAAGACAGAGGCAAAAGAACAGGACAGGACACATCATAATCATGCATGACTGACTCTGCTTCCTGTTTGTGTTTTGGCTTAGACGGTTACAGATAAAAAACAAAATATCATATTGAAAATGCAGCTTTTTTTTCAAGGTTTCAGGGTTTATTGTACAGTACACTGGTTTATCTGTGTTACTTTAACATTTGTGTTCCTTTGCTATTCTTAGAAATGTCAACACATAGCCTATTGTCTCACTTCCCCCTAGTTGTATATAGAAATTCAGATACTTCTGCTTCGAGTTTCTTGAGTTTCACTGAACCTTTACTATAAAAACACATTTTGTACAGTTATGTTTACATAAGGTGTTTCTCAAAAAAAGCATTGTGTATCATTGAGGCCGAGCTAATGTGTTGAATGCATTCATTTCCTCATAAAACATTTGCAAATATTTCAAATTCTGCATTGTTCACTGACGTTCACTTGCTGGCAGTCTTCGTCTTCACTGCTTGAAAATGAGGGATGCCATATTTTTTTAAGGCCAGCAGAGTCAGCAAGATTATAAGTAGGACACAAATATATGAGTATGAGAAAGTGTGACAAGGTGATGATTAGCTTTTTATGATCATAAAGCAAAGCTCAAAGAAACAGACAGCAGTAAACTTCATTTCATATATCTTTTATTGTCTTTTAAAATCATTGCATCAGCCTAAAGAAAGAACCGTACAGAAGAAAGAGTACCTGTCTGAGGACAAACACAACTCTGAAGCAAGCTGTACACAAGAGAGAAAGAAAGAAATGTCGCATCTGAATTAAGACAGACCAACGTGAGGAAGGGTAACACAAGAGAAGAGAACAATAACCATCGTTTTTCGTGCATAGGGGGGTTGGGCACACCTCAACCGATACGCCTCTACTGGCTGAAACAACAGTGCTCCCTCTGAGTTCAATTGCACTTTGGTGTAGAGTAGCTTTATCTGACTGCCCCGTTCACTTCCATTCATTGTTTTTGAAAGAAATAAACCACATTATTATTTACTATTTAAGAAGAACCAGATATCTGTTGTTGCTGTAGAGGCAGTGATGTATTAGGCAACTTGTTGGGCAACATTTAGAGCAAAGGAGACGAGATGCTGCTTTGTTATTAGAGTAAAAATGCGGGAAATGTTGCGCCCGCTGTTGCCAAATGGATCACTTCCAATCTTGTGTCCAATATGCAAAGTTGGGTCTTGAATATGAACTACTGTACACCAGTGAAATTACTACAAAAATACTACTACATTCCCATCAGAGTTACGAAAGAAATGGCAACCTTTCAGGTCCAGACTGAGAAGTGAAGATCGGGTGAAGGCAGAAAAGGGGAAGTGAAAGTGCAAGGTTGCAAACGTCATCATATTAAATGGAAATTAAAAAGAAGCTGAGACTACAATGGAAACATTTTGGTCTTAAAACTTAGTAAATCAACCGAGAGAGCAACTGATCCAGCGTTTCATTTGCTGTGTAGTGCAAAATCAAAAATAGGATGCCTCTTGATAATAATTCCTGAATTTTAACTCCGTTTATGAACTAAATCTGTACTCAAGCATGTTCACAGATTGGCGTGTTACAACTATAAGTCACAACATGTGAGTACCACCCGCTATAAATTCTTTGAGCTAAGTCTTTAGCAGAGAAACACCTAGCAGAGTCAAAGTGACGTCGAGCAAACTGTACATAACATAAACAGCAAAAGATGCAACAGTTAGGGTTCAGTCCTGCGTGCACAAGGCTCAGTGTGAGGTGAAGCGTTCAGCAGGTAAAGATTGACAAAGACTGAAGATTACATACAGGATGTTTGACGGAATTTGTGTCGAGTTGTTATTTTGAAGTTGAGGGAGCACTGTTCTCAAATGTGGAAGTAAAAAAAAAGATGAACAAACAGAGAAAACAGAACAAGCAGTCATAACATTTTCAAGTTTAAAATGACAGGAAATAATGAAATATAAATCAATCTATCACGGCCACTTTGAGGGACAGACAGATTGATTCTCAAACGCATATTTACTATTTGGTTAATTACATATTGTAAACATTTGTATTTCTTTTTTTTTTTCTGTATGGAGGAAAAAATTTCAAGCTAGCTTATTTTTTTCTTTATAGGCTCTGTAAGGTTATCATTAACAGATATGAACAAACAAACAAAAACACGTTGACAGACAAATCTATGAGCTTTTTTAAAAAGCCAAATAAAAAAACTAAATATACTCAGGCACCATAAAAGAACACTTTCTAATGCCATCATTGTTCAATGTACAAAGATCCGTGTAAAGGAGTGATCATGAACCGTTGAATCGTGTACCTTTGTCTCTTTAAACAACCCTTCAGCAACCACAGAGATCCTCCAAAGAGAGCTACAGTGGTAAGATGGTTCACTCTGTTTCAGCATCAGTGTCCAAGTCTGTGGTGGATCTCTGTGGAAGCATCCTAAGTGTGTCTTTTGTGGTGCAACTTTAACACTCTGTCTACAAACAAAAACCAGAATCATCCAAATGACAGAACAGATTCTCACGTTCAAGAAAACAAACAAACAAAAAAAAAACTCCTCTCTAATATTTAATAAATGCAAAGCAGCCAAGACTGCATTTAACATATAGACTCAGCTCTGTAAATATTAACACATGTACATAAGCTTGCTTCATCCTCTGAATGCACCTGATAATCATGCTTAATAGATTACATGAATGTCGATCGACTGTAACCACAAAGTTTCGATGAAGCTCACTGCAGCTGATTAGTAAAAATGCTTGCGTTTCAATAACTGCTCGAACACAAAGCAGCCGCGGAGCAAGTCTAAAGATCACATCAAAGCCTCCTTCTGATTGGTTTCAAGCACAATCCAAATCAGAATGACATCATCCAAAAATATAGATATCTAAGTATATATTTCAAAATATTTATTCTCTAGTATGTCTCTCATTCTTCAAACCTTAGACACCAAATATACGTGTTTCTTTGTGAAAGATGTGCTTTGTGTGTGTGAGGCCGTTTTCAAGAAATATCATTTACAGTGTACCAAAGCTGATGAAAAAATATTCGATTCCTTGAATGATCATTTGTCGCGTAGAAAAATGTTTTTCAAGAAGCTCTGACACAAATGCATATCAAACAGGCGAGCAGGATGAAAGCTTTGAGTGTCAGAGTGACGTCTACCACAAGTCTCAACTCGAAGTCAAAGCGCAATAAAGTCTTCATCGTCTGCCTGCTCTCATTGCTACTGAAGTTGCATTGCTTCTAGCTATTAAACATCTGTGATTAACATGGCATATATGGCAGATGGAGGTGTCTACCTACACTGCAAAAATGTCCATCTTAACAAGTGATACAGGAAGCTGTTCAGTTTATTCTTAACTGAAATATTTGGGCAAAAACTGCCTAAATGGAGGCAGAACCTTCTCTGAACGGCCTGCAGTGAGATTAACTGCAACTGTCTAGCTCCACTGGCATGACGCTGCAATTAAACATATTCTTAGATATGTTTGTAACTGGTTGGTTAAGTATCCCCAAAAAACCTGACCAAGTTTTCACTTACTCATAGCCATGCAAATGAGCTTTTGAGATATGTCTGTGCAGTGGAGGTGAACTGAATTTAGTTTGTTGCAATAAAATGATATTAATAATATAATAAAAAATCCCCAGACCTTACTGTCAACTGTTTTCTAAGGGACTTTTTTCTTCAGTAAAAGTAGTTCCGCTTCCTTTTTCTTCTTGCTAGTTGAAAGTAAAAACATTCTGTAATCAGGGTGAAGGGATCCTTGTTACTCTTTGCTTGTTAAGTTGGATATTGTTGCTGTGTGGACACAAATTGCATAATGAGCCAGCAGCTCTCTTTAAACACGCTTTGAAAAGTATTACAGAGTTCGTACAGCCCATATAGTAAAACTACCTCTATAAGGAAAACATTGCAATCAGTCAAAAGCATCAGAATTACGTGACAGTTGTTGACCGTAAAAACAACAAAAGCATATACTGTACACTGTATACTCCGATATCATAAAGTAAAAGGTCGATCCCTCTCGATATACTGTACGGAAAGATCGACTAAAAACACTATCATCAACTGAGCTTCACCACTGTCTGTGAGATTATGGTTGTTGGGCGTTAGACACACTCGTTCGAGCGCGTAGAACAGAAATAAAAGTGCAGTCACAGAAGTGTTGGTCCAACAAACTGGGTAATGGATGTGTCAGCAGCGGCGGATGACTCAACCAGAAAACACTGAGAAATGCTGCGTGCATTAACTTGAGAGCTTATCAAATGAGCTTCAAACAACTGGACTGGGCTACGGATGTGTACGGTTCACATTTCTATCTTATCTGAGTTTTATTCAAACTATAATCAGACAAATAATAATAATTAAAAAAAACACCAAAGAAATCTAGCTTTGGTGCACAGTGAGAGAGAGCACCAAGCTACTGTACAGCCCCCACCATAGAAAGAAGGAATATGTAACAACTAGAGATGTAACAACAAAGAGGCACAACTAAACTCTGTCACTCTCTTATCTAGAACATGCTAAGATCTGCTCTAACACACGCACATACACACAAACACACACAACAACAACTATGCTAATTTGCCAGATACCCTATAGTCTTTGATAAATGGCAGATGTGTGAACCATGGGGCACAGCGTGTGGTGGTGGCGGCGGCACCGTCTTGTAGAGCGACGCTCCACTGACACGAGGAGAAGACGAGCTCAGCACAACGACTAAAGGCACTTCTAATCTTTCTCACGCACATGTTGAAATAGCCCTCAAATCAGAAGCAGCGCCGTCACCTCTGGTTTCATTCTTGGGATTTTCTACTTGCCAAGAAGTGTGCAAAGTACAGTACGATTGGTTCGCCCTGACAGAAATCAGATTTTAAAATGGGAAAATGTTGCTACCTGAAGTTTGTGAATCAACATTTTAGAAGTTTCTGGAAGTTTCAGATGAAACAGGTTTGATATTGACTCATTGATCTGCATGATCAGGAGAGTAGGTATACTTTAACTTCTCTCTCTCCTCAACAGAAATAAATCCAAAATGTCCGAGCTTTAAAAACAGTGCACTTCTTTTCTAAAACCTTCTGTTTCCAATGAACGGTGACTCTTCTATTCCTCTCTACAAAAATACTTCTTCTCTTTTTGGCAATCTGAGTCTACTGTAAGAAAATCGATATTCATTCTCAAGAAATCAACAATGTAATCAAATTTAAAAGAGGCGTCATCACCGTACAATATAACTGAATAACCTCCTCAACGAATGAACTGTGCTTTGAAAGTGACGAACAATAAAGATGGTACAATCTTAACCTCAAGCCGAATGAACATGAGGGAAACGGGAGCCTGCCATGCACAGAACAGAGGAACTGACCAGGGAGATCTGAAACTTAAACCACATGCGACTGCGTTGTGCATAGTACTACCACACGTCATACTACGCACCACAAAAAGCACAATTATCAAGAAAAACAACACCCCAAATGAAGGACTCCATGCACACGGAACTAGATAATCTCTCAGACCACAGAGGCCACGCTGTATGGCAAAAAGGACAGGTTCTTTTTTTTCTTTTCTTTCTTGCTACATGAAAAGACATCCTTCATTTGGCTCACATTAGCTGGATACTGTGCATCCTTTAACTGAATCTAAGAGCATAGCAAATATTCAAAAAAAACAAACAAAGAAAACACAGCGGTGAAACTGTATAAAGTCACATACACTGACTGCATGTGTGTCTGAAATATACTGTACATGAGTTATATTACTGCTTTCTTTTTTTTGTGTACATTAATGTTCTACAGCTCTGTGAGTCAAGCTTGTGATGAAATGAACAGTCAAGCGTGAGGGCGGGACGCAGGAAGTACCGTGAGTAAAATCTGCATTAAAAAAAACAACAACGATAAACATCTGCGAGGACAAAGTACCGCTAAAACAGTCTAATCTAAGAAGAGACAAAGGCAAATACAGTACCGAAGATACGATAATCACATAGATCGATGCTCTGCAGGTGTCTGAAGTATATAAAAACAAGACACATGAGAGGCGCACTAACAGTTATGCCTTAAGTCAATGGCTACAGGTGCTACAGTATTAAAGAGGATGAAAAAAGAAGGAAGAAGTTTGAAACAAAGGGACGTTTGATGCAGGAGGACTTCCACTTAAAGAAACCATGTGGAACTGCATTCATCAATGTACCTCTCCATCTAGTGTATTGTGATGGAGATGTAATACTCGATTCACAATATACCAAATCTGTACCATGCATTTTCAACCTGCAATACAGAATTTACTGTATGTTGTACCTCGATACAAAAGGAGGCCCGCTGAGAGAGCAACATGCCAAAGCAGTTGGAAATAAAGATAATTTCATAAAAAATATACCTATATGTGTGTATCTCTTAAAGCTGTAGCTTCGTCTACGTCGACAGCCGATCATCGCCTCCTTCCTTCTTTCAACCTCGATGCCCCCCCCCCTCCCCGTTCTAGTGACACAGGCTTGTGGTCATTCAAAGCTATTACTATGGCACTTAAGCAAGCTTTAAAATCAATCAATCTTTTTTTTTTAAAACTCCTAAAAACATCAACCCCCCCCAACCACGTCCCCGGCTCCAGTGACTACACCCGCCTGGTCCTCAGCTTCTCAGTCGCCTGCAGGTGTGAAGCGAGCAGCCTGGTTTAGCTAAGCCGGTCCTGTCAGCGGATGACAGCTCAGGCTTTTGTCGACGGAGAGTTTGCAGGCAGTCTGGGGATGACAGATCGGGCCTTTGTCTGCGTGTTTTCAAGGCAAAAAAACAACAAAAAAAGTGCCTCCTGTGAATTTTCCCATCATCCCACCATCTGGTTTCTCTCCTCTCCTCCATGATCGTGAAAAACAGCATGTTTGTGTGCTTATTTGTCTTCTTTTAACACGTTTAGTCTGTTTTTTCTCTGTACCAAATCTTGTTTTTTGTTACTGACACTGTACAGTCATGGCTGGCTAATGCAACACTCTCCTTAAGGTAAAACTCACTGCGTCAGCCAGGCTAACTGTACAGTGCTCGTTTCTGGTAGTAGTGTGCTTATTCTGAAGCCATGCTGTTAGCAAGGAGTGCTCTTTACTGGACTGGGGTCGGTGTGGGAAATAAGCACCAGCCTCAAGCCAAAAAACATGTGAATTGTAAATCATGGCTGTTGAGTCTATTTTTAAATCGCCACTTAAACAAGAACAAACATTGTTCTGAGGTTTATTTTGCCCCAATGCATATGAGCGAAGAATTTTTCTCTCGACCCTGGTTGGCGTCCGACACTGCTGGTGGGTGATTCATCTGGGGTGCTGGTTCTGGTTCTGAGAGCGGGCCAGGACTGGGTAGGCGAGATTTACATTCAGCTGGTCGTTGTGTTGGACCAAGGAGACGTTTTTGTAGTGGAGCACCAGGTCTTTGAGGGATGAGTACAGGTTGTAGGGCTCGGCGAATCCATAGCCTGTGACCGTCTTGTAGATGACGCAGTGCTTGGTGTCGCCCTCCACACTGGAAAGAAGGAGAGAGACCATTTTTACAGATGTCCAACACTGTCATAAGAGTGAAATGTTTTCAATGTTTTTTTTCTTTGTTTAACTTAACTTAAATCACTGACATGTTACTGGCTATACTTAAAATTTTCACTGTCAAATTATTCAGTCTTATTATCTCTGTTTTTGGACTCCTGAGACCTGGCTCTGGAGCGGTTAGATTCTCGTCTGTATTCAAAAGGTAGTACCCAATTGTCATTTGGCGGTAGTGTGAGGTATTTCAAGTTTTCTCTATAAAAAGTGAAGCCTAGTGCAACCAAAACAACTCTAATCACTCTAATAACCAGTTAACTTGCAGGCTGCTAAACAATGAGCTGACACTCGCTGAAAAGGCCAAACCCCTGATGCTAACAATTTATGTATTAGATCAGTGATTCCAAACTCACATCCACAGGCCTGTTAGATGGAGGGAGAAAGACCCCTCTCAATAGGTATGACAAAATAATTTACCTTAGAGAAAAAAACAGGGTTGTGGAGGTGACATGGCGTGAAGTGACCCTAGAGTTTTTGGTGTTCAAACTATTCTTCTCTCTTTTTTCCAGAGGGTCAAATTTACATTTGTACTGCTACTTCATCACATTAGCTTTTAGTTTGACTTTCCTTCTAGCTTGCAAGCTAATTACAACATAACACTGTGTGTTAAGGTGTAACAACTTCCTCAGGTTGGTTGGAACACGCCCAGTGGGCCCAGCTAGAAGGCTACTTGTTTCTGTGTTAGAACATGAAGAAATAAGAAATATCCTGCTGTCAAACTAACATTGTCTCAGTGTATCTTCAAAGTTTAAAGGAAACATACATCATCCACTGTGGACAGTAGAAACCTCTCTACAACGGCAGAGATGTTTTGAACAGATATGTTCCCGAACAAGCACAAACAACACTCACACTACAGAGCAGGCGTAGGAGCCCTTCTGTGATTGGCTCTCCCGGATGAGGAAGGTGCCGTCACATTTGCCTCTCAGCATCTCCTCAGCCTGCGTGCGTTTGATGTCGCCCACATACCAGGTACACTCATCATGGTGGGGCGAGCCCTCGTCCTCCTCCAGCGAGTAGGAGCTGGAAGCACAGAAATAAAGCAGCAGACGGTCGATCACACATCAGATCATAAACAACACAGAGATCTCAGGTGGAGATGCTGAAGTCATCTGAGCAGATACTTAAAGACTCACTCATCAGCATCATTCTTTATGCCCAGCCATTCATTGATCTTCTTCTGCCGAGTCCCCTTCTGCGTCAGCCATCTGCAAAGAGAACACAGAGTTCATGCAGACAATTCACTCACACATATTCTGCATACATAATACTTAGTGCTTATTTGATTCTCCTTACATTAAATACTGGTCTCTGATTTTGCGTAGCTGCATGAGATCTGGCTTGAGGCTGTTCATCTTCTTGTCGATCTCTCTGTTATCAGACACCTGCTCTCTCAGGTCCAGCTCCAGCTTTCGCTTGCTGTCGTGGATCTCCTTCACGCGAGACTTCAGACGCTCAGAGTTGCTCTGAATCCTGATTTGACAGAAAGACAAAGTTATGGTTACAAGTGTGTTCCTCAAATGCTAAATAAGAAATGTGCAGCCATGACATAGAAAGTTAACTTAGTGTAGTCAGTCAGTAAAACACATGTCAACCTTTTGTTGCATCTGAATGTAGGCTCAACTTGCTTTGTTAAATCTGAATGCACACAAACATGAGTTTACTTTTGAATCTCTTTTTCGTTGCCCTCGCGCTGGAATCGCTCCAAAGACTCTTTGCTGTAACGCTCCTGTGTCTCAAACTGCTCCTCGAAGATTTTGATGGTCTCATTGAAGGCTTCGATGGCTGTTCGCTTCATCTGCAGCTCCTGTGGGAGGAAATGGACAAAAAGGCTGAGTGTTACTGTGCATCCTGTGTTTATTTGTATATCTAAATGTAGTCCTAAGCTGTTCATGTCACACATGCTTGCATTTGTCTTTTTCATATTCATATACTCTATCAAGCAAAAGTATATATATAATATAATAAGTACTTGTCACTTAAGTATTATCTCTACTGGTCATTTGCACAAATTCAAAATGTTATCTCCAATTATACATATTCATGGTTATATAACTGAGATTAACAATATCCTCATTTATAATACACTATTACACTCTGACTACATCTGCATACAGATATAAATACATTTCCAAGGCTTTATGTTCAAGAAAGTTTGAAAAACAAATTTCCCAAAAAATAAAGTACAAAAAAACACTAAAAATTTACAAATACTTCAACAATATACAAAAACAGAAATATAGGAAATATTTCAACATCAAAGATAAAAAAAGATGACAATATAAATTACAATATTTAACCATTAAAACCATCCAAGAGTGTCTATATGAACATTTATGGTGTATGTCTTATCTTCTAGATATGCTGTATGTGTTTTCTAGATATGTAAATGATTGTTGTATATAAAGAAGGACACAGAGAAGTACTTATTACACAGTGTAACTCCCTTTGAATATCTTTGAGGGACAGTGTGTGTGTGTGTGTGTGTGTGTGTGTGTATGTGTGTGTGTGTGTGTGTGTGTATGTGTGTGTGTGTGTGTGTGTGTGTGTTGCACCCATACCTGTGAGGTGCGTGTGTACTCCTCGTACAGAGAGTCGTACTCTCGGCTCTTGTCCTGGTACTGCTCGTGATAGACCTTCAGCTGCTCCCCCACCTCCTCTATACTGTTCTCCTTCACCAGCTGAGACGCGAGAGAAGCAGATGAGAGCAAAATCACCATCACGGTCATGCTTATTGTTATTCATAAAAATAGGATGTTGAATCAAAGGACGCTTGCTGCGGGAGCTTGATGATATAAATGTTTAACAGTAGATTGAATACACTTATTTTCATCTTCAAACTGCCACATAATCTGCAGCCTGACCAACCTGTTGGTATTTAGAGACCGGGTACAGGAGCTTGGTGTCCAGTTTGGCGTTGTATTGTGCCAGGGACTCGTGGCGGTAGTGATTGATGAGCTCCACTACAGTCAGGAAGGTGAGAGGCTCTGAGAAGCCGTACCTCCCGTCTCTGTGGTAAATCTTTATAAGCTTGTTGTTCCCGCCTTTCCTGCAGGGGGCGACAGACGGAAGAGAAAATACTGAATCCCTTTAAATGTTGATGTCAGGTTTGTTTCCCTTTAATGCCACATTATTTCTATGTTCAACTGATTCAAACTGATCAAAGTTCAAAGCTGCAGACGTTCAGAATAAAAACAGAAGTGTTCTTTACCTCAGGGTGAGCGTGTACTCGCCCTCCAGTTTACTGGATGCATCTCGGACCAGAAAGGTGCCATCAGGAGTGTCTCGCAGCTTCTCATTCACCTCCTCTCTGCAAGTATGATGACATGCTGCGTTTATATCATGACCATTAACTGAGATCAGCTGCGGTTTAACAGCAAAATAAAAACATGACATCAAGAAACGATTTCAGGAAGCTGTTCCATGTATAGTGGAGTTGTATGCACACAATAATCCTTATTTACTGCAACTACTAAACAAAGTAAGTCAACAAACAGATGATTTTTTATCCAATACTTTAAAGACATAAATACTAATTATAGACAAATCCAGATCAACAGCTGTAAGAATTTATTTTGATCATTTACCTTGAGATCTCTCCCCAGTACCACTCAGCGTCTGTCAGCAGGCCGCTTGTGTCTGTCATGGCCGATGGGGCCATTTTTGACTTGACTGGCTTTGCTGGAAGAACTGGAAACAGGCACACACACATAAACACACAATTGATATAATGTAATACTAATGTAATGGATCTTAACAGTCACTTATCACATTAACTGCATGATAGCTGCATGCATGAAAAGAATCAAGTATTAGCTTCTTGGAAGTGCGAGACAGAAATGCCTGATAATAACTATAACACGGACAAATTATGCAACCTTACTAAAAGTAACGTACCTGGAGGTGTGAGGTCTGGCTCTGCAGTTCTCTCTATCAGCAGCCTCTCCACAACAAGAGCAGGGAGCTCATCATCGACTGACAACCTGCAAATCAAACAGTCAACAGACGGATTAGCAAACCATAACTTAGACTCCCAATTTGTCACATTTCATGCATTTAATCTCTTGTGTTTCATTACCATAATGTTATACAGAACAGAGTACAATTTTAAATTACACAGGTCTCCGTCTTCACACTCTACTTTGTCTTTAAATAATAGCAGTTAACCAAAACCTACCACGGAGTGGATGGGCCCGTCCGCATCAGCAGCGGTCCGAAGATCTTCCCCAGCGTGTGTGTGTCCAGGCCGTTGCTGGCCTGCGCCTGAGTGACCTTGGACAGGTGTGTGAGGAGGTACTGCAGGGTGAGACGGTGATGGAGAGGGACGGTGGTGGAGCTCTCGAGGACCAGGCTGACCTCTCTGTCATGGCTCCCAGCGACTGCACCATCTGAGAGAGGACAAGATATTAATCACTGGACAATTATGCCAAATTAGGTATTCGTACAAACCGAGCTATGCTTTAATCTTCATCAAATCCATTTCATAAGTTACTAAAACATGAGTAAATGGGGTCAGTGCATGTCTCTGTAAATAGGTCTAGTATTATCTGAAATGGAATCACGGTGTCCTTTGTGCAGAGGAGCATCAGCCTGAGCATTTCTGACATGCCTCAGTGAGCTCATCCTCTCCCCAGACTCGGCTCTGTTTTCTCAATGCTGACATGCGACTGACCTCGATCAGCTGCCTATAAGGCTCACTCGGAGCCTCGTGCACTTCTTTTAAATTACAGTTACTGAAGCAATGAAAGGTGCCTTTCTCTCCGCTGAAACAACATGAGCAGCACACGGCTCATTTTCAGGCTCCTGCTGCACAAATCTCCCGTTTGTCTACAAAGCAGAAAATCCACGACTTTAACACTGATTCTGACAATGTTTGATGAAAACACTAAAAGGACGTTTCTAGAATAAAATCTTGTTTTATTTTCTTAGATTTAGAGTAGCCGTAAACTTGATCCTTGCTATATGCAGGATGTAACATCAATCTAAACACCACATCATTAATAGCATAAGCTAAGTTTGCAGTGCCGGTCCAGAGATGGATCTTTTAAATGAATAAAACTCCTGCCACGTACTGGTTCTTGCACATCAAGGCCACAAACTGCAAATCATGTGTGTTTTTCATAGTAGAGATGTTCCTACACAATTTCTAACTCCCTGATACCTATTCAGATACCTAGACCTGAGGATTGACCTCCACCAGGTGACCCTCAAATACCAGTGCTAAAAGGTGGGACTGACATTACATTACCTGCTAGCAGCGTACAGTTGTTGTTGTTGTTTTTGTGAGTATGGTCACATGATATTGTGACGGTAATCTATTTTATCCCGACCCTACGTTGGGTTTTTAGATTGATAAGTGCATATTTTCTATGGTTGCAGGTATCACTGGTTTTAGTTTGTGCTAAAAATGTTTGAACATCATCGTGCAGGTACTCAGATACTTTTGTTACTTTGTATAATCCATCACATAGGACATATAGGCTGTTTTTTTTTATTATTTCATAGTCTTAAGGTAACGCAGTTGGTGTCCTAATTTTCTTGTGAGACAAACATCTCACATCCTCTAACTTTGATTTTTCAACATAAATACTCAAAGTCAAATGCTTTCTGGCAGCTGGCTGTTAACCGTCACATGCTGGTACTTCTATCTACAATACCCTGTGATGGCAAAACTTCACTCCAATAAAATGCAGAATTAAAGCTAGTTTCAGGTGAAGTTGGTTTTTAATGTAAAAAACACAATGGTGTACAGTGTAAAACAGATGAATGCAGAGAACAGAGCCTGTAATTAAACCTCTGATAACGGCCCGTTTACAGCCATCTTCATAAAGAAGTACATAAAAGTGAGTCTTGTCTTTATTACAAATGTTAATTGAGTCAATAAAAGCATTATCAGACTTTTTTTATTACACGTACCTGCTGACTGCTGTAGGAGCTGCTGCTGTAGAGTGACAGCACTTTGAAGGTGGGGGTAGATACAGGCGGGGATGACAGGTGACGGGAGGTCTCTCAGGTAGCGAAGGACACACTCAGACAGGTCACACACGTCTTTCTGACTCATTTCACACTCTGGAGATATGACACACACACACACAAAGACTTTTAGGGACGAGTTATGATGAGAAAAAACATCAACCAAACTTAAACAATTGACCACAAAGAAACCTGAATCTGAACTTTCTGTTGTGCGTTATCTCCTAGCTTTTGTGTAGCTTTAATGTTCTCATGATAGCTAAGTGAAAAACAGTAGTGCACTTCTTTCTTTAATGTAAAAATACATGCATGTGTATGCTCTCTAACATATACACTGAGATGATATATTTGCAATAAGCTAACATGGGAATATATTGCTCTAATGCAATGTGAAATACAGAGAATTACACACACGGTGCAAAGGGCAACACAATGACTGACTCAGGCTAACTCACCAGAGCTCAGGCTGTACACTGGACTCTCTGAACCTGAGGAACCTGAAGGTGTCCTGTACAAAACGTTACAGTCCAGACCTGAGAGAAACAGAAAGAGCGGCTGAGTAAAGCTTCAAACAACAGAACTAAGAGACAAATGGAGTCAAGCACAGACTCAGTTGGATGAGACAATCCAGACAGAAATTGTAAAACCAGATGGATGCTGTCAGCTCGAGAAAAACAACTTGAACATGACAAAGCACATGGCCAGACTGTTTTGGAAATACTGAGGAGAAATGCTGAAATAAACTTCAGCTGTGTGTTGTTTTCATTCCAGTCTGATTTCCAACAACAGAAAGAAGTTGATCAATCGATTGAGGAGAGAGATGATTCTAGAAATGTTTTCAGAACAAGCAATATTTACAAGAGCAGAGCCAACACATGTTCCCGTGTGAAGAGTTTCATTTTGGTTTGTTCTTTTCTCGGAGGAAAATGTGCGATTCATTTAGTGACTCTGAGTGCTGGACACAGCAGAGAAATCAAAACAGTAAACTAAACCCTGAATCATGGACGTCTTTAAGCAGAGTGTTCGGGGAATAAAAACGATCCAGTAAATGTTTAGATTAAAGAAAGGACAAAATGTGTGTGTGGGTTTGTGTTGGTCAAACCTTTCAGCCCACTGACATGGCTGTCTAAAGAAGACAGGATCCCCCTCTCTTCAGTATATCCTTGAAGAAATCATCTGAACTCTGAATGACTACACTTCTCATCTGGGTCCCAGGCTGTAAAAACTCAGGACCACTGGGTCCAGACAGCTTGCATCTAGGAGGCATTCCTCGACACCAGCCAGTCTCTCAGATAGTTGTGAAAACCTCACCATGCAGCTATGCACTGTGTGCATCCAACACTGGGAAGTCATTCAATATGACTGCTGCAGTATATTATTTACATTCAGAGACAGACCTTCTGTCGCCCCTCCGGTAAATATCAACAATGAAACCTTTTCAATGCCTACATGAGAGGAATCTCTCTCCTCAGGTATAAAGACAGACTTTGTTTCTACGTGTGTGTGATCAACACAGGTTGTTTTAGTGAAATCAATTAGTTCTAATGGCTTTTACCTGGATAAACTTTATCACCTTAACTCATGAAAAAATTACTATTGTGAACAACAAACTTAATCTAATCATATTTTGAATATGTAGTGTGTTCTCAACGGACAATTTACAAATAAATGTACTCCCCCAAAAGTCGGCCTTGATACTAAGAACTCGAAAGTGCTCCAGAAAAAATCAAGAGACACCTCCGAAAGTTCCTTAAATCAGCACCTCTCTCTTCATGTCATATCCAGCCCAATCCAGATCTGAACCTCATTGAAAACCTCCTGAATGTGATCAAGAGAAAGATGGATGGTCACAAGCCATCGAACAAAGATGAGCTGCTTGAATTTTGAGTTGGCCTCACATCACCCAAACAGCAACATGATTAACGCTGTACTTAAAAACCAGGTTATTCCACCAAATATTGATTTCTTAAAACATTATTCTGTTGTTTAAAAATGAACATGAACATGTTTTTTTGCATTATTCCAGGTCAAAAAATTTGGAAGAAGGGAGAAATGTTGTTTACAATAAAACAAAAGTCCATTTTACACCAACACAAACCTACAGTATAAACAGAAGGACCAGAGGAAGTTTTTTTTGCAGTGGTCTCTTAATTTACTCTGGAGCTGTTTTGCATGGCATAATGGATTTAGAGAAGCTGCGTTAAAACATGCCCATGTGTGGAGCAAACACGATAAGTCAATGTATGGATTAGTCTGTCAAAAGAAGCAAATACATTGATGATGAATGTATGTTTGGCACTTTTTTCAAGCAAAAAACGGCTTCCTGCTCATCCATTGTTATGGATGGCTGCTTTTCTCTGTTTAAATTCACTGTGAAGTGAATATCTTTAAGTTCTCTTTGGTGGCACCTGTGGCGATAAACGGTAAATGCGGGAGCACACTTCCCAGATATCCAGACAGTGTTATTTTACATGTGTGACGTCCACGGTTGGCTCTGGTTGTAATTTTTTTGATTATTTTTTGTGGGCTTTTAGCCTTTAATTGATAGGACAGCTGAAGATAGACAGGAAATGTTGGGAGGAGAGAGTGGGGGACGACAAATAATCGGCAGACCAGGAGTCGAATCTGCAATCAGTGCAATGAGGACTGTAGCCTCTGAACATGGGGCGCCTGCTCTACCAACTGAGCCAAACCAGCGCCCTCGGTTTTAATTTTTGAGTTTCCTCGCTCACGGTCGCTTTCCTTTCTTTTTCTTTGGATTTTCACTTATGTTTGAAGTTGTATCTGTAGTCATCCATCTTTTCTTTGTTTGTTCAGCCATAGTAGATTACTGTTTACTCGCAACACTTGCAGAGAGCGGAAAAGCAGCCGCTTAGCTCCGCCTACCCTCTCTGGCAGACCAACCACTGCTGGGTGAGGGGAAACTAACTGGGCGCTGCTTTTTTTCCGCGAAAATCGCTACAGACACCCAGTCTGTAATACTATAAATGCAAAGGCTTTCATCATTGGGCCATAGGCTCAATCACCATTGTGTTACCTCATTCAGCGATAGATAGTGACTCAACAGACATTTATTTACATGAAAATATTTTTACAATTTGTGTGTGTGAGAGAGAGAAAGAGAAAAAAGAAAAAGGAAGACAGAAAAAACTGTGAATGGAGTCCCACTGAGCTCTATTTGTTAATAACTTGGTGTGAATCAAACCTGCTGTGCAGGCCTCTCAGCAAGGACACTGAGAACTGTTCTGTATAAGATGTATGAAATCTATATCAAGCCACTAACAGACTGAGGAGGTGCTCTGGGTGTGCATGAACTTCTACATCTGTGTGACAGCCTGTCTGGATCCACACGTCTATACGTCTGCACTTGTGCAAACGCTGGCGTGAAAGCAGGAGGCAAATGGCGGGAGGGAGACAGTCGCACGTAGACGGAAAGACTGGCAGGCGAGACAGACAACAGACGAAAGTGTTGGCCGGTCGACATGTATATACCTCTCTTCTCTATGGCTTGGATCAGGCTGACGAGGGCCGGGGGAGCCGTCTCAGGCGGTGTGAACTGCTCGCTCAGGTCCGGGACAGAAACAGCTGAAACAACAACACAAATCACTGTTACACTTCTGGCACAAAGCCTCTGAAAGGCCACGGGGGGGCTGCAGCTCTGACAAGGGCAGAGTTAACTAGGAGCAGTTGGAGATATAGAGCATGTATAATGTTGTGAGTGTATGTAAAATCTGCGAGGAACACTGTAAAATATGATAAGGTGGATTTTATTGCCCATTTCGCAAGAGCACACCTGTTGTTTTAAAACGTACGGCAGCAGTGCGTCGCCTGTGGTGTGTTAACAAAGTTTATCAATATAAACATTTAAAACAGAGAAAAGTGAAGGTTTGTGGCTGCGGGGGCTTTTATTTTGGAGGTCCATCTGATGAGTTTTATGATAAGAAAAGCAGAATAAGTTAGTAAACGTGCAGGAGAGTGAAAAGAGGCTTTATTCAGAGGAGTGAAAATAAAAAAGCCCCCCAAAGAAAAACAGAGTGCTGATGGTGAGCAAAAACTTTATCTACTTTACAACTCCCCATAGACTAAATCAAACATCTTTTCACTCCGGGAGAAAGAGAAAGGGAGAAAGCAAGAGGGAAAAAAAGAGAGATCCCATTTCCCTCCCCCCCTCTCTTTTTTTCCCTTTTCTTTTCTCCCCTCTCGCTTTCTCTCCTCCCCTCCGCTCCGCTCCGTCCTGCTCGGTGTTTCGCCTTAGCTCTTTGCGTGAGTGGAGCACAATAAAGGATTTAATCAAAACTCCTGAACAAGCAAAAGCCCCGTGGCAGTGTGCCAGGCCCGGCTCGGCCCGGACAGGCAGCGCCTCCTATTCGGCCCCAGAGCGGGGCTGAGAGCTGTGGGGTTTTGAGAGGGGAGCAGAGGGGGGAGGTAGGGAGGTAGGGAGGTAGGGAGCGAGGGGTGGGGGGTGACGGTGGGAGCAGGGAGGGCCTGGCCTGGCCGGGGCTTGGCAGTAGGCTCCTGTTCCTGGCACGGCTCGGCTAAACCGCTGCTGATTATTAATTTGGGGAGTTCAGACAAGAAACGCCGCGTCAGCACATTCCGTTCCCCTCTCGCTCTCTCTCTCTCTCTCGTCCTTGTTCTTAGTTTCTCTGGATGTCTCTCGCCCTCGCTCCCTCTCTCTCTGTCCTTTGCTCTCTTGCATTCTTGCTCTTTCTCTCCGGCTCCTTCTCTTTCTTTTTCAACAGTTTGGTCTTTTTCTTTAGTTTTTATCTCATGTCTCTCTCACCCTCTCTCTCTCTCTCTCTGTCTCCCTGCCTGCCAGTTAAACATGGAAACTTTGCCTGGCAGTGTCTCCCTCTCTCCAGCGAGCACACAGACAGGCCTCTGGCTCTTCTTTATCCCTGTTGGCCATTTTGGCTGGCAGACCCCTCCCCCCATCTTCTCTCCTCACAGAGCCTCTCTTCAGTGTGTGGTACAGTTTTTACATACATGTCAACATGAAATTACAATCCGTAACTTCAAATCAAAATACGTCATTTGTCAACAACTTCCAAAATAAAATCTTTACAGCATTTGTGATCTGGCTCCCCGTCAGCAGATGGAAAAAGTTAGCATCTTACAGAACACATGACTGTTAATAAAAGACTTCTTAGGGACAGATTGCGCTCCAGGTTAAAAGAAATAAACGTCGCCTCTTTAAACAGGATGCAAACTGTCTCTTGTGGCTGAATTGGACGGAGCATAAAGAAGATACAAAGACTTTTAAGGCTTCAAAGCACTGAGAACTAATGTGTAATAAGATCAAACAGGGAATACGATATGTGGAAATTTATCACAGCAACAATGACTTTATTATGATGGATCTATTTTTGCCTGTTTATGCTAGAGTTATCCACCACAAATGTCAGCTCGCACGTCATTCATTACTTGTTGCACTGACTTATGGTTTTGCACTCTGCTCCGCTGCAGCTCTCCGTGTCTGCAACCCAATGTTGTCAATGCAAAATCAAGTGTTTCACAAGTGTTCATTTGTGTCAGCAAAACAGAAATATTTGCCCTTTCAGATATGTTGGAGAAAAAAGGCCATAGTGTCTGCGTTCATTACATCATCCGCCGAACACAGCTCGGTGAACTTCACTTCCCTTTCCAAAATCAGTGTCCGGATTAACCTCTATTTGAGGTGCGAAGGAGATGACCTGTGGGTGTCAGGATTAGATGCATACCAACTACAGATGTACAGTACGTCTTAGCTGCGGAGCATCTGTTCATCTGTCTCCAATAAGAGGCAGCTTTACAGAAACTAAGAAGTCACACGTCAGCTGAAATCTGGCTACAGCAGTATGGATCCATGCTGTGATTTCATTCTAATAATGGAGTCATTAGGATGCTGAAAAAAATGAATCATGATGCAGATTTATAAAAAGACTCAGGGTGCTTTCACACCTGACAGCTTTGGCCCGGACATTCGGACTTTACTCTAAAAGTCCGGTTCGTTTGGAAAGGTGAGAACACGCATGTTGCGGACCAAACCACCAGACCATGGTCCGCCAGAAAAGACAGGAGTCCGTTTCCATCGAACCACGGTCTGTTTCGATTCTGGTGAGAACATAATCTGACTTAAAGTAGGACCAAATATAGGAAGCAAAGCAAAAAACTGTGCATTGTGGGTTGTTAACGAATGTTGACACTTCAGACACAATCACAAAGCAAGATTAGCAGAACATACATGGAGGAGCGACGAGGAAATAGAAATATGGGCTGACCAAACAATGTCACACATGCTTGTGGAGAACATGGAGGTGTTCAAATAGCTCAGTGAAAAACTAAAGGAGAATAGAAGTGATCGATCTGGGGAACAATGTCGGTTAAAAGTTAAAATAAAAAACTCTAACATTAGTCATCGATCGCGTTGAGTGTGATTGAGGAGTGTGCGCTCTCTCTTTGTTTACTTCAGGGAGTTTTCCCACGTGGAAATTCTGACCAATCAGAGAGCAGTTTCCTCGCGCATCAAAACTTTTGGTCCACTTGTAAAAGCCGCCGTGTGCTAAAGCCTTTCACGACACAGATGATTAATGAAAATTCAACTTTCACATAAGACTTTCTAGATTCTGGATTATGTGCATCTTCCAAAAATGTGCTTCTCCTTTGCTCTGAACACACCATAAAAGTTTTTGAGGCCCTATAATAATGTCACGAGATGTCCACTGAGGAAGATAAACATAAAAATTGTTGTCATAATGAGTAAACACTGTCTGTAAGACTGGATTTGTAAGACAATCCAGCCTAGCTTGGACAGTAAGATGCAGCAAAAGGCAGAAGATGTTGCCTTAGAAAGCAGATTGTTTTAATTACTCAGTAAAAGAAAGCAAAAGCCAATTCTCATGGAACTTGTGTACAGATGTGTTTAGGCAGGTTGCACGCAATAAAACAGGGAAATCAAATAAAACTGGGAAGTAAGTAGAATTTGTGCTATAAAGCCACAAACTGAACGTACTCCGATAGTTTGGACGGTGTGTAGGAAGGAAAAATGGTCTGCCATATTTTCCCCCAGAGAAAGGAACTTTCTCTCTATTTCATGCAAACAAACATAAACACTCTATTTATTCCTCTTCACTCGAGAGAGAAAAACATTAAACTTTGACTTTCGTGCAAAGGAGATTTTTTTTTTTCCCTCCAAAAGCAGCCGTAGCCCGGGAGTCTTTCTGGGTATTGGATGGGTATGGAAAAAGACAGAAGAGAGAGAGAGAGAGAGAGAGATAAAGTAACAGCAACTTGTTAGTCAATTAGAACCACTTCCTTGGCAGACTGCACTCTGGGAGACAGGCATATGACTTGACATGTTCTGAGATGTAGCCAATGGGAGAGAAACCGAGAATAAGTTTACTTTGACACACTTGCACTTTCACATGTAAGTCCTGGTGCATATGAGGCCTCGAGTTTAAGCGTGCATTCACGGTCAGAGATCTTTGCAGACAGGATCTCATGACTGTGTTTGCAGTTTTTCTTAAGATAAAATCAACACAGCAGGTAAATCATGATCAAACTGAGTCATACAACATTATCCATGCTTGTGAGAAAAACCACACAGTCATGTGTGATGTGTGCTGTCCAAACATGGAGCTGTGAAGGTCGGATGACTGTAGCGGATCCTGTCTCGGTCTGTTTGCACTGACTGGCTCGCTCAGTCCAAGGCGAGCAGCAGACGAGCAAAAGCAGTCTGGACGAAGCAGAGCTATGTGATGCAAAATATTTGCTCTGTATCTTCAGCATCGGCGTGCTTACGTAATGCTGCACGTAGCTGCTCTGCTGCATTCTCCATCTCAGAGGGCTGTGAGAGAAACTGAAGCTTGTTTGGGTGCAGAGATACATGCGAAATAAGCCTCCGCCATTTCTGCACCTTAAATTCAACAAGAGGATTTTTTTGATCATTTCTTTCTAAATAGTACTGACAATGTGAATTCAGTGTGAAGGTAAACTACCACTACTGGTTTGACAAATCAAAGTTATTTGATAAGAACTTCGGATTGCACTTTATTTTTTATTTTTAGGGGACAAAACACTCTTTGAACACTCTGATTCACATTTTAGGCTATTTGGTGTTAACAATCAAGCCTGTATGGCAAAAGCCACGCTTCCATCCATCCATTATCTATACCGCTTATCCTGTTCAGGGTCGCTTGGGGCTGCCGCCAATCACAGCTGTCATTGGCGAGAGGCGGGGACTGATTGCCAGTCAATCACAGGGCTGACACACAGAGCCAGACCACCTTTCACACCTACGGGCAATTTAGAGTCACTGATGAACCTAATGAGCATGTCTTTGGACTGTGGGAGGAGGCCGGAGTACCCGGAGATAACCCACGCATACACGGGGGAGAACATGCAAACTCCACACAGACAGGCCCACTTCGTCGGAACTGGGATTCGAACCATGAACCTTCTAGCTGTGAGGCAACAGCGCTTGATTTCTCTTTTGATGCGTACAAACTTAATAAGTTTGACTGCAGATTCTAGTGCCACACGGGGGGTTAAACGCCTGTATTTGTGTATTACAGACTAACTTTAATACATTAATTCCCACTGAAAATGTCTTCTACTTCTGCCTTATTTGACCAGATGTAGCTGCTTCTCACTGTCCACTTGTTTAAGACTAAATCAAAAGTAATGAGAATAAAATTGGCCAAACAAATTTAAAAGAGGCTGTTTTTCTGGAGCATGTGTTTCTTGTGTTGGTGGTGACAAGGCCAGTTGGTGTCTGGCTCACACATGGTGTGCAACAGTGTGAATGCTGCTGGTCAGGTTTCACTGCTTCATGTCCTCGCTGCATCCAAACCATGTAGACAGGCCATGCATCATGACCGGGCACACCATCCGTTCCTCTGTCACAACATGCTTCAAAGCTACATGTGTACGAGTGAGCCCCCCCGCAACCACGTCAGGTGATCTCTGCTGAGTGCGGGATCTGGTTTTACAGGCCTACAGGCACTGCTGAGGAGAAGACATATTAATGCAGAGACGTGCTATAAAACATGTAATTGCAGGCTGATTGAGACATGTCTGAGGAACATGACTAGAGATACTTTTTTCGTAACTGCCATTTAATGTTGTCAATTAATGCTAGAAAAAGTTTCCTATAAACACTGTTATAATAGAGAAAAGTTATTTCTTTATATGTATTTTTTGTGTATTGTTTTAATGTGTTTTAAGCCGGTACAACACTTTTGGTCAACCGTGGTTGTTTTAAATGTGCTATATAAATAAACTTTGACTTTGACTTACTGTGTGTTGGATACAATGTGTGTTGCTATCTCATGTTGCTTGCTTTATAACAACCAGTGAGCCAGCAGTGGACATTAAATCAATGCAGTTTATGTTGACTGGGTTGGGTTGTGTTAACTGTCCAGAGTGTACATCTGTTCCCTCTTTCAGTTTATATACAGTTTAAGTGCTAGTTGTGTTTTATGTCTAATTTGGGATATTTATCGATACACTGAGTGTAGAGATACTATGTTTTCACATACTGTATCAATTATCCACAAAACTGTATCAATTTATGTGCAAAAAATTGTGGCAGTGGTTCGTTATGTGTTTAAACCCCACACCACTAGATGGCAGTGTTTTAATCTATCGTCAGCGACTTTGCTCTTCCACTCCAACGAAACAAAATAAACGTAGAAAGGTGGAAGTACAAACATCGCTAGCATAAACACAAAGAACAAAGGCCAATGAAACAAGACGGATTCATAGGTCAGAAATAAATCGCATACATTTTCTTCCACTCATCCGGTGGCAGCAGGCTGAGCAAGTTAGCACAGACGTCCCTCTCCCTGGCAACATGTTCCAGCTCCTCCTGGGGGATGCCTCAGCGTTCCCAGGCCAGGTGGGATACATAATCCCTCCAGCGGGCTCTGGGTCTACTTATTAAATTAATATCGTAAGTGCTGTATTGTAACATCGTATCAGGACAGATTCTTGTCAATGCACAGCCCTAAATTGAATGGAAACTGGATGTGTTGATGTTACAACACCGACACACGGCTGCATTTGTTGCCATATTTGTTGGTGTTTTGTGAAGTTTCTGAGTATATGAACAAGTTAGCTGTCATTTATAACTGTGTGCATGTCAGCACAGCATGTGTCAGACTGACTCTTGACTCTTTACGCTCTATAAGTAATGGGGGCTGGTGTTCCTCAAACAAAGTGCTGGTCATATAGAAGAACACAGTGTAGAATCACCTCCCAAACACCTCTCTAATGTCAGAGTAAGGGCAGGGCACGGGCCCGACAACTTTAGCAACTTTATACTTTCTTTAATCCAACAGTGATTCCCACCTCACACAGCAACAGACCAGCTGTAAAGACAAACTCTCAAACTGTCACCTTCCCATCTGAACAAACCTCTATTTCACAAGGTTTTTTGCCCCACCTTTGAGTGTAGCTATTTTAAACAGCTATAAAAACTTAAAGGTATTTTAGGCAAAGCCCAACCCTTAAATACATGAACGGATAGTTTTCACCTCATGCTTTTGTATGACACTTTTTTATCTTTATTATGGAATCAGATGCCGATAGCCAAGTCTGAATGCTTTCATCCATCTGTAGAAACGAACAGGCACTGTGATTTTATGTCCCTCCTGCCTGCAGTTTGCAGCTGTACAAAATGTACTTTCCTCTGTTTCTGGTTTGCTAAAGCCATTAATCTTTTAGTAGGATGACTTCACGCCTAAATTAGTTCTCATTTACTGCACTGGAAAAGCTCAAGGAAATAACATTTTCTGCAGCTCTTCAAACTGTTACGTGCTAAATTTACTAAACTCCAGGAGAATAGTACAACAGGCCGAAAGAAACCAAATACAGCTGGTTCCTATATTTGCAGTTGGATCGGGTGGCCTTGGCTTACAATGTAGCCTTCGTCTCCCTCCCTCTCCAGCCTCTCCATATCTCTCCCATTCACTTTCTCTTCTGTCTCAGCCCCTCTGCCAGCCCCTCCATGCTTTCTTTGAAAGTGTTTTCCTGGTAAGGCGCAGGGAGCAGAGAACGAGTGGAGGCCTCTCCTTTCTGAGAACTGGCCCCGCTAACATGGTTTATAGCCGCCCAGAGACAGTATCAGACGTGTATGTGAATCAGGGAGAGAGGCTGCAAAAAGGAGGGAGAGAAGAGGGAGAGTGGGGGGAGGAGGGAGGAGTTTTGCAAAAATGCCAAGCCATGGTTCACTTCAGCAGGCAGTTAAAGTGAGGCCAGGGAGAGGAGAGAGAGAAAGGAGGGAGAGGGGGAAAAAACTCTCTCTGGGTTTGTTGAATTATTTCTGCTGCAAGTTGAGAAACGTTTTGCCTCCGAGTCCGGGGAATGAAACTGATTTTTAGTCACAATTTGTCTTGAAAAGTGCACTTACACCTCTCACTCCGAGTGGCTCTGACACCAAATGAGCACCACATAGCTGGATAGGAGTTGGTTTACAAGGCCAAAGCAAAACTATTTTTCAGTGTGGAAACAATTCCAAGCAAGAGCTTTTTTTTTATTGCTGAAGAGACTAAAAAAACAGCTTTAATTACAACAGATAGATGTGTGTTGCATTTTTTACAGACACAACTTAACTATCACGTCATCGGCCTAAAGAGAAGCCTCTTCTTACCATGTAATTTCAGAACGAAGAAAAGCTGAGCCATTTGCATCTTTTGTCCAACATGAATCTGTGTTTTACATTTTGCAAACACTGCTACATTTACATGAGCTCAAGCAGCCAGCATGTGTCCACGTTCTGCATTAACCTGATTTCTTCAATGCAAATGAGAGACCTGGTTTCCTTAATCTGGGTAGGGATTAATAAAAAGCCCTGTAAGATTTCTGCCAAGGAAACCTGATTTGTACACCGAACTGTGTTTCTAATTGCAGTTTTACATGCATGGATTTAGACTGACCAAGTACGGCTGCAGCAGCAGTGTGGAGCTAAGGGAAGGCATATTAAGTATGTCTGACTTAAAGTGAAAGTAAAATAAAGTCTAAATAAGTAATTTTGCCAACATGCCAACAGTTTGAAACCCTCTAGATTTACAGAGCTGGTCCTCGCAGTGCACAAGTCACTCGAAAAAAACACTTTAACACAGAAAATATTTCAGCTTTTAAAGGCTGAAAATGTGTTCAAAGGATAATCGATGGATTATCAGAAATCTGGGCATGAATAAATGACCAGCTGCATGTAAGTGTGGGTTTCTGTTACTGCATGCAAACAGAGATGGTGACAGATTTCTGTCCTTATTCTTCCCAATAACAAACTTTTTGTGTGCATTCAAACTTAGTGCTGCAAAGTGAAAAACAAGATATCTCTTCTAAAACTACAATAATGACTTAATGGAAAATTGTTTAAGAGTTTAGCTACATGTTAAAGGACGGACGCTGGGATTAAACAATCGAGCTGTTGCTCTGCCCCTCGCTGCCAAATGTTACAATCCCTGCGAAGAGCAAACGGGCCGAACTAACAATAGCTCTATTCACACAGCGCCCAGGCCCTCTGTGCCTGCAGGGGAATAAAGATGATATTTGTAAAAATTTGGGCTCGACCATTTCTAATCTACAATGCACTTTGCTGCATAGCCAAGGTATCCTTCCTTCAGGCACTGCTCTGCCCCCCCCTCACCTTCACCCGCCCCCTCCTCCCTCTCTCGGGGTTACACTCCTGCCCCTGTCTCTCCGTATCACAGACACAAACGCCTCCTGCCCAACTGGTTTGTCTCACTGTCTGTCAAACTACGAGGATACTGTTCTCCTCCTCACCTGCCTCTGCTGCAGAGCTGTGCTCGTTCACTCTGCTTTTTATTATAGTAGAGCCCTGAAACCTGATTTTATAACAGATCTGGAGACTTTGGTGACGCAGTTTTGATATCCTCTGTTTTCTAGGACATTTCTTAAAAAATACAGAAAAAAGAACTCGAACTAATGAATGTGAATGAGGCCCAGTGTACTTTGGTGTACTCGATGAATTGCCAATTGGCTCAACCAGAGGTAATTCAGAGTTCACAGCCTGCCTGCTCAGAGTGGTACTTATCCCATCTGTCATAAAACACACAGGGGAATAACAAGAGAATACAGCTTTTGACAGAGGAGGAATGTATGGTTTCATATGAGGAATGATATAAAAGCTTTTATTTATCTATTTTGGCGCTACGCACCTTTTTCTCTGGCGTCCCATACAAGGAAGCAATAAATTTACCAGCCTGAGCCAAACGCGAGGGAATGCACATGATAGAAATCTTGGGAGAGTGGAAGAACTTTGGTAGCAAATCAAAGTTTTTACTTGAGGTTGAGCTTGTGAAGGTCGACTGATACGTGCCAAGTGTATGTTTGAGTTGGACGCTGCTGCAGCCCAAAGCAGACTCGTACCATTATGAATAAATATCAGGCGTGCCTATTTTCCCAAAGTCACGGGAGAAAAGAGGTGTGAAAGCACAGCGCGCTTATCTCTGACTTCGCGTTCCCTGAATGTGAAATAACTCTAGTTTTGTACTAAATACAAACAGAGCTGTTAAACGTGAGACCTTCTCCGAGTATGAGGCGCTCAAGTGTCTAAAAGATATCTAACTTGAGACAGCTGAAAACAGCATTTGTGTCCCTCCCACCTGTGCGATCCTTGTTTGAGTCGGGTCAATAACAAGTCACAGTGAAGGAGAGGCGTTTTTGTGCAGATAAGCCCAGATGCAGTTTGGATGCCGAAGACACATGTTAATGTTGGGTGTAAAGGGGACCACACAGACGGACAGAATCAATGCCAGACCTGTACAGGAGAGTCCAGTAAGTAGACGGATTAGCCCTTTATTATTCAGCAGAGAGAGTTTGGTTAGCTGTGCTTCCAAAGAGGTGAGGCTTATGACGTGTTTTAAGTATAGATTAAAGGGTCAGCTCGAGGTCACTGCCAAATGTGAGAGCGCTATCAAAACTCCCGAGGAGGCTGACCAGAGACACACCGACGACACAAACAGCTGATTGGAAATTTGTGCGATTTTGTATCATAGCATTTGTCGACAGTCCGGTCCTGTTTGTTAAACTGTGTCAGGAAAATAAACTTTTTTTTGTCTTGATTGCAAAAAAAAACAGAAACCTGAAAGATCTACAGTGTAAATTCACGCTTAACTGTTATAACTGTTATATTACTCCTCTGTTATAAAGTGTTTACTTTCTGCATAAGTGGAGCTCACTATATGGAATAAAATGTTGGTGTGTTTGTACGGACAACTTTTCAATTCTAAGTTTAAACTAAGCAGAAAAAAATTGAAGGACAAGGTAAAAGAAATGGCTTTTTTAAACTCACAAATTATATTTGTAAAAACAAAAAGCCTTTACAGACTTGCAAATCAACTTCCTTCTGAGCAGGTCTTTATATAAATGTGTTTATGAATGAAATCGCCACAATATTTTACATGTCAACTCGAAATTGTTCGAACAAGCATATTCTCTTATTATTCTCTACAATAAGTGCAGCAACAGCGCCATGTGACAGAGTTTAGTGTTAAAGAGAAGGGCCTTACCTTGAGACCCGTCTGGTGTTGGAGCAGCCGGAAGAGGTCGCTGGGACCTGGGTTGGCTGGACGGGAGCACCATCTTCACGGGGCCCACGTACTTGACGTACGTCCCCGGGAAGTCTCCCCTCTGTTTGGTGCGCTCGTTGTACCCGAGGAGCCAGCCGAGGTGTTGGGGCTGCTCCTCACAGCCCTCCTCGTAGTTCTCCATGGACAGCAGAGACGCCTTGCTGACTGTCAGAAGGTCCCCAGGCAGCAGATCCAAGTCCTCTTCCTGGTCCTTGGTTAAAACGTAGAGGGCAAGATACTGAAAACCTTCTGCCGCCATTTTGTCAGGGAGGCAAGAATCAAAATGGCCACCGAATAGAGGATTAAGTCGTGCAGCTGGAGTCCCGCTGCAACAGCAAGGTTCTGCTAAACAGGGATCCTCCGCAGAAACCAAAAAAGCTGCTGAGTCACTAAACTCTGGTGTTGGTGTTGTTTGATGGCGGTCGGGGGGAGGGTGAGGGGAGGCCGGGGAGTCACCCGAAGCTTAGAAGCATTTTTAAAAGTCGATATGGTAGCGTTCTGCTGCGGTAATGTCTGTGGCGGCAGCGGTTTCAGACCTGACCGGTGTTGGTGGACTGGTGCACTTTCCTCAGCTTGATACCCCGGTTGAGCCAGATGATGGAGCAGAGGGAGAGCGTGGGCAACATGCTCTTTCAAGCAGCACAAACCTGCTGGCTGGGTGCTGCTGGAGCCGCCTGGTGAAAGATTTTGCCAGTCGAGGGCCCTGTGTCGTTGGCTCTCCGCCGTTAAAAGAAGCGGTCTGATTGGACGACGAGCGGCAGAGTGGGAAGGTCCTTAATCCTCGTCGGTTCTCTCAGGCTCCCACAAAATCCGGACAGAGATTACGACCGACCTGCATGACATAAAAACCCAAAAAAGGGAGAAAAGGGGAGAAAAAGATTTGACGTTAGTCTGAAAAACGAAAAATACAATCTTAAAAATAGGAAATAATCTCCAATAAATGTCTCTTCTAGTAAATAAATAAAGCGCTTCATTGAGTATGTATGCGAAGCTTAAAGCGGTGCATGAAAATGGCGAACTGCGGCAGCTCCATGCATTTGTGCAGTCTTCGGTTAGGACGGAGAGATCGGATGATGCTGCTGCGTCATGACCAACATCAGACTAAGTCCCTGGACAGGAGCCTCCATTCCCTCCACATTCACACTCTCACAGCTTTAACTGACGCATCACACTTTCCACAGGAACAAGAAGTTTCACTGTGAAATAAACGTCCCTTCCAACTCAACACAACATCACGTGCGATTAGCAGCATCGAAAGAAAATCATGCAAAATGGCGAAGAAACGTTTTTTCGCAGATCGTGCATGCAAAGGAAAGTAGGACCTGCATCACGGCCGTAGGGCAACCAGGATGTTCTGAAACATGCAGAAACCTTTGCAACAGCTTCCTCTTGATGGAAGAGAGAAAAAGGCAGCTGTGTGTTGCCTCAGAAATATTTTTGGCTTCGTTCTGTCAAAATAGCCAAATCATACTGTAACAAGTCCACCCCCAGAAGAGAATATCGAACGGGCGGTCAACTGAGCAACAAAAGTCTGGTTCAAAATCAGAAAATACAACTTCAAATCATCAAATGTTTAATGGCATAATATCACACTCCTTCTGGTCAACTGTTAAACAATATCGATATACAGAGCAAAAAGGTCAGCCAGGGACCTGGAACAAATAATCTCTGATAAAGACGACTGCAAGGCCCAATAAAATGCCTGCAAAAGTGGGCAATAATCATCGTATAAAAGCGACATAAGAGATTCAAAAGGGCTGATTCAGTCGAGTTAAATAAATCTATTTGAACGCTATTTGAAATACCCTAAATTAAGGGGCTGAAAACACTACATTATATTCACAACCTAATATGTAAGAATCACGTATCTCTTTCGGACGTTTGAGATTTGGACGTCGCAAAATAAAAATGCTACAAAGTTGAAATTCACAATGGTAACGTTACAGAGATCAGACTGAGAGCGATGAGGAGAGAGAGATTAGGGTTTTCCAGATTAAGTACGACATCTGTGGTTTGTAGACCAACCAAGGACGATGGTCCTGTGAACCTCTCTGGACGGGATGAAAGGATGCCAGAGAGGAGATGGAGCAGGTAGAGAGGGAGGGTGAGAGGGACGGGAAGCTGGATGGAAGTTTTGGTCTTGAATGCCAGGAGCTATTTGGGGCAATTTCCCAAAACGTCCAAATCCACATAACCAAAGGCCTGGTTTGCGAGGCCCGATGTTGTGCAATCGTTTTTATAAACGTTCCTGAATGGACAAGGAATTGAGTGATGCATTGCATACGCTTAAATAAAACAAGGTGAGAGCTTAAAAAATAAACCGAAAACGTCCGCAAACGTTTGCATCTTTGAATGCCAAAGTGCATGCTTTCGAAATCTTAGTCTAGATTATGCTCTGTCCTCACACGACATTCGAAAAGCGAACGCACATTCCCTGCAAACCTTCGTGAGTAGGAATATCCTCCTTATAAATAAAAGGTTTTAATAGTTATGGTGATAACAGGATGCAGCAGAGTGCAACACTCACCCCACTTTTGGTTCAGAGAGAAGCCGGACAGGCTCAGCCAGACTCTCGGTCCAACATCCTTCGAGTCGAGAAGCAAGAGGTGCCAGGCTAGACACGTGGCACTGGCATACCCAACCACAGCCCGCAATCCTCACACCACCATAACCCCCCCCCCCAACCCTAAACCCCCCTCCCTCCTCTCTCCACCTGCTCTACCCCCCCCCCAACTCCAAACACACACAGAGTGTTGCCTCCAACTGACAACCCCCCCATCTTCGGCCAGCGAAAAAAGTCCAGTCGATTTCCCAGTTGCCGTGTTTTGTTTATAGTCAGAGCGCTGCCGCAGAAAAGAGGTGAAAACTAGACCAAGTGACAGAAAAAGCAGAGCGAAGAGAGCGCTCTCATGCTGTAATCCTTTTTTATTATTTAGTTCCAGAGCAGAAAAAGTCGTGCGAGGTGAGAGAGGAGTCATCTCTGTTTCAGTCCTGGTCTGATAGTGTTGTAGTAGCTCACAGTTGAGGGCAGCAGCAGCAGCAGAAGCAGCTGTTAGGCTCAGCGTCACTGGATCCATTTCCTTTTTTTAAGACTTTTTATTCAGTCAGAGAAGAGAGCGACAGAAAGCAGTGAAAGAACAGAGTGAGACTGAGAGACGGAGCACTTTGCTATCAGCAGAGTCCACACGGCTGAGGGAGACCACAGGAAAATAATTAATGAATAGGCAGCAAGTAACTCACTGTTGCTAGAGAGAGGGAAAGCTAATCCCGCACTCTGATTGGCTGCTGCCCGGGCCATGTGCTCAGCAGTCACCAGAGAAGCCGGGCAAATCAAGGAAACGTTCTAATATTAGAAAATGTATCCAGGCAGTGATCAAACATCTGACCCAAACAACTCCACCTTCTCACACACACTTGACTTTGTGCATGTTTGCAGGCCGGATGATTGCTCATCGTGTTTGATGAAATGATGATTTAAAGCAAATGAAACTGCCACAGGACGATGATGAAGAGCAAAACATGGAAAAACTGAAGGCAGCTCGTGATTGGAGAGGATTTCATGAGTCACGCTGGAGTCGTGCAATGGGATGAGAGGAGAGGATTTTTGTTTTTCTGAGTTGACAGGGAGATAAATGTGATGATTATATGAAGAGAAAGAAGGGAAAATATATCCTTGCCTTTATATAACCGGAATACTGTGAGAAAAGTGCAGGTTTTCTAGTTAAGTAATACAATATCTGGCAATAAGAACATAACAGAGGCATCATAAGGCTATATTCTTCTTATTTCTTATTTTTGTATCTATGTCACAGATATTTTCTTTAACTGCGCGGGGCGCGCGAGACCTAGATTGAACTCAAAATGCCATCTAAACGTCCCTCTGCTGTCGTCAGATGACTCCTGATGTGTTTAGTCAGCCAGTGGAGCTCTGACCTGTTCATTATACACCAGCATGCATAATGTAAAATGGCAAATAAGCTATTCAGAGCATCACTAACACAGCTGAGTGATACAAGAGCTCCCGACATCGGTACAAACATATATGATTATGTGTTTTTTATCACACATGATTTTAACTGTTCGTGAAGAGGGAGTTGAATCACACATATAATAACAGAACTAATTAATTTGCTGATTGGCAGAAAAATAATCAGCAACTTTTTTCTTTTCTCCGATTAATCATTTTTTTAAAGCAAGAATGCCAAATGTTCACTGAGGGCCGTCCTAACATTGTTGCTTTATTCTGTTTTGGACTTTGGACTGTCTGAGGACAATTTTCTGATGAATTACTGGTAGATAAATTGACTTTGAAACAATTCAGCCAGACATGATTTACTGAACCTACAGACTTCATGTTACAACATATAAAGATGTCTCTTTGCTGATCCAGCTAATTTAAAAAACCCTCTCAGATAACGATAAATCATTAGGGATGCAAAAATTAACACCAAAGATATTCAAGGGAAACCACAGGAGACAGGAAATCTCTGATGACTTATTTTCTGATTATATACTGCCATAGTCATGTAGACCAATTCAAGTATTTTATAATATCATAGCCTGTCTGGCCTTTTTGAAGCAAATACTGACGCCAACTTATAGCATCATTTTAAAAACAGATGACATTAAAAAAAAATTACAAATCCTGATTAGGTTCCTTTTGACTGCTTTTCGACTTTGTTACAGACAAATGAGCTCTGAAAGTGCTCTCCTGTGGACAAACTAATACCTCTTTCCCACCAAAATTAGTGCGTTGACGCAGTTTTTTCAGACCCGGGAAGACCCGCTTATAGATGCTGATTGTCTCTGTTCCCATTGCCAGTGAAGTATACTCCTGTCGGTCTCTTTTGTGCTGCGTCACCGTCTGACGTCACCAACGCGCCTGAGACAGGGTTAGTAAACAGTGAAGATGTTACGGTGGTTTAGGTCTTTATTGTATCTATCACTCATTCAATCTGTTTATCAAACTTGGCGCAGACAAATTTGTTACCATGTTTGAGCGCTGCTCGGACGGAGACGGGAGGAATTTGTAGCTGAGATGACGAGGAGTCGCAGAAGTCACCGATGGATAGCATCGCACCGTAGAGAGGGCAGAGATTAGCGCGTCGACACAGGTTTTGTGTTCCCATCAATGCCGATCGGAGCCGAGGCGATAATTACCTGGGTCTACTGCAGAGTCATTTGACCCGGGTCTGAATGCTGATTGTTACCTCTCCCATTAAGCAAAAAAGCCGAGCGTTAGCAAGTTTTTTGACCAGTGGGAGAGCAGCTTATGTAGCACTGATGGAAGCCTCTTGTAAGCAGGTTTCTGTACTGCTGCCACAAAAAAGAACAATCATCATAGCGAGGAGTTCTGATGATTCGTGTTGGCTTAGTGTAAATGCTTCTTTAAATAATGGATACGCCAGTTTAGCTCAGTTGGTAGAGCAGGCGCCACATGTAGTTCTGCCTCAGCGCCGTGACGAAGCTCCGTCCTCATGCCACCTTTGTCATTCCACATTGGCTCACGCAACGCCGGCATTAAGCCGCCCCAGTGTGTGTTTTTACATAGCATTCTGGCGTTGCGAAAGCAAAACGGGCGCGAGGTGTAAACAAACAGCGCATGCTTCAAATTCACACACGGCGCTGTTCCACCCTGCTGGCTCTGCTGTTTCGCCTATGTTAATACCTCCGATGTCGGCTCAGAGGTGGAACGACTCCGCCCCACCGCTCGGCCTCCGTGCGTTCTACATAGAAGACGGAACGTAACAGAGGCGTAATAATCCCGCCTTGAAATGGCAGTGTAAAAAGGGCTTAAGGCCTTGACGCCTTGACGCCTCGGCCGCGGGTTTGACTTCGATTTGCGGCCCTTTTGGTGCATGTCATACCCTTTCCCACTTCCCCATTCCTGTCAATTTTCAGCTGTCCTATCCAATAAAGGCATAAAAAGGCAAAAAAAAATATCTTTAGAAAAAGAAAAAGAAGTTGTCAGCAGGATAAAAGAAGAAGAAGAAGAAGACAGCGGTGAAAAGAAGTTAAAGGATGCTCCAGACACTTTCAAATCCAAAGTCCTAATATGTTTTTACAGTTGTTCTATAGTTGAATTCAATATACAGACTGAAAACATGTACATTGTTTCATCTCAGTTTGTGTCAAATTCTGTGAAACTGACACCAAATTGGAGTGAATAAAAACATTAATCCTGCACTGTTAATCAGATATCGTGATGTATCTTGTTATGATTATCGCAGAACCGCTGTATCGTGATATTACCGCTATCATGTACCACATATCATGTATCGCATCGTGAGTAACCCTGCGATTCACACCACTAGCGGTGAAGCAGCACATCTCATTAGGTAGCTCAACAGAACATTAGCCTTGCTTGTTTACACTGAACCAAACAACCAAACATTATACTATGTAAATTTGTGTGTACATTTGAAGACAATCCTGAAGCTAATGCGTCGTATAACATATGTTCAAAATAGGGATGCACGATATTGGATTTTTTGCCGATATCCGATATGCCGATATTTTACAACTCATTTAGCCGATTACCGATACCGATACCGATATTTTTTTCCCGCACACCTAATTGCAGAGATCATCAACTCTCTTCTGTGTTGGAATTAGCTTACAGTATAATGGTGATACTCTTATCACATTTGTTACAGCGGTCGGGGTGACGGGTCTTGAGATGGTTAATCAAGTTTGTAGTGTTGAAAGACTTTGCCTTGGCTCCTCCTCGCATCACCGAAGCTGAGCAGTCATTGCAAATAGCAGTTTTGCTTTCTATTTCGGACACTTTGAAAAACTTCCACACCACGGACATTTTGGCTTCTAACTGTCACATGCTGCAGGTAGACACACGTGACGTCATCACGCTCCGCCGCGCCGCACCGCGCCGCGCAGGTCTTCTTCGCGCCGGGGACATTGTGCCGAGGTCGGGCATTTAATCAAGTATGCAGCAGCCCATTATTTTATCGGTTAATTATATCGGCAGATATCGGTGTGTTGGCCGGTATCCGATAGTTCATTTTTAAGCCGATATCGGCCGAAACCGATAACGTGCCGATAATATCGTGCATCCCTAGTTCAAAATAGCTTTCTAAATGGTGGGTGAACTGAGTTGGTTTTGCCAGCAGTTCACAGTGTGCAGACACAGCATAGTTGCTGTGCATCGTATACAACAAGACTGATTCATGCTAGCAGCAACGGCCTCACACATAAGATAACATCAAAACATCACAACCCTGTCTCCACCTGTTGGCATGACCGATTTGGCTCTGTTAAGACCTACGTTGCCCTTCCAATTATTTTTATGTATACAGAACGGTAACGCAGAGTGAACACTGAACATTTCAACCGTATGTTTAAAATTTTGAAGGGAAACCTGTCATCAATCAGTTGTGTGTGATTTTTTTTTCAAAAACTATGGTTATGGGTTAAAGATGGTGGCCTTAAATGGATAAAATTGCACGTTGACACACTGCTGTATGTCTCAGAGACAGTTTACGTATTTTATCCATCAAAAAATGAAAAAGCTTTCTAAATGATATTAACTGAGAGAAATAAATGCCCTGCTCAATACTCAGACATTTATGTGGACACGCAGTTATTGCTTTAAAGTCTGTGTATGTAATCGTCCCTGCTGGTGAGGATCTGACTACAGAGTCACCACGCATGCAGCCTGGCCTCGGGCCATCTGTCCACATGGAAGTGAAAATCTACTGCGCCACAGGGAGGACAGGCCAACAACACAGCAGCTTGTGACGACTTTATTTTTCAGCCTAAAATGGGGGCTGAGACACATTATGATTTAAGTTACGATCACCTGAATTCTGTCCGTCCTTAATGACGCTGAAAAGCTCAAATCGCAAAATAGAAACATCTGCTACGAAGATTATGTAGCACTGAGACGGCACTGTTCTGAAAGTCAAGTCGACCACAAGGCTCTACAGTTAGAGGGGACTCGCTGTATTTATCAGAAGATTTAAGATACAGGCAATTCAACACATTAGCTTTTAAAATGCTACCTTAAGTCCATGTGTCCATGAGGTTATACTTAACGTTTTTGGCTGCAGATACAACAGAAAATCTGATAAATCACAGGCTTTTTTGCTGCGTAGTTCACGTGTAGTGAGAAGTTAGTAGGCCTCAAACTTTTTCCTTTCACCCAACAGACTGTATTTCTCTTAGTTATCAAAACAAATAACTATTTACCCTAACAAGACACATTTAAATGCATAAAACTGCACTCTAACCTCGCCATTATTAACTCATAAATATCCAGGGAACATTCATGTAACACACACCATTAACAAAGATAATCAAATTCTAATACCACTGTGTCACTGCGAGATTTATAGACAACCAGTTATACGGGGTTAGTGATGAAGTCATTCAAATTAAGTGGCACCTACATCAAATCACTTATAATTACCGGGTGCATTTGTCTGGCTTTTCGTCTGTCACTTGACACTGATAGTATAAAAATGTTTTATGGTCTGAATAATATTCCTGGATCGCAGGAATAAGCAGAGGGAAAACAGCTGTTACCTGTCAGCAACTGGTCACATTCAGGACAAGATGTTTCCAAAAAGTGGATGAAAACTAGATTTGTACCCAGCAGAGTCCAAAAAATCCTAATTTATCTCACTAAAAAGATAAGAAGTCATTCTTTTGTTGACGTTCAGATGTTTTTCTTGGGTCCCAGCTCAGAGTCTGCAGCATGTTAGTGAGCTACACTAGAAATGTCCTTAAAGTCGTATTCTGTTGCTATTTTAATCAAATAACACCGTTTTAGTTTAACTGGGTCCTCCAGCTGGAGGACGTATAACAGAAATAACCACAGCTGTGCTGCTGTTTGGTGGAACTTGAATTTAAATTACGTTTAATTCCCCTCTGAGAAGTAGCACTTCGCATTTTGAGACGATCCACTATTTTACGAAGCTTTAACCAAAATGAGCCCTGCAAGTCCTTTTTTAGCATTTTAAGGACATTTAGATGAAGAAAGAAGTCTTTGCCACAAGTCATGCTTCTCAATGATAAAGCAGTGTAATAAAGGATTGACATTTGGTTGCATAATGCTCGATTCAGTATAATTACAAGAGAGAGAGAGGAGGTTGGTGGTGGGGTGGGGGTCTCCACACAGTTGAGTGGCTTGTCTTATTATGCAAGCGGCACAATTTTCATTAACTCCTTGATTCATGCTTAAACCAGGGATGTAACAAACACACATAGACACACACATCATGTCAGGGCTTCAGCTCTGTAGGCCTCAACGCTGTATGGCCTCTTGCGGTCTGCAGTCAATGTAAAGGCACTATTATAGTGTAACATACGTTATACACACTGAGCACACTGCAAAGTTAGCTGTGTACAAGTCCGACAGGACAACTTTTTAAATAGTATTAACTTAAAAATCATTTGAGTTTGAGCATTTAGTTTAAAAACGGAAAACTATAAACATAGAGGTTTAAATTCTGCATACATTTACGACTTTTAGAGCTAACACAGTAACTAGTTTGGAAGTATTTTTTTTTTACCATAACCTCAGGGCATAACAGGAATAACAAAAAACTCAAAGATAACAACATAATTCAACTCCAAAAAGTCATAAAAATAAATGTTAACGTTACAGCAACTTAACGGGCTCAGCATTACACGTCAACTGTCGACAAGCGCGAGCACCGAGCAACGTGCTGCAAAAATATAAGTTGCATTTAGTCGCAATGTGTACAGCGCGAAATAATAATGTTAACACGAAAGAAATCTTGTGTTGAAACTTTAAAAAGCAGAGTACAAGTCAACAGCGTGAAGTTGCGTGCGCTGAGCACACTTGCAGCCTCCATTTTCCAGTACAGTGGCTGCTGCCTTGCTGTACTGGAAATGTGCAATAACTTGGAAAAACTCACCCGCGGATATTTCTTGACTCTTCTCACTTTTTGGCTGCGGCGCTTTAACACTTCAAAGTGTCCGACAGAGTCCGTGTGGTGCCTTTTCTTCGGACGAAAGCTTCTCGAGGTGCATTAAACTTCTAGCAAACCCTGTGCTCACTTATTGCTTCGCCTTCTTTCTCTCGCTCTTTCTTTCTTTTCCCGTTCATGACTCCCTGCTCCCCTACACAGCCATTTTCCAGCTCAGCACGGCGCAGGGAAGGGAGAGTGCGTGGGAACTAATATGAAGAGCGCGGAAAGTAACGAAGCCGAGCGGAAAAGCCCGAGCGATTAGTGAGGGGTCACCGAATGGCCTCGGCCCAAAGTGGAAATTTGAAGCTGACCATTTTAAGCTGTTAGGAGGCTACATACCCCCCTTAAAACCGTTGCCTTCATGTTTCCCCTTATTAAAAAAAGTTCTTGTTCATACAAAAATCCCTATTTCATCTCACGTTGAATTACATAGAGAGGTCTTCTCATATTGAGTACTGGTACTTTTTTATTACCATTATTTTAATTTTCTAAAACCTTTTAACATTTAGTTAATCTGGGACAGGTTTAGATTAAAAACTGTTGAAGAGTTTACTGTGAAGGACAAAAGCTGGATTCTATCAGTGTAGTGTTTCTAATATATTTCTAAAGATAAATGAAAGCAACAACTTTTAGAAAGACATCTGGTCTATCATATGAGTTGGATTTGAATTTAGATGCTGAATGGGAGGAATTGGTTTTTTTAAAGGGCCAGAAAAATAGGAAGAGCCAAGGGGCCAAACATTATTAATTGCCTTTGTCAAAAGTCTTGGTCAGACCTGTAAAGCCAGGAATATGTTAACAAAGCACATTTTAAATCTGGAAGCATATTATTTTAATGAGCACAATGTTGCATTTAATGCCTTTTTTATTCTAAATACCCTCCTAAATCTCCTCTGCTTGAACTGCCTGGGTTAAAACTTTTTCATAAACTAAGAAAAGTTTGGGTTGAGGTCATTAAAAGGTCTGTTTTGGCCGACATTTAAATAGGTCTGATGTATGGATTATGATTGCTGGATGTTTTGCGGTTTACACAAAAAAACCCCACTACTATGCCTTATGTTATTTTGGCCATTCAATTTTTATAAATAAATAAATAAATAAATAAAGCATTAAAACTTTTTTACTCCTTATTTTTTTGCATGGCACACATCAATCGTAAAGTTCAATTACTAGAAAGAGAAATCATAATTTTAGTATTCATATGTGCTCATTTATTGTGTAATATTTGACCATCACTATAAAAACATTATTATATGTAAATATCGGTGTATGATGGACAAATGACAAGTACACACACTTTGTATTCCTGGACTTTGTAGTCCCCTTGCAATTCATTTATTTCAAGCACTGTTAAGACAATAAAAAAAACAGACATATCACACCGGTCTGCATCACATACCCACATGGTAGGAGTTTCACAAAGGCCAGTTTGTCATCTGGGGAGCAACAACTTTTTACACACACACAAACACACACATACACACATACAAACACACTGACACAAGTGTGTGAAATATGGAGAATGACATTAGAGCACCTGTGTAAAGACATGGAGTTTATCACACACACACATACACACACTGGCAACGGAAGAGAAGTTGTAATGATGTATTTTAGTGAGCGATGCCAACCTCCACTTAATGATGTCCTGATTTAAAATAGTACTAATATGGTTTGGTGTGGGTAAAAACGTCAGCTCCTAAGAACATAATGTGATGTATATTGCATCAGAAATTCAGTGATGATCAAACACAGACGCACAGTTCTTTCCCCGTAAAGTAACCTCTAACTTGAACCCCCTACAATCTATACTCACTTTTCAAGGCTTATGTGCTTAACTTCCATTATAAATTCCCACGTTAATGACTAGACTCTACAAATTAGACTAACAAATTAATCTGAAATAAGAGAAACAGGCATTTTTTGGTTGCAGATCCAAAGTTTGTGAATGAAAACAAACACAGTTGGAAAATACAAATACCACATCTCCTTACTCATTCAAAAGCTCAAATCAGTGATTTTAAAAAAAGAATTCAAGAGAGTTTCAAGAGCTTAAAAAATATGAAATACTAAAATACATCTTCAAATTGTGGGAATATTATAAAGGGATGTAAAGCATTCACAACTCTCCGAGGCTGATCACATCATGGGATCAACACCCTGCCACATTACAGTGACATCACAGAAGTCCATCTACCCTCACAAGGTCACTTTCAAAACACACCACCAACAGCTGTTATAAGGTCCACCATTATCATACAATATACATCAACAGCATAGGTTATTATTAGTACTGCAACACGACTGTTTCATATCAAAATGTACAAAAAGAAATCACCTCTACTCATTCCTTCATCCGCTCAGGGCCTCGGGTTCAATCCTCTGTCATTCACTTTGTTTCAGAATAATTTAACACAGCCAGGAAGAGTCCACACACATTTTTGCACTAAAATGTAAACATTCATTCATAACACACATTTTCAAAAAAACAGCCATGGGAGCCAGTTTCGTCGGTTGCATCCTGTACAATATTTGAATCCCGCAGAGAAGGAGATCGTCCTGAAATATAAATGTGCTCTAACTGTCACACGGCTACTACGACTTGTGCAAACACTTCAGCTAAAGACTAGATTAGTTAGGAGCTGGACGGAGGCTTGATTCAACAAGGTATTAGAGGACAGAGACGACAGCCTGGTTTTAAAAGGTAGTCACAGAGCTTTATCTACACACCTGTACACTGACCAGGTAGGGAGTGATACCACTGCTAGAGGAGTGTCAGCACTTATTTTTTTTCTTTACAAGACAGACAGCAAGTGGAAGTAGAGCCCATGCATGCATGAAGCTTCTTATGTACAACTACAGTACCTCTTTTTTTAATGGTTAAACCATGCTTTGGCACCACAGCTAGGCTCACAAGTATTAAGATGTTGATATTTTTGTCCTTTAAAAATGTTTATACAAGGTCTGTGTTCACATTTCTTCCGAGAGGCAGCACAGAACATCTTTTGCAGGACAAACACTGTTTAGTTCGTTCCAAAGATCCAACCTGAACACGAAACAACACCCAGATTAACACAGGCATTGAGGTATAAAAAAAATGGTACGTTATCGACTGATGTTACCTGCCCTCTTTCTGCACCTACACCATTAAAACCACGCTCAGAAGTCTCTACTTGGCTTTTTTTTTATGTGCAATTCCTGCACGAAGAACAGCTGAAGCATCCGAGGCATTTTCAGCAACCAAAAAAAAACATGATGAGCATAAAAAGTCATAAATAAGTTTCTTCATTTTAAACCAAAAAAATATTTACAAAATACATCAGTTACAGGTGCCACAGTGATTTGAGAACCAAGAGAGAAAACAAGCAACCAGGAAGTAATCATGGTTTGGCAGTCAGTATTCTGTTAACAGTGTTGCAGGATGCATATATAACATCAATGTTACTTTGCTCTTCCGTCTTCACAGAGTTGCTTGTGATGATTTGAGTCTTGGTCACAGTTTTCTGGACACACATGCAAGGCCTTCAAATGTCAGTACAGTAGCAGGTCAAAGACTTCTTAACCTTCATTCTCATTCTTAGCGAGACTCTTCGTTGACCTTTAACCCTTGCAAAGTGGCAAGTCTAAAACCCTTCTTTGTCTTTCGACTTGGCTTTCTGCTGTGTCGTTGTACCCTGTGATCCTCTCCCCTCCTTCAGGCTGGACTCTGTCTGGGCCGAGTTGATCCAGGATGCCTTGAATCCCTTTGGCTGCGTGACAGGAAGCGTCGGGCTCGGCGTCGCTTCCCTTTCCTCCAAATCGTCGAAGCTCACTTCCTGCACGGCCTCCTGTTTCTTGAAGGAGTCCCGTCGCTCAGACAGAGCCAGCTTCCTCATCACCACCACCTCTTTGGAGTGGTGGTTGCTGCTGCGGTGTTGTGGCGAGACGGAGGAGCGGTGGTGCTCGATGCCTCCGCTGGCCGTGTCATGGTGGCCTCTCTGTCCTCCGATGTACAGCCCCTGGCGGCCGTGCTCACCGACGCACACAAACCCAGTGGCGGTGTCCCCATCCATGTCCTCAAGCCCCTCCCCCTCTGACAGAGGCACCTCCATGGTGTGGCGGCGTGTGCTGTATGCCTTCCTATCTCCATGGTAACCTCCTGTCATCTTGTCTCCTGTCAGCTTCTCTGCTGACTGGACCCTCTTTAGGAGCGGTGAGCGTGGCGGTTCAGCGCTGCGGGGACGCACAGAGTGGCGGGCGATAGTGGGAGGGGACAAAGTCTTGCCATGGAAACCTTGCAGGGACTTGGTGTGACTGGGGAGGCAGGATGGGGAGCACTGGGGAGAGAGGGGCTGAGGAGGTGGGATGCAGGCCAGCGGAGAGGGAGGGATGCTGCTGGTGGACTTGCAGCGACCAGCTTTGGTGTAGCGACCCAATACATGCAGGGAACTGGGACGGGCTTGAGGTACAGGTGAGTTAGGGGAGCTGGAGCAAGGAGAGGAACTGGAATCTGACAGAAAGAGAATAGGAAAAAAAAGGTAAACAATAATAGTCATTTTTTTCCCCACAAGGAATAATATAAAGGTGTGTTACACATAGATATCAACTGCTTCATATTTGGGATGTAAGCAGGACATGGCAGACTGACTCACCTCCGGAGTGGTCAGGAGCAGGAGAGCGACAGGGCGTGGAGGGCCCAGGGGAGAGGCTCTGCGTGGGGGAGCCGGAGAGGCTGTCACTTGATGACTGGTGGAAACCTGAAGAGAAGCTACGACTGCTCTGCATAGGCGGAGGAGGCGTATGCTTCGTAAGCTTCTTCAAGATGCTACGTCGCCGGCTGCACAAGAAGAAGGTGGTGTCAATTGTGTTTTGTCTATAATATTGTTCATGCTTTACCTGTTACATACTTTCATTAAAGTCATGATTTAGTCAGATGAGTCAAACAATAAGTTTCCCAAATATCAAACAGTGATGCTGCATTAATGCTGGTATGACTTCATTCTCCCCTCATGTACCTTTCCTGTCCGTCCTTCCTCTTGCTCTTCTTGCTGCGCCGGGCCATCTTGGACTTGTAGCTCACCTTTCTGGCAGGGCCCACCTTGATAGACGTGTTCTCCAGTGCAGTAGTCTGCAGGGTCACCCTGTTGCCACTCTGTTTAAAACAAGGAGACCGAATGCCTTAACATAGAGGTTCATTTTAAGGCTCTGTTAGGTTACACATTTACATTTATACTCTGTAATTGAAACAGATTATCTTTAATGCGACTATAATTTAAAAAATACAATGTGCATTTCTTAAAATGTATTTAAAAGATGTCTTCGAAGATGTACCTTGAGCAGGAGCTCCACCACCTCAGTGTGCACAAGTCCCTGGACCGACTCCCCGTTGACGTGAGTGATGAGGTCACCAGCCCTCAATCCTGCCTCGTGTGCTGGACTGCCTTCTTCCACACACTGTGGACACAAAACACACAGAACCTAAGATCAAAATTACTGCTCAAGCAGCCATTTAATCAGCTGTTACTATGACTTACCTTGTTTTACCTGTGCAATTATTACAACCCATATTTACTCACGCAGTGAATAAAAGCCTGTTATTGAATCTTTGTAATGCTGACTACAGTACATACTGTCATTCTGATATGTTAACATTAAGGCTCTGTTGTTTCAATAAAATCTATATTTAACTGAATGTGCATGTTTTCAAACTACACTCTTAATCTGTTCAATTTTTCACACCAGCAGCTACATGAGGACACATACCCAGACCATGTGGTGAACGGTGTACACGTCACTGTCTCCCATGTAGACTCTGATCGCTCGCAGTGCAAAGCCGAACCTCTTGCCAGAGCTGTGGATGACCACAGGAGGCCGGAGGCAGCTGATGCTGACAGAGAGGTCCCGGCTAGGGGACGAGTCTCTGGACGACGGGTTGGACGACAGGGACAAGGAGGATTTGGGGCTCGTAGGAGGACCTGCTGAGTCATCTGGATCAGAAAATGATGTGAAAAGTAGTCAGATCAGGGTGTTAACAGAGATAATAATATTTACATATAACATCTGTCAGTATTTGGTTATTTCTAACTAGCAGCTACTATTATCATCATCTTGGCCACAGTATTAGTATTTACAGAGTCAGACTGTAGAGGGCACTGTAAACACATGCAAATAAAGACAAGATTACAGAGCTTCCTCTAAAACATATGGCATTCATAATCGTAATTATGGCTGGAATTAGAGCCACTGAGGGTAACTAGGCTACATAACAAATAAAAAACCCATTTGTAGACATTATTCTGATCCTGTGTACCTGGTGTGATGATGAGGGACAGGCCGGAAACAGAGGCAGACTTGGGGACTTTGCCGGCTGGGGATCGGGGTTTCTCTGGGGTCTCCAGCTGGTGGGCGATGCGTCTAGACGCCCCTCTTCTGAAGGACGGCCTGGTGCCAGTGCTGTTGCTCCGGAGCCGGATGCGTCGCAGGTTGGAAACCATCCCGTCTATGACCAGGAAGAACAGAGTTTCAGCCCTGGTGTCCAATAGTTTAAAATTACAAGAGACGAGAAAGTGTAGAGGTTCAGGTTTGTCGCTCTTACCTTCCTCCTCGGCAGAAATGGCGAAGCGAGGCATGATGTCGAGGCTCTGGGTGCTGTTCATCACCAGCGGACTGGCGCTGCGCTCCGACTGAGAGGAGCTAGACGAAGCACGAGGACGCAGACTGTGGAGGAAAACCAGATTTACCCTATTGTGTTTGAATGTCCATACAGGATGTGAAGGTTAATGACCTCTGGTAAGCTCCACCAGCAGTTATTTGGTTACATTCATTTTGAAGGAAAAACATTACTGTGTAGTCACTTTTCATTATTTTCAATCTGCTGATTTCATCTGCTAAATCAATTTCCACACCTTCATCAATAGAGTTCATGTCAGTCTGTGTTTTCATAACAGTTAAATCTATGCATAGGGGGACCAGGAGCCTCTCCTAGCTCGCCGGTAACCCGACACTGCCATTCACACCCAAGAGCAATGTGAAAACCTCCACCTGACCTGCATGTCAGGTTGAATATGTGAGAGCGTACTGAGAAAACCCACACACAGAAACTCTTTATAGAGAAAGGATCAATCCAGCTTAGAGTTACAGTGAACAATCTGAATGAAGAATGATCCACAAGGACTGTTTTCATTTTGAGACAGAAGATTACACTTCCATCTCACACTCATTAAATTTATAGCTAACAAGGCGAGGACGAGCGCCAGCTGTCATTGTCTCCTCTCACAATAACGACATCACTCTGGTTCCTCTCACCTCCCCCTGGGTCCATCTGCCCTCCTGTCTCCACTAGCCAAGTGTTTGTGACCATCGCCAGGGGACAGGACTCCCCTGCCCTCCCATCGTTCCTCCTTCTCCTCGCTGTGGCTTCGGTCGGACGACGACAGGCTCTGGTTGGACGGCGTGGAGGTGGACAGGTGCTCTGTGCTGCTGTACACCTGAAGATTGAGAAGAAAAATGTGTTATACACATGTTTAATTAAGATATCTGGAGGAGTGTTTTCTCAAGATATGCCAATTTTTGATTTATTAACGGCTTAATAATGTTATAGTAGCATGGAATATACTAAGCAGAGAAGTAAGAGTACCTTGCTGAAGCGGTGAGCCACAGACGAGAACTGTCGGAGCTCCAGAGACGACTCATCATCGTTGGTTTCATCATCGTCATCTGAGCCCAGGTGACAGTAGCGCTCTGATCGGGCTGTAGGGAACACAAAGACAGCGTATTAAATATTGAAAAACTCTTGACAAACCACCAGGCATCACTTTCAAACCAGGTCTCTGCACCTGAAAACCATTAACATTATAACAGCCTTTGTCTGAGCATGTGAAGCATATTTATATTGTATGCATGCTAGCTCATCAAAGGCCTTGTGTGTCTCTGTCCATAAATGTAGCTGCTCTGTCACATACTATCAAAGTAGCTGGTGTCGTCCTCGGTCTCCAGCTGAGGGATGAATTCAGCTTTCTGCCTCAGGAGGCCGTTCCAGTCCAGACCCACGAAGAACACGTGCACCTTCACCTCAGTGGTTCCACCTGGAGACGAACACACAAATCAGACATTCATCGTTCATCTTGGGGCTGATTTACAGCTTCCTCTCAGCTGATTAGTGAACAGTGTCTCCCATGATTCCCTTTTATCTCCCCTCATTGTGAGAACAAATTATCATTATTATTATTGAATTTCAATATAGCTTTACTACCACATGCTTGGGCATAGTTAACTCAGTATCCTATGCAGGACCAGAAGAAAATTAAGACCTTTATAAAATATATTGAAGACTTTTCAAACTGAATTGAATACTTTTAAGGCCTTATTTCAAGACCCCACAGGTAGCCTGTTACAATGGCTCTGCCTTACTCCAGACGAAACCTCTTTAACTGTATTGATAAAAGCATTTATAGCATAGAAAGTGTGAGGCTTTTTTTGGGACAATTTCTATCAAATAATAACTAAAAAATGCCGCAAACTGCCAGCACAAAAACAGAAGAGAGCAGCTTGAAATATTTTCGTTAAACAACAGTTAAACGATGGACCAAGTCTCTCCTGTGAATGAGACCCTGTTTCTCAATGAGATTACCCGTCTAAATAAAGGTTTACCATCGCTTTCTAATTAAATCCCCCATGTCATGACTGGCGCATAAACATTTTACACTTAAAGGTGACAAGAAAAATCTGTTCACAGTGCTACGCAACCTGGTAGCCAGAGGACCGTACTGCACAGGGCCCTTTCCAACTAACCTGTTCCCAGGCGATCCAGAGGGCTCTGTCTCAGCAGTCTGGTGATAAGGTCCTGGGCATCAGCTGGCAGAGCGTCCTCCCCGTCTGGCCAGATGATGTCATCTAGACAAAGAAGCACATACCAGTGAAGGAAGTTATATATACACAACAAACTAAAAGTTAAAACTGCGTCCTGAAAGATTCATATGTAGAAAAGATGTTATGACTCAGTAACAAAGCACTGAACTGACAGATCTCTTACCGTTCACCACCTGACCAAACAGCTGCTCTGGTGTGTCTCCAAAGAAAGGCACACAGCCCACTAAGAACTCATAGAGGATGATGCCCATAGCCCACCAGTCGACTGGCTTCCCATAGCCCTGCCTCAGGATCACCTCTGGAGCGATGTACTCCGGAGTACCGCACACCTGTAGAGAGGAAAAGCAGACAAAGAAGTGCGATGTCAGTTGAGGTCACAAACACGACAGACGAGATGAAGAGAAGACGAGATGAGACGAGACAAACCTGCTTGTCGATGAACTCTCTGGTGTCCTTTTCAATATGTCCTTCATACAAGTTGGTGGTCATGTTCATTAGACCGATCTTTGACAGCCCAAAGTCCGTCAGCTTAATGTGTCCCATCGAGGTTATTAACAAACTACAAAAGAAGGAAACACAGACATGATTCTAGTTACATCAAACGCTCAGAACAGAGATCTCAGTCTCAGTGAGGAATATCAAAGGCTGCAGAAAAGCCTGCTCCGACTTCAAAAAGATTACAAGTCTTTTAAGGTGATGGCAAGTCTAGTGATGAAAGCTTAAAAGTAAGAAGTTGCTGCCTGAAATCAGACATAAAAAATGTGAAATGAGGACTCACTTGTCAGGCTTGAGGTCTCTGTGTACGATGCCGTAGTTGTGAAGGTATTCCAAAGCCAGGACTGTCTCTGCAAAGTACATCCGAGCCATGTCCACAGGGAGAGGGCCGATGTTCTTCAGTAGGTTGGCACAGTCCCCACCTTGAAGCACAAACACAGTCAGATGCTGTTTTACTGAAAGCCTGGGACAACATTTAGTGGGTGTCCATTAAATTAAGATTGTGTGCAATATTGTGGCAAATAAGCTGTTTAAAATGAGACATATGATCTTAATATGTATGCATGAACAATTTCATCCACCCTCACCTTCCACATACTCCATGACCATGCAGAGGTGCCTCCGCGTCTCAAACGAGCAGAACATAGAAACCACAAATGGGTTTTCAGCAAAGGTGAGGATGTCTCGCTCCACAAACACCTGCTGGATTTGGTTCCTAAGCATCAGGTTCTGACGGTTGATCTTCTTCATGGCAAAGCGTTGACGGGTCTCCTTGTGGCGCACCAGAAATACAGCCCTGCGGGGTAGGAAAGGGGAGGGAAAAGAGAGGAAAGAATGACAATTAAAAGGACAAGCAGGGGAAGGAGAGCAACAGAGGGCAGTACAGGAAAAGGAAACATACAGATAACTTGCTAGTAAACATTAGTTCAGACTTTAATTATGTTACCCAGACAAATTCTCAGTGTAAACACAAGGATACTACAACAATACGTCCTAATTTAAGTTTCATTTCCGCTTTATTGGGCTCTCTGCGGTGTCCGCAAAGAGCATGAGTCAGCTGAATGCAAACAAAGAAGTCTGTCTTACTCACCCATAGGCGCCGTTGCTAATGAGCTTGATAGTCTCAAAGTCGCTCTCCAGTGGTTTCCTACGAGGAGGGGTGCAGGCTGCCCGGCTCTGAATCACACACGGCCAACAAGCAGAAGGAAAATAACAGGAACTAAGTTGCTGCACTGAATCTGAACGGCATGAATCTTTTTCTTAAGTTTTTTTGTATCAACTGTGCAACTGCCATTGTCCTTTTACACTACAGCACTTACCACTGTTTATTCAGTGTGTTCAAGACTAAAACCTGATTTATAACTGTTTAATGTAAGCTTGTACCTGTATGGGAGTGCCGTCTCCGGTGTCATCAGAGTCCCTGCTGGACGCTCTGTGACTCGGACTCGTCTGCTCCAGCTGGACCATCTCTGTAACGGCAGCAGACACACAGATCAAACTCCATTTAGCTCACTCCACTCGAGCGAGGACACCGAGTGCTTATTCAAGCGTTTACAATGATACCGACTGGCCTAATAAAGTTACAACTGTCACTGTGTCCGAGGCATATTTATAAGCGTTTGTATGAATTTCCCATGTGATTTATTTATGATGTCTCCATTCTGTTAACTAATTAAGTGCTCCAGACTAGATAATATCATTGTGTTAAGCAATACTGAAATATAGCTCTATAGAGGCAGTATGTTTTCATCAAACACACTTAGCATGCGCCTTGGTTTTCATACAATTAAATGTTCTACATCAGTTTTTTGGTGGCCTTCTAAGCCTTTATTTATAGAGAGGACAGTGGATTGTGTTGGAAACAGGGGAAGAGAGAGTGGGGATGACACGCGGCATAGGGCGGAGGGTGGGAGCCAAACCCAGGCCCTCTGCATCGAGGACTGTAGCCTCTGTGTATGGGATGCGCGATTTAGCCTCCGAGCTAAATATCAATCCCTGCAGCAATAAAAGGCATAAAATGGCAGCAGGAAAAGTTCCATTAGGAAGCATTATAGTTTCCCCATGCTATTTAATTTTCACATAGTTTTTCTCAAGCTCATATGTGATTTTATTCTGGTGAAACGGGACATACATTTGACTCAGTGGAATAAAGATGATATTAAGTTCTTACACTGTGATTCCTAATAGTCGAGTTATTGCATAAAGTGAATATTGTACAAATAGATGGTGATAATGCTCTGGCTGTTTACACTAATAATGATTCATGTCCAAAACATTAGAGCACAATTCATCTGAAGTGCCTAAATAGAACGTTTACCTTCTAAGGGGTCCCTGGTGAGGCCGAGCTGGCTGATGATGTATCTGGGAATATCAGTCTTGATGCCCTGGCCCACCTTGGCTTGACCCTCTGCAACCTCCAAACGTTGGTAAAACTCCTCCGGATCAAACTCCTGGAGAAGAGAAAGGGGAGGAGGTGTTTCACTGCATTTTATATATCTTGCAGTGAGACATTTATGAACGCAAAACAATGACTACAAAAACATAACAACAGGGCAGGAGAGCATGAGAAGTATACACAGCCCTCTAAGGAGAAGCTGCAACTACACACAAGGAGACACAAACAAGATTACAGAGTAATGACAGAGTTATTAAGACTAAAATAAGTTTAATCCAGCTTGTGACACTTGAATGGATGAATATACAGACCTACTGTCAATGTTATAGATCTTACATGAACTTCAGTGTAAAACATTGTCCTGTCCATCCAGATAAACTTGCTGTTGGATTATTACGACATGAATCTGTGCTGTTACCACAGCTAAACCTTTCATTACCACACCGTGTAATCAATGTATATGAGTCACCTGTGACATCTGCAGAGACAGATAATGTGTTCTAAGCTGGTAAGCTCCATGTTGATATTGTGTCACTCCTGTACGTATGATTATAACTGGGTCTGCCGGAGCGCTGGTTTAGCTCAGTTGGTGGAGCAGGTGCTCCATGTACAGAGGCTACAGTCCTTGACGTGGTGGCCACAGGTTCGACTCTGATCACTTGGTGCATGCCCTCCCCCACTCTCTCCTCCCCACATTTCTATCTTATGCAATAAAAGCAAAAAAATAATATTAACTGTGTCTGTGAGAGAATCTTACCAGACACTCCAGCAGCCTGGCCGGCCTCGAGATGATGATGAGGATCTTCTTGACCAGTTTGGTGATGATGGTCACCTCCTCGCTCTCTGAGCGCTCATACGCCTGATCAACAAAGGACAAAAGATGATGGATTGATGAAGGATTACGATCATGTGATTTAATCTAATTGGCATGGGCCATGAGGCAGCACAGGTCTGCACTGCACAGGTCTGGCTCAAAGTATTTTTAGCCTCATTTCATCTTCTTTCATTATCTGTTGGTGATTCAATGGATCAGAGCTGGAATTTCAACATCTTGCATCAAGGCTCATTCCTGTTCGCCGTGCCAGATGTATAAATAATAGAAAACTCTTTTGAATGCAATAACATCGAGACTCATTGTTTTATATCTTAGTCTAACATTGCCTTTCCTTGGTCAACAGCAGGAGTGTTTCAGAAGAAGTGAAAGAGTGATGTCAGGTCACTCAGTGTCTAACTTTCAGTTTTATTGTTCTGTCAACACAAGATTCATGTTTGAAACTGTGAATTCATTCTTCAGAAACAACAGGGAATTTAATTCCAGAAACATTTGTGACAGCAGGGACTATTTGCTTAAAATGACCCTTTTTAAAAAATGGAACATTTCCTGGCATGATGAACAATAATTACAGAAATGAGGCTTTAGGGGAAATTACAGAAGAAATAATGTCCGTCTCTGATGTACTGTAGGACAAACCAGGAGAACAGTTACTAGGAGACTGAATAAATACAAGATAGCACAGTACTAACTGTGGCATCATCAGGAAAATAAAATAAGTGGACGCTAAATTATCAAACTTCCTGAGGAGAAGGAGAAAGTCACCCGGGGCCCGAGTCTGCAGAGGACGCTGTAATCTGTTTCGCAGAAGGCAGCATTTGTGGCAGTAAAATTGTTGCTTGACGGGTTACGTAATAAATCATTATATAATCAAACATTTGACCACTGTAGAGATCTATTAAATAATATAAAATGGCTACGCCATTACTGGGCAATGGACTGGAATCAGCACTGAATGAGAACCAATCAAACAGGCAATTTCATCTCAATGTTCCCAGTGATGCTACAGTAAAGCATGCAATGTCCCAGAGGGCAATCTGAGCGGCCCGCAATCAGACATCCTATAATGATGCCTTAGGAGGAACAACTAGTTCCATGACTGAGTAATAATCATAAAGAGGGAACAACCATTTCCAGGAGTCAGATGGAGAAACATGCTGTAAAGATATGAGACGCTCACCTCGTGCAGCAGCTTCTCCAGCTTCTCCTGCAGCTCCACAAAGTACCTGGACGTGACCAGGCCTTTCTGGGACTTGTCCAGACAGTCTCTGGCGAGCTCCACCAGCTGGTGCTGAATGAATCCCAGCACGCCATCAGCCAGGGGTAGAGCAGTGTCTGGGGAGCACTCCGCGATGATGTCGAGCAGCTGACCCTCCATCTGGGCTGTCGCCTGGGAAACAACCAAGATGGAAGACTTCATTTAAACCGGTGACAGCAGAGTTGCATCTTCAGCGTCTTTAAACTTTGTCCCCACAGATAACAGAGGGCAGAGTTTGACTTTGCCAGGAGCGCCTACATCTCTTGTCCTGGTTTCCACTGCACATGTTTTCAGATCTACTTTTGGTAGAGAAAGAAAGACCAGAAAGAAAGAGAAGCGAGAAAAAGGAGCAGGCTATACCTTGGGAAAGCGTTCCTTGTAGACATGATTCATCATGACAATTTCATTGTCAAATGTTCCACAGGTCCGTCCAGGGCTGAGGGAGGAACAGGTAAACGAGAGAAACAGATCAGAGATGCAGCATAACTGTGAAAATGCACAGTTTATATTTCATGTATTCAACATTTTAAATGATAAAACAATTGGAACGTGTTTGCAACTGATGGATGAAAGATTGATTTAAGAATGTAATAAATGTCTTACAGACAACAGACAGACACTGACATACTGAAGCTGTTAAAGAATGGCTCATATAAAAACACATCCTCATAAAACCGCACAGAATAGCAGAATGCACTAACTTATTATGTGTACATTGCAAACGTTTGACTAACAGTGTTTACTGCCAGCCCGGGTCGTAAACACGGCATGTTTGAAAACGACACTGATGCGATTCAGGTCAGGTTCTCGTCTGCAGGATCCATGACCACATCTGTCGTGTGTGCGGGGCTTCAGTTTCGAGAGGGCACATTTAAATCTGTCTGTACTCATTACAAATCAATGTGCTGTCATCACAAGTGTCAGAAATAGCCTCGGAGGGTGCCCCTTTACATCACATACTACAAATAACAACATCAACACATGACATGCGTGCTACTATTTCTGGGTAACTACAACAGTTGCAGCTGCACAGCCGGGGTTTTATTTTAGGTGGACCCACTTGGTCTGTATTTTAGGGCAATTTCAAAATACCTTACACACCCTCATGAGCTATTTTAGAGCCACATAGACACTTGTCAGTCATCTATTTTCATAGTCAATGTGTGCAATGATTCAGAGGGGCTCTAATAACATTAGATTAGTCAGTTGCATTAATTAAACGAGCTACGCACTCGAACAGCAGGTCAAGTGGAGTTTTCTCTCTGATTAAATCATCGAAGGGTTTGTGGATTCTCATGTTCTATAAGGAAACAACTCATCAGGCCTCTGCAGAGTGTTCAAGTATCAGCAAGTGTTGCGATATCTTTATCAATAAAGGACAAATCTTTATTCACAGGGCCTCGACTGTGAGCACTTCCCTTTTAAGCAGTCATATCTAGAAACTATCTAGAACCTCCTCCGTGTATGTGAAACTGGCAGGGACTTGTCACAGAAAAACAACCACATGAATATGTTGTCTACACCCTCTGCAGCACAGTATAAAAGTCTACAGAAACCTCAGACTCGAGCAATTTAGAGGGCTTGTTAAAATGTTTAAATAAGAGCAGCGATACTAAATGGTGAGAAAATGTATTTTCTGGTCCAGCAGATCAATACTGAGCAGCACACAGGCCTTTCTCCAAAGCCACATAAACTAATGATTCCAGCATATTCAAATCCTTCCAGCCAGCTTTTCATCATTTATAATCATACGTGAAAGACTTTATGGAACATTAAAACTCCTTTTGTTGGTTTGAGGCTGAGCAGCAGTTTGTTTCTGTTTACAGCTCTGTTGCTAAGTAGCAACTGATGCTAACTGTAGGGTTTTTGGTGGTTGAAGCTCTGCAAACAGTTCATTTTGGGTCTCATAAAATGATTTAAATCCACGTTTGGGTCTGCAGCTGTGTGCTGGAGGGAGAATATACAACAGATAGGCTGTTTGTCACTGTATGCTTAACCTTATGGAGATGGTAGCTTTTATATGAGCTCCACAGCTAGCAATTTTACATTTTCCACAGTGGAGCAAAAGCAAAGAGGCATCACACTGCAGTCATAGTTAGCTGAGCTCTTGGCTGGGCCAAAGAACTGACAGGTTAGCTAACAGGAAAATTCCTATGGCAAATAACATTCTGTCTCCCTTTCCTTCACATTCATTAATGTTTAAATGTTCAACAGGTTAGCTTAGCGTCGCTAGTTGAACTACGGGCATACATAAGTTATTACAACTAGAAAAGTTAGCTTGACTAACTAGCTAACAAATCCAGCTAACATGGTAAATGCAGATTAGCCAGACTTAAAGCTCCTGTGAGGAGTTTTTTGCTGGTTATGAAACAGACTGAAATGAATTCTGATGCCTTTATATGAGCTACAAAAGCAAACCAGCCCATCAGAGACAAGATTTATTGTTTCTATATAGTTATTTATGCCTGAAACTGCTGGTGTAGGTGTCAGAAGAAGCGATTAACTGTACACTGCCTTTGTTTACATTTTCCAGGGCAAACATTTAAAGTGAGTGATACACATGACTGTCAAAGAAAGCAGGATGAGGTTTTATGTTTAAAACCACCACTTAAGCATGAACAGGACAAAATCAGCAAAGAGATAAGAGGTACGGCTTTGTCCACAGGGGGCGCTAATATCAACACAAACTGAAAGTTCCTCACAGGAGCTTTAAGTCAACTGTGGCCAAATCCCAATCATCCCACTCATGGCTCACGGACTGTGAGGAGCGGTCCCTGTAAGTGTGTGAGCGCAACTGTCAGATCACCAAGTCTGTGAGGGCTCTGATGCAGACCTTTCACCCCCAAATTCTGCAGACTTTCCTTTGGTAGTTTCTCAGAGTTCATAGCCAACTTGGTGACATATACAAACGTGATTGCCCAGCCCCCCACTAAATGTAAACAAATGTTCGCATATTGAAGTAGTATTCAATAAAGTCTGAACAAAACAAACAAAATGTAAACAAAGCAAGCATTGACGGTGAAGGGAAACACAAATACGTTCAATACGTTAATCACTGGGGTGATTATTAATTCCATGTTTATAGAGATGTTTATGTTTTTGAGTTAAATATTGGCGAAGGATTAAAGAGTAACACTTCTATGACTTTAGATTGTTTACTGAAATATGTAAACACTGTGATGCAAGACACACAATTACATGCTGGAGGACGCCTGTTTTTTTCTAATTATTTAATGGCGCATCCTGTTTTCAGACAACTTGTGATGCGATGATAGCGTGTCACTCCTGATCTTTATGCAGTTCCCAAGCCTTCCTCAAAGACTCACACACTGCACGTCATCAAAGTCTGTGAGGGTTCAGTGCTCCGGCTTTAGGGTGGAGACTGGGCCTGTGAGGTTTCGACAAGCTCCTCCATTCCTGTTGTGCATGCATTGTTTGGCACAGTGTCACGCTGCTTATTTTAGACATAGTTACGACAGTATTTCTATATGATATGTTTTTTTTTTTTCATAAAATAGCAACAGTATTGAATGCAGTGTTGGATTGTAGTGCCAGGCCTCATGAGTTTATCTTCATCATTATTAAGAGCTTTATCTTAAAAGTCAGATAAGTTGAAGCTCAACTTTTCCGTTTCCAACTTATCTAATGAGATGATCTCTTTTCATGTCACTGTTACTGAACTGTTGTGTAACAAAAACAAGCAGTCCATATATGGGTGCAGCACATTTCATGTAAAATTCAAGTGAAAGCTACCTGAGACTGCGTGAGCGGAGCCTGACAGGGGGTGAGGCGTGTGCTCCTTCTTCGTCCGCCACGCTCTCTGTGCTCCGGAAATGTTTGAACAGGAAGTGGAGATCATCTTGAGTGGGCTGGAAGGGCAACTGGTGCAATAACTCCTGGGAAGAGGAGGACTGGGAGGGGGGAGCGGAGAGGAGAGAGAGAAAAATGGGGAAATAATTGTTAACAGAGGTTCGTTTACTGGAATATATTATAAATATGTAATAAAAGCAATCCTGGCTTTAAACCAAACTATTCTCTACATTAGCTGCTTATATTTTCACACTTGTATCAATGTCAGATTGAGCTTAAACAGCTTTGATGATATAACATCCTGTGTTAAAAAGGCCGCCGCTCTCTCAGATTCACTCGTTATCCTGTTAATAATCAGAGTCTTAAAGGCTTTCATGTTCCACTATAGATCTGAATTAGGTGTAACACTTAGCGAGGACATGCTGAGAAAGGCTGCAGTAAATTCAAACATCCTAAAATCCCTTTCTAGTGTTCGGCTCTCCTCAATCAGGATTTAGCTTTCCTGCTGCAGCGAGCCTCCAGGCAGCCAGGAACGGCTGTTCTGTTGGCCATGCATGCATTGGTTTTCTCTTTCGGAGCCAAAATGTGCGACACGCAGCCTGGAATTTATGAGAAGTCCCATCTGGCTGGGATCTTGTGTTTAGCAGGAGGAAGAGCAGAGGGAAGAGCGCCTCGTTTGACCGAGGAAGAGCTGAAAAGAAAGGAAAACAGAAAGGCTGAAAGAAACTGAAAATAAGAGAGGAGAGAAAGACACCCCGAGGAGGAAACTAGAGACGTGTCAGAAGAGAGCGAGAGCAGCATAAAGACCTCACTGACAGCGAGCCTGAAAGGGGCATTGTGTGAGGAGGGCTGACCTCACTGTCTCCAAGCCATGTGGTTGGCCGTGCAAAATTACAGCCGTGACAGAGGAGACGGGTATTGTTTTTACAGCCAACTGCAGTTTCAGTTAATGACTTTCAAGACAAAGTTTCAGGATAACCGGCACAGAAACCGCTGACCAATAGCTGATGGTGTTTGACTTTTCCCAAAAGGAAAAGCTGCGTGAGTAAATGTGAAACTCTGTACAGTCCCTACTTATGTGTGACGTCATCCAGGAAAATGAAAGCATGCATCTCAACAAGACCTGCGTTATTTCAGTGATAAGAGTCATTATTCCTGTACTTTCCTCAGTCAAAGGGGGTTAAACTGTGTCAAAGTCATGAGGTAAAATATTAACTGTAAGACTTCAAACTAAGTTACTTAATCACTAAAAAAATCCACATTCTTAGCTGAATTCAGCCAGAATGTTCATGTAAATCTATCCATCTGGACAGTATAATGAATTCCAGGAAAACAAGGGGAAATAAATCTGAGGACTCATTCCTACTTCCTGTTTGCAGTGGAAAGCACGATAAAAGGCTGCCGATGAGAGAGAGATGCATCATCACTGGACGTATCCTGTTGGGAGTGAGTCACTAAAGCACAAACATTCATCTCCCGTCAGCTGTTTGGTATAAATCAGCTGCAGAAAGTATGGTCGACCAGACTGTCGAGAAACAGCGTCGTGATGGTGTGAAGTTCTCACATCTATATTTGAATCAGTCACACAAATAACTGTGAGAAAAGTCGAGCTTAAATGTAAGCTGGAAACAAACAGTTTTATTTTCATTTTATTGTTCTGGTTTTTTTTTCTGAATACTTATTTGATTATTGTTGTTTGACTGTTTTGTTTTTCTTGTATAAGGGTGTCCCCGGGCTGCACGGTGGTGCAGTGGTTAGCGCTGTTGCCTCACAGCTAGAAGGGGTCAATGGGTCAAACCCTGGTTTGGGCAAACCTGAGCGGAGTTTGCATGTTCTCCCTGTGAATGCTTGGGTTATCTCTGGGTACTTCCTCCCACAGCCTAAGACATGCTCGTCAGGTTCATTGGTGACTCGTGAATTGGTGTGAGTGTGAAAGGTTGTCTGTCTCTATGTGTGACTGGCAACCAGTTTAGGGTGTACCCCGCCTTTCGCCAAATGACAGCTGAGATAGTCCCAATCCCCCCGCGACCCTGAACAGGATAACAGCGGTATATGTAATGGATGGATGGAGTCCCCTTTTTATGTTTTGTTTGCCTTTACTTGTTTTGTTGCACTACATGCAAAGTTTTATGTTTCTGCTTGACAACTTAAACAATGTTTGGGTTGTAAAAGCAGTTTGTTTCTTTATGCAGAAAAAGGTGGTGATTTAAATAAAGATTTTCGCAGACTGAAACAGATTTCGCTGCAACAAACAAATCTGTCGTCGCAAAATCATTCACTGTAAAATTCAGTGCAAAACACACACTTTTAATTTAATTTTTTTTCCATCTAAAAAGTGTGCTACATCCTGTATACCAGTATAAAATGCAGAGACAGAGATGTTATTGTGTTACCGTATTTTACCTAGACAATGGCTCCTGTTTACAACATGCCGCAGTGCTGTTTTGTGTTTTCCTCGCTGTTTTAAGAGAGAAAAACTAACTTGATTGTTGCTAACGCTTCGTCACAGACATGCACCGTCATGATCGCTATTGCAGCCGCCACCCTCACAACAATCACCGTTAGCTACAGCACCGGTAGCTAGCAGGATTACAAACTCGACATGGAGAAAACAGATGGTAGGATGTAATTTGTGTGCGTTTTGAATATAAATAAATTGAAATAGTGTTGAAATAACTTGTATACACGTTTTTATTAATAAATAGTGACTGGAAACCTTTTTCCGACTGGTATACCCCCAAAAACAGACTGCGTCTTATATTCCAGTGAGACGGATATTCCAGATTTTACAGTATGTTTTCAAAGTAATTTAGAAGCTGTTATATTTGAGCCTAAATGCAGCATATTACACTTCTCTACAGCCTATTTGATAATGCTGCTAAAAACATATTGCTAATGTAATAAACCTTTGAATCCTTAGGTGACATATCACTTTAGATTTGACACAACAAGCTGAATCTGATTCACTCTACTCAAGATCTTAAATATGTCGTTCTTTATGAGCTGTTGGTCTAAAGGTGTCAGACACACTTCCACAGCTCATCTAAAACACGCTCCAGGTGCAGAACCCGTTTACTCAATCTGTAGAAAGGCTCTACTGTAAATCAACAACCCTTTAAAGGTGGATTTATTGCCCCCGCTGTGTGTAATCTGATGGGATTTACAGTCCACACCATGACTTTACAAGACACCACAGCCCCGTAAACCGATTGATACACTGAGAGTAAGTAACACAAGGAGCTAAATGGTCCCATGACAGTGGTTGAATATCTGATGAAGAAAAGAGACAGATCTCCCTGGCACTGTTTGTGATTGTGAGGACATAAAGACAGTGAGAGAAGCACAGAGAAGGAGCTTACAGATACTGATGAACTGGGTGCATTGGTGCAGTAACCAGACGAGGGAACCGACGCCACAGACCACCGTCGCCCGTCCGCTCTGCAGAAACAAAACAGAGACAGACTGCTCAGTGGAAGCTCCACATCGCAAGCAAAACCTGCACATCCTGTTGACTCACTCACAATCTTCAAAGCACCACGTTTTCACATCTGAAAATGTCATCTTAAAGATTTAAGCATTAACGTGGGATGCTTGAAACTAGAGCTGAATCTGTCTGCATGATATAACACCAGATACAGGGATGACATTTCATCACAGTTCATCATAAAAAGGAGAAACTCCAGACTGTTGTTTTCTTACCTTTCAGTGCGGGCCAGTTGGCTTCACAGATGCAAAAGCAGGAAGATGTTGAAGAAGACAGAGGGAGAGGGGGGCAGGCGGAGACACAAAGTGAGAAGAGAGAAGAAACACTGTTTAATGATACTGACAGATTAAGTCTGGCTGTCAGAGTCACAGCTCTGTTTGTCTGTCACAGCTCGCAGCCAGTGGCAGTCTGCTTCTGCTGCTGCTGCTGCTGCTGCTGAACACCTGCCAAGTTGTTATCATACTGCAGCACTGAGACCCACAGACACTCAGCTCGTGACTCATTTTATACACAAACACCAACAGATATAAACAACTCCTACACTTCAACTGTTAAACACCCACCCTGACCGCGACTACAAACAGACAATCGCAACTTTTATGTCTGAAAATTTTCCACTTCTTCTTCCATCTCCTCTGTTTCCCCTACTTCTCCTTCCAATACGGCACTCTGAGGACGTGGCCCACTTTCCCTCAATGATTCAATCTGTGCTGACAAGGATGGTGGAATGTTTTCCTGTGCCAACCAGCTCTTTGGGACGTGTAGCCAAATCAGGGGTGACACTATGAAATTGGATGGTTCTGATGTGAGAGGACTGAGAGCTCAGGATTAGTCCGGTTTCTTAGACACGTGTGTTGTTTTCTCATTTCATATTTGTGTCATTAGCAGACACTGGGTTGTTGTATTAAGTTCCTGCAAGGCTTAAGGGGATAGAAGGTAAGATTAAAAACAAGGTTTTAAATCGATGTTAGAATCAATGCCTGGGGTGCTGAAGGAAAAGAAAACGATTGTGTGCCAGGCAGTCCTCACACCCTGAGGATATAAAAGAAGCTTTAATGCTTTAGAGGAGCTGCAGGGAAACGATTACACCACACCTTAGCGATGAATCCTTATCAGGTAACATTAAAAAGACTAATTAATTCCTTGTGTGAATGCCAGCTATGGCGATCCGGCTCCTCCTTGTTTACATGACAAAATAAGTACACAAACAGCAGGCTCGTACAGCTTGTGTGAAAAACAAATAAACCTGGTGGAGCTTTGAAAAGTGCAGCCACAGCATCGGTCTCCACCCCGGCAGCTTGAAAAGGTCTCAATAAATTTAGATGAGTCATGCAGGCTCGTGCAGGGAAATTCTATCAGGAGACGTCCCCTCTACATCCTTGAGCTGATGGTGCAATATGCAACACTGCACTGCTACATTAAATGCTAATTCACAGCACATGGTGTTTGACACAGGGAGCATAGACACTTAAAGTGCATGCCGCGAGACGGATGCAGAACATCCTTATACTCCTATCCCACCAAATTGACGCAGGTTTTTCAGACCGTCTGACGTCACAAAGTGTAAACAGTGAAGATGTTACAGTGGTTAGGTCTTTATTGTATCTATTACTCATTCAATCTGTTTATCAAACTAGGCGCATACAAATCTGGAACGATGTTGGAGGGCTGCTCGGACGGAGACGGGCGGAAATTGTAGCTGAGATGACAAAGAGTCGCAGAAGTTACCGATGGAGCATAGCATCGCGCCGAAAAGGGGGCGTAGATTAGCGTATCGACCCGGGTTTTGTGTTCCCATCAATGCTGATCAGATACGAGGCGATCATTACCCGGGTGACCTGAGTCTGAATGCTGATTGTAGCTTTTCCCATTAAGCAAAAAAGCTGGATGTTAGCGGGTGTTTTGACCAGTGGGAAAGCGGCTTTATACCCTTCATACATAACAGTATCTACATCTCCTCCAGAATGAGCCTAAATGTTGCCGTTTTTAACATCTTTACACTTGCAAGTCAAATCTGCACAATAATGCCAGTTCCAGCTACTACACACACAGTTGCGTGATATGTGGGCGAGCTTTGCAATTTTTCCCCCCCATAATCACAGCAGCCCTGAGTAATGAGTGTGTGCACTGACTTGCGACCGTAATTGGCTTGAAAAATGCCAGGACTTGTGTCCAGCTAGTGGCCCTGGGGCCTTTTCAGCTGGTCGGACTTGCTTCTCCGTCGCCTCACTTCTACTACAGGGGCCGAAGGGAACAAGCCAGGGCATGTTCGTTATTCATCTGACTCAGATTCCTCCAGAAAGGTTAATCTAGTTTGTGTTTTTATTGAATTTAGCTCAAAATAAATGTGAAGTGTTGAGCATTGCTTTTGGCTTTTGGTATAGATTTCTACTGCCGTTTATTTTCTCAGGTTTTCAGTTTTCAGTTCACATCGTTGCTTGAAGAAAGATGGCCCCACTCTGAAGTCAATCAGTCTTAAAAACGCTCCAGTTTATGGAAAATAACTTGACTTAATTCTTACCTGCGGGCAAACTGGAAGTTGGCAGAGGTGCTGGCAGAGACATTTCTGGGGCTCTCTGAAGGACTGCTGCCAGCTGAAGGAACAACAAAAACAAGCTTTGAAAATCACTAGATGCTGGAATAAACAGCAAACATTTATATGTGGAATCAGTCCACTGGCTGTCTTCTTCTTTTACATGATCACTCTGAGTATGTTAATCACTGTGAATCATCCTATCCTGGACTAGTTTCACTCCACGCTTCAACCTGAAACTAACAAATCTTTGAAGTACAGTCAAACTCCCACTGAAGTTAACTTGGCCTCCTTTTCAGCAGACTGCTGTTGATCACACCACATTTATTGTGAAAGGGTCACTGAAGGGTTTTCTTCAGTCATCTCCTGAGGGCATCGCACTACCACACCATGAGTCACTTAAAAAAATGGGAGCAGAGAAGGCATGATTCTCAGTATGGCACTGCAGGCAGCTGGATGAAGGAGTGAGCGGCCTAAAGGAAGCTACATGACAAATATAATCATGAGGGGGGGAACTATTTAATGTCTGTGATAATTATAGGCCAATAGCAATGAAAAAGTCCATCAGCAGTGCTGGTCTTGTGACATACAGCACCAACAGTAGGGTTGAGGGCATAAAAACATTTGCCCCATGTGATCATGTCTGTTCTGTACGTAAGGAGCCTCTGGTCTGATTGGCAAACAGCATCGCACACTGTGACGTGCGGACACACAACTTCAAAAATATAAGCACCTGTGGCAAGTGGGAGAGGTGAAAGCGGTCGTGAGAGCGTGGGCGACGGGGTCCCGACCGCCAAACTCCTTCTCTTGTTGTTACGGGAGCTGTGAGAGGAGGCAAACAAACAGACACAGAGAAAATATTTGATTATGCAACACAATTACAAACACAATCACTCAGCACATGTTGATTACAGCGCGTCAGTATCAGGGTAGTAAAATGAAACAGGATCAACCTTTGATACGGCTGATTGTGTTTATAGGTACACATACAGTACATGCATGGCTGCAAACATGTCAACACACAAACACACTCACACTGAATGCTTGTGTTACATTCGGCTATTGTGTCGGCACAAATTAAACATTTTTATCTTCTTATATTTAACAAAATAAAAGCGCTCTGGCTACAGGAGTTACCAAAATAAAGGAAACATACATGAAAAAGGAACACTATCCATTACATAAATGGGAGTATGAACTATGTACTAACTTATGTATTACACTTAACTATTGATGACGATGGCTCCCATGTCTAGAAGTATTTTCATGAGAATATTGGAAACATCTGGAAAGACCACCGGGAGCATCTGATCCTACAGAAACAGCTAAAGCTGGCTGTTATACAACGATGCAGAGAAGTATGTAAACCCAACGACTCCCATGACATAACTGTGCACTGCAGGACATAACATACTGTCCATGCCATTAAAGATTCATTACTATGAATGAACACAATCTTTACCCACACACTGACAACACAAACTGATCTATAGATGAGACAATCAATGATCTGACTTGTTTTCCATCACAGAGCGTTGTTAGCCTCATTTGCAACTCTTTGCTTGACCAGTTTTGTCCAAATTTGGTGTTTTGGTTGTTACTTTTTTTAAATGAATCCCTACTTTGGAGCTCTTTAAGGAAGCGCTTTGCTTTTTAAAAGCCACTTAAATAAACTGGGGACCGGCAGACCGGTTTAAAAGCTGGCAGATACCGAGATGTTTTCCTCTGAGCGCGACTCACCCACATAGCTGCCACTTGTGTAATTATGATGCACTTACTTTAAAGTTCAAATGCTATTTTGCCTCTTCCTGTTTCTTTGAGCATATATGGAGCCCTGAAGCCTGTTTATGCCTGGTCTTCGCTCTATATGTGTGCTAAAGGTATTTAGAATAGGATTAGGGATCCTTTTCAGTTTGTTTTTCCGTTCCCCCACAAAGCTGGATGTAATCCCATCATGCTCTCTGTTTCATCACGGTGAGCTCGATGGCATCTCTCTTTCTCCCTAGCAATGGCCTAAAATAATTGAGGGGCTGCGACGACATTAACAGAGCCTGACGTTTCTGGGTCGGCGCTGAGGCATTTTTCAAGCAGTATATGGCCCCCACACCCAAAAAGCATCAAACTGGCAGAGGCGGCAAAGCAACAGAGAAGAGAGAGCGCCAATACATGTGTGACTTTGGCTTCGACAGCACCGCAACAACAGAACAAACTCTGCAAGTGTGCACCCTTTTATTCTTATCAGGAAATAAACAAACACTTCTTTTCACACCACACAGCCTGGACAGAAATTGGCATGAAAGCATCACTGTATCACACCATGACCACGAGAGAGCTTTATCACCAGCTGGCAGTGATAAGGCTACTCATATTTGGGACCAACAATAGTGGTTTGTAGGGACCTTGCAGGGCGGGCAGCCATTTAGCATGATGAATGTAGGCCAGTGAGATGCAGGCCTGCATGTTTCACATGTCTGCTGCTGCTGATGGCGAAGGGCTGCTTTTATTCCCTTAGCATGACTGATGCATTTTTCCAAGCTTTGTGGAAAAATTAGATAGTTTGATACCACAGTGAATGTCATAAGAAGCCTGGTAGTAGTAAGGAGTCGTAGTTTTATTTGAAAGAAAATTTTACATCAAAATAAATATGGCATTTGTACATGACCTAAGTTTAAGTAGTTTTCTTCTATTGCCCAGTGAATGTGTACAAAGCACTGTATTATGTTATTCCTGCATCAACAGTAGGCATGATATCAATTCCACTACAGGGAAGACTTGATGTCCTCTGCAATTAGGTGGAAGAAAACATGTGCCTAATATGTATCATAATCAGTAATCAGCAAAAAGGGTGGGAAAATATCGGCATACCGGATATCTGCAACAAATCCAATATCGTGCATACCCAGTAAAGACTACAGCATATTAAATACATTTAAGAAGAGAGGACGTTTTCCCCCTGAATTGTAATAATTGACAACGGGTCTTGCAGCTTATGCCATTGACAGAAACTATAACAGTACCATTATCACAACACAACAATATTTCACTGTAGATAAATTACGAGTAAGGACATAAAAAGGTCATAAATAACGATAAGATCACTGTGAACTCTCTGATTGCTACACAGAGTCCTTGCAGGGCATTTCACTGCTCGGCTTTAAGAGAGCAGATCACATTTATCGCACAGATAAAGGCACATCAACACAACACTACAGCCCACTAACCAGATCAGTGTATCGATCAGCAGCACTGGGACTTTGTGTCGCTGTATGCGACAGCTCGTAGCAGACAATGCAGTCTGCCCACATACACAACACTCTACAATGGCCACGTTTCTCTGTCGGAAACAAAAACTAGGGCGGATGTACCCGACACATACAGTGGCGTACTGTGGGCTCGCACAGACACCACAGAGGCATTATCAATCAAAGCTGTGTGCTGATAATGATACCAGACACTACGGGGGGTTGCGTTTACGTGCTGTGAATCAAACAGCTCTGCATAAACGTTCAACACATTGCTGTTTGTCAGACAGTGAATTGCTCAGCTCAGCGGGGAGCTGATGACAACTACAGGCCAGGCAGACGTTTCCGCTTTTAGACGACACTGTATCGCTTTTATCTACATATATAGAAGGTCTATTATAAAATAGGTGTTTCCTAGTTACCTTTTTGATCTTTTCATCATGGCCCCAGTTACAAAACTAGTTTTGTAGCTCGGCAACACTGTCCAGTAGTAGTTTTGGTCAGACATGGTGATGGGGTGACCGATAAATCCAATGCAGATATGAGAATTATCCTCTGGTTATTGTGGGAACCTCATGTTAGCCAGTCTCTCCCGTGGACTCGATATTACTGGTGGTGGTTAGGCCAGTACGCAATGTCCAACCACTGGAACTCCATTCAGCTTCGGTACAAACTGACCCCAGTCCCACAGCACGGCAGCTCGGAGGTGATGAGAGACTGCAGCGGCCATGTCCGCTCTGCTCCTTCTGTAGGTTTACGTTACCAGCCACATTTACCAAACAGCGTGTCTTCCACAGGATGCAACATTGTCGAGTGATATCTTCGCCAAAATATGAAGAGTGATACAAACTTTCCAGCAGCAACAGAAACGACGCACCGCGCAGCCGCGTCAGCTCGCGCCGGAGGGAGGAGGGACTACTGATGCCTTCAAGTACTGCCGGAAATACTCTTGCCATTGTGGCAATGACAAGAGCAGATTAACCACTCGGCGAAAAACAGAAAAAAAGACTGAGGAACAATTTATTTCAGTGTTACATACATACGGCTTATTATCCTCTAAATCAATAAATGTTACGTATATAGTAAGTATCCATGCTAAAGGTTTTAGTTATAGAATTTACGAGCACTCTTGAATGGGGCATTTTGTCATCAGGGAATATTGAGATACTCATGTGATTTCATGGGTTTCAAGGACTACACAGCACATGTTCACAGGATTCAAAGTGTGCTCTGAATATTTAACAGCCGGGCATTTTTGTGACAAAATTTTAAAATTTCAGTTAATTTCCTGCCACTTATCTGGAGGCATAGTTGTGGCAGCAGCAAGACATTTCTCCCTCCCTCCATCTTGCCCTCTGTGACCCTTAGGCGTGCCCAAACCAGCTCAGATACATAATCTCTTCAGGGTGTTTTGGATCTACACTGTGGTCTCCTGCCAGTTGAATGTACCCGGAAAACCATCAAAGGAGGAAGCATAGGAGTCATCCTGATCAGATGCCTTCACCTCCTCAGCTGGCTGCTTTCAACGCCATGGAAAGAGGATTGAGCTCTGTATCTAAGGGTAAGAAAACTAATTTCTCATTCTTTCAGTCACTATTCAAAGCTCATGAGCACAGGTAAGGGTGGGAGCAAAGCTTCGACTACCAGCTTAGCCTTCACCTCAGTCCAATTGTTGTGTAAAACACCTGCATGACACCAGCTGCTGATACCAAACCAGAAATTGGGGCAGCAACTCACTCCCCACCTGGAGGGTGCAAACCCCCATTTTGCGGCAGAGATCAAGGCCTGAGACTTTGAAGTGTGGACTCTAATATTGATTTCTTAACATTGGACTGCAAACAGTTCCTAGTTTATGCTGGAGGTCCCAATTTGATGAAGCAAACAGCAACACATCGTCTGAATAGAGCTGCATCTCTGGGTTACAACAAACACCTACTGAGAATGGGTTTCACTTCCTTCTTAGAATATGGACACTAATCTCCCTCCAATCACATAAGGACCAGATGGCTCATAGCAACTAACATGGTATGCCATACTTTTGCTGTACCCCAAAATACCCATAGGCCTTCTTCAAGTGCAAAAAACACATGTAGACTGGATGGGCAAGCTGTGGTATGATAATTTGTCTATTCAGGCCTCTGACAAAGGAAGAAACTGATATGAACCTTTCAAAGGCAGGGCTATATTATAATCTATACAGACCGCAAAGTGTCCATGTAAGCCCCTATTGTCAGTTGGCTTTTTGGTAATTTGATATCTTGCAAATTTGTGTGCATTTGAGCCAAAATTTACACACTTTATATTCCTGTTTTAGAACCATATAACTGAAAACAGGGGTTCAATAAGACAGATTTTGCCCCTTAGTGATTAGTCCAGGCCTGCTAGGCTCATTTAAATCTGAAGAAATCTCTTGGATAACAGAAACAGATTCATAAACACAAAAAGAATCCTAATAAAATATCTGGTTGAATGTCATATTTTCACATCTCAGAAATAAAGGCTGTGAACCCTAAAACTATAACCTTTACCTTAAAGAAACACTGAATTTAACACTCCTGAATTAAATATTTTCGTATGTGTCTCACACACCTTGACTTGGAAAAAGCAGTATATGTGCCATACAATTTGAAGTCTTGAACATCTTAGATTCTGATGTGTCTGATCTGCTGTTCGTGATTCCCCGTGATTACGTCCTCTGACTCACAGACAGAAAAACTAGCCGGCCTTTATCACTTCATTGCAGACAGGGGAAAGTCCCTGAACAGGTTATAGAGCCAGTGAAGAGATTGATGTTGGTCTGACTGGGGCGCCCCCTATTTAAGCTTCAAACTCACAAGCTAGTTCCTTCATGCTGTTTACATGTGTCACTCCTCTTTTAATAGTTGAAACTCGATATGCACTGTGAACGCCACTGAGTAAAATTCCTATGAACAGTCAGCTGATTACCTCTGAACTCTGGAGAGGAAAAAGATTTAGAAAAACAAAACAAACAGCAGTGATACCTGTTAGAGCTGGCTCAGCTTGTTTGCTCAGTTTTTACATATTTTTATACATAAGCACACAGACAACAGATTATTCACTCTGCTGTAGCATGGATTCTGAACTTGTTGACCCACGCACTGAGAAGATTTCACGCATATATTGACTGTTCCACTTTAACCATATCAGATGTTTTGCACCTTATCTCTCTCTTTCTCTGCTCTCCCTTTTCCTCAGTTTACATAAAACCTGTCTGAGCGGTGACACTGCTCTGACTTTCAGGCGATCCTCGGAAGCAGGTTCAACGTTCCTGCCTCTCAGGAGAGGGTTAAGTAAATGTATACATGTGTGGAGCACGGCATGTGAGAGCAGTAAAGCTGTCAAGTGAGCGGCACCTGGCTCGTCTGGTTTGAGGGCCAGAAAGCGGGGGAAAAGGAAGACAGAGAAGAGCTGATACTTACACGTTTCCCCTGCGAGGAAGACTCAGCTCTTTCTGCAAAAGAAGAGATGGAGAAAAATATTGACTTACGGATATTTTATTAAAGCATTTAGTTGCTTTGATTTGAACTATAGATACCTGCTACAAGCCTACTGTCTGAGCAGAAAAGGTCGTTTATTGTGTTCATTTTGAGTGTTCCTGCTGTTATTTAAACACACATGGGCTCTTTGGAGTAAACAGGGAGGGATATGAGGATATTTTACCACTTAACAGGCACATTATATTCATACCATGTGTAAACAACAAGGCCAGAGCAGTTCCTCAAATGGCTTCCCCACATGCTAACCCTTCCCGCTTATCTCCCTTTCATAGTGTAAATATCATTAGCTGCAGTGTGGCCTACTTTCTTGCCTGACAAGTGGGTCTTCAAGTTGTTTACTGGCAAGGATATAAATCCACAGAAGCCCATGGCTACTGCATTTGAGCCCAGGCTAAAGCATAAGTGCCGTTGCTAATCAGGATTTTGTAGGACAGACAGAGGAAGCACTCCTAAGAGAGATAGCACACACAGGCTACCTGCACTGATTTCATGCTACATTTTTCTTGGGACAATCTATCTCAGAAAGCCACCAGTTGGCACATGAAGAAACTTGGTGGTTATTAAAGGTTTCTAGTAAAATCTGAAACACAATTCTGGATTTAGCGTTTGCCAATTATACTTCCAAACATATCCGATAAATATCAGGGAAGCTAGCTCGCTTTTAGCTAGCTATGAATGCTAGCATTGCTCTTGTGCACTGCTGCATTTCTTTTACATTTCTCACTTTTACTTGATATAACACATCCCATGTACTCTAATTTCTAACTTTAACATTATTATTAAGTTGGTTTTATTTACCATATATTATGTTTTCCATGTATGTTATTATTATTTTTATTTTCATTTTGTTTTCATGAGATCGCATTCAGTTTTCCATCTTATGTTATGCATTCTTTTTCATCTTTATTTTTTAATCTTTTTTTATTATCATTATCATCTTACTAATATGGCACCCTGCCCTTGTTTTAATGTCTGTCTGTTATGTATTATAAAGCACTCTAAGGCACATTTCTTTTATTAAGGGGTTATACAAATACATTGAATATGTTTTATTTTAAAAATGCCTACACAAGGACATTATGCTAAGAAATTAAGTCTAATAACTGAACTTTAAGATTATTTTTTTAATCAGCAAACACAGAATAACATTACATTGTGTCTCCTTAACACCATCGTAGATTTAAGAAAGAAAGCAAACCTGAATAATTTAACCACCTGCTTAATGTTCCAAATTAATATAGGGCTACACTTAAAGTACATCTAAATTGCAGATTTATGTAAGGTGAAAACAGGAACTCATTACTGTGCAACAAATGAATGGAAACACCCAGTCAAGACTCTTTCATTACAAACCTCCTCTAGACTAGACACAATGCCGCTCTCACTACTTCATTTATGCAGAAAATATACACATGAATGAACAAGGGGGGAAGAAGACGAAAAAACACTTCATTATCCTCCATTGTGGACATTTCTGAGTAATAAACATGTCACCAGGAGGAGATTAAAGGGATGTTTCTGCCAATCATCCCCCGGGTTTTATGCTGCTATCACCAAGGCAACCAGATTCACCAGCGAGCCAATGGAGAGCCCCAAAATAAACACGAGACCCTCTGCTGTAGACCTACATTTATTAATTACTTTGTGTTCACTAATTTATACTATCATAACGCCGGTTTGAACTAATGGACGCCATAAAGATGCTACACAATTATGAAGCGGAAGAAACAATCAATATGTTACATTTCAAAATAAAATATATCGACTGTTACACCCAAAGCTATTCCTGGAGCAAGCCCTCATTCCTCGCCACGTCGCCAGAGTCTCCTCATCATCGTATTAATTATTATTTGCCTGCAAACAACCACATCCGGCTGCTGTCATGGCTGTCTTTATTTACCTGCAGCCCGCGGCGTCTTAAGATGTTCGGCTCGTCCATCGTTGAAGACAATGAAGAAAAGCCCAAAACAGACCTCCGGTCATTCAGCCCATTCTGCGAGCAGTCCTCTCCCCACGAGCATGGATAGACTCCTTGTCCTCGCTAATGCTTCTCCTGTTAGTGCTGCACCACCTCCTCCTCCTCCTCCTCCCCGGGGCGAGCTGCACGACCAGCCCCGAAAAGGTAACACTTCAGCCCCGCTGATCACCTGACCTGGAGGAGAGGAGGGAGGTGGGGTTGGGGTGGTTCTGGACTTTTTTTAATAAAGTGAGAGAAGTGTGGACCCCACCCTCTCTGTGATCAGCTGTCAAATGCAAATTAATGCTTGTTTTACTGTGTCAAAGAAAGAAAGAAGGAAGGAAGGGAGGGAGGGAAGGAGGAAGCAATGAAGGATATAGATAGATAGATAGATAGATAGATAGATAGATAGATAGATAGATGAGAGGATGACGGATGGAAGAAAGGAAGGAAGGATGATGGATTATGGAAAGTAGGATGATGGATGGATTGAAAGAAGGAAGGAAGGGTGGATGGATAATGGATGGAAGAAAGAAGGATGGATGGATTTGAAGAAGGAAGAAAGGATGGATGGATGGATGGATGGATGGGTGAATGGATGGATGGATGGATGGATGGGTGGACATATAAATACTGAAAAGATCCAGATCATTCCTGATCCTTCCACGAGACACATCAGTGACACCACTAAACCCTCATGCTACACATGCAGCTTCCACATGTTGTGGTACAGGCAGAGTGTGTGTCTGCACACCAGTTCATCATCCTCCACCATCATGTAAAATTACACACATGGAGTCAGAGCTACAGCCTGAGAGGATGTGGAACAATCGTGCTTTGAAGTCGGGCTGAAAGCAGCGATTGATGTGTGTCTGACAGTGAGTGGTACCATGATGTGTCTTATACAACAATGACTGCTCTATTGTCCTGAGATGTCACATGTCCATCTCTGCAAGGCAGAGGAGTGTGAGTCCTTCTTTGTTCTCTGTTTATCCCTCTGTTTATTGGAAACAGCTCTGAATGTAAACAACCGAGGACCTCCGGGTCGCTTGTTTCAATTTCTATTTCTGTTTTTATTTTAAATGAATTCTGATTTAATTCTGTCCTTTTCTTAATCTGTTGTTTTCCCTAAGATGTTTTATTGCTGCATTATTTCAGTCTGTAATCAGAGTATCTAAATCCACAATGAGTTTACTGTCTCAGTATCTTTACAGCGTGTTATCACAGTGTATTTGACCTGCCCTTAAATCTTCTCTCATCAACAAACAAGATACGAGCCAAGAATTCAAATCAGCTTCTGACAAGGAAGAGCTCAACTCAGGTGACGAGGAAGACACTGGAATTCTGCACTAGTATGACTCATTTTCACGAATGGAGGCAACATTCTTGAAGTGAAAGGTCCCTGTGTACAAGTATCCCCTCAGCAGACTGATGATGAGATTTGGAACTTTAAAAAAAGGACAGACCGTAGAGCCGACGATTTGTCGCGCTCTCCATGTGATGCAGCATAGGTCATCTTCCAATCCTCATTAGTGGAGCCGGTCAGGCATGAAAGTCGGCTCTTCCTCCTTTATCTGCCCTCTTTTTACAGTCATTTCTTTTCCTTCTCACTCTCTGTCTCTGATTTTAATCTCTTACCTGTTTAAGTTCAATGTAAGGCTGAAAAAAATTCAAGTTTGTTCAGTTTTCTCATGTTCCTCGCACTCAGGATCTGGGGATATTTAAAATATGTATGTATAATGGACTGTACTACATAGATATAAAATATAACTAAGAAAAAAGAATAGCTTTAACCAAATCTGGAGTAAATTATCAAGGTTACACATGTTTTTAAAACTATTTAAAAGTCTGGTGCAGTTAATGTTTCTTAGTTGAGGGTTTTAATCACTGCAAAGCCTTTTAACATCTGCAAAAGAAATATTTCCCCTCGTTCTCTCAGAAATCCTTCAAATCATACATCTAGACTTAATACAGGTTTCTGGAAATAATATATTTCCACTTATGTGCTGCCTGGAGATGTTTTTCATGCTCCTTCGGATTTCAAATGAAGTTGCTAATTAAAGCCTGTACTGTAACTATAGGGCCACTAGAGGGCACCGTGGAGCTACACGTCTATATACTGTATGTTAGGCTGTAATGATAACCTCAAGTTATCCTTTCCTCTGCCCAGTGCATTATGGGAATGGTCCAGTCCCTTGAAGCTCTGAATTTTACAATGTTACATTTTCATTTAGCAGACGCTTTTGTCCAAAGCGACGTACATCTGAGAGTTAATACAACACAAGCAACGATCAAGACAGGAGGGAACGCAGTCAGTAAGAGCTGAAAAACTGCTTCAAGTGCGATCTGACACTGGTAACAACAGGAAGTGTATAGGACGTTTTTTTTGTTTTGTTTTAATAATAATAATCATAATTAGCAACATCAACAAGATCAGTATAGTCACCATCATCATCATGAAAATCCTAGTCAACATAAACTACATCCTCGATGTCATCATCATCAATAGCATCAACATCATTAAGGTCAGAGGTGTTCATGAAAGAGTGGGTCTTTAGCTTCTTCTTAAAGGTGAAAGGGACTCTGTGGACTGAATGGAGTAGCTCGTTCCACCCCCTGGGGACTACAGAGGAGAAGAGTCTAGTTAGAGACTTAAAGCCCTGTTGTGATGGGAGTGCCAGGCGCCTTTCATTGGCAGAGCGTAGTGGGCGGGAAGGAGCGTAGACCTGGATGAGGGCATTCAGGTAGGCAGGAGCCATTTTTGTTGCTGTTTTGTAAGCAAGCGACAGGGTACTGAATTTGATGCAAGCGGTTAAATGATTACTTATAGAGGGAGGGGTAAATTAGTTAAAAAGTAAATGAATGGATGAACAAATGAAAGAATGAATAAATGAATGTTAGGTGAACATAAAAGTCACTTTGACCAAGCATTTTTTTTATTTTTGACATTTACTCAATAATCTAGGTCAGCAAATAGTCAGAATAACTACAACAGCATTTCTACATCAACCTTTTTAGCAGTGTTGTCCTTTTTTCTTGGGCAAGTTAAGTCAAGTCAAGTCACAGGTTATGTCAAGTCAAGTGGGGTCCTATGTTAAGGCAAGTCAAGTCCCGAGTCAAGTCATTTTTTTCCACCCAAGATCCAGCACTCTTACCTGTAGTAACTGGTCTTTATAAAGATAAAAGACAAGGTGTTAGTAGCTCATCTAATAATGATATTATTGGCCAGTTTGTATAACCTGTTCACAAAGTATGACAGTGAATTGTATCTGTGTTATCTTGGCACAGACGCAGCATGATGATGGTCTGCTCTGAGACCGTATTGAGTAGTAACGAGTACGACTGATGAGGCTTCTCTTTGGGGTCTTCGATGTTGCGTGTTGCCATAGCGAGGAGTTTGACTGACAGCCAGTCATCCAATCATGACAATCACATACAGGGAGCTTTTTGAGTCGTCCAATCATGATTCCCAGTTTGCGCTGCGTACATACTTGATAGTTAGACAGAAACATGACAACATTGAATTTTATCACTTTATATTTAACAGCTAACATTTAAACTGATGAACACACGCAAGTCATCCGAGTCATGACTCAAGTCATGTCGGGTCTCAAGTCATTTATTTTTTGTCAAGTTGCAAGTCATCAAAACAGTGACTCACATCTCTGCTTTTTAGCTGGTAAACATAGTCATGCTGTGACGGTGTATTCGGGCTGTTGTAACTAAAAAATCTAAACTAAAGAATCCAGGTGGCGGTGTGCACCATTCTGATAAAAACCCAGAATATCTCAGATTGAAGTGAGTAGAAAATTAATGTGAGGTCAGTTGACAAAAGAAATCAAACTTTTATTTAAGTTTTCCCATAAAGTTATGACAGTGAAAGAGTTTTTTTCCTTTCAAATGTAGGTGTTTATAAGCTCAGAGAATCGTTATTTTTTATCTCATAAATTCACAACTTTAATTGTGTTTGTTTACATTATTTTTAGAGGCTTCAAATAAGAGGACGTATTAGTATTTTTTGTCATTTACAATCCCATCATCCAGTGACCTCTTGGATCCATCTCAGGACCCTTTTAGGGTCCCAACCCCCAGTTTGGAAATACTATGTAAAGAGTATCTGTGCCATTTTCCTCTTAATCTGATGTAATGTCAACGATCACATGCAGCCAGTGTGTGTGATGCAATTCACCTCCGCTTCTCAGAAACTCCTCTGTCATGATGACAAAACAAGTTGAGCGTGTGGTTTTTTTCCCCCTCTCTGTCTCTCTCTCTCTCTCTGACAGGAGAAAAGAGGAGAGAGCGAGAATCTTACATGACACATTAAACTACACGGCCCTCTGCATGAGTCATTTTACACCTTTCACACACTTCCAGCAGGAAAAGTGGGCTCACCTGACACAGCATGTGATTGCTTCATCATCTCAGTGACTCACGGCTCAGAAATTCCCACACTGGGAGAAAAGTTACATCTCTGGCACTTTGTGATGCTCGGACAGTAACTTCTTCATCTTTAAATATCGTCCTGGCTATCAATTTAGGACATTTTAAATGATGTTTTGGCAGATGAACCTTGTTCGCTTGTCACCATTGGTAGTCCAGCAGTGTCTCATTATACATGTGTGTATGAGTTGTGATATGTTTGACCAAAGAGCGATGTTCCTCCTCAGTTTGTTTCATTTTTAAATGTAGTCATCCAGAAGAGGAAGCGCCTTGCAGGGCTCTGAAAAATTAAGAATAGTCAGTAAAAATAAGCAGAAATGTGTTTTTAATTCTTTCCTCTTTTCCTCGTCGTTCTGCTAACCTTGACATTTATCCGGAAACCGCTCCTCCACAGTGTTGAGTTATCACATAAAATGTGACCTGCCATTCAAATTTAATTAGAGTTGCCTTCATTTCATGGTCCTTTGATGCGTAATTTTTTATTGTCTTATGATTTTATGGCATTATAATGTACATATTAGTATTGCATCATTATGAGTCCTCATATGACTCAACACTTTTATTACCTGGTTGCTCGGAGGCTTGCTCCTGTTGTACTTCAAGCTCTTTATTTGGCTTAAAAAAGGCCGTTAACGCACTTTAAAGGACATTTTTCATGAAGGGAACTCTTTATCAGTCAGTAATTGCTTTCGGTCGGGAATGCCCTTGAATGGAAAGAATGAGGTCAATGACACAGACACGTATTAGGGTGGGGGGACTACATGGTAATAGTGCAGGGCATTGACCTACACTTCCTGAGAGAAGTGACGATTTTAACGTAATATCGACTTTACCAATAATGAAAACATCAAAGAGCAGGAATGCAGAGGACAGCACAAATCACATTTTAATCATCATAAAACTTTCACAGAGCGCTCTGTTTCATCTCTGACAGGCTCCTTACATCAGTCGGGTCTAAACTGCAGAGATAGTCTGAGACTCTTTCAACACTCTTTCTTTTTTTTGTTTATCTCGTCCTCTAACCTTGAGACATTTCCTCTTTCGGTTGCTATAAGTACAGGGAGGGGTGAAATACGGATAATTAACTCTCTCTCTAGCCTGTTCTGTCTCTATTTATGGTGCAGTGTGCTTTCACTTAAAGCTGTACAGTCAGTTTTTAGCGCCTTATTCACCGGGGAAGAAGACTGTCGACCAGAAAAGACAGGATCCAGCTTTAAGACATGGCTTTTGAGTGAGCGAGCAGCGAGTTGAAATAAGATAAATTCAGTGTCCTTGAAGTATTGCATGGTGAGTAAGAGCCCAAACCTCCTTCTCTTTCCTTCTATTTAATACTAGCTTAGCCTCTCTTTTGGCTTTGGTCTGTCTTATCCTGACCTCTGAGCACACTTGGCAGAGTTGCAAGGGAGCAGAGAGACACAGCCTTTCATGGATCAATAAACTGTCACTTAATGATCATTAACCCTGGAGGAGATAATGTAATTACCAATAGTCCCCATCCTAACAGCTGGTCACTGTAACCCAAAGTGTCATTTGTTTGATTAAGTGTCACAAAGCTGGAAAACCCAGGTAACGTAGCAAGCTGAGCTGCGCCAAACCAAACCTCACTCAAAAATCCTTCAATTTTCTCCCCCTCCCATCTCTGCTTTCACCTCCTCTTGTGTGCTTGTAAAACTTAAGAAAAAAAAAAGAAAGAAGAAAAAAAGGTTTATAATTTCATAGGTCACATGACATATAACACAATGCTGCAAAATGTTAACTCATAGTGACATATGGCCTCAGCTAAGCCCATCACAGGCTCACCTGACCAACCAGGGGTGTGGCAACTCACTCAGAAGCTCTATAAATAAAAGCATGTGAAGAATTTCATTCATAACATTCAAAGCAGACCTACCTGGCAGCTTCACCATGCTCACATCACACACGCTCCTCAGAGTCAGCTCCTGTACGCTGCTGCTGCTGCTGATCCTCGTCTTCCTCAGCAGCTCAGGGGCGAGCCGGCCTCACACGTCCCACGAAGACGCACCTGAGGTGGGCAGAGCAGACAGCCAGAGAGTCCTGGTCCTGGAGGCGGTGAAGACGGGGATCCTCAGCTCGTTGGGGATGGAGAGGGAGCCCAGGTTGATCCAGAAGGCCTCAGAGGAAGAGCTGAGGAAGATGTATCGGCTCTACAGAGAGACGCTGATAGAGATGAGAGGGAATTCCAGCAACACGATTCAGGAAACCCGGGAATCAAACATGTCTACTGTCCTCTTTCCAGCTACAGGTGAGAGACTTAAGCTGAATTTAGCCTTGTCATACTGAAGTGGCTAGGGTGAAAGTCCAATTTGGAAAGTTTGAGTGGGAGTAGGAAAGAATGCTTCATGACGAGTTCAAAAATCTTGCAGTGTGAGTTTACATGTGCAGCCGAGGACAAAGGCTATTGTGGTCTATAAATAACTTGTGTCTGTTTGAGCTCAAGGTAAAGATCTGTGACTGCCTGGACTTTATCTGTGCAGGGTTTAGATGTATGTAGACTCTGTAGCCATCAAACAGTCCTGTAAACATTCAGTTGTTAGTAATGTACATCCAATGACAAGAGAGCATGTACGTTTAAAATAAAAGTGTCCTTTTGGCCATCAAATCATCACAGGATGTTGCTAACTTTTCTTCTTTTTGTTTCTGTGTTTTTCAGTGGAGCTAATGAAAGTGCACATACGTTCAGGTCGACGCGTGCGCTGGTACAGAGCTGTTTTCCACAAGAACCCCAACATCCAGGCTGAGGTGACACTAGCTTGGGCTGAGCTGAAAATTTCGAGGCAGATTCTAGACAAACCCACATCAGCTCATCCCGAGTCAAACATCAAAGTTAAAGTCAACAGAAGGCGGCTGGTGAACACTCCAAAACACGGCAATGTGTCAAACACTCAAGGTGCGATCCTGGACATCAGCCCAGAGGTGGAGAAGTGGATGAGGCCTGATGGCGGGCAGGCATTGGTAGTGGATGTGGGGATAGTAGTGGGTGGAGATTCTCTGGAGACAAATCCAACCATCACTCTGGAATTAGGCCTCAAACCGGCGCGCAAGACTCGACTACGTCGTTTAAACAAGGAAGACGACTGCGATGAGCGAGGATGGTGCTGCAGGAAGTCCGTCACCGTGTGCTTCAAAGACATCGGCTGGAGCGACTGGGTGGTGGCGCCGGCCGAGTACACCATGCATTTCTGTGACGGCTCCTGCCCACACAACTACAAGCCGGCCAGCATGCACACGCAGGTGAAGGCTCGGCTGCACCACATCACCAAAGGAGGGACGCCTCGGCCCTGCTGCGTGCCGGCCGCCTACGAGCCCCTGGTGCTCATGCACTACGACAGCAGAGGGGGGTTGAAGCTGACGGCCTTTAATGACCTGATTGTCAGTAAATGTCACTGTGCCTGAGGGTAGAATGGAAGTGACCTTTGAACCCTGATCTTTAGGAGAGCTATGCCACTTGAAATATGTTACACGATGAAAGACAGGAAACGCTTTATTTTGTAGGTAAAAACATGTTAAAGCTGCACAGAGCCACTGTTTTGTTGCGTTGTGGTCGAAACAGTCGATTTAGTAGAAACTTATTTATTTCAAGTTTTATTTATGGTTCTAAACGTATTTGTTTTTGATTAATGTTACAGCATTTGTCAATTTTATTACCATTTCTTATTTAAAATACTGTATTTGTTGTCTTATACATTTCAACTATTACGTGAAGACAAAAATAAATGTTCTGATTCATCAACATTAAACTATTGCACTAAATGTATCAAAACTACATGTGTACCTTTCACAATAAAAGAAAAACGTGGGCATGATATTCAGCGTTTATTCAAAGAAACACACTCAGCCGGTGTAAAATTTGAAGGTCAAGGTGTGCCAGAGAAATCACCCATAAAGATACGATAACTTTTATCTCCCATTATTGACCTTGAAGTTCACTGTGGCCTTGAGCAGATTGTTAAAGAACACAAAGAATCATATAGTTTAATTTGACTCATGAAATGGTGATTTACAGGAGAGAAACGGCTCGCTGTGTAAACTCCAGTCTACTCAGAGTGATATCACGATACTGTACATGGATTGTCATTGGAAAATATTAAACCCTGTACTTGTTAAATTAGCTTTTTGTGATGTTGGGATTAGCTTCGGGGAAAAAGGAGGAACAATAATGCGAGCATACGAGAAGTGTGATCACCAATACAAGAATACATAATTAACAGTAGAAAAATTATAAAAAGCACCATAATGAGAGAGTTTTAAAGAGAAATCTGAATGTCTATATTTGAATTGAGCAAAGAAGTGAAACCACCATTAATGAGTACAGCATATGACAGGTCAAAGGTCACTTAAACATGAAATAGGAATAGGAAGTAAATTCAGACCAGTGACCAGCAACCGCTAAGTTTTAATCTTGTGGCTCTTAGTTAGGGACCGAATTTCACCACCACCACCTCGAGTATACCAGTATTCTATTATTACATTAGGGAACGTGTTTATAAAGCTCTGCTGTGTGCGAGCTAAGATGGAAAGCATGAAATCATTAGCCTCTGGTATTCGCCGTTCTCCTGGTTTGAATTCTCATGTAGTCATCCTGGAAAACTATCCTAGGAATACCGGAAAACACAATCAAAATTGAAAGCAACCATTTATCCATCAGGAGGAGCGAAATCACACATTATTCTGTAACGTTTAAACCGAGGTCAGATCTATTAGAGACCTAAGAAGACTGCTTTTAAGATCTGAACTTTTGAGATTTTCACATCCCGTCTGTCTCCTCTCAAAAAGTGTCACTGATCTTTGCTTTTTTTTTTGTCAGTGGGTTTAACCACAAACTGAACAAGCTTGTTTTTCTATCCTCACATTTTTTTTGTAAAATCTTTAATAACACAAACCAAACAGAAATGTTAAAAGACCACAATAATTTAACATTTCTTTTTGGTTAATTGTGGCAAATGATTGAAAAGTACAGAACATTACAGTGAGCAGAGAGCAGAACAAGTTTCACTGTCCAAACAGACTGAATCAAAGAAATCATTGTAAGCCAGTGAAGCAGCTGCTGATCACTATTCAACACGTTTATTAACCACATAAAGAATATCTGTAAGTGATAACTCTACAACATAACAAAACATAATGAATGCTCCATAAACCTGCACATGAGTGCAAACAGACTCCTATCTAAGCAAGCATAGCATATTTAAATATTCACATAGCCCTTCTTGGTTTTTCAGTGTCTTAATAAAGGATTTGTATTTATATATTTAAAATCTGTTAGTTGACATGACGGGGGAAATAACAGTAACAGAGGGCCGCATGCAAACTTCTTGTTACAAGAACCGACAGCAGAATACATGCATGACTTTGTGTGAATAAATCGCTCACTCATTTCCTCTGTGAAATTCTACTTTAAAAGTGATTCATCAGAAATTCCAGACGTTAAGAACTGTGTCAAAAACCCTGACCATTAAAAGGTTTAAAAACAGCAAAACTTAACAGCATATTATTAAAAAAAACGTAGGAATAATAAAACATGTACAACAACTTCTATATGAGTCCAATCCTGACTTTACACAGGATGTACAGTATTAACATAAACTGTATCTATAAAGTGTATTTTTGTTCTGAATATCCACACACGCCACACACTACAGTAGTTTGTGTTCACAGGATAGCAACAGCATAAGGTTGCCCTGTTAAAAAGCACATTCATACCCTGAGCTGTCCAGTTAATGGAGTAAAAGTATGCAGTCATTAATAAAGATGTGTCCTATAAAGCATCTGGCACAATATACACATCTTCTTCCTGGGAGTCCGAGAGCAGGGAGAGGTTACAGGCCGGATCATTGTTGTATATTACATCATCTTCTGCATCACACTGCAGGTACACATCCTCCTCAGGTTCTCTGGATGACCTGCGGGGAAACGAGTGAGGAAGAAGATGTTAGAGGGACACATTGTGACACAGGACAAATGTTGTGTAAACTGTGTGGATTTCTGTTGTTGCTCAGAGGAGAAACTCCAGCGCTGACTCATCAGCCGGCACGTTTCATGAGTAAACCCCAGGGAGCCACCGAAGAGGAGATCTCCTCCAAACTTTGTGGATGTATAATACAGCAGGATTGTGCAAAATGGGGAAATTGACACTGCAGCCACAGTGTTTCTTCATCGGCTTCCGCTCTCATCTCTCTTTTTTGGACGTTGCACTTTCATACACCACATTACAGCTTCTATATTTCCTCTTAGTCTAGAAAGGTGACACTTCCCCTGCCAATAAAGAAAACTTACTCTAAAAGTATTAAAATACTTCAAGTAAAGCGTACCTGCTCGGTTTCGATGGCTTCCTGTTTGCTCGAGTGTTCAGGTTCTCATAAATCGGAGCCTGTACCGTCTGCTCTACTGTCAGTTGTACTGTCGGCTGTTCTTCCCTGGTGGAGTATGGATGTGGATCAGCTTGTGGCGTCGCTCTGTATTCCTCCTTCTTCACGCTTCTTCTGTGTTCAGACCGGAACATTTTCCTGACTGTGCCGTGGAATTTGTACACGAGGAAACCGGCCACGATCATGAGCAGGAGGAAGAAGATGGTCAGACCTGCGGCCAGACCTGCAGTGTAGCTGGGGGTCCCACATGCAACCGTCTCATTTCCATTTCCATTTCTCATTCCACAAGTGCCGTTGACAGTCATGATCTGCAAAGAATGTACAGAATGAAATCATTTTCTGCATGGTTTTGATACAAAATCTATGCAGCTTTTTATTCCAAAAGTCACTAATCATTGCTGATTCTTAATCAAAAGGACCCAAAATACATAAAATGTTCTGTTTATTTCATAATAACAGTTTTAGATCTATAAAAATATGTTTAAAAAATCTTATTACATAAAAATGTAAATAAAAAGTCAATTAAAAGTTATAAAAATTCACACTACATTCAAGGTAAAGCTGTAAAATAACATATCAGCCTGCGAAGGTCAGTGGGAACACTTCTCTTACCAAACAGAGCTCCTGCGTTGTGGGTCAAGGTCTGCGTGTGAGTGAAGTCATGCAGTTTGTCTTGAACGTTTCACACTCGCAACTGTGAAGTTCCCTTTTTGTTGAAATCATGGAACTGGGCAACGAAAGTACTGAAAGCAGGTTTCCTGTAAAAGTGCTTTCTGGAAATAGAGCGCTGCTGACAGGAGCTGTTATATTAAACTCTGTGACGGGGGAATATTCAGATTAGTCACTTATATTCTGAAGTGAAAATAGCATCAGTCCTGCATTATTTAAATACACATTATGTGCAAAATGTACATAAAAGTATTCTTCCTCCATAAAAAAGTCCCTGTCAGTGTTTTCTATTATATATGATGTGTGTAGACTCATATTACTGCTGCATTAATGTGTATTTTACTGCTTATGTGCTAATAATACATTACTGTCCTGTGAGTCATGAGTCACTTTTCTAATCTGAGCCTGAAATAGTTAGGATAGCTTGATTGGACAAAGTTTGAACTAAAAATAATTGACTGTAAAGAGAAGAACATGTGGGTTTAATCTGTACTGTTCACCGTCTCTGGTTGAACAGTTTAAATTATATCCAATAGAGAATCACTAGTTTTAGGGCTGAGTATCTATGTACTCACGTGTGTCAAAGTTTCTGCTGAAAGGGTGAAAGTGTGTTGGAGGTTGTTAACGAACACACTCACTCAAACACACACACACACACACACACACACACACACACACACAGATGAAGTTCATCCACAGTTAGAGTCATGTCATCTGTCATCTGCGTGTCTATTAATCTAGATAAATACATGATATAAGACACTGCCATGACACCATATTAAAGTGTAAGTCAGCTTCTAACACTCTCTAACTCGGACACACTCTGCAGCAGAACTGGGCCTGCTGGTTGTCTGATTCAACATGAGCTTTACCTCCCCCTGCTGTTACTCTCACTGCACATTCAGAATACACCAAAACATATAATTACATTACCTTTAAAATAGTTAAAAAAAACACCCAGAAGAATTAAGGAGCTTCAATTTAGTCGGTGTATCAGTGAGGAGAATACTGCTGTATCCAGTTTCCCCTAAAATAACTTTTAAAGACATTTTAAGCCACTAAAGCCAGTGGCTAGACTAGATTGTTAATGAACTATAACTGTGCTTGCATTGGTCGAGTCAGCTGGAAAGTAGAGAGAGACATTGTTGTTTATCCTGAGCAGTAGAGCACATACAGCACCAGAAGAGGCAGACACAGCCGCTTCCCGGCCTATGACTTCATGTCATAAACATTTAGGCTGACCCCGGCGAGGAGGCCAAATTCTTCTCCACAAATAAACAGGCAAATGAGCAATATGGACTTTTATGGAAGGCAGGACATTTCCGTTCAAGATCAGCCAAGCTTTTATTTTATTTTTACCATTAATGGCTGATATTTTCTTATGTAACTGTTGCTCGGAGGTATTATTGTCTGTTTCTGTCTCTTTGTTTGCCGTCTGGTTAAAACAATGTACTGCTGTTTGTTCTCAAAACATCATTCAACATACTGTATCTATTTATAAACTTTCCTAACCCGGGGATTGATGTACAGTATACTTACAGGCCTCCTGTGGTGGCCCCCTCTGTCACCCTAACTTGTATATGATCCTTCATAGCATGCTGCACATACAGCACCTCTTCAACAGAAGAGAGACCCTCCATCCACACTAATTTATTATCTTTTTTTAAACAACAGTTTCAACCAAGTAATCTGATTGGACAAGAGGCATTCCATGAGCGCTGACAGAGAGCACAACCTCACTGGGACTTTTCACTGTGTGTATCACTCCGCCTCAGCCAGGTGTTCTGAATACTGTTAACATTACAGAAGGCTGTGTATGTGTACATTGATCAGGCTGGTGCCTCTGAATCACACAGCAGACTCTTATTTCACTGGTTGATGATAAATTAAAACAAACAGATAAATTATTAAAAAAAACAGCTGATCTGTGGTGACACGTAGACTCAGAGTGCAGGAGAATGTTTGGGTTGCTTGGCAACAAAAGTCCAGTTTCAGGTTGGTGGAGCAAAAAAAAATAAAAATCTCTTGTTGATTATTATTGTTTACTACTATTTGCTGCTTGTGTAACTGTTGTTGTTGTATAAAAGTAATCACTGTGAGTCTGCCTGTGGCCCCGTGCCTACAACCGAATCACAGCTGTGATGATATTCAGTACACCATCACTCCCTCTCATGTGATATAAATGCAAACCCATGTATTACGTTTTTTTTCTTCTCGTAAAGCCCTGCGTGACAAACTTGTGTCTTTTGAATGTATACCTCACTTGCCTGACTGCATCATTGGGAGTTTAAATGCAAGCTTTTGTGGGTTTGTGCTCTTGTTTTACTTAATATGAAAGTCATTGATATTTAACTCCTGCAAGTGTTTTTGGGTAAGAAACCGAGAACAAGGTGAGCTCTTGTTTGGTGGAACACAAATGTTGCCATGTTCAGGAGGAAAGAATGAATCTGGGTTTTCCAATCAAAGAAAACGTGTCATAAAAAGCTATTTCCTACAAAATGATAATGGTAAAATTATGGGCATTTTACACAGTATTCAATTATTATTCAGATAACCTTCTGTACATCATTCATAATGTCTTTGAAAGGAAAAGTGGCTGAAAATTGTGGTCTCCTGGTTCAAAACGAAACTAAATGTGGCCTTCCAGACTCTCAAGTGGAATCGATAAAACGAAGCGAAACTTTCAGATATTTCTGTTTGCGGTGCTGGTAACGTTGGCGCCGTGTTTGCGTGTGAGATAAACATTATAAATATGAGACGAAGAACAGCTGCATGAAGGAATCCTGCACCACAGATGGGTTTCCTCATTTAGACAGGCCGTTACAAACAGGCTCACCTTCAAGGTTTCCCTCCCTGGAGGCTTATTCAGCAGTAATCCTGTACTCACACTTCCTCCCTCCACCTGCCCTGGAGTCTTTTTCTAGGTTACCATGGTTACTTTACAACCAAATTACACTCTGCTTAATGGCAGGTGAAACAGCTCTTCTGCGCCTTCAGTGCCTGTAGAAACAAAAAAAGGAGCAGTAATTGTGGGCTATTTAGGCTCTCAGCAAAACAAACACTTGAGTTGTTTTTATGTTTCTTATGAATATGAAACCGGGCAGGATATACATCATCATAAATACAGATCACAGGCCTGTTAGTGTTTCTGCAGCTGTTTTTTTGGCTACAGGAATTGTGAGAGTGAAACTCCCACTGCAGACAAGAAACATGAACAGACACACACTATAGGTCCTTTTCTCCACATTGATGCATAATGTACAGGGGTAAAGGCTGAACATGTGATAGAAATACCACCTCTGCCTCTCTAACGGAAGGGCTAATTTGTCTCCACAGGAGTCTCTAACTGGAGTGTGCAGTCCATTCACATTTTGATTCCACTCAGCTGGAAAGCAGAGGGAGACACTGTTGTGACAGTATTTATCCTCAGTCAGCAGGAGAGCACATACAGCTCCACAGGGGGAAGGCAGGACCACTTCCAGGGCTATGTTTTCATGTCATAAACATTCAGGCCAACCCAGGCAAGGAAGGCAAGGAAGTCAAGTAAGCTTCTTTAGATTATTCACGCACAGATCTGTAAAAATTATTAATAAATAAACAAATAAATATCATAGCAACAAATGGTTATATTCTGCCATTTGTTCAATAAACGTAAAATGCGCACACAGGTGTTTTATTAGAAAAGTGAAATTGACGCTTGTTCCGCAGTCCAGATGTGCGCTGCGCCTCCACAACACCCCCGCGCAGCGACGTGAGCACGCAATGGCTCACCGAGGCTGCGTCAAGTCATCCAAAGACAACCCAGCACATACCGGAAACTAACCAATTTTCGCTACACAATAAAAGCATGCCTTCTTGCGACAAAAGCTAACAGTTCAGGTTAAGTAGAAAATAAGCAATTTACTATTAGCTGACGTAATTGTTACATTAGTGATTAACGACGGATCAGTTGCAGTGATGACTCATGTCTCAATCTTTCATCAAAACTCTATGCTCGGTAAAGCTTCACAAATGCAAAGAGTTGCTTTTAGCCATTTTCAATAGGCCTACATAGATAACTTTTTAATGTTTAATAAGGCAGTTCTAAATCTTCAATTTGGCCTTTAATTAACATATTATAGATAATCATTATTATCGGAAAGGCTTTAAAGGGGCATAAATGTGATCGAGCCAATGGTATTCTTTTTCTTGTTTCGTCAGGTCGGTTAAAATGGTTTAATGATTTGGTTTTCCAAACAGAGAACAGTAACCACGCACACAACTCTTACAAATCTAACATTTTAGACTATATTCAGTCGTTTCTATCAAACAGGTTCACTCAGGATACCTCCCCCGAAAGAATGGTAACTAGCTAAAGGTAATGAACGGTTGCTAAATAAAACTACACTATAAACAAACTAGAAACATATTAATATATTTTTCAGGAGTGGAGCCCAAAACAGAGCTGATAGGTTAGCAAATAAACACACCTTAAAAATGCGCTGAATATATAGTTGGGTAAATGTTTGCTAACAGCATGATTACCTGCTGGCCCTCTGTGTTCCCTGGAAGCAAAATTGACTTACTTTACGTTCTTTAAACTTAACTTATTCTGTTGTTTTATTTTCTTCGTCTCTAACCGGAAGTCAAGTGTCCTGTTTCCGGGTCGCTTGACGCTGGCCGTTGAGGGAAAACGGAGCAGAAGAGCGAAACATGGCGACTTCGAACAATCCGCGGAAATTCAGCGAGAAAATCGCTTTACATAACCAGAAGCAGGCAGAGGAGACAGCGGCGTTTGAAGAAGTGATGAAAGACCTCAGCATTACCCGGGCAGCGAGGGTAACGAACCCGTTTTTCTCCTTCATACCCGCCATCTCTTCTTCGTTTGTTTTCAGCGAGCTGTCAAATATGCATTTGTAGCGCGCGGCAGCTGCACGCAGCCAGGGCAGAGGAGGTAAACAATAACAAACGACGCTTCTTGCCAGCTGGAGCCTTTTTCTCCCACGACTGTCACCGAGCAGAGCTGGCAGGAGGTAACAGTCCTGTGGTGTAGATAAAAACGACGGGGACCCCCGTCCGAAAAAAGTTATTACAATTTTTGTCCCACGCAAGTGAAAAGCAAAGGGGCGTGCGTGTTTGACAGCGCGCGTCCAACTGCAGCGATGATTGTATCCTCGTCTTGTGCACTCAGAGAGGAGGCGATTAGACAAAACGATGTTGAATACCGCAGTAGATATTATACATATATTCATACTGAATACTGATTCGTATTGTATGTGCCGTGTAGGGTTGTAATATACGGTGAGGCGTGTTTGCACCGTGGCTCTGTAAACTTGTCTGACAGGTCTTCAGGCCTGTGTGTGCTCCGCTGCATAAATGACATTTACACCAAAGATGAACGGAAGCAGATTATGTGGAATTTAAGCCACATACAACACAGGCCTCCAAAATAAATCCTATGGAGGCAGGGCTTCTGTAGTGACTGCTGCTGCGAATAGCATGATGGGTAGACAGGCTATTACAGAATATATGCAATTCTGTCAAATTGAGTTGCTTCAGGATTATTATCATGTTAGCTGTCCAAATATTTTTTTTAAATGTGTGATCAACTGGCGAAAAAAGAAAAGAAAACAGCTCTTCATATTGGTCTTAACCAATGACTGTATATATAGATGGTCTTAACACAGAGGACGTGTTAGCTTGTGATAACAGGAAAATCACAGGTGTAAATAATGGCATTAATGATGGCTCAGTTCCATTTAGCTGCTTCAGTTTCAGTGTCCTGATATTGTGCATACAGTTGAATACAACTGATACGTCTTTTGTGTTATTAACACCTGCGCTTTTCCTTATATGACAAATCCTAATGTCTGATGTGAAAACAGCCTGTTTATAAAGCTTAAGCAGAGGTGAGGATTTCCCTGATAAACAATTACAATGTCAAGTAAAACATATTTTTTGTTTTGTTTGATTTTCAAGGTCTTAATAGATGCCTCATGATCAAATATATCCATGTTAATATTATAAATGATTATTTTTTGTTTATCTGCAGATCAGTGGGAGGAGGCTTGTGTCTGATCCAAAGTTAGACTAAAGGGAAGTGGGCCCCAGGTTTAGAGTTTCATCCTTTTTACCCCTGTCCCCTCCCTCTACCCTTCAGCCCCTCTCTGTTTTCTCTCCTCTCTTTACGCTGTCTTACTTTGTCGTCAAAACAGAACAAACATTTGTTTTGGCCTGCTACTGGTCTGGAGATTTTATAATATGTTATGTAGATAAATATATAAACTCTTTGGTCAGAGGCTTATCAGAATACACCAGTGACACAGGCGTAGTAATTGTTATTATTAGATTTTCTGCTCCGCCAACGTTGCGCAGTGGGCTTGGACGAGAAAATTTAATTGACCGGTTATGGGCTGTCTAATGGGAAATGGAACTGGAAAGTCGTTCTGAAATAAACACTGAGGGGAGGCTTCAGGGAGTTTGCTGTTTCTGAAATCTGGCCTGTCAGATCAGTCGTCATTGTTTCTACCTAAAGTTTCCAACCACCTCGTAACATGTTAAAGTTAATACACGTCAAATACAGAAGCCTGGGTTTAACCTTGTGAGAAGACACCATGGTTTATCTCAGTTTAATAAATTGTAATGTCCTTCACTTTTAGTGTTGAAATCAGCAAATGTCAGTGCTTATGGCACTTAAACAGGAGGCTAAAAAAGAAAACTTGTGGTGGTGAAATTGTAGCATTATTGGATTAAACACTAACATGAGCTTAAGATTGAATAACTACAAAGGTGTTTAAATGTCCCCTTTGCAGTATGCTGCTTAAACGGCCTGCAAAAGATGACAAGAGCTGTCAGTATTTATAACATGATGCTTGTTTATTGCCATTGTGGTGGTTTGCCATCCATGTTTTTGATCATGAACTTACTATTATTAAGAAACATCCATACAAACAGCCTGTTGTCTGACTAGTTCTTGTCTTACTACCAGTTACAGTTGCAGAAGACGCAGTATCTGCAGCTGGGACAGAACCGCGGGCAGTACTATGGAGGGTCTTTGCCGAACGTCAATCAGATCGGAAACAGCAGTATGGATATGTCTTTTCAGGTAAGAGACGTCTGCATTATTTTACCGAAGAATAAATGATTTGCATTTAATGTTGGTAAATTAACTTCCAATATATACCAGGATTTGTTTAACAGCTGGTTCATATGAATGAAAATCCTTTGTGGGGCGCTGGTTTAGAAAGGGCGCTGGTTTAATAGAGCAGGCGCCCCATATACAGAGGCTACAGTCCTCGTCGCACTGATTGCAGGTCCGACTCCTGGTCTGCTGATCATTTGGTGGTTTCATATCTATCTTCAGCTGTCCTATCAATTAAAGGCAAAAAGCCCCAAAAATAATCTTTAAAGAAAATCCTTTGTGCCTGTCTCTGTGGCCAAGTAATATCCTGCAGTATTGCTTCAGTCTGTGGCAGCTCTATAAAAACACACCATGAAATCCTTGTTTCCTGGGATTAATACTCTGCTACACAGGAAGTGACATGTTTACTGTTTATATAAGCAGTGAGAGCACTTTGTTTACAATAAATAGAATGAGTAAATATACCATCCCACAGGCTGCAGTACGTGTGTGTTTTGCAAGAGGGGGAACACGCTTCCCCATATAGAGCTGTAAACAAGTATCAAAGCTCTCCTTCAAAATAAAAGGTTAATAAAACTCTGTCGAGTCTTGAGGAAGAGAATTCGGCTTTAACGGTAAACTTTATTTAACATATATGATGCATGTAGGAATATTTACTTTTAGTTTTGGCTTAAAGTTATGTTCAGTTTCAAAGACGGAAGGAACTGTGAGGAAAAATCTTTCTTAATCAAATATCCTTATAACAGTGTTTCTTTATAAATCACCAAGTTCTTAAATTTTAGGTCCAAGCCACCCACAAAAAATGTGGTGCAAAAGAAAGAGACGTTTGCACACATTTGGATGGTTTTATTGTTAGCATTTAATTATTTCTTAATAACTTTATATTTTCATATTTTAATTGATGTGTTATTGCTTATATTTCTGTTTGTGTACAATCTCCAAATATTCGTTCATGATTTACTCTGATGCTTTAGCAAATTGGTCCCTTAAACTTTCACGCCAACAGCGTTTAAATCGAATTCGTATTGCACACGTAATGCTGTAACCCTCACAGTTTGACTTATGTTTAATGTTTCACTGTTTTTATGCTCTGTGTTGCCGACTGTGTGCTGTCATTGCAGTCAGTGTATACATTGAGATAGAAAAGCTGCTTCTTTTCCCCCATAATGCACTGGGAAGGAAATATTATTGCTCTAGGCAACTAAAGGTATTGAAGCTTTACATCAAGATGGGGAATTTATGAAGCTCTGCTCTCAGCTGAAATGATCTGCTCTCACTGCAGAGCACAGTGGAAGAAAACCATTGTCCTTTATACAGCCTCTTCACGTCTCCATTGCGAGTATGAAAAAAGTAAACATTAATTATTGTTAGGAAAAAGACAAACATCTTAACAAGGTTAACATTTTGCAGTGGAACATAACACCTTTCGATTTATCCCTGTAAGAGAAATAAGAATTAGCGGTGACTGAGATGTAAAGTTAAATCAGACTGAGACCCTCCTGTTTACAACCCCACACAAACACAGCAGGGGAAGTACAGCCAGAGGATGACGGGAGAGAGTACGACTATTTCCTCATCAAGTCTCGGTTCCCCGATGAATCAGCTGATGATTAAAGGCCGGAGCCAACATTACTCATGAAAACACATGTACACAGAACAAAACAGATACTTTCGAGATTGTCTTTTTAAATTAAAGTCATTTTGAACTAAGCTCCATAAACTCTCATCCAGACATGCACCACATGTTTTTCTTTGTGTGCCCAGGACAGTGTAACCGGAGCTAGTGCAATGGAAGACTTCAAAGATGAAGAAATTATTAATAACTGTTTCCCTCTAATATTCAATACTGTGCAGAACCACAGATTGTTTACAGAAACCATTGAGTAATTTATGATGTTTTTTCTGTTGATTTTTCAGACTTCAGGGTTGGACACGAACAGGTCGACACGACACCACGGCTTAGTGGACAGAGTCTACAGAGACAGAAACCGGATCACATCCCCACACAGAAAGCCCCTCTCATTTGACAAACATGGACGCCAGATATCCTTTAACACCGTCTGTTATTATGCTGCTTCTGTAGAAACGGAGAGACCGTTTATCTCTTTGTTGCTATTTTTTATCGGAGGTCATAAAAATAAAAAAACATTATTGTGTCATAAAAAAATATGACACAGCTTTGTTAAAGGCCTTTAAGCTGAAAGCTGTCTGATTAATACTTACACTGATGTGTTTTCCGTTTACATTAAGAGACTTACCTCACTATTGATTTCTGCCTCAAAACATTCCATATTTTCTGAAAGCACTGCTGCAGTTTGTGGTGCAATTTAATTGTTTCTTGTCATATTGAAATATTTAGATGTTTTTTTTCACCTTTGTAATCACCTTTCAATTTAATTTATTGCAGTTAAACAGAATCACAAGTGAGGCTGAGAGTCTTATTTTAAGTCTTCAAAAAGTTACATTTATCCTGGAGTTTTATTAAGCTCTACCTTATATTATGTGAGCGTTATATATATATATAAGTAATGTCCTAGCCTTGATTAAAGTCTGTTGATTGATTGTGCAACATTAAATGAAGCTAACCAGCAGGATTTTGTGCCATCACATGTTCTTGTTCCTCATAGGACCGTTAGGCCAACAGAAACTTTTCATGACTTATTTTAAAAATAAAACTTACAGATCACAGAACTACAGAGAGCGTAGATGGATTTCTTTACCCTGTTTACACTTGCAGCTAAATGTAGCTCCCAGATGTTACAGATGTGTCTGTAGCTGCAGAATCACTTGTTTGTGACTGCTTGTAAACTCAGCATGTAATTAATTCCAGTCAGATTCAGATTGTGTTTGGTAGGAATGTCTGCACAGTGAGGCAGCGGATTAAACTCTGACAGTAATGTGAAGCTCCCTCTTCATTACTCCTCACTTTTATCACATGCTGATTTATTTGAGAAGCCACCAGCGCTCTGTTTTTATCAAACCTGCTTGTTTTTGAGGGATTCACAGCAATGAATGCATCATATCTGCCAAGCCTTTCTCTCTCCAGCTGTATTTTCTTAACCTGCATTCTCACATTGACAGCTGTCCATATGGCGCAGTATATCTGTCACCACCACCTGATACCAGCTGGAGGAGGTAAGACAGCCTCTGAGGAGGAAACACCACCCCTGCATGACTGTATGTCTTAGTGTTTAGAATGATAAAGTCACACAGCTCTCTGTTATTATTCTGACTTACAACACGCTGCTTTGCACTGCATGCATTGCATTATTTCCTGTTTATGAAGACACAGGATCAGATCATGTCAGGACAAATCTGGAACATGACACAAGACTTTTAAAAGGGATTATGAAAACATATTGCATAAGCACACATTTAGTGACTTAAATCCACAGATTATCATGCAAGTTTAGACTCACATCAGAAGGCATTATAAAATACAGGGTCACAATCAGATCATTCACTATCTCAGAACCCATCGCCTATAGTCTGACAACGATACAGCCTCTGGGGACAATGGTGAACATGTCAGGCGTGTCCGGTTTAGCCAGTGGTTAGTGATAAACGACTTCCAGTCAAGACTTCCTTTTCTGTGCTCTGCATTGTTCACAGTCCAGTTAGCAACTTGAGAAGCGCCTCTGTGTTCAAATCAAAAGGGAAGCGAATTTTGCCCCTCTTGGTTTGTAAGAAAAATAAACGGCATATTTCTTGGTTCATTAAATCCCTCGTGATCTGTTTCTGCTGAGTCCCAGTTCCACTGTAAATAGTCAGTTACACAGAGGCTGCACTATGGCTTACTACTGCGGTATGAGACAGAAAAAGAAACTGTTCTTTAGAGTTACTTCAATTAACAGGTCTGAATCTGACGATTTTGAAGATTTCAATGCCATTTTCTTGGGCGCCCCTTATTCACAACACGTGGTAATTACAGGAGGGCACTTCCAATTTAACCAGATGTCCACGGTTGGCTCCCTTTGTCACGTTTTAACTCTTGATTTTCCACGTTGTTTTCCTTCATCTGAGCGTCGAATTTGTTTCCTTTTCTTTGGATTTTTACTTATTTTTGAAGTTGTATCTGTAGTCATCCATCTTTTCTTTGTTTGGTCAGCCATAGTAGATTACTGTTTACAGAAACCGGAAAAGCAGCCGCTTAGCTCCGCCTACCCTCTCTGGCAGACCAACCACTGCTGGGTGATGGAAATCGCGTCACTAACTGGGCGCCGCTTGTGATTTTTCCTGCGAATGTCGCCACAGACACCCAGTCTGTAATAATACTATATACTGCAAATGCAAAGGCTTTCATCAGTGGGCCATTACCTCAGTCACCATTGTGTGACCTTATTCGGCGACAGACAGTGACATTTATTTACATGAAAATCTTCAAGATTATATCTTTAAGTTTGCCAAAATTTCAACATCATGATAAAGTAAATGAAGCTTTATCAGGTCTGTCCTCAAGAGGAGAAGAACAATTTTAAAATGCTTGTTTGTTGAACGGAGGTCGGATCCATAATTTCTGATGCATTCGAGGAAGTCTGGAAATCTAAATGCTGGCTTTCGCGACACAACGTCAAGGGAATGTGTCTCAAGTGGAATTTTTAATCTAGAATGTTTTTTTAGCTGAACATGCAGATGTCTGTTTATAGAGATTAATAAGAAGCTAAATCGTCAGATAGCCGCTGATGGGAGCCTTGATGTCATTACGGCAGATTATGTTCCGCCTGCTTTTGCTCTCCACACGGACTCCTGCATATGCTGCAGCCTGCTGATACGTGATTGGTCAATATTACTCGGACCACAAGCGTACTACAAACTGAAACCAGAACACTTTGCGTACCAAAAATCCACACCCCTTCAAATAGAGATTAGACTCTGAAATAGTTGTGACTGCTGAAAATGACGCGCTACTTATGTCAAACATGTGAATGAGATTCCCTTTGTTTGTCTTTTACACTTTTCTATACATTGCACTGTGTGCTTCTTTAATAATTCTTCTGTTGCAGGACAAACTCTGACTCGGCGCTGCACCAGAGCACATTAATCCCCGTCCAGCAGGCCTCTTTCATCGGAGGGTCACAGGAGCTCCAGCCAAAACGAGGTACACTTTGTCTCAAGGTGTTTTGATTTGAAACTCGCTCATTAGGGGTTTGATGAAGTCTGGTTACGTAATAAAACGCTCGGTTACGTGATATTTATTAAATGTTAAGAGCAGAGGTTGAGATGAATGTAAAACTGTGCAACAAGAAGCTCCTATAGTGTCCAGTCAAAACGTATTGTGTAACCTGAGCTGTTCATCAGGTCTGCTTCTAATGAGTCATTCTGTTCAGGTGTTTTTCTTCGTATTTTCTGCAGAAGATGGTCGTGTGTGCGTGTGGTGGTGGTTGGGGCTGTTTTGTCGTGAGCCTTTTTTTTGTGTTATTTTGCTGCTTTCTCTCGGCGGCTCAGTCGAGTGCCCTCCAGTGTGTGATGAAAGAGTTTGAATGTGGCTTTGAAGGCAGAGGAGGAAAATGACTGCCGGGAAGAAAGGGGAGCATCTGAGTGTCTGACTGCTGATGTGACTGCTAACGGCCGTGTGCGGCGGATTATTTAAATTTCAGAGGTGCTTAGGTTGACGTTGGAGATATTTTGGGGGGTTTTGCACATTTCTGTCACTCAGTGTTTAAACGTTCCACTTTTTACTTCCTTAATTCTGTGGTCTTTCTGTTTCTCTAGCATCTCCTCTCCTTTCTTTTGTCTTTGTGCTTTTGAAATATCAGTTGATCATTTGAAACAAGGGCATGTGGGCTGTGATTATTATAAGCTCAAACAGGCTGGACATCTGCAAACCAAAAGAGGCTCATGAGATTTTTCTTTTTCACTGTTTCTCCGCAGTTCTTCTTCTAACTGTTCCAGGGGCTGAAGCGCTGAAACAAGACATTGATGAGGACGGACAGGAACAGAGCTGGGAGTGCAAAAAGGTGGAACGTCTACATTAGTGTTCATTTCTATCAGCTTTCTCTGTGTTCTTCATAAAACTAAAGCTGTAAATATTTCCCTCCCTTCCAGAACATTTTAAGGTCCAAACCCTGCAAAGTTCCCGGGATAAAGTGAGTTTATCTTACCTGTAGTTTTCTGTGTAGAACTTGTCAGAGGTAATGTTTTTGATGGACATGTTTCACTCATGGCTGCACTTTTGAAGGGAAATAGGTATTTCACTACGCACACACACTGCTTCCAAATAAGTGCACATTTACACACAAGTAATAAAAAAACACAGCTTTAAATTGAAGCCATCTGATTGTAATTTAACATTTTCATTCACTCCATCCACAGCCAAAGCATCAACAGTGTGAGGCAAAAAATATGCTTGTTAGTTATTTGTATTGAGAAACATTTTTGTGTGTTTCTCAGTAATGCACATAAATATCTTTTTTTGTTGTTGACGTCAGCCCGCTGATGAGTTAAGCTCGTCTGCGTGTCTTAAGCCTGTCGTCGCCTCTGAGCTCACCGCATCTGTCTCCCTTCTGCAGCATATTCCCGTCTCCGGACCAGCAGCTGACCGCTTCACTAAAACCAGCAGTCCACAACACCGGCGGTTCTCTTCCTGACCTGACCAACATCCAGTTTCCTCCTCCGCTGCCCACTCCGCTCGACTCAGATGATGCAGCAGCCGCCTCGTTCAGCCTCTCCAACAGCACACAGAGCCTGGCGAACACCCAAGGTAACACTGACGACAGTGGTTTGCTCACGTTTAACTTAGAAATAATAACTTTATGATTTAGTTATGTGCAGGATTCTAATGAGTTTCATTTTAACATGTAGCTCCCTCTGGTTCCAATTTCTCTCTGACTCTGTGTGTGCTTTTAAAAAACTGTTTCCTTATGCTGTTTTGTGTCTGTGTGTGTGTGTGTGCTGGGTAGGAGTGAACACGTCTCAGCCCACAGTAACCATGGAAATGCAGCCTGGGCAGGACAACATGGTCCCTCTCATCCTGAATGCAGGAGACTCCCACCAGCCTCAGAGCCTGCAGCTCTCCCCGACGTCTCCCCCTCTCTCCCTCTCTCAGGTACAGCGCTGCCCTCCGCCCTGACCCCTGCTGCCCCGAGGAAATCAGACATGCAGCTTGATTCATTATTAATAGTTTGCTTTTATTTATTTAAGAGAATCCCCGGTGGTTCAGATATCAGTGTGTTAGGGTTATAGGGTTATGTTTGTGGTGTAGAGAATACCAACACCTTTTTATTGGGTGGGCATGAAAAAAACGATTAAATGACCATGTTATAAAGGGATATCAGTTAACTTAGCAACCAGTAAATATAAAAACAAATACATTTCCCCTTAAACATTGAAGATTTGTTACTTATCTATGTCTGTGCTCCTCCTAGGCGGCCATCAATGCCATGAACCTTGAGCAGCAGCTGTCCCAGTACGCCTTCTTCAACCAGCAGCCGTCGTCCCAAACCCACCACAACCAGCAAGTGAGTTGTGTTCTCCAATTGCTTTTCAATATACGAGTCCTTGTTGAGTTCCTTATGAATATATGTTCAACTAATCTGTGACTTACATGCAGTAGTTTTGGTTCTTCCAAATGATTGCACATTATAATACATAAGAATATTGCTTGGTTTTATTGGCCACTGTTAAATATTGCAAAAAATACTCCATTACAAGACGACAGATTCAAGTCCAAGTCCACAAACTGGAAATACATTAGTGTGTAAGATGTTTTCCTGACCCCAATGTCAAAACAGAGTATTAAAGGGCCAGTTCACTGATTTTCGACCTCAGTCCTATCATGCTATCATGGGGAGCTAATGTCATTATGGTAGGAAAAAAAATGCAGTTTCGCTCTGTGCTTTTGGAGGATGCTATCCGCTTCTCCAACGGGCCCTGGAAAACCTCCGCCAGAGTACGTAAAACGAAACATCTGGTGGAGGACAGGGAGCTCGCTAAACTACACTCCCTCAATCTAGGACGCCCGCCTCCGATGTCATGTCTCGTTCAAAATCGTCAGGTTTGAAATGTAGACTGCAAAGCTCAAGATTTTTTAGACAATCCACCGGTATATTCTCGTCATATTTCAGATTCTGTACCGTACTGAGCCATTGCCGGCAGCGATCAATGTCCTTGACTGGAAAACGGTAGTATTTCACTCCAGCGTCTCTCGCTGAGCCGTTCCTTTCAGAGGGAGGGGCACAATGCCCACTGGGTATTATAGGAATATAGACTGGCCGAAACCACGAGCTGTTTGTACAACTTTCTCCACGGCTATGGCGCCACATTCAGATATTATTGCTTCTATCGATTACAGAGAACACCAGCTTTGACTGACAGTGGCTTCTTCCAAGGGTGAACTGCTCCTTTAACTCGAGTCAAATGTAATTTTTGTCATTAGTTTTAAGATCACAGCCAAGTTAGTTATTTTTAATAGTGAAAGCAACAGTATCCAAATGCGGGCAGATCAACATGTGACAGAAACAAGACCACCTTCTGTTAGTGAAGATGATGTGTCCCAAAGTTAGAGTACTTTCTTTTCTCTTATGATGATTTTAATACATGTGATTAAATTGACTGTTTTTTGCAGAAAACGTTGTAACTTACATAAACTGACTAATTTAATCTCACATCACCAGCAGAGCACAGACCTCTGTCATGTGTCTTTTTGAGAGGTATATGATTAGATTGTGGTTGAACCTGAGCAGACACTCTCGGGTTGTAATATGTTGACGGATCCCAACAGAAAATTGAAATCCCTAAAATAGTTTTAATAAAATAAAATATAAAAATAGAGCTACTGATTGAGATGAACTAAAATCCACCAGTATTAAATTCTTCTGTGTTCTTGCATCATCACTTCAGAAAACCCCTTTGATGGAGATCTGTCTGATGTACAGTCAGCAGTTCATGAATAAATGATTCAAACCTAATTTGTTGACACAGAATCAGGCCTCTTTGATGTCTAATTTTAACTTATGTTATCTCATATAACCGTTATTAATATTTGAGGCTAGAAAAATCGAATCATGATATTTAATTTAAAAGAAACGTATAATTTAAACAACATATGTGGACAGGATTCCTCAGACTTTTTTTTGTTGAATAGTGCAACAAACATACAGTGTGTTCAATATATGAGGATAACATTTTGACAGTAACCATAATGATCATCAACAGCAGTAAAAATACAAATATGTCAGTCAAGGTTGAACTTTGAATGAATGGAAAATCAATAAAAAACTTTGATTAAAATGTAAAGTTTTAAGTTTTTTTATCTAAACATACGTCAAAGCACATACTGATGTACTTTATCTGTGATGTCTATGATAAAAGATTAAGTGATACTTAAAGAGCTTATATTTTATAACTGTTAGTGTAGTTTAACTTCTGTTTTAACTGTTTATATTTTATCTTCACTTTTCTTTTTAATGTCTTGTTTTATGTCTTTCTTTGCCCTGTGTCATGATGCTTGCCTGGCCCTGCCTTAAAGACCACATGTACCTGTATTGATTTATGACTCCTCTCTCGATTTTCCAGCAGACAGGTCTGGTCCAGCTGTCGTCCTCGGTGAACTCCTGCTCCACGTCAGACAACCAGACGTCCTCGCAAAACAACATGACCATAGACATGAACACGGTGAGCGGGGACACGTCGGTGCTGTGTTGTGACTGGTTCACATTTCTTTCCTGAAAATAAGATTTCCGATGGCTTCAGTCTCTCACTGCCTTGTCACGGTGGTAACCCGACCGATATTATATAATAGATATGTATCGAGGTTTATGTTTCCCACTTAACGCTCAACATAAAAAGCAGGAAACAATGCTTTCGTTTGATTTAGAAACGTCATCATGTTTTTCCAGCAGTGTAATCACTGACTGTAATGATTGTTTTTAATGTTCTAATGTATTTATTTAAGAATGCAGCCTTCTAAGTTCCTTTGCATGGTCATATCTGTGAAAAATCGAGGCACAATTTATACCGAAAAGGTCTTTTTTTTTATCTAGCTCAAAATTCACTACATCTGCAGCTATAATGGTGAATTTTTCCCCTCTAAAATCAATATTTGGATGCCTCAAAAATCGGTTCTAGTACTGTGAGTAAGGCATGTATGATTCTGCAATCTTAACAGACAAGGTATTTACTGTTTTACTAAACTTTTTTTTACACATAAATAACTTTAAAACAAGCCCAGAATTGATGCCTGAGATGCAGATAAGCGTGCAACACACCAAGGAGTGTAAATGTTTTGCGAGGCTCTGCTGGCCTTCAGATCTTGGCTCTCGCTGCTCTACTTCTGTTGCAGTGGGACTGTGTTTGGATAACTGCACACATGAAGCGGCCTACATTCCCCTGGTCTCAGTTAAAGACTCTGCAGTGTGAGGTCAAGTGAAACACGGGAGAAAACACAGCTCAGACCTCGTGAAACTCAATAATAGTACTCCAGCCTATATTCAGTTTCTTTCAAATGTGATAGTAGATGTTTGCCTCTATTTCTAGAGTGTAGATCTCAGGTCTGAAGCTGCAGTGAGTACGGAAAATAGAGTCTTCTTTCAGTTTCAAACAGGCCTACACATGCTATCTCATGCTACCAGTATTTTGATAGCTTATCTATCAATAGATTATGACTGTGAAGGTTTGAACTTTTGAGTGATAAGAGATAATCCATCTCTTAAATACACCTCTAAATCTACTGATAGTTTATCTGTTATTTACTGTGATAGTAGCTTTAATACTTTCCTCACCACACTTACAGCCCTATGCTGCCTCAAATATTAGTTTTTGTTTTAGACCCTGAAGATCTTCTTCCTTTGATTGTGTTGGCAGAGTGAAATGGAAAGAGCAGATCCAACAGAGCAGAACAAAAGGGAGCAGAGTTGATTCTCTCTGATCCTCCAGTTTTATAGCATTCAGTCGCTTTGCTTGGATTGCTGGCAACATATTTCCTCTCCTAATTAATCCCCTGTTGTTTTCTCTGTTTCTCCCAGATCTTTTTCATCATTATGAATGCACTGATGCAACATGTAGCACATAACGTTCACAGCTTTAATTATTTTAATTATATTTCAGCATTAGAATCAATATTTTAGTGAAGCCTCTGTCGGCCAAGCTTAAGTGGATAATGTAAGACAAGCACCAGGGATGCATGAATCAAAGCTCCCTATCCAGTGTGAGCACCTTGACACGCTCATAAGGAACGTCCTCCAATGTGAATAACTCAAACTCATCCTCTTGTATCAGGCCTCCTCCCTCCAACAGTACCGCAGTAGGGTCGGATCCTCTGCCAATCAGTCTCCAACTTCCCCCGTCTCCAACCAAGGCTTCTCACCTGGAGGCTCGCCTCAAGTAAGGGCGTGTGAACCAGTGAGCTGCTGTTTAGCTCTGTATAAACGTCACCGTCCCCCTGCATCGTAGTCCTGTGGTTATCGTTGCTGAGTCGGACTCTGTGGCTGCACTCCCACGGCTGCTTGTATTGTGTTGACTTTAGCAGATCTGGGCAAAAAAAGTCACTTGAGCAAGACAGACAAAGACAAAGAGGCTGTCTTTCACTTACAGTTAGTTCAATGTAGTTATTTATTTACCTGTTTACATGTTTGTTTTCTGGTCAAAAATCATGGTATTAAGAGGATCTTCTGATATGGAATAAAGTCGTTTTCGCAGCAGACATTTTAACATGTCATAGCTTGAAATCCACTGTGTTTTTGCTAGAGATGTTCCCATACAATGCCAGTAAAGGAAATGCCTTTGATACTGCCTAAAATGATCCATTGAGTATTTAAGGGTATGCCAGTCAATGCACTGATTCGACACTGTAATTTATTAGCTCCCCCAAAAATGAACAATGTACATTACAGCTGCCAGCAGCAACAACTGTTTTAGAGCGGAAAAGAAGAACTGTTTTCAGGTGTTTTATTATCATGTCATGATAGCAAACAACAGTGCGGTGCTAGCAGAGTGTATGGTCAGTCAAACAATCAGTGGTTTACCATCCTACATTTTAAGTCTTAATTTAAGAAAGTAATACATTTAACATAGTTGTAATCTGTAAAAACATAAAATAAAGCTTTTTTTCTGTTAAAAATCAGGGTTATACCGACACTGCCGCTAACGTTAGCCTAGCTTACTTCTAGGCGCTCCACTCCATGTTAGTATACAGTTATTAAAAAATGAACATTATGTGTATATTTTTTTAGTCAGTCAAGCTAGCAAAATGATATGTCATGATAGCAAACAACAGTGCAGTTCTAGCGAAATGTATCGTCAGTCAAGCTCGCAAAATGTTAGCTATCATCGCACATGTTAATGCCTAATTCAAAATAAGAAACTTAAGATAGTTATATGCTGTAAAAACATAAGATAAAGCAGTTTTTTTAAATCTGGGTTTCTCTGATGCAGAAGCTAACGTTAGCCTAGCTTACTTTAAGGTGCTCCACTTATTTTTACATCACGATTACTCAGGCGTAGTAGTAGTATACATTAAACGTCGGAAATGCACTAAGGGTTATTAGTATACAGCTATAAATAAGACAGTTGAGCTAATAAAAAAGCTAGCACATTTCCCTAAAATGTGCTAGCTTTTTACGAAAATAAGAAACTTAAAATAGTTATTATCTGTAAAAACATAAAATAAAGCAGTTTTATGTTACAAATCCGAGTTTCTCCGCCACCGCTGCTAACATTAACCTAGCTAACTTCTAGGTGCTCCACTTCTTTTTAGATTAGGATTCCTCAGGCGTAGCGAGCCAAGCCTTACAAGTACATAGGTATTATAAAAAAATCATAAAAATATAGTGGGTTTTTTTTCCTACCACAAGTATTGGACCGGCACTCGATATCGGCTAACGCTCAAGTCTAGTTATTGGAATTGTATCGGGCAGGGGAAAATGGTCTTGGAACATCTCTAGTTTTAGTTCAGTGGAAGTTTTCCAGCATTGACAACCTAATAATTAAAGTTATTATATAGACCTGTTGTTTTCATTCTATGACATGGTAAAGGAAGTCAAATGAAACACTTTCAAATAGGCTATTTCAGGAATCATTCTGGGAGATACTGAAGTTTCTTATTCTAGCAGTGGTCCCAGTTTTGCCCAGATCTGACCACCAGCCTCTGAACACTCAGTGTGATGTGTTGTTATGTAGCTGTGTCCCTGACCTTCCCTCACTGCTGCTTTTGTGGTACTTGCGTTGCATCTCCACTGTCCCCCCCCAAAGTCTCGCTTTATAACACTCTGTACTGGCGTTTTTTATGTTCATCAGATATTTGTGTTTGTTTTGCACCAGCATGGGGATTGGAGCTACCCCCCAAGAGGCTTTCTTGAATGATTACATTCTCGCTGTTGAATCCAAACAAACTGAACCTTGCTTGCAGGGTGGTGCTTTAAAATAAACTAAACACACCCAAGGTAAACATGGATAAGGGGTGTTAATCTGTGTCACACTCAGTACAACCATTTGAGATTTGAATCCCTGGTATGTAGCTGCACTGTAAAGCGTTTCCTGCTTTAATGCCATAAATAAAACTTCAAATCATGTTTAAATGTAGAATATGCAAAGTATTAGATTTAAGATTTAAGTGTAACGTTGTGTGTTAAAGTCACAGGGAAAAAGAAAGATGGCAGGTGACAGGGATGATACTTGCTGTGTGTGTGCGGTTTCTAAGTATTTGTCCTGCTGTTTGCTCTGTCCTCTCCTGAGCTGAAGCTGGCTCACATTCAGTCCCGAGGTTATCCACGGGCTAAACCACAACTGACAAGCTGTGTGCTCTATTATCCCGCTCTGCCCCGTGGGGACATCTGCAGCACACACAGATAATTTGGTTTTGAACGAGGAGGAGCACGGGCTGAGAATATGATCCAATTACTTATACATTAAGAGGCCACGATGAAATAGGAGAATTTTCTGTTGCTGGTTCAATGAGGACATCGAAATGAGAAACTTGAAGAGAATTAGCTTCACTGGATGAGTCAGTGGAGGAAGAATAAAGTCGCAAAGGGGATTAGATTTTCCACGATTCCCTTTATTTCACGTGAATTTTATCCTATTAGGTTGGTGTTAATTAAAACACACAGAAGGAGGCAGCAGAGGAGGCTCATGTGGACGGAGCGTCCTTTTGAAAATCTTGAATGACCTTTGAGCTGATTTTATGTTATTGTTCTCATTTATTTAATTAATCAGGTGTCTTATTTATTTTTTGTTTGCTTTTTCATTTATTTATTCAGTCATTTATAAAGTAATGTTATTAAGCACACAAAAAGCTGCAGGATTTCTATCATTTCCGTGCAGTTTTGAATGTTTCAGTGACAGGAAAATGCAGCCAACGTGGCTCTTTAGTGTCTTCTAAGTAGCCTCCTATCCTACCCGTATTCCTGCATAAGTTCCTCTGATAGCAGTTGTACAGTATGCCTGCAATGTATTCGCAAACACGATCAATAATGCAGGATTTTACAAATATTGCAGGGTTTGATTTACATAAATGAATGAAAGAAGAGGCTGCACACTCCCCAGTGGACTGTCACATGTTTTGTGTCCTTGTCTTGCTGTAAACAGTTGTTTGAAAATGTTAAAGCCGCTTCTGAATTATGTTTGTATGTTTATGACATGATTGTTTACTGCTTCTTATAATGTCCTTGCACATTTGACCTACGGCGATGTTTGAGTTAGAGAATAATTTATGATTACGATCTTACTCGTCCCTTCATCTACTTAAACGAAACACTGAATGCATTAGTTAAAGTGAATGAATGGATGACTTTATTTATTGTAAGACACAAATAAAAACACACCAACATAAATCAACTCACACATATACAATACATACAGAAGTATATGTAATATAAACATGGGGCTATAAATAGTCAAAACTGAATAGTCGTATTTTGCACTATTCCCATAATCAGAGCAGTAATTCATTATTGTATTGCCAGGATGTTTTTGCATAGAAATACTACCAGAGATTACACAGGATATTACCGCACAGTGTTTTTCAGGTCTTTGATGGCACTTGAGTGAAACCTGTGAATTAGCAGATGTCATTTCCTGACATGTGAGGGGATATTAAGCACGTTGTTTTTCCTGTTTTCTTGTTCTGACTGTGTCCTTCTCATATATTGTATGTTAAATGTAACACCTGAGCTGCCTGGATAAGTAGTATTCATAGCTGATGGTCCACACTACGAGTTTTACCAGAGTCTGAATAACCAGAATTGGCCTGTTTGTTGTTGCAGCATAATTCCATTCTGGGCAGCGTGTTTGCAGACTTCTACGACCAGCAGCTCCCCTCCATTCAGGCCAGTGCGCTCTCACAGCAGGTACCCACTCCGTCACACATGTCCACATTTAGTTCAGCTCTGAAACAGCTCCTCCTTTAGAGCAAATTGTTAGATAGAACAGTTCTTCTCATGTTTATTCCTGTTGTGATTCCAGCTGGAGCAGTTCAACATGATTGAAACCCCCATCAGCTCCGACAGCATGTACAACCAGACCTCCACCCTCAACTACTCCCAGGCGCTCATGATGGGTTTGACTGCCGGCCATTGCAACCTTCAGGACTCGCAGCAGCTGGGCTACAGTAGCCATGGCAACATCCCCAACATCATTCTCACAGGTGCTGCTGAGACGTATCATGAGGCTCGTTTTAAGTCGAACAGCAAGTGGATTTAAGAGAATATTGGCACGCACCGGCTTGTGCTTGTTGATACAGTTTTTCTGACACTGTCTCCACAAAAGCTAAATATTACAAGCATTACAAAAACATGATTTATTGCAGGGCTATTAAAATTCATTAGATGGTTCCCTGTAGCCCATAAACTGGCATTGTTAATCTGCCACTCATGCAATGGGCGAATAACATTTGAAGGCAATCTCTAGATTACTCTGAAGCGCCTTTCCCACTGGTCAAAAAACCCACTAACACCCGGCTTTTTTGCTTAGTGGGAAAGGTTACGATCAGCATTCAGATCCACGTCAGATGACTCTGCAGTACACCCGGGTAATTATCACTTCAGCTCTGATCGGCAATGATGGGAACACAAAACCCATGTCAACACGCTAATCTCCTACCCCTTTCCGGCACGATGCTATGACTATCCCTGTCATCTCAGCTCCAAATTCTGCCTGTCTCTGTCCGAGCAGCGCTTGAACATTGTTCCAAATTTGTCGGTGCCGAGTTTGATAAACAGACTGAGTAATAGATATGATAAAGACCTAACCACTGTCATATCTTCACTGTTTACTAGCCCTGTTTCGGGCGCGTTTGTGACGTCAGACGGTGACGCAGCAGAAAAGAGACCGAAAGGAGTATACTTCACTGGCAACGGGGAAAAAAGAAATCAGCATTTATTAGCAGGTCTTCCCAGGTCCACGTCAACACGCTAATTTTGGTGGGAAAGGGGTATTAGTTACTGGAGAGCGCTGACATATGGCGTGGTGGAAATGTACAGTATACGGGTCGGGTTGGCAGATTTGTTGTGAGTGAAAGCTACAAAAAACGCTGCTCAAATTCGCATCCTAAACCCCTGCATATCAAACAATTATGAATGTGTTTGACATGATGTTTCAGCCCTTCTGTTAGCAGTGTCTGTTGGTAGCTGCCTCTTCTCTGAAATCTGTCATTAAGATGTCAAGATGTCGAGCCTCTTGCAGGAAGTTTTAATCAAATTATAACCCAGACTTGTCATCATTCTGTCTCTTCCTGCTGCCATCGATTGCTAATTTTAACCAGAGAGCTTTTCCTCCCCCCTTAAACCCTCACATAGATACATATCTGTCTATGCTACTCCGTCTTTAAATGTGTTTTCTTTCTTCGTTCAGTGAGTGGAGAGTCTCCCCCGAGCCTGCCCAAGGACCTGACCGGCTCGCTGTCCACTGATGTCAGCTTTGATATCGACTCCCAGTTCCCGCTGGATGATCTGAAAATTGACCCACTGACGCTTGACGGCCTGTCCATGCTCAATGACCCGGACATGGTTCTTGCTGACCCCGCCACAGAGGACGCATTTCGCCTCGACCGGCTCTAACCGACACTCCTCTGCAGGCCAATGCACAGGTGGGTGGAGGGCAGGAAGGGCAGTTGCATTTGAGAGGATGAAACCAAAAGGAGAAGTATTCTGGAGAGTACTGGTCGAGACTTTAGGGCAGAGCAACCAACGCCAACCAACCCAATCAAACCCCTAAATCACTGGAGGAAGATGTATTTAAAGGTTTTGGATGACTTCTGCCAGCCTCCCGTCTCTTCAGAACCAGACATGGTTAACGACTGCTGACATTTAAGTTCTGGTATGAATTCTGGTCAAGTGACACATTTAGTTTTGATTTATTTAAGATGCTGAGTTTTATTTTAAGGGAGCTCGATCATATGTGCAGAAGGAGCTTCAATGTCTGCAGAGCAAACCTTTAACAATCCACAGTATAGCACACACCTGTTAACGTAGTACAGCTGGATGACTCAGAGGAAACACCTGTCAGGTTGCTCTCTGCCAGGCTGGCTGTACATCCAGTCTGGATATTGATTTAGTGCTAATCCCTGTGTGGTTTGTTATAGAAGCCAAATCCAGGCCTGGTTTGATTTCCCACATATTTCCTCTGCAGTCTCGGGCGACTATGAATCATTATTTTGCCGGATAAGATATTTTTAGGAAATGCTGAATATTGATTAAACCATTGGTAAATAGCAGTCATCATTTATGCATGAAATCACAGAACACTGTGCATACTTGTTTTGCCTTAATAGCTAAACATTTTGGTTTTTCATGCAGAGATGACTTTTATGTAAATGAGGAGAAAAATCATTTCAAATGTCATGTTACTGTTTGGCAGTGGTCTGGCCTACATCATTCACAGTTGCATTACTGCCGTCGTATTTTTGAGGTGTGCTGATCTTTATCCATGACGTCAACCATTGTCACTACCGCGCCGTTCGTCGTCTTCATTTATCAGTGAAATCTAAATGGATAAATGAGCTCTTTATAACTGAAATAGATGTTTACAGGCTTGTTTTGTTTTCTATTTCTCATGTACAGAATGTGATTAGATTTTGCGTAATGGTATCTATGCAAAACTACAGCGATTGATTTCAAGTGAAACACAAAATGAACCCTTAAAAAAGGACGCCAACGTGTAAGATTATTATAGCGATGGTGCCATGTTTTGTTTCTTTTGCTACTTTTGAAACGTGTTATCGTTCTGATTAGTGGAGAAAAAAAGGCTCAGTGAGTGCGGCACACAAGTAGAAACTCTCCTGGATTTCTCCCAAAGATGTGACCTCAGTGTAGTTGAAATATATATATTTTTCCAGACAATTAAACTGCCTCTATACTAGAACAGCATTGTTGATGCAATGAGAATGTATTTCGGTCACATCTGTACGGTTGCGTTGTTGCCATCGTGTCATCCTCATTGCCTCTCATGTTAAGCCTTCATGTACTGTAGGACCAAATATCTCTCACCTGTTTTTGTTTCCTTGGCACTACACTGAAAATCTGTGTGTGTTTATCGATTTGTTCCATGTCTTTCCGGCTCTTTGGCTTCATGCATTTTCTCTTAAACACTATACAACATAACTGCGTCTCATATCGCATGTTGCACTTTTCCCATTGATTTAAAACACTGATTTATGAGCGTTTATACATCCACCTGCCCTGTGACTGTTACGTGCACTGGACATGTTTGCCCTGTCTCTGTTTGAAGTTGCCTTCTTGTAAAAAACAAAAAGGAATATGAAAAAAAAGTTTATTAAATTATAGTTATTTTTGAAAAGTCATATATAGATGGCCTATTTAAAAAGAGCTGTTTTTATCAGTGAGTATTTTGTTCGCTGTCTACTGTTACACGGTTTCTCTGAAATTCAGGAACACATTTGTATTTTGGGACGGCGGTGATCAGAGTTGTAACTACGGAAACGTGTAAAAGGAATCACTGAGCAGCAAATGAAAAGTTTCTTATAAAGATAGCTAAAGATACTGTTACAGTTTGGTGTGGTTTCACTTGAAATTTGCAGGGCACATAATCACTAAAGTGTGTTCATCATCGAAGAGAATTTACAGAAAGGTAGTTATTATGAAAATGTAATGGACACTACAAACTCATTTCCCATCAATATTTCCACACGAAGGAAACAGCTGTTTTTTGAGCTGCAACATTGTGTCTGTCGATGTGCGTCCAGGTCCTTTTGTGCCGGTATATTTCACCATTATTACCACAAAAATGTTTGGACAAATGTTATGAAATAAGTTGAATTTAAGTTGTTGAGCTTGAAGTTTTTCCCCCATTATTTTTTGAAACTACTTTAATGTGTTGGATGCATTTTGGTGCATTTTGAATTTACTTTGTCTTTTTGAATTATGTTGTGACTGCATGAATCTCTGGACATGTCCCCCCCCCCCCTTTTACAGCTTGGGTTTTATTTCCTTTAAATGTTGGGGGCAGCTTTTGTTTGTCTAAGTGTTTTATTTTTGGTGATATTTGTCCCCTTGTTTTTGTCTCTTTATTTCAGCGTCATGTGTAGGCTTTGTATCTGCTAAGTGAAGCCTAAAAGCATCAGAAATATGGTAATCAGCCTTTTTATGCACATGTAGAAGCTGTTGTTTGGTACTCTGTTTTACACTGCAATATACAGTATGTGCTTATACTTTCTGTGCAACACCCACAGAGTTTGATTATGTCATGGTAAATCTAGACTAGCTTTGTATATTGCCGTGCAGTAGGAACGATGTTTTTTCGTGCTTTATGTGCTATGATGTCAAAGTGAGAAAATGCACTGAGAAATACTGTGCTGCAATACGTCATTGTGGCTCTGACTCTCTGCTGGACCTCAGACTTTACAGTGAGCCTGACATCTTTGTAGGTCCACTTTCTGTTTCGGTATTTCTTTGAACTTTTGATCTCTTGTGCTCATGTAGATAGCTCTGACTGATGTGTCGCCTGTTACTGTCACCTTTTTATGCATTCAGGTATCCATTGGTGGTACACCGGTGTTTACAGAGACAAGAGTTTACAACAGAGCAATGTTTGTTTTTCAGCTTTGTTAAATACTGTTATAACAGAAAACATATGAACCACTCGCAGTGTCGAATAGCAAAATATTTTTGCTATTTAAGTGTAACAGTGAATCAGTAATGTAATTTGAATTGTAAGACAATTATTTCAATATACAATCATAGTCAGATATTCTATTTAAAGAGGTTTTTAAGTTAAATGAGTTAATTATATCTCCTTTGGAATTCATCCATACGCATTTCCAGACCCTGAAGGCACTTTTTATTTGTTTTGTTCTGCAGAAATCCCCTCCATATGTACTTCCTTTGAGTTGTATAGGTACGATATAGATTTTATTGAATTAGTTATGTAGTAAATCTGTCATCAGCACTGTTTTCTTTCCCTTTAGTGTTAAATCAACAGTTGAACCAAAAAAGCCAAAGTTCAGAACAGCCATAAATGAGAGAATACTTTATCTACCCAACTGTTGAAACACATCCTCTCCTATTGTTTTTAGAATATCTATTGCAGTAAAATAACTTTATAAAGAAACTTTTAACTTATCAGCACATTGTTTACATTGAACATTAGAACTGAAATTCTTGCAGCATATCCAAAAGAGATGTGGCGTTTATATTCGATCCACTACAAGAGGAATCGCTTTTCTTTATGATGCAGAATTCTGAATATCTCGGAAAATATCATGACAGATTATATTTGTTTTAAATTAAGTATTTAGTTTTGTTTTTTAAATCTGCTTTCAAACACTGTTTCGTAGTAGATATTACTTTATAAATCTCGTCTGAGAAGTAACATAGACATACAGTAAGAAATCACATCAGAAATAGCTGATTCAGCTACTGTACAGTCTATATACATAGATATACTGTATGTTGACTTTGTGACGCAACATGTTGAAACACAAACTGAATCAGGAAGATGACACACACTCATGGTCCTGTGAGGTCACTCAGTGGGTTTCCCACATCTCTGAATCCTTTATGTGCATTTTGAGGGCAGCCCACTGCTGGTTCAAGCCTCATACTATGGCAGCTAAATTGTTATATAATGTATTTTGTTTCTGAGTACAGTGATACTATTCCTAAAACATGCATTTTACTGCCGTGAAGGGGGTGCACTATGCTCCTGTCGTATGCTCACAGCAACAGGAAACATTATGCTCATAGAATATGCAAAATCTAGCATTCTGCAGCACAGCTTGGCAAGTTGGTACTTTTTTTGAGCTAACCCTTTAAAAATTACTGGTTCAAACGTTGTTCTTCAAACTGCGTGTTTTCTATTCTGACTGTCAAAACGGACCAAAAGAATCCAAGTTGGCTGTAAATGTGCGCTATTAAAGAAGAAATACGCTTCTGTTTGAACTGTACCTGATGTATTTTTCTTGTGTGAAGGCTTCTGTCTTTGTATCTTTGCATTATTATTTGTAAAAGAAATGAAAATAAATATATCTGAATAAGCAAATATGTGCTCTTACGCTTCTTTTTCCTTCTTCAGTGAACTCCAAAAAGAACAAGAAAACAGAAAACTAACAGAGGAGTTACATGATGATTACAGCCCCCATAACTGGCATAATTTAAGACTCTCTCACCCACTCCGCAGCTTCACGCCCAGCATTCACCCTGCCTCTCCCACTCCGTCCACACAAAGTACTCTAATGAGTTGACACTGGACATTTTGCACGTGGGATGGTCATGACAAAAGGAATGACTGAGAGAGTTGTAAGATTCAGCTTGGATATACTCCCTGCAGTTCGGTGGCTCTGGTTGGATCCCAACAATCTTCTCCAGTGATGCAGCATCCTAATTTTCTCCTTGTTTGAACTCCTCCTTCTCAGCGACAGGCCCTGCTCTGTCAGTCCTGCCCTTTTATAGAAACTGAAGGACTCCATCTGCTGGTGGAACGCTAAAATGTAAAGTCATCAATAATAAGCATTCATGCTAGCTCACAAGTTGTGACAAACACATCCATATATGATACAGTTATTTGAATTTCAGGCTCAAAAGTGACCGCCAATATTGTTCTATTTGTAACAGGAGTGTTGGATTGCAGCGATATATTGTCGGCTGTGTGTGGGAGTGTGTGTGGTCAGATTTGATTTTCTCCTCAAGGAAGAGTTACAGTGAAACCAGTAGTCCCCTTTCTCATTTAGGATGGAAAAAATAAGTCATTTATTAAGCAAAAATGCAAAATATTAGCTGGTTCCAGCTTCTCAAATTATAAGATTTGTTGCTTTTCTCTGCTTTGTGTCATTGTAAATAGAATAACTTTGGGTTTTGGACCCATTATGAGACAAAAATTTTGTTAAAATTACTCCTTTGACTCCAGAAAAATGTGAAGGACCTTTTCTGTCACATTTAATATTTTTAGACAAAATAATTGTAAGTTGCAGCCCATTATTATTCAATAATACAATGTGTTTTCAATTAATTTCAAATGAATTGAATCATGGGAATCCCACCTACTGTTACTTTGTGAAAGGTCAAGGTAAAAGGACAATGAAAAACACAAGTAAATGCATTAATGTTCATTGTTTAAAGTGCTAATTATACATAAATCAATGCCTTTCACAGAGGCATGTCTCCAGTTCTGTTTTAATTTAGGATTCAATGCGTATGCTTCCTAAATTGTGTTACTTACCATTGATTAACTGAATATTATTACAGATGGAGAAGACATCAAAAATAAGCTGTGTTGTACACCTTTAACACATCTCTGGGCAAACCCAGGAGTGTAGGTGGACGCCAGGGATGTTTACTTGGCTACGTGCAGACGTCAAAGCGCATACATCGTATCCCAGCATGCAGCAGGAGGCCGTTGAGAGATCCAGCAGCTGGTAGTGAGTTGCTAGAGTGCCGAGCAGGCAGCAGTCAACGGTCAACACAGCACACACATCTCCCACTCCATGTGAGAAAACCGAGCCGTCTACCCACCAGGCGACAGAAAAATATGCTGTTAGGACGCCTGACGTGTCACCGCGCCGGCTATTGAGTCCTCGTTGTCATCCGGTTTTCATTTTGGAGGATTCCTCCCTCCATCCTCCGGATCCCACCGAACAGGCAATGACAACGGTCTCAGCAACCCCGCAGCAGATGAAGGACCGGCTGCTGCAGGCCATCGACAGTCACAGCAATGTGAGTACTGCTAACAGGCTAGGGGGCTAACGTTAGCTTGTTTACCTGCATTCCGGCAAACTCGACAAGGCAGTTCACTTTAAAACCTGTCAATTATCCGTTTTATTGTTCTTTTATGAAACATGTTTTACTATTTTGGTTGATGCCGACATGTCAAATGACCGCGAAAGATATGGAGACGCTGAGCTCTTCATTTGACAGCTTGTAAGCTAACTTAGCAGAGTTGCTATCTATATGGCGTTAGCTGGCATGCTAGCTGCTAGCCTAGCCGTAACCCCAAAGCGGGTTTAGAGTATTTAACGGCTTAAAGGAATATAATGCTTACAGGTGCCCCGGAGATGCCTACTTTACTGTTAAGTTATTAGTGTGTTCTTCTAATTAACCATGGTTTCTCTGGAAACCATTTAACGCTAACAATCCCTTGTTGCCGAAGTGTGGGAGGTAGCTAGCTAACTCTTAGCATGAATAGCTACGTTTTAGGAAATAGCCAGACCCTTCCTTCTCAAGTTAGTTAGCCAAATTAGCTAACACAGGTAAGTCTGCTGACTCTCAAACGCTGGTTTACTTTCTCGACAGGATTCAAAACAACCTCAAATTCAATTTACTTTTTATAACTTTTGGCCTCTAGGTTTTACTCCAAAACGTTTGCAGTGGTCAAGGTGCTTTGACTTGACACTTTGCCATCTTTACTTTGAACGTCGTTCTGTCGAGATGCAGACAGACAAGCTAATGTTTCCTGAGCTAATTTATAAGCTAACTTGCCCCATACTCACACACGTTGCAAGCACGATTTGATAGCTTCGACTTTTTCCCAAATGCTGGGGTATATGTAGCTTTAACAATAAAGTAGGATACTTGGTTTGCCATGAGAGTGTCATTTGTATGGTCTTATGACATATCTTGACTATGATGGAAACTCACACTGTTAATTCTTCAATTAACTGATTTTAGGCTAAACACAGTATTTACTTTAAAGTTACAAAAAATACAAAATGCTTGTTTTTCCTTCCTGCAGATATGCAATATGGTGGCTGTATTAGAGGTAATCACCTGTCTAGAGAAGTATCCAATCACCAAAGAAGCACTTGAGGTAAGATGGTTGACTATATTTGATTTATTACCTTATGTAGAATTATGTTGATTTATTGGTTTCTAACTCTCATGCTTTTTATTCATGTAGGAAACTCGACTTGGAAAATTGATCAATGATGTGAGAAAAAAGACCAAGGATGAAGACCTTGCAAAGCGTGCTAAGAAACTCTTAAGGAACTGGCAAAAGCTGATTGAACCCGGACCAGCTGTGCCTGCAAGTGCCCCTGGGTCTACCAATGGCAGTTCCCATCCCTGCAGAACTGATGCCTCTCCTTCTGATATTTCTGTGTCTGGGAAAGGCGTCCCTGAAGTCAAAGTCAGAAACGATGTCCACAACACATACTCGCCAAAAGCAGAGAAATCAAGCAGCCGCAAGCGTCGAGCAGAGCACAGAGACAGTGGAGTGCACTTACCAGAAAAAATCTCCAAGCTGTCTACATATGATAACTCTGTTTCTCCACCACCCACCAATGGGATCGCGGGCAGTCCTGATGTCCTGCTCGACCAGCAAGTCATCCCGTCTCCTGACAGATCTCGGATAGAACACCTTGATAATGACAAAATCAACAGAATTCCAGTTAACGCTGTCAAGCCTCGCCCCAGCTCCCCCGGAGTGGCCAAACTACCTAGCACTTCCTCTATGATCAAGACTGCTGTGATGCAGCAACAGGCAAGATTGGATGAAGGTGGAGGAGGAGGAGGGGGGTATTATCAAGCCAAAAGTCCCCGTGGCCTCACCACCAGTCCAAGGAGCATGAAGCAGGACACAGTGACCAAGCGCTCCTCAGCATATGCACCAAAAGGAACACCCATCCCAAGCCCTTCGTCTAGGGACTCTCCTTTGTCTTTGCCCCAGCCTCCTGTCTCCTCCCCTGCCCAAGCCTCTTACGCTGACAAGCTGCCACATTCTTCTCATAGGTCTTCAATGCACTGGGCCAGTTCGTCAGAAGTCCCCTCTCATTGCCCACCACAAGACATATCTGCAACACTGGAATCCCCATCTGTCTCCCCTTCACCTTCCCTCGCCCAACACAATTCAGAACTGCACAGACCAACATCTGAGGGAGCCATGTCTGTGTCTGATGACACAGACGGAGCAACGGTGTCCAACTTGGAGCATAAAAGGAGGAAATACAGATCAAGAGACTACTCTGTTAACATAGACGGCCAGAAAATAGAGGACACGACTAAGCCTGTGCGGTTAAAAGAACGCAGACTAACTTTTGACCCTGTAACAGGTCAGATCAAACCTCTGGTACATAAAGAACCTTCTCAGTCAGAGGAAGCACCAACTCCTGACCCTGCTGAGTCTAGGCAGAGAACTGAAAGCACTGTACAACTGCCCCCAACCCCGGCCCCAGTCCCTGCCCCAACCCTAGCCCCTATCCCTGTCCCTGTCCCTGCCCCTGCCCCAGGTCCAGGTCCTGGTCCTGGTCCCAGCGCTAACCCTTTCCAGCAAACAAACTGGAAGGAGCTGTCCAGAAATGAAATCATCCAGTCCTACTTGAACCTTCAGAGCAATGTGCTCACCTCCTCAGGGGTCCAGGCCCCTAGCGCACACTTTTTCATGTCGGAGTATCTGAAAAGGGAAGAACAGGAGATCAAGGACTCGCGGAAGATTCATGTTCTGCAGACGGACAGCACAGTAGGGGAATTACCGGGCGTGAGCCGGGACGTGACAGACGAGGACCTGGGCAGGATACACACAGAGCACTGGCCTGGGGTAAACGGTTGTTATGACACCAAGGGCACCTGGTTTGATTGGACAGAGTGCATATCATTGGACCCTCATGGGGATGAAAGCAAATTGAACATCCTGCCATATGTTTGCCTAGACTGAGGGGTTTGGGAAGGTTTGCTGTCCTTTTCCACTCCTTTCTTTGTCTCTGCCCGCAGAGACGAGCTTTGTGATTTTGTTTGTCCACTGTGAGTTCGGCAAAAGCCAGGCCTGCTAAACTCCCACCCACTCCCCACCAGCCCCCATGCCTCTCCCTCTTCATGTGATAATCTATTGAGATTTTGGTATAAAAATAGTAAAGATTAAAAGAATAGTTGAGTTTGTAATACCAAGGGCTGTTTCTGTTTTATTTTTCAAAATGAAAGTCACAGGAAAGACGAGGCCCTAGCTGCAGAGTGCTGCTACTAACACTGAAGGCAAAAAGAGAGGACTGAATTATCCCAGGCAACTGGAAAAGGTGTAACAATGTGAATTTTTAATGTTCTGAATTGTACCTTTTGTTTCAGGCTAACTGGGATGATAATCTTTTCTTTTTCTACCTTCTTTCTAATGAGGAACTACAATCTGGGGTTAAATTTGAGGGAAGGCTGGGGTTTAGCTGTCCTGTCCAGTCCGCCATGTTGGTGCCCAGAGAGGTGTTGAGAGAGATCATCTAGCACAGATAGAGCTGAACATGTCCAGCGTATGAAGTACTGGAGCATATTTGGCAGTTACAAGAAGCTTTATGTGAGATATAAAGAGTAAATTATAAAATTCTTATCATGTATACATCTATTTATTTTTGACCAGTTCATGTATGGGACGTCAATTCAAACAGACGTTCAGAAACCTATAGGTGGCTTTCTTTTTTTCCTGTTTGCATCACTATGTTGTCAGCCTACTCTTTGATGTTAAAGGGGCATACAGATACTTTTGTTGCATGGTCCGTCTTTAAGATCGGCCAATGCATTTGGTCTTTTACATTCCATACTCCATCCTCCACCCGCTTTCGCTCTCTCTGTCTCATCACACAGTACCCATAAGTCCATTGCATCTCAAGAAGAAGTGTTTCTGAAAAATCACTTGGTTTCATTGAATTATTGTACCTTAAAGTTTATTCAGTGTAAGTGCAAAACACGCCAATCCCTCTGAAGCCTAGAATATTAAAGAATGTCACATCAGATGGTGCTGTATGATCAAAACTAGCATTTTACAGGCAAAGTCAAGTAAATACACGGATGCTGGGACTCACTTTGTTTCCATTCCTTAGATTGTTTGCCTTCTGGAAAACCTTTCCCGTATTTTGAGTCAAACCGCCTTTGTGAATGTACAGGATTGAGACCTCCTTAAGCACTTGTACATACTTTTACAACCTGTTGGTCATTTCATTACTGACTTAATTCAAGTGTGAATAGCGACTGATTCTCCATCTATTTATGTGCCCATAGTTTATTCAGAGTTTAAGATACATTTACCATTTTTGCGGCTGCTTTCGAGAGCTTAGAAAACATTTAGGTTGCCGGTCGGAGTAGCATTTCTTTTGCTTCCATTTATTTAAATACAGCAAACATAAACGGCAGAGAGAGAAAGCTGTGTGCATCAGATATTCTTGGCATTTTCCATGTGACAACTAATACTTCTGAGTTCCCTTTATACCCATCAGTCACTACCACCTCTTCTCACATGACTTAAATTAAGGTTGGCTTCTGTGCAGCCTCTCTGTCCATGCATTATTTCAGTCATTCATCCCTACCAATGTGCCTTGGTAAACGGTAATTCTGGATTTGCTTCCACATAAAAAACTCTGTGCTGTCCGTGGAGATGGGTTTATGTGCGAGATTTCCAAATCTGGTGATCAATACGACGCTGTTATATGCACCATTTCTGTTACTTTTTGTACACACTGATCTAGCGAGGGTGACGCTGCAGACAATGAGAAACTGCACAACAACAGCACAGCTGGCAATAAAGGAAAAGTGCTACAACTGGTTGATAAGAATCTGTTTTCTGGAGTTTTGACTGGGGCATCTTTATTTGTTCAGTGTTTAACATCTCTCGATTGTTTGAAAAATAAAATGATCTAAATCTTCAGCTCCGTCGACTGGCTTGTGGGTCTTTTACAGCAACATTGTGTTCAATGTCATCGTGAAATGAGCTCTGTACACTTCTGCCTTTTGTTTTAAGCTTCACTGTAGACGTTGCTGTAGTTTGTTGTACTTCCCCAGATCATCCATGGGGGGGTGCACTTTGTCCTTTTGTTTCTTTGTCTTTGTCAGTATGTGATGTAAGGGTGGGATGGTTACGAGGTATTTTATTTGTTGAAATTCATTGACCGGGCTTCCCTTTTTCCAGGCTTACTAAGAACAAGTCGTACTTTATTTTAAGTTAAATAATCCCTCTCCAGATTTAAATCCTCATCAGAGGTAGAATCTTTGAATTGCCAACACCCCCAGTAAGAAATGTCCTTGTGTACTAAAGTGTCGTATTTATTATCACTATTCGTCCCAGTAGAGATTACCTGTCTGTCCCTGAATGCTTAATAGACTCAGGAATATCATATACGTCACTCCCTGCCATGACTCAGTCAGCTGATGACATCACAGATATCAAGACGGGTGAACTGTCTCCTCGGGGTGTATTTAGTCTCAGACTCTTAGTCAGCCCTCTGCACACCTGTGTGATGTCATCATCACCTGCTACACTTACCTTCAATAACAGCTGGTTTTATGACCGAGACACCTATGGCAGAGACACCTGGGCCTGTGTGATTATTGGTCTCAAAGATTTTACACGTCATCTCGTCTTGTTGGGATGTGTTGAGGAGGCAAAGCGAGCATGTATCACGAAGTGTTGGGCTGATATCTGATGATGTTGGTTGACATCAGAGCTTATTTTCATGCTGATCTACTGAGTATTATTTATCAGCGGAGTAATTGTTGTCTATAGAATGTCAGAAAATAGCTCTTTATGGTTTCTTCTTGTAGTTTGTTATCCATAAATCCATTCATAAGCTAATTTAATTTACCAAAACATATATGATCAAGAAAAGCATTGAACTTTCACATTTGATAATAGCTAATGTATTGTATTGTGACACTGGCTTAAAAGATTATCCAAACAATAGATGATTCATTTTCTGTCCATCAACTAATTATTAATTAGGAAAAATGATAAATTCAGATTTAGTGCTATGATACTGCAAACGTGACAGACTTGTTGACAGAGAAATACACAAGGTCGCACATACTTTGGTGTAGTGGAAATTCTGAAAGTGCTTAAGGTTTCTCCTCAGCTACCAGAAAAATATTTTTCTTCACAATGAAACACAACTTAATCCCCAACGCAAGTCGCTTTAATAAAAAATGTCAAATTGTAAGCTAAATCCTAGAGAACAGCTCTAGCTTTACAAATATCCCCATTGTCCATAACTAGATTATAGAAACAACCACATAGTGTCCCAGTGAGAAGGATCCCTGTGGGTGTATCTCACTTTATGTGATATGGCTTCTCAACATTCTCATCATTTAAGGAGGAATAATCAATAATGTTACGTTGTTGTATGCTTCTTATAGCAAAAATAATGGTTACCTCAGGCTGAGGCACAACACTTTAACTCTTTAGTTACTTTTTGCTGTGTTTTTAAGGCTTGTCATAATACAAGAAATGCATTTCAAGTGGTTTTTCATTCGAAAATTATTCCCTTTCCCAGAAATACAGACCCGACTTTCACTTTCTTTGTGGAAGTGACTTGAACAAAAAAAGAAGAGAAACAAAAAGTCACCACTGGTTTCCCTTTGCTCTCGGTTTAAATGGCTTAATGATAAACCGCTATCATTAATATGTAAAGGAAGAAATCCTGCCGGGCACGCCGTAAATCAGACACTACTCTGGAGCAGAGTTACTCATCCCTGCATGTGAAGGGAAGCTGTATCTGTTATCTAAAATCCCATAGCCCCAACATTACGTCACCACAGTAGCTCATTGTGCTTACTTTAGTAACTCAAACTTTTTTTTTGCTCGACAGTGACTCAAAAAAGTGCGACAATTTGTCTGGTCCACTGAAAGTCTGGTATGCAGGGTGGGACGGGAGGATCACTCCCACCATTCAGGAATTTGGGAAGTTTCCTTCCATATAAGGAGTTTTTGAATTCTATCGCGACCTAAAGAAGAGAAGGGGAAAGGTGGAGCCTAGGATCGATTAACGAAGAGGGTAACCAAAGAGTATGCAGGACGGCAAGAGTATTACCAAGTGCGTGCTTCCGTTATTGCTGAAACGCTCATATACAAAAATATTTCATGTTAATTGTAGGCTGATTAAGCTAAATATCGACTATAAATCTATAAGAACACTCATTTGGGCCCTCTGCAATTTTGTTCAAAATGAAATCCTGCAGTTTTGCTGAAAAGGTGCAAATTTATCACACTGTCTGAGGGACAATTCCACTGTGTGCTATGATTATTTATACAGATTTACGCTTATGGCACAACTCACAATAAGCCAATACATTCAATAACATTCTCTATGAATTTTATTTCCCAGTGTAAAGGTCTAGATAAAGTTTGAACGCTTCTTCAACCACCAGATAAAGTTCTTAGGAGAGAAATGTTGAAGGCCCTTTTGTTAATTATTATCATAGTCCAGTTGTGTGACTCCCCCTGGGTGCTAAAACATCCAAATTGACTCAGAACAAACTTGGGAAACATATTTTGTAGGGCTTCAACATTAACATTTGAAAGTGGTTGCCAGGCCGGCAAAGAGAAGCAAAAAGGTAAAGCTAAACGGAACACAAACAATCAGAAATCACAAATTAACTTAACCTGACCAATATCTGTTAGCTTTAGGCTGAACAGGGTGAATAAAAGGTACTTAAGCAAAGTTCACAAAGTTTCATTGTCATATCTTTTAATCTTACAAAGCCATTGATAGACACATTGAATGACAATAATACAAATAATAATAATAATAATAATACAAATAAAAATAGCTATTTATTATTTCCACTGGCCACAAGCTAGCAAGTGTAAGAAATTAGTCTTATAATCTTCGTTTACAGGGGCCTCCAAAATCAACACATAAAAAAGTTACTCAAAGCTGCTTTAGGGAATCAACTATTCTTCATATGCTTGACATATAATTATGAATATTCATCGACACGGGTTTTCTTCAGATCCCCCACACAAGCTTACAAGTTGCATTTCCAACCATTCGCTCTTCTGTATTGCTCCGGTGAGCCATCAGCAGCGACCTCTCTTGGCTTAAAGTCACACTCTTTGGTAGAAACCGTGGGAGCGCTCTAATTGGCGGCCGTAAAAGAGAAAGGAAGTATTTGGTTCACTCCGTTTTCATTGGAAGAGAAAGTCGAAGATATTTTAGCGGAGATTTTATCCTCAAGTCAGTATCTTCTTCTTTTTTACGCGAATAGACACCTCACAACTCTTTGACAATGTTTAACAAAGGTCCTTCATACGGGTTGTCAGCGGAGGTCAAAAACAGGGTATGTATGCATATTTTTATATATCAAAAATAGTTTGTCGTATTAAACTTTTCCTAACATCTTCCACTCATTGTGCTTCACACGGGTCGCAAGTATGGGAGTCACCTGGCCTCCATTTTGATGAGCGTGCCCAGGTTAAAAGGTAGACAGAGGTGGATCTAAAACAGTGCAAGAAGAGATTTTTGGAGTTTTTAGAAGGGTTAACGGCCTTTAATACTTTTTTTTATTCTTATAAAACTTTACTTCACTTTCAGCTCTCTGCAAAGTATAGCTACATTCTTTGACTTTTACATGTTAAAAAGCAAAATAATGTTTTTGTCCATGTCGGAGACAAAGTTAAAAAGACAGTATGGGCGTTGTCCCTCTTGGCGAAGAAGTGTGTCGTTGTGGCAAAATTGTTCTCCCGGTTTCCAGCATTTTCTGTTTAATGTGCTGCAGTTTGTTGTCCGGCATTGTGACCCGCATTAGCAGATAATGTAATTCTCCCATTAGTCCCTGAATTTGATCCCAACCATCTTCATTGTAGCCCTTCTGTATCTTTTTATTGCTTCTTTTAAAACGGCAAGAAGAGTTTATCCGTCTTTCCCCCTCGAGGCAATGTTTCGTGCTTCTTCTTCGTCTTCTTTTGATTAAACTTTTATTCCCTCAAAACCACGTCGAATCAGTACAGAAAAACGTGGGAATTTCTCTGGTTTCCCCCTCTGCAAAACGAGTCCTTGTGTAGACAGAAGTTAAACAAACCAAACAGCCTCCAAAGTGACCCCACTCTTTGGTAATGTGTAACTTTTTGAGTGCGGCCTTGATGAGGAGAGCACCTTGTTTATTTGGGCCTGCCTGCACAGATCTGTGCACACCCGGGTCCACTTAAAATACCAGAGCTGATGCTGCGGAGGATTACTTTCCTTACCACGTTATTATGCATCAATTAGCCCCTTTAAAATGTGACATAATTGTGTTGCTACTGTGCCATACTCTTTGTTCCAGGCTATTTTAGTTCTGTTCACTGCCCCCTTGCCCTTTAAGTGTTTCTTTAACTCACCTTCAGCTTACTTTTTCCATCTACATTCCTTGGCTGTGCCCTTGTACAAGACAGAAAGGGTCATGTCCCCTCCCCAAATCTCTACAGAACAACATGTGCCAGACGTGAAGAAAACATGTAGATTTTCTCTCTCTGTTAGCAACCTTGAGAGGGGGGGTGTAAAGTGATTCTGATTTGAGTGGTATTTCCTGCCATCAGTGACGTAGTGATGACCGTGAAATGTGAGGAATTTAAGGATTTATTCTCCCCATAGCCCACCCCTCTTTTTAACTTTTAAAACTCATCAGAATTTCGCCAGTTTGGACGGTACAAACATCCAGTGTGTTTGTTCATTCATTCATTGAAACAACACACACAAAGCTCTGCAACCTCACCGCTTCATTCAGCTCTTTCATTCAGGCACTGTGGGGTAAATTCCTCTCGTTCAGCTTGTCTCTGTAAATTACATCTGTCTGATTCTTTGTGGGCAATTAAAATAGCCAGTGTTGTTTTTAATACGGGGATAACTTTATGAAGGAAACGTAATTAGAAGACAGACATTCCTCAAGAGTACAACCAGCTGTGAGCCGAGTGCGGCCGGCTTCCATGTATAATAGTAGGTTAAACTCGGCGGTTTGGTTTCTCCGGTTGGCCTCAGGACAGAGGGAGATTGTTAGCTGCTTGTGAGTTTGCACGAAGCTCAGTCAACACCTTATCCTGCAGTGGAGGAGAAGAAATCCATACCTGTTTCTGTTATTGCTGCTTTCCAGCTTCATAACTGTTGTTTACGTGACCGCAGCGCTCTTCCTGAATGGCCTCTTTCTGAGCCAGCGCAGCGTTTCTCACACTCCTGCCGTCAATCAAAAAAGGGCTTTTAAAATTGGAGCAACACCTCTAAAGTAACACCCTCGCTAGAAAGTCAATCTTTGTGCCACGTTAAGCCCTTTAAAGCTCCCCCCCTTCCTCCCACTTTTTCTAACCTTACTGCCTTCCTGTGTTTCAGGAGAATTTAGCAGTTTACCAAACAGGATATCCGTGTGTGTGTGTGTGTTAGGCTGAGTCAGTGTCACCTTTATTTACGGGCGCTAAGAAAGACAAAACCCCCTCTGTAGACATGGCATACAACACTGGGGCATAGTGACATTCAGGGGCGGCCATGACACAAGATAGGATGCAGTCATAATAAACTTTAGAGGATACAAAACATTATTTATACTCCATCTTTATGGCATTTATGCAGTAAGAGAAGCATGTGTGACAAACGTAATGAATGCAACACAAAACACATGTGACCTTTGACCTCTCTCCTGCCCAACCAGATCGCACAGAAGTACGACACCCAGAAAGAAGAGGAGGTGAGGGTCTGGATCGAGGACATCACCGGCGTTACCATCGGCCCGGACTTCCAGAAAGGCCTGAAGAATGGAGTCATTCTGTGCGAGTAAGCAGCAGAGGTCACAGACTCGGCCTCGATCATCTGTTTTTATCATTAAGCACTTTAAATATATTCCTCTTTATTTTCCCCTCTCTCAGCCTCATCAACAAACTCGCCCCAAACTCTGTGAAGAAGGTCAACCAGTCTGCGCTGAACTGGCATCAGGTAAGTTAGTCCATTACATATTTGATATTAACTGAGGGTAGTTCCCTATTCTTTGGTATTGTGCTTTGACATGTCTGCACACTGAATCATGCTGGGTCATGGTTCTATTTACATGTTTGCAGTGTTGCAAGCTTCTCTTGGTTTAGAGCCTCTATGTCTGAAACTGGTTTCTTTGCTGAGGTGTGACCAGTCTCAGTAAACACACTCCCTCCTTTCAGACTGGGCTGAATGTTCTTAAAGCTACAGGGCAGCATCTTCTTTAAAAGGATAAATTAAAGTGGAATGCAAACAGAGAAATAATCAACTCGCTGTCTGTCTTAATCCTGCACACACACATGGTTGTTGATGTTGTTTTAAAATGTCTGCGGTTTCAGCTGGAGAACCTGACAAACTTCATCAAAGCCATCATGGCGTACGGCCTGAAGCCTCACGATATCTTCGAAGCCAACGACCTGTTTGAGAATGGGAACATGACGCAGGTCCAGACGGCGCTGCTCGCACTCGCCAGCATGGTGAGATTATAAAAGCGTCTTTTTTTGTATCCTTTCAAACCTGTCCTTTATGGTGTGTCATTGATTTGATCCACCATCTGCATTGTCTTTTCTCTCAGGCCAAGACCAAGGGCTGCCAGTCACGTGTTGACATCGGGGTGAAGTACGCTGACAAGGCGGAGAGGATGTTCGACGAGGAGAAGATGAAGGCTGGACAGTGCGTCATCGGTCTACAGGTATATCGGTTTTCTTTTAGTCCTGGGTGAGCAGCAGGGTTTGAACTCTCAGAAGAGTCAGCAGCAGTTAATCTCTGTAATCTAACCTGCAAAAAAACTGTACACTCTCGCCTACAATCTCCATAACAGTCACATTCCTTTATTTAAACCTCTCAGATAACTGGAGTTCATGTTGGTGCAGGTCTGAGAGCTCACTTGTGTTTGACTTTACAAATCTAATACCAGCTTTTTAATCTGGTATTTATTAACTGGATCCAACGGAGCTGAGGTGCATCACATGCTCTGAGAGCTGAACTCACTACAGCATGCGGCGAAACTATTGCGAAACCATTCTGTCATGATCTCATGTCAGGCACAGCATGCTTCAGAATAAGAGCGGCTCATTGTTCTCGCTGCCTCTTAAGCTTCTGTGTTTTGTTTTTGTTTCCGTCGCCAAGAGGGAGAGGGCGACATGAGGGCTACCTAAACAGTGAGGGAGGCTTACAATACCACTAGCTGTGAACCACGTCTTTCCTGTGAAGTGTGGTGGTGACTGAAACTTTAAAGCATATGTTCGCGTTTTGTCATCATCACTCACATTCTTGTGACGATATTATGCAACTTTTTACTTCTCTTCATTATTGTGTAAGCTCAACAAGTGGATTTAAAGCTCCTGCTTGACAACTTATTGTGGTGTTTGTGTCTTCAGATGGGGACCAACAAGTGTGCCAGTCAGGCAGGTATGAACGCATACGGCACCAGGAGGCACTTATACGACCCCAAAGTTCAGATCCAGCCCCCCATGGACAACACAACCATCAGCCTGCAGATGGGAACCAACAAGGGGGCGAGCCAGGTACTGCAGCATATTCCCCACTTCTCATAAATCAAATATTATTGGATTCCTGTGGAAACACGCCTCAGGGCATCGCTCATTTCCACTGCTGTAAACCTGTGTCATGTTTGGTCTTGTAGAAGGCTGTAAACTCCTGTTTTTTTTTTCTTCACCAATGAAACACTGATCGGCACTTTATAAAGAACTTTTTAACAGGAAAATAACTGTTGCATAAATGTTATAACCCCAAAAAAGTAAATGTGAGTCTTATTTTCTCTTCCCTCTGTGTGCACTCCAGGCCGGGATGACGGCTCCAGGAACAAGGCGTGCAATCTACAACGAGAAGCTGGGCACAGACAAGTGCGACAACAGCACCATGTCCCTACAGATGGGCTTCAGCCAAGGTGCCAACCAGAGCGGACAGAACTTCGGCCTGGGCCGGCAGATCTATGACGCCAAGTACTGTCCTAAAGCTGGAGAGGTCGAAGAGGAACAAAACGGGGCGGCCGTCGCCCGCGACTACCTCCCAGATTACCAAGACGAGGGTTATCAAGGCTACCAGGAGGAGGAGCAGGTGTACCAGGAGGACGGGACTGATTACTAGACGGAGGGAAGGAGCCGAGGAAGGGAAAGGGAGGTTGTCGACAGGAGGCAAGAAAACCTGACATAATCTGACTGAATGTGTTGGATGTTGCGCCTTTTATTAGGTCATATCCTTTTTAGTATTATATGAAATAGTTTTCTTCCCCTATTTGTGGAAAACCGATCTTACACATATCATGATGATCTGTATCTCTGTGATTCTTTTTTGTATTTAAAGTGACCATTAAAGCCAATCTTTTTTGGCTTACTTAGTTTTATATCGCAGGGATTTCTTAAATGTGCCAAAGCCCCATTATTATTACGTCCAGCTGGTTTCTGCTGAGTCTTAAGTTACATTGTTAAGGGAGATCCTTAGTTTTATTAAAGGGCAACAAGAGACCAAAAGTGAAACTTTAGGGAGTTTTTGAACAGTTTTTAAGACGGTGTGTCTTAGGATCAAAACGCACACGAGTGTGTTTCTCTGTAATAGCTGTCCCATCTGTGTAAACTGTAATTCCTGTGAATGTGTTTTAGTTTGTCTGTTGTCTTCCTCAGTATCTCCTTCATTCCTTCAGTATTGCTCTTTGACATGTACAGTAGTAAACAGTTTTAGTTGTTCAGGCAGATGAGGGAACAAAATGGATATCGTTTTTTCTTCCTTAGAACAAACCACTCTTTTATATTCCGCCTGTTCTCTCATTCGTTTCAGTTATTTCGTTTTTAATAGAGGAAATATTTCCTCTGTTTGTGTAACCAGTCCAACTGGAGTTCAGCTTGTTTTCTTTGGATTTAAGCGGGTGGGGGGAGGATAAAATAATACTCCAGCAAAGTTTTCAACATTCCAAGTAAAAAATACTGGATTCTTTTTTGCAGATGATTTTAAGTGAATCTTTCTTAAATACTGGTTGACATGCAGACCAATCCTACAGTTATATTTGATCACTTTTATTTATGCATATTTGTGATTTGAATGGGGTTTGTTTTGTACCTCGAATCTGAATAACATTCGCTATTGGACTATACTTTTCCTCTGGAATAATCTTTATGCCAGTGGAAAAAGACATGTTTGGATTAAACTATGTTTTTGTGAATACGGTGTAATAAAGATGTGTATTCATATCATGTGTTGATTTTGTTTCTAAAAGAACGATGCAATGTTTAACACAAAGGACGGCCTCAGAGTTACTTAATCTGCAGAAGTGTAGCATTGTTTAGGTCTCCACCATAGATGCTTATGTACAAACATCAGTTATAGTTATATGGAAGTATGTTTATCAGAGACTCAAGTAATGATAACTGATTAGATTAAACCCAGCTGATCAGAACAGGAAGTGTTATGAAACAGTAGCTCTTAAAGCAGTACCCAAGCTGCACTGTGACTATATGGTACTGTAGGTCGACCTTCTGAGACAGGCACATATCACTCAAAAACAAAGCATTTCTCACTAACCTTTTGTGGTACGTAGACTCGTCAGGGTTTGAGATATGTAGTCTGAGATTTCATCCTCCAACTCTAGACAGAGTAGGGGGGTATAGAATTTCATTTGTGCTTCTCTGAACACTGAACATTTACATTTACACAGATTTTAAATGTAACATTTTTTAAACAAGGGTTAATCTTTATTTTCAGCAAAATATCAAAAACGTGTACTTTACCATCCTCCCACTGATGAAATAAAATTACATACTAAGCAGATAGTCCATCTGTAAATAGAACCGATAGAGGAAGTGAGAAAATACTGGAAACTGAAAACATGGAAAATAAGTTAACTTGGTATTTTGATGTACGGAGCTCAAAATGTAAAACTTTACGGGGATCAATCATTTAAAGCACATGCAAAAACCTTTACCTAAGTTATATTAGCATTATTGGAAAAATACTCTGAACATATGACGAGTCCAACGTTCAAATGTTGACCATGTGTCCTGAAATGTTTTTTAAATTAAATGAGAATAAGGATGTGTAACATTATGTTCCAAAATGTTATCGCATTAAATGATGATATAATATAGATGCGTAACATAACTGGTCCCAAATCTGGCACATGCAACAGAGAACCACTACACACCACAAACTCAGGTAAAACATGGTTTATTCTTTAATTATTGTAATCATTACACTATTGACTTCATCAAGAATATGCTGCTTTGCTGTGTTTCACATGTGGGGGTTTTTGTGCCCCATTTTTTTTTTAATTAAACGATAATACTGTTAATACTGATAGGCATTGGATAAATACATTTATAGAACTCTTGTACACACGTTGTGGTATCTCTCAATATACCATATTCCGAATTTCCCCCGCAGGGATCAATAAAGGATTATCTTATCTTAATATATAAATACTCAAATGGGGTATCAGTTCTAGGGCCAATGTGTATTTAAATGCAGTGATATAAGACTTATTAACATATCTGGTTTAGGTAGAAGTTCCAATACTCCATTATAAGTAAAACAAATGCATTTAAAATTGTTTTCAAGTATATAAAGAAATATATTCAGCACAGTTTACTTAATGTTTCTATCAAAACTTAAAGGGGTAGAAATGAAAAAAGACTAAGTCATGTTACAAAATTTGCATGCTTTATACATTATTCAGTGTTTGTTCTAAAACATGGAAGGCAAGTACAATACATCCTAACTGTAGGTTAATTCACAGTATACACCTCAAGTAAACATACCCAAGTAAACATACTCAGTTACTGACTTTAAAAAAACTATTGACATAGACTACATTTTGTATCCGTTCAGTTTCCGCTCTGTAACTTTCTTTTATCTTCTTCCTGATAGGAAGAACTTAAACTGTGCTACATTGAAATTATTCGAAACGATAATAAGAAAGGGACACGTCGGTAGGAAACTTGACACTGCACGGAAAACGTAAGTATTGTACAATTGCTCCACCTGGTGGCCGCAGCGGGGAATAACAACGGAAGACACCACCGGATGTTTGCCTGAAATCGCGCGATATGAGGCCAAACGAGACCTCCGGCCGTTCTTTTCCCCGGAACACCAGGCAAGATGGTAGGTGCAAAAATGACTGTGAAGCTTGTGAAACTACAATCTATATGCATCTGAGCTGTATAGTAACTTATTAGTGTAGCTGACCATATCATCCGACATAAACACCCGTTAACTGCCCGTTCAGTAGTAAATTGTTGCTCAGAATGGTAGATAAATCTATGTTTATAGACTCTATTAGACGGAGCTACCTTCCCCTGTGGCTAAGCTTACCCTGTGGTCCAACATAGTCTGTAACGGCAGCCAAAGACGAGCAGTTCTTATAATGTCATTATTAGCACGAGCTAAAGAACATGCGCTGCTTTGTTGATGTTTACATGTGAACTTAAAGTCGGTTTTAGGCCATTAGTGCGACAATGTACTTGCTACATGTACTTGCTAACTGTACTAGCTAACATTACATACTAACCTGGGATGATGTCTCCTCCTTCCAGGCGGATACCGAGATCAAGAAGAAGCGTACCTTCAGGAAGTTCACCTATAGAGGTGTGGACCTGGACCAGCTTCTGGACATGTCCTAGTAAGTGAAATAGTCGTGATGCTGAGCAGCTGATGCTACCTGCTGGTCAGCTGTGGATATTGTCTTGTCAGGTTTATTGAATTACAAAATGACATCCTCCTTACAACACATCCAACACAATGTGAATCTTGACTTCCTTAAGACTTTCATTCCTAGTTAGCCCCCTCTAAAGGTGTTTTATTGGGGCCTCAAGATAATTTATAAATATTGTAGACCGTAAATCCAGTTAATCAAATTGGATGATCTGCAAATGCTGAGCTCAAAGTTAAAGAATTTTAGCCCTGAGTCTGGTATATCTGACTTCATTGCACTTCTGATATTGCCAATTACAAAGGTTTCAATTAAATTGAACTTTAGATGACCTCATTAAATACCCATTGCCATTGCTCTTTGCTGTCCTGTATTTTACAAGTGTACTTTACTTTTATTTCAAAGACAGTCATGGGTGTCATTGATATTATTGTCCTCCTTCCATGTGTAGTGAGCAGCTCATGCAGCTGTACTGCGCCCGCCAGAGGAGGAGGCTGAACCGTGGCCTGCGCCGCAAGCAGCAGTCCCTCCTGAAGCGCCTGCGCAAGGCAAAGAAAGAGGCTCCCCCCATGGAGAAACCAGAGGTGGTGAAGACCCATCTGAGGGACATGGTCATCCTGCCTGAGATGGTCGGGTCCATGGTTGGAGTGTACAATGGCAAGACTTTCAACCAGGTTGAAATCAAGGTGAGATTACATTGGTCATGTAAGAGGGAAAACATACGAGTACATTTCTTGCACCCAATATTATTTACTAAAGTTGCATTCATGTCAGTGTTTGTTGTTTGAAGTTCCAACAAAATGTGATGTGGAGGGGAAAATGGGAAACATCCTGGACATTAATAAAAAAAAATACACACAAAGGTTGCAGTGTATTAATGATGTGAAAACAGAGCAGTAGTCAGAAGTCATACAAAGCACAGATGGCTGCAGTTTCCTGCAATTTGAAGCAGTCTCTTAATTACTTGTCTGTCTGTCAAATTAATAATTATCTTTCCTCGATTAATGCCTGGGCAGTAGGCTGTGAAAATGTATCTTGATGCGTTACAATGTTTAAGCATTGTGCAGCAGCATGATAATGAAGGAGAATCAAGACCAGTATGATAAGCCAAATTATGTTTGCTTTGATTGCGGCTGCAGCGCAGTTAAATTCAAGTCCAGCATAGACGTGTCAGTACATTGTGTGGACTGGTAGCTGTAGAGGTTCCAGATTTCAATTGTTCAACTTTTTATACATTTTTGTGTGTGTGTGTGTGAGAGGGGGAAATTCAATTGTTCAATGAAAACAATTGAATTTCTCCCTGAGGGTTAAAGTCTTGTTCTGATAATTCAAGTTAACATAGAGAACCATGGTTAAGATGTGTTAAAAGTACACTTCATACCACATGGTTTGTACACAGCTACAAATCTGAATGGATTGTTGTAACGTTTGTGTTACTATAGCTGAGTAAGTAAGGACCAGAAAATCGAAAGGTAGCGATGGGGTTAACTTGTCTTCAGAGTATAGTGACCTCTGGTTTATAGCCCTAATTAAAGCTTCTAACTCTAGATGTACACATTTTAGAGCAGTGTTAAGTATACGTTTTGTGATGTCCTGTCACAAATTACATGTTTTGATTGGCAGTTACTTCACAACTGTAAAAAGTTTACCGAGAGCGTCTATGTTTATATTACTAACATGTTTCTCCTTCCACAGCCTGAGATGTGCGGACACTACCTGGGCGAGTTCTCCATCACCTACAAGCCAGTCAAGCACGGTCGCCCTGGTATTGGAGCTACACATTCTTCTCGTTTCATCCCTCTGAAGTAGAATGGCTGTATTCTTTGTATAAATAAAAAAATGGTTGCTCCACAAGACTTGTGCAGTTGGGTTCTTTTCAGAATAATGCCTCAAAGGAGAGATCAGTTGTTTTTAAGTTTAAAAGTATACGCTTCTAGCTGGAGCCTCTGGCTTGAGGCATCTTGATAAAGAGTATCAGTGTCTTTATGATAACTATGAACGAATAAACAGAATGCAACTAGATGTTGGTTTTGTGAAAACCTGAATAATTACCATGTGATATCAGCAGACGAAAAAATAATCTTATATGAACATTCAAAATCTCAACTGTGGTACAGTGGAATACCATTGAGTTATGTTTGCTAGGTAAACATGGGAATTTTGGGTAAATGACTGGTACCCGAAGTCGAGGTTTAAACTGTCCTCTTCCTGATTTGAATGTATTTTTTATATTTTAAAAGTATCCGTCATTAGCTGGTAAAAACAAACTGAATGGAAATGTTTAAGATAAAAGAAGAAATTAAGAGTGTATCTCTAAATAATCAACTTCCTCGAGGCGCGCATAACTGACCGTAACTGTCGCCTCCTCACTCCGCGGTGCGGCCCTAAAAAACTACCGGTGTGTACTCCTGCTCCGCTAGGGCGAAGGTTCCTCCTCTTTCCGATCTAAGCCCGTTACATTCTGTGTGGCCACTTTGGGCCATGGATACAACCTTTAGCAGTTACACAGTCTGTTTATTGACACCAAGCTAATAGAGTCTGTAACTTGGTTAAAGAAACATTGACCGGACTGGTGAGTAGTCACCTTAATTTCAGCTTGTTATGTAGGGACTGTCGTTTGAGTGTGTGTTTTTACAGAAATACAAGCAACCGCTAGCTAGCGGCTAGCTTGCTTCTAGCTAACCGCTAGCTAGCGACAGTTAGCTTCAGAGCGAAATTGACAGAAGAGAGCTGTCATGTCAAAATGAAGCTAAGCGAGATAAAACATAGACACGGTGTGATAACAGTCTTTTTCTAACGGTATATGGTTTAGTCATTCACTGCCAAATGTAACTAACGTTGGAACCGTTTAAAATGTTAACACACATTAATTTGCCGGTGTTTTCCCCGGTGTCGCTGAGTAGTTGAAATCCGAGAACAAAGATCTATTGTAGGCGAGCTAACATTAAAGGTACCGGTATTTTACTATTCACCCGACCTGATCACCACATTTAAAATATGCTTTCTGGAGGCTAATAGTTATCAAGTAACTAGCGGAGCCAAATAGGGCCTTTCCTGTGTAACTTTAGAAGTGTCGGTGTTATTATTTCCATTTTAACATATTTGACTTAATACCACCGAGGCCGCGTTAAAATATAATGCAAGGGCAGTCTTTTTTGTTTTATTTCTTGTAAAATGTAGTGAGTGATTTAGTGATTTATACAGATTTCAACTTGTACAGTCGCAGAAATAGTTTGATCTTCATTTAGACTAATATCCATTCATAAATACACATCAGTCCACTCCTCATACAGATGTTCAAAGTAGGCACCAGGTGACACCTTAACCTGTCGTGCTGTGTAATGTTGAACTGACTCTTAAGGGTTCTAGTGCCTCGAGCTGGGGTAATATTCTGATTTGTGTACTTGTTGTTAGTTGGGTTTTACTTGTATGCAGATTGAAGACTCCTCACCATGGTATCAAACCAGCCTTTCATAACTTAACACAGGTGATCTATTATAACAGATTTTCACACTCAGTAGTTTCCACCCAGCCGCAGAAGTTATAGCCTGCCTCTGTCACCAGATTCCTCACACATCCACAAACATTTTACAGGTGACTTTCAAGTTACATGTGATTTATACTGCAGCGATAATTGTTTGATTGAGCACTACATCACAACCCCCTGCCACCAAAGAATTGAGGGCTTGACCTAGCCCACAATGAAGTATCAGTATTACGTGTGTGAAAGTGTGACGAATCTTGTGACAGACCAGGCCACAACTGCTGCTGTTATCTTAACACAACAAATGCAGGGTAGTTGAAACCACACTATATGATTTTTCCCACCGTTTGCGTCATGCTAATCCCTTATCCAACACAGAAGGATAAAGGAAGGAATGTGGGGTATTCACTGTAACATGTACTTCACCTTCAGGCTCAGAAATAAGAGATATAACAACAATTCTAATCCTTAATTGACATTCTGGACTGTATTTTTATCATTTATGGCTCCATGTTTATGAGGCAATATACTTTAAAGTCTTGGAGTGAGGAGTGATGTAAGAAATTAATGTTTTACCAGCAAAGAAAAAGACTGGTGCAGACAAAAGTTTGTTAATACTGTTATTTTGTATTTAGGTTTTTTAAATGATCTCACAGTTGTCCTGATACTATTGTCGGTTTCAGCATCTGATGTTGCTTAAAATGGGGAATTGGCAAGTACGCCAGGCCAAACCGATACTATGATCTTTTAGCCTGCCCCAATAATCAACTGGTTTTAGGTAAATTATTATGTAATGCTGCCAAACAACAGCAGTGTAGTACTTGCAGGGATTGTCCTGTTAGTGAAAGCTAGCAAGATGTCAGCAGTCAGTGTTTTTTCACCAGGAATGTATTTTTTAATCCCACTGGTATTGGAGGGGTGCTCTGTAACGGCCGATACTCAAGACTAGGTATTGGAAAAGACATCTCTAGTTTCAGTCCTCTACTTTTGTTTATGGTTACAGAGTTGGAGTGAGGCGTGTTGACCGGTGAATGCATAGAGTCAAGAAGGTGAAACTCTGTGACACTAAAGAAGGTATCTGGAAAAGGTACAGTAAAGTTCAAGTTATCCCTTAACTGCCGTTACGCGTTACTTGACCAGTTTCATTTAAGTGCACGTGTGTCTGGAGTTTTTTCAAGTCTTGTGTGTTCTCTCTACTCTAAACATCCAGCTGTGTGACAGTAAGTATGACGGCTGTGGACGGCCTTTCGGACAGCACGGAGGTGGTGGAGATGGAGGATGTCCCTTCTCAGTTCTTTGTGGAGAAACACTCTTGGGAGGGTCTCCGTGACATCATCCACTGTAGCAGGAAGTACTCGGGCATGATCGCCAACAAGGCTCCCCACGACTTCCAGTTTGTGCAGAAGAAGGATGAGAATGGACCCCACTCCCATCGGTTGTACTACCTCGGTGAGCTATTTAATGCCTAATGAAGCCTGTATCAGCTTATGATTTGTATTTTCTTTATACCACTCTGTTTACTAGACCTCAGTCATGTTTTCTAGGCAGTGGCACATGATCACCTAATGATAATAAAAGAATGATTGTGTTGAGTTTTCTGAGCCTTTTTATTTGTTGTTGTTCAAGTAGCCTTTGTTGTTTCATTCTGCTTTCCAGGAATGCCTTATGGAAGCAGGGAGAACTCGTTACTTTACTCAGAAATCCCCAAGAAGATCAGGAAAGAGGCCCTCTTAGTTTTGTCATGGAAACAGATGCTGGACCACTTCCAGGTGAATTATCCCCTCTCTCCTTGTTTGTGCAGTGCCAGTACCAATCAGCACAGGGTGATGCGTCCCCAAATCCTCGGCTAAGCCCTACTTAGCATGATGTTTAAAAATGCTAAAAAGTGTGAAAGTGACTCATGAGGGGTCAATGACAATAATACCAGCATTTAAAATGTTTCCTCACAGTACAGTTGTGTCATTTCTTTAACAGCCCAAATAGAATGTTTTAAGTTTTACTGTAAAGCAAGTTTCACTTCAAGCTAAGTAAGCCAGTGTTGCTGTTTTTAGCAACCTGAGATATGTTGTGAAACTGGAACGCTTAAGCCACCATAAACTATCAGAGGGAAACTTGAACCGTACAACCATGTTGGGGGGGGGGTCTGTTGAAGGGTCTGTTGAAGGTGGTTCAGACATATTTCACAGTGATGATTGTGTATAACTTATATACCTAAAAAAATCCCTCGCGTATATTCTCAAAGTATATGTAATTTCCTGTTTGTTCTCTAAGGCTACACCTCACCAGGGGGCCTACTCTCGAGAGGAGGAGTTGCTTAGAGAGCGTAAACGTCTGGGAGCTTTTGGAATCACCTCCTATGACTACCATGCCCAGACAGGCCTGTTCCTCTTCCAGGCCAGCAATAGCCTCTTCTACTGTCAGGATGGAGGCAACAACGGCTTCATTGTGAGTATACTGCTGTTACTTCCTTTCATTTCTCAGGGCAGAGTTTATCCAGAGCAATGTTAAAGTCCTCAATACAAGTGCAGCTGTGTGGTGTGGGCTGGGACGGTTACACTAAATACATCCACTTATGTCCTAACTCAAGCACTGTATAGCTATTCAGAGATGGGAAATATGTTCTATAGCATATTTTATGGAGAGCTGTGATGTTGCTGTGCATCCATTAATGAATCATTTTACTTCATTAGCATAGAGCAGTGTTTACTTGCATATGGTTCCTTGATTATCTCTGTATTGCAATCTGGCAGCGTAACTGGCAGCACATTTATGTACTTCTTTTGTGCCCATACTTAAGTGTAATTGTGTGGTCTAAAATTATAATAAAGATCGATACTACAAGTGATCTGCTAGTGGCATCATGCTCACTATTCAATGCAACAGGGGCAAAGATATAAAGACACTATATAGATACAGTTGTCTTTTATTACGCAATGGCCTTAGATACAAATGACAGCTCTGCTAAATATTAAAGCTCTGAGTTACAGAAACACATAATAGTTTTGTGGTAATCTTTGAGCTTTGGTAATGATGTTACTGATCAAGGCTGTTTTGAGTGTTGCCTCTACAGTTTGTGACAGGTGCATGTTTACATTGTGTTTTTAACTTTGCTATTTGTGTCTTTATTTGACTTTATTTGACTCCTCTAAAGTCCTGTCTCAGGGTGCTTCTATATGCAAATTCTTTCTCAGGTAGAGCGGTTGAATCATTATATGCCACCCCTGTATATTACACTGTATTTCATTTGCATTGAATGTGATGTTCACTGCTGTTTGCTCGTCCTCATGATGTACTCAGTAATATAAACTTTATTAAACAAACAGGGAAAAGTAAAAATAGCTTTTTATCTAGTTGTTACAAAACTTGAACACATTTGTTTAGGGTTTGGCAGGTGTTTATTCCCAAGGTTGGTATGGGAAAATAGAGAGAGGAGTTGATGAGTATCAGAAAAAGGCCTGTTTACTTGATCAGACATTGTAATTGTTTCAGAGTTGTTGTTTCCGTAGCATCAGGAGGATTGTAGGAATTGTTTTGTAAAGAATATCTATTCCTATCTGTGAAACTGTCTCTACTTAAGGCGATGCTGGCGTCAAACGGATCTCCTAAACTTTGTATCCAAAAGTAATGTATCTGTTTGCCTTTGACTAAGATTGTACATGTTGGTTTTAGCAGTCTGCTCCTGTAAAGCCAGTGGAGATCAAGACCCAGTGCTCAGGGACCCGAATGGACCCAAAGATCTGCCCCGCTGATCCCGACTTCATAGCCTTCATCAACAATAATGACCTGTGGATAGCCCACATCAAGACGGGCGAGGAAAGGAGACTTACTTACTGCCACAAAGGTATGGAGGCTGTTGGTTTATTTTCAATACTCTAGTTGGCAGTGTAATGTCAGTAGTAGCTTTACCAATATAAATACCCACAGAGTGACTTATCAAAGAGCTGGAAGTTATAGAAAAATATTGTTTTGAGAAAGACAATCCCTCCGGTATGTCATTTTTCTTTAAAGATTCATGTGTAAAGTGTTTGATAATTTGTATTTTAAGCAGATTAGTAGTTAAAGTATATATAAAGATTTTTCCTTCATGTATTTTTCTCCGTAATTTATCCTCAGGTGTGGACAGTGTAAAGGAGGACCCCAAGTCTGCAGGTGTAGCAACATTTGTCATCCAAGAAGAGTTTGACCGTTTCACTGGTTACTGGTGGAGTCCCTCAGCAGTGGAAGGTCAGCAATTTTATCTTAATACTCAAGTCACTCATATGCCACAGGAAAAATACCACTTGGTGTTTAGCTTAATTAATGTAGTTATTTTTAAGTTTGCATACACTATTTTCTATTTACACTGTCCTCGTGTGAATAATTATTGTCCCCGTCAGACCCTGATGGAGGTAAAACTGTGTACCTGCTATATGAAGAGGTGGATGAGACGGAAGTAGAGATTATTCATGTTCCATCTCCGGCACTGGAGGAGCGGAAAGCAGACGCGTACAGATATCCCCGCACAGGTCAGCTTTACTCTTTACACTGTACACACACAAATCCACACAAGCGATTTAGATTTTGTTTATTTTTTGGCAATTTTTTCCATCATTAAATTTTTTATTATGTCTTTATTTGCAGGTAGTAAAAACCCCCAGGCTACTCTTAAACTGGCAGAGATCAAGACAGACCATCAAGGACGAGTGAGTCTCCATCTTTCGTGTCATTTTTGCTTCTTTTTTTTTCTTTTCCAAATCCGTAATGAGGTGTTCGTAATGTGTGTATGTGTTGTTGCACTTGCAGATTGTGAGCACACTAGATAAAGAACTGGCTGTCCCCTTCAACTCCTTGTTTCCTGGAACGGAATACATCGCCAGAGTGGGATGGACGAGTGACGGCAAATAGTGAGTGATACGTTGAAAAACTGTTTACTCAGTGACTCAAAATAAACCACTACAATGTAAACAGCCTGATAATGGGCAGTCTAATACCTGTCATAAACTGGGATACACATGGACACAGATTATTTTCCTTTTAAGTCTCTTCAGGATTTCGTCTTTCTAATGGAGCAGTTATTTCCACAATTAACTTGTCCTGCCGTATAAAGCAATATTCTGAGTTTTGTCTGCTCTGTGTCCCCCTAGTGGCTGGGCTGTGCTCCTGGACCGCAGTCAGAGAAAACTACAGCTGGTCCTGCTGCCTCCTGCCCTCTTCATCCCCGTCACAGACGACCCAGCTCAGAGGCAGGAGAGTCTAGAGGCTGTGCCCAGTAACATTCAGCCGCACATAATCTATGAAGAGACCACAGACGTCTGGATTAATGTAGGTCTCCTCACATACTGCTCTCTTTGTTTACCATCCTATTTGTATTTATTGTTATGGTTATGAAATGTTTTCTTCTGTTAGGATTCAGTAACTAACTGTTCTGTTTTTCTCCACAGGTTCATGATATATTCTATCCATTTATTCAAACCACAGAAGATGAGTTTAGTTTCATTTGGGTAAATGAGTCTAAAACCGGTTTCAGTCATCTGTATAAAATCACATCCCAGTTACAACCGGGCTGCTACCACTGGGCAGACGACTACCAACACATAGAGGGTAAGAGAAGAGATGGTTCCTCATTTATCCTATCTAACGATCACTTAATCACAGTTTATGTCAGAGCGCTTGGTATGTCAAGGAGCATGTTGATTCTGTTATCCGTTTTCTGCAGGAGACTTCAAATGTGCAATCAAGGAGGAGGTTACATTGACCAGTGGGGAATGGGAAGTGCTGGCGAGACATGGCTCCAAGGTTAGTCAAAGTCTTATAGTGTTAAATATTGAAACTCACACCTATAAGAGATACAGGTGTTCATGCGTGATATATTTGGATATGTTGTTAAGTAGACGATGTAAACACAGTAATTATCAGATTTAAATCATGATTCTGTTCTTTAATTCAAGGATGTTTACATCTACGTCCAGATTTTTCAGTCATTTTCTGAGGTCTGACACGTCAAATCAGCAGACACAGGATTACAGAGCCAAAAAATGTCAAATTCAGTGTTTCCACACAGACTTGCCTTGGAAGGGCCACACAGCGACAGTATATTAAGTGACCCATAGTAGCGTTTTAGACCCATAGTTTTTATTTAATTTTTTTTTTAATCGTCTGAGGGAATGCCAATCACAATCTCCCCTCGCTCTCCTCTTGTGTTGTGTTTGTTCTGCTGCCCTGAGAGGGTGCTAATGATTGTTGTGGGACCATCCATCCATTCAAACATGCCTGCTTTTAGGTGACTGTAAAAGACTTACTGTTGATGAAAAAAGTCAACAGAGCAGAGACATACATGGAGAAAAACAGGATGAGGCAATGCAGGGCAAGCTGCTGTGTGCTGTTAATGTTAATTATGTTCTCCTGATACTGTTCATCAATGAATTCTCTCATTATTGTCATAGTAACTTACAGTATCATGCCTCTGCCTCATGTCTATTGCCTTTTAATTTGTCATGTCATGTTTCTCTCTTGCTAGATCTGGGTGAATGAGTCCTCAAAGCTGGTGTACTTCCAGGGCACCAGAGACACGCCTCTGGAGCACCACCTGTACGTAGTCAGCTATGACTCACCCGGAGATGTGGTCAGACTAACCAAGTCTGGCTTCTCCCATAGCTGCTCTGTTAGTCAGGTAAATGTTTATTTGTTTATCAACTCGTCCTCACACCTAGATGCATGTCTCTCTTGTTTGTTTATTCTATTATTATTATTATGTTGTTAAGCATATGCTTCTTTATTTTCATGATTCTTTTGCAATTCTCTCCTTCTGTCCTTCTGCAGAACTTTGACTTTTTTGTCAGCCACTACAGTAACGTGAGTACGCCTCCGTGTGTTCACGTCTACAAACTGAGCAGCTCAGAAGGTGACCCACTTCACATGGTACCTGAGTTCTGGGCCAGCATGATGGAATCACCAGGTAAACTGGATGTGGTGTAACCAACAGCCGTACAGTTGTGTTATAATATATTTAATATGCAGAGTTTGTATTTACTAAACTGGCCTCGCTCTGCTTTTCTTAAAGAGCAAGTGTGAAGGTTGTCCAACTATCTGCGGTTTTATTTTTGGAACAATCAATAGAGCTGCGTCTGTAGGGGAAAGTTGAGGTCTGGCTTTGATTAAATCAAGGACGGTCAGTTCGATCTACAATGGCGTCCTCCAGACAATCCTGACAGCAATCAGATAAAGTGGTGCTCAGACACTTTGCGTCAGTGTTGATCGGCGTTTATGATTCATTAAAAGTCCCAGGAGTGCGATGGTGCTTCCTCGCTGTCTTGTGTTTGTGAACCCTACACTTTTTCGCAAAGCAGAAACTCTCACAGAATAAGGCCTACAGTGTGCGGGTTATGTGGTCTGATGTCCAGTTATTTTATCGACAGGAAGCATATAGCGTGTAGCTTATGAACTCTTGGTGTCTCACGTTTCAGACATTCCTTAGCATCGCATGTTTTTTCATGAATGCTCTGATTGCTGCAAGTTAAAAAAACGTAAGCTTTGAACAGAATAACAGACAGCCTCTTTTTTCGTCATTGTCAAATAGGATGAAAAGGTACAGATCTGTCAGTTTGCATGACAGCACAATTTGAGATTGAAGGCAGGGGAATCCAATGTTTCCTGAGGTAATCTTTTGAATTACCTATTTTGAAAGCAGCAGAATAGTGCTCTTGAAGAGTCTGGCAGAGCGGCTGGAAAACAGTTTTAGAATTATGTCTGCTGTACAGGAATGGTAAGTATCGGGCAGCTGTGTAGTTTACATCAAGAGACAAAACGCATCACAAACTATTATTTGGATTATTTGTCAACTAATCTATTATTAAAGTAGTTCTTGTTGTAAGATTTTTTAATACACTGAATTCAATCCATGTTTTAGGTGATGTTTCACCGTGAGTTGACCCACGTCCCTGATAGTTTTGGAACATGCTAACCTAATAACTAAATGTGTTAAATTTTCTTCCAGGTTGCCCGGGAGATTACAATCCGCCTGAGATTTTTGACTTTCCAGGGAAGTCTGGCTTCCAGCTTTATGGGATGGTTTACAAGCCTCACAACCTGCAGCCTGGCAGGAAACACCCGACTGTGCTCTTTGTGTACGGGGGCCCACAGGTAGGTCAATACATTCAGTCCAATCTGGGTATGCGATGTTGCTTTTAACCTTTATTACTTTGTAAATTAAGAAACATGTAGGACAATAAATTTTGTGTTTATTGTATTCAGGTGCAGCTGGTGAACAACTCCTTCAAGGGGATGAAATACCTCCGTCTGAACACGCTGGCCTCTCTGGGCTACGCTGTGGTCGTTATTGATGGGAGGGGTTCCTGTCAGCGGGGCCTTGAATTTGAAGGAGCGCTGAAAAACAAAATGGTTAGAAAAAGTCTGACAACTAAAAGAAATGAGCTGAAGAATTAAAACAATTATAAATATGACTGAATGCTAGAAGATGTACAACTGCCAGATTGAATAACACTTTTATCCACCTTTCTCTCTTCAGGGTCAGGTCGAGATTGAAGACCAGGTGGAGGGGCTGCAGTATGTTGCGGAGAAGTTTAACTTTGTGGACCTGAGCCGTGTTGCCATTCACGGCTGGTCCTACGGCGGTTTCCTCTCGCTCATGGGCCTCATTCAGCGACCCAATGTCTTCAAGGTTAGAACGCTGCTTCGTCCTTCAGCCCGTCTTTTAAACCACTTCCTCAAACCACACACCCACTTTCTATCAGCTAGCAGTCTCTACTGTCACTGTTGGCTCTGTCTCTATCTTGCATCCTCATAAAATGCAACAGAACAGAAATAATTCTGTATATAGAATCTGGATTCAAAATTGTACTTTTGATGCAGTTGCCCGTAACAACCACATGGTGTCTGTGTTGCTCAGTGTTGATAAATAGTCTTCATTCAGCATCATTTACTAGAGTTTGAAAGTACAAATGTTGTTTTGCTCTATAGTAAGAATATATTGTAGAATTAACCCATACATTAAATCTAAAACTCTACTGTCCTATTGCACCACTGTTTGGTACAATAGGACTGTTTTTGTACCGTAGTTTTGTCATTTTCTCTCTGAGCGAAGGCACACTTTTCCATACTGAGGTATTATCTTTTATTCTTTCCCCCCTGACTACATTGTGCTTCCCTTCCAGTTGGCTATTGCAGGTGCCCCGGTGACTGTGTGGATGGCCTACGACACCGGCTACACAGAGCGTTACATGGATGTGCCTGAGAACAACCAGCAGGGCTACGAGGAAGGCTCTGTGGCTCTGCATGTGGACAAGCTGCCCAGCGAGTCAGTACACACACATTTTTTTTTTTAAGATTATTTTTGGGGGCTTTTACCTTTTATTGTATAGGATAGCTGAAGAGAGACAGGAAATGAAGGGAGTAGAGAGTGGGGGATGACACGCACTAAATGATTGGCAGACCAGGAGCCGTACCTGCGACCAGAGCGTCGAGGACTGTAGCCTCTGTATGTGGTTCGCCTGCTCTACCAACTGAGCTAAACCAGCACCCCGTCAGTACACACACTTGTACAAGCAGGCAACCGTGCTGGTTTTATTACGTTTAATGCTGATATTACTGCATCTAATAAAACCATACTGCACGTCCTGTGTAATTTTATAGATATTTGTACGTGTTTGATCACGACTGCAGGAGGTTTTTATTCCTTGCTACGTCTTGCTTCATATTCCTGGAAAGTCAGTCTGACGTGTATGAACCAAAGACCGTTCCAAAGCTGAAAGCAGTCCTTTAACTTCATGTCTGTGGTGCACTTCCTGTTTTTTTGAAGGTGTGATACAACAGTCCATTGCTACTTGAAATTTGAAAACACCTCGTTATCTTTGCTGTTTCCTTGTTATAAAATCTGCAAAGGCTAAGTTAGGACTCAATGTGGCAGGCTAAGTCAAGCCTCATTGTTTTAGGACTGAGGACACCCTGAGGGCTTGACAAACTGCATGTTGGAGCACTGCGCCAAACTAGAGGCGCTGAATATTATATATGCACCCGTGAATGCCTTTAAATCATGAAGGAATGGCTTGTCTTTCAATGTTTGGCAACCTCTGTCATTAAACAAAATTGCAGCATATGAAAGTCTATCATACTGTAACTTGCCTTTTTGTAACAGTGCCATCTTTTTCATTCCAGGCCGAACCGTTTGCTGATTCTTCATGGATTTCTAGATGAGAATGTGCACTTTTTTCACACCAATTTCCTAGTGTCACAGATAATCCGTGCTGGGAAGCCGTACCAGCTTCAGGTGAGCATCGCAAGTCTTATTCCACCCACCAACACTTGTTTCTGAAACTGCCATGCGTTGCTTAGACGACCATGTGTTTGCTTAGACAACCACTTATATTTAACGGCAATAAAATCTAATAGAGACTTCAATTTCATCGCTCTTAGATATTTTACAGGTAACATACATGTTGTATTTATCAGTGTATAACTTGGGCCATGCTTGAATTTTCCAGGTATACCCGAATGAGCGACACAGTATTCGCTGCCCTGAGTCTGGAGAGCACTACGAGATAATGCTGCTGCACTTTCTACAACAATACCTCTGAAATGAGACAGCAGGGGAGAAGTGAAGTCTAGTTTCCCCTGTCCTTCTTTTACCCCTCTAACTCACCACCCCATCTGTACTCTCCCTGACCTCCCCGTCCCCAATGTTCACCCCTTCGTCGTGACTATCAGACACTGCAGCCACTGTCTCCTATGAACTCGTCATGTAACCTCCCCACTAAACTCTTTCTCTGTCTCTCGTTCTGTTACTCGCTTTGCTCGCTCTGTCTCCCTCACGCCCTCCCACCCCTGTGTACAGTCTGGGGTATGGTTTACGAGCACAGAGATTTGGTGTCTCACCCTGAAAGCTGAACAAAGACAAGGACATACGGAGAAATATTTGCAGGCTGTGTCACATTGACTCATCACTCACCCACGTCCTCATTTGATGATATTTTTTTTGCCAAATGTTATGGTGTTGTTTTGCCCCCTGCTCCACCTGTTTTCACTTGGGTCAGCGGTAGGAACGGGGTTACCGTTCACAGATATGAAATAGAGTCTATACGCATGATTGCAGACATGAGCTCCCACACTATACACACATGTAAAATACAGTTTATCTCATACATAGACACTCAGAAGTACACTAACACAGACTTGCATAATCACTCATACTGTGAGCCTGTACCTTGCAGTTTTTGAAATGATGGAAGAAAGGAAGAAAGCTGTGACTCTTCCTCTGTCCGCTTGTTTTAAGTGTGTTGTTTAAAATAGAACATTTTATGGATTTTTATTCTTTTTTAATGAGTGACAACGGAAGCCGCTCATTGATATTTTTGCGACGTTTTCTCCCCTCACATTACATTGCTCGGGATGTCTGCTTGCCTTCTTAACACATAATTTATATTTGCCAAAGTACCTCTTGACTCTTGATCATGCTGGTATTTCCTTTTTTTACTGCAATAAAGACAACAGGAGGGTGAGCACTGGAGTCTTACAACAGCTTTGTACCACCGGAATACAATTTGTACATGATAATGAATAAATGTATGAATCAATCACATGCTCTCTTTTACTGCAGTCCTCTCATTTATAGGCTGTTCTGTTTTATGTTCTGCATAATAAAACCAGACTTTATTACTAAGAAATGCACGCATCTCAAAAGTGTTTTCCCACATTGGTATTTCCCTCTAACCCTTCATTATACCCCTCTCCTTGTCCTCCCATTCACATCAGAGTTATACGTGACCAAAACTCGCCACTTCTTTAGCTGTACGTGCTTTCAAGCACAAGTGAGGTAGCAGGTGCTTGTAGGTCCTTCTGCCCTTTCTTGTCCTTTATGGACAGCGTGCCATGAAAACTTTATATTACTAGGGTACTTCTAAAAGGTGGGTGATGACTGAGTACTCTTGGCAACACTACAGAGATTATATAGCCTAATAGATTTTGCCACCCTTATTTAAAACCAGCTCTAAAAGGCCTGCTGCTCTAAATCATCACCAGGCAATTGATTGGAGGGTCAGCAATGATACCTTTTTATTTATTTTTAAACCTACAGATATAGCAAGACAATTAATCAAAATGTAGTAATTCGATCTTTTGCTGATGTGGTTAATTTGAAAGCCGGAAGTCACTTAGTTTCGCCTAGCATAAAGCCAAGCTAACCATCTTGACTTCGTCCTTCGTTACAAAATCTTCCTACCAACACCTCTAGAACTCACTTTATAACAAGTTGTATCTTTTGTTTAAACCATACAAAAACTAAAGTATCATTTGGTGATTATGAGGGTCATTTACAGGACTATTTCTTTACCGGAAGCGGTGCCGGTGCCTTCCTGGAGTCCCTACTGGTTGCCTGGCAACTGCACCTTGCCGCTTAATTGCTGGGGACTTTTGGACAGAGCCAGGCTGATTGTTTCTACGTTTACACACTTGAGGTGTTTTTTTTAGGTGTTTTGTGCTTGTAAATTGTGTACTATTGTTTCATGTAAAGTACTTACTTAAAAGCGGTGTATACAAAGTTGTTCAATAATATCGTTTTACTTAGTAACTTTATGCTAAGCTAAGGAGCTGCTAGCTGTAGCCTCATATTTATTGTACAAATGTCACTTGTCTTATGTCTAGCTCAGCTAAAATGCAAATTACTACTACAACTATTCCTTCAAGAGAGGATTATAAAATGTGTATCATACAGAATATTTGTACAGTATTCTTAAAAACAGTAGTCCTCATATGAAACACTGGTGATCTTCATTGTTTAAAGAGAAAGTTAAGGAAAGGTTTGTTAAGTAAGTCAACTGCTATGTTCTTTATTGCAGGTAACAGATGCTGTCCTCAGAGTTACCAATAAACCCACTATGTGATCCAGGCACTTACTTTCCCCAGCTATACTGATACCTTGAGGGCTGAGGTCAGTTCAGAACAAACTCTCATCAGATCAGCTGTTACAGAGGTAGAGCCCGAACCTGTTGTCAGTGCTTGAAGGATCAGTACGGATGAAGCCCACAGAGGAAGCAGAAAGTGGTGCGATGATAAATTAAAGCCGACACCTACAAGCTCCTGAAGTTTGCTTCCAGGTAATGCGATTAAGCTGCTTTAATCTTAAAGATACAAGAGATTCGTCACGTGAGGCTTGATGTGATAGTTTCGTTCTACTGTATAGGTTTGGGCCTGCAGGTGGTCATCAGTTCTCGAAAGGTTTTCTTAGATTTGTTAAAATTTGTATATTAAATTGCATTTAGAGTATTATTTTATGTAATACATGGAATAAATAAAAATCCAAATACATTCTTGATTGTTACATGGAAAACATCAATTTGACATTTCCAGTCTAAAACCACAAATCTAGTTAATATATATCATTTATATTTTATTCTAATTAGCTTGCATTTGATTAGCAAGATTTATAATCCAACAAAGCCTGTCCACTTATCATGACTCTAGATGTGGCCATATTTTCACTATATTGTTTTTGTTTTCATTAAATATTTGTGTAATGTATTTTAGTTCTATATTCATTTGAGTTTACTACCCTAAGTTAAGTGTGTTGCACACTTAAACTTTCTTCAAGGCACAAAATACACAGACAGAAAGCAGTATTAGTTTAAATCAATTTTATTGGCTCATTATGGCCAAAAAATGGTTATTTTCTCTTATAAAACAGTTTTACATCAACACAACGAAGACAATATAAATTACAAACAGGCAGCACCAGAAATATATATATTGATTCTTTACAGCATTTAAATAAGAAAAGGGAACAGCTACAAGAACAGAGTCTCGAGTCACAAGGACAACAGATAATGTCACAACAAATCAGTAACAGTTATAGTTCTGAAAAGACAGATCCTTCATACACTATGTACAAAACCATGTCTCTCGATCTTAAAGGAAGTCAATATGACTTAACATCATCACAGTCTCCACACAAAATAAGTCAGTGAAGAAAATGCTTAATTGAATTCCAAGCTGCTGTCAGAAATTGTGTTGTACAAAAGGCTGAAATGGTTTTCAGTGCCCCCTGAGCTACTTTCTAACACCAGTCTTAACACAGTTTCTCCATCGTAATCCTAGTTTACAGTGATTTATAACTTTACATAATGCCTTTGAACACTAATCTCTACATGTTCATGTGGAAAATTACTCTTTGTTTTAATGAAGTCGCCATTTGGTCCGCACCATTGGGTTTAAAAGGCTTGCTTAATCTGCCTTAATTTCTCTCCTACATGCATCCCCCCAAGAGCTATTCTTAAGCTGTTTTTTGAGCCGTGCTCTCTACTCGCTACAAAACCACATTCAAACCCAAGAACAACCCACACATCAAATGTCTTGTGATGAGTGTCGACATGTTGGAAATCCTTTGTGGCTTACAGCACATTGGACAGGCTGGGACTCGCCCTGCGACGCTGTCCTGACTAGGGGCCCCTGCTTCATGCAATCAACTGCACTAGTACAACGTGTATACATTTTTCCACTGCACACTTTTTCCATCTGTTGCTGTACGTGCAGGGGAGGAATCTGCTCGTCCCTCAGAGGAACAGAGCAATGGAAACCTGAAACCCATTTAATGTGAGTTCCTTTTTGAGGGCTTTGGCTCTGGTATGAGGTCTTCCTCGCAGGGAGGCAACCAGGGAAAATGAAAACCTCTACCTCATTAAATAAGCACAAAGAAAAGAAAGAATAGTCCGAAATCTACTTCTTTCTGCCCCAACACTTTGTCTCAAGCTTTTCTTTCAGTCTCTTCCTATTCTTTAAGACTTGTTTTCGATCGCAGCGGGGGCGATCATCATCTTGCTGGACTTCAGAGGGTAGTAGCGCCCCCTCCAGGTCTTCCAGAAGATGCTCTGCTTCCTCTGGTGTCGCTGCTTTGGGGGAGGGCTCTGGAAGTATCTACCGTTCAGATTGGAGCGACCGCAGTTGCTGAACCACCAGCCACCTACATAGACAAAGGACAGTATCATATTAGATGCAGCCTTTGAGCTCTAATCCCAATTAGAAACAAAAAAAACTATGAAGGCATGTATCAGTGACATTGACAACTTACCAGAGAGGTGCTTGGCGCAGTTGGTGTCGTTTTTCTGGTCATTGTCGTTATCACGGGTGGAAAAGGGCAGGCCGGAGGTGGCGTCAGTCCCCAGAGAACTCTCCAAAGTGCTAAAAGTGCGGGCTTCCTGAATCTTCAGGGAGTACTTGGTTTCCTCTCCGCCCAGTTGGAAGGGGAGACGGATGGTTGCTACGTCGCCACTCCAGTCAGAGAGCTTGATGTTGAGGATGTAGCCACCATCTTTAGCGATGGAGTGCATCTTTTCCAGACCCAGCCAGAACTCTCCTAAAGAAGAAGAAACAAACGGAGGGAGAGAAAAGGTGAGAAAAGAACCTAAGCGGAGTAACCTCAGTTTGCCTTTGATCCATTTAAAGCTGTGATAAGATGCTTTTAGGAGGCCAGCTCCCGCTCTTGCATGCAGTACTTTTAAATGATAGTAAAGCTGTGTGGACTAAGCTAACCCTGGAAAGGCCGGCTAGCACCTGTCCAGTCCAGTTTTGCAGCCAGTGAGAGTGAGATAGAAGTCGAAAGCGCATTTACCATTCAGGCTGCCAAAGCCTTTCTCGTAGGCCTGCCATAGCTGGTCAAAGTCCGCTGAGCCATCTTGGCGCCTTTGGATCACAGTCCAGCCGCCATCTTGACAAGAAAGACAGAAAAAGTGTGATCAGAAAAATTCTATGCACCAAACTTGCAGCTTCTTCTGAACTTTTGAGCCATTTTGTTTAAAGGCTGTGATTGATTGTCCAAAGTTTTACCAATCATTAGCTAACCTTCACTGTGGCAAAACAGGAAGAAGTTTGACTCCACTTACCAGCTGTCATCTCACAGAAGACTTTAAAGGGCTCTGCGTTGATTGGCTGGATGGTGTAGACCCCGCTGGAAGTCTCTCCTCTCAGGAACAGCTCATGGCAGTCTGACGGCATCTCTAGAAGAAGAACAAAGAGGAGAAACTATGTTAAGATCAATAGTCCCATACAATCCAAACAGTGTAATCACCTTCTTTGCACTCTTATTCGTGTGTTACGTTTTGTGTTATTTTCTAATGTGGACTTGTTGTTTACTCTGGCACTCAGAAGTAGGTCATTCACAGTAAGGGAACCTCCCAGCGAGAGATTTCTCTGCACTGTGCGAGTGTCCGCAAATACGACTATCGTTCCTGGTGAGCTTATCAGCAAGTCTGGAGATATAAATGTGTACCCGATAAAGTCTTGGAAGTAGCCTTAACAAGAGGGAGCGAGAGAGTGCGAACAGCTTTCTTGCTTATAAATATGACCTTTCTCCCAGTTCCCAAGCAGACTTCCCTCTGTAGACGACTTGGCCTTCCAGGCTATTGAATTACACACTACTACCCTTTACATTCCTCCCCCTCCTGTCTCTGAACCCCCTCCTCTTTGGCTCGTCACACCTCCCTCACGTGCACAGCAGCCTGTCGGTGACGCAGGGGTGCATGGCCAGTGCATGCACGGGGAGTGATCAGAGGATGGGGAGGGGGATGATGGGGGCTGTTTCTGTAAAGGGGGACATCGGAGAAGGCTGCCACACAATGCAGGGGACTCCGGAGCCAATTGGGGCTGTCATGTGTCCAGTGAGGCACGAGACAAATAGTCCCCCTCCAGTAATCCTTTTTTAAATGGATGACATCATCACGCGATACTATTGAATGTCCTTAAACAACAAGAAATGACAAAAATATTTAAAAAATTTAAGATTTGGATCGATTTTGTTCTATTAGTGCACCAGCTGACCGCAGAGCCACAAAGCATCCTTTTTGTGTATTGGCCTTTGCTCTAGAGGCATGAACTCTTCGTGGTCAGTCTTGGCTGTAGTCTGCCTCGGGGGGTCAGGGGTTCTCCTGAACTTTGGCACACTTCTTATTCATTACAATGGAAGAGCAGGAAGAGATGGAGGCGCGGGGGTTTGTGTGTAGAGAGTAGCGGGGGAGGAGGAGGGATGTCTGACTCCCTGACAGATGTAGGGGAAAGGTTGCTCATTCTTGTAGGGATGTGCAAATGTTTGTTTTACACCAAAAGGTGGGACGTCTAAGAGAAAGGAGGGGGGAGGCGAGTGTCTTCAAAACAGTGGTGGATATCTGTACAAAGTTCATAGATAAATATAGGCTGCCTTTTCCATTTTCCTCCTCATTTTCCCTCAGCACAAGGACGGTAATCTGAGGAACATTGCATGCTAGATTTGTACAAAGCCTTTTCTTGCCCCCTCCCACTACAAACAACAGAAATGAGCAGTATGAGTAATCCTGTTGAGCTGTGTGACCCTGACTGAACGCTCTCAGAGACCGGCGAACTTTCCCCCAGTTCAAAACCATGCCAGAGAAACGTGTTTCTCTTTTCCTCATTGTACAAATCCTGCTGATGTCAGAGCTGCGAGGTGTTATTGTGATTTGCACTGGATGACTGATCTCAATTGTTGCCTCAGCCATGTTCACCTTTCACCCACTTCCTATCTACTGCCATTAGAAACAGAAGTTTGGACATATTATTTAATCCAGATTTATGAAGCTATAAAATATTGACATCTACTCTTTCAGTTTGCATGTATAACTTTTTCAGCGTTTCCTCTCTTTAAAGAGCAAAATGTGATGTGTAACAGAGCCGAACGATCCCCTGTTGGTATACATTCAGTACAGTATAGTCTGGATGAAAGCATCTATTATGGCTGCTGGTCCATTCATAGTATAAATGGGAGCAGCAGCTGCTTGGCGTGGCTGCATGCTGAGGGCATCATTCACTGTAAGGCACAGAATGAGCCTCCTTCTAACTCGAGATGCTTTCTCCCTTTCTCTATGCTGCTACTGTATGACTTTTTTCTGCAAATAAGGGGGCCTAATTCACATTTGTGAACAACTTTCTTTTCTTACTTTAATGTGATAAAAGTATCCCGTGATGGTTGATTAATGTCTTTAGGATTTCTCAGGCTAAAAGGCGCATCTTCTGCAAAAAGCCCACCAGTTGATTTTTGTGGCATCACGCTGAGCAGAGGAGCGTGCCCCAAATTGATTAGATTCCTTGATTTTAATTGCTTGTGATCTAAGCTTCTTTATGGCCTGACTACACAGATGGTCTGCCACATTTGGCGTCAGATTGTGTCCAGTCGACTTAAGACAGTGCCAGGAGGGGATTTTAGACGCTCTCTAGCTTTACTTACCGACTGGTGAGTCGCGCTGCTCTGCCACGGAACTGTCAGTGCTGCTGCTGCGCACGGAAGGTCTCGGACGGGACTGCTGGAGCTGAAAAAGTTACAAGCATTGATGAGATGGCAGAAAATGTGACTACATTCTTCACCGTAATTATTCTTATCTGGGAAACAGAACCGTTTGTTAGCTGTGTAATTGTCCTCACCTGACTTTGCAGCGTCCTGATGCGCACATTCTGCTTGTCGAGCTTCTCCTGCTGGAGTCTGATCCGCTCCATCAGATCATCGATGCGTTTGTTCTGACCCTCCAGCATCAGCTGAAAGAAAAGTAACACAAAGGTGCCACATTATTAGCTTTTTCTAACTTTATTGAACACCCAGCCTGTGCGTAAAACATGCCCAAAGCGCTTCACAGGACATCACCAAAGGACTACCAGAATTTACACAACAAAAAGGGCCAACTGCAGGGTTTCATTGGAAAGCCTGAGACATCGACCCCAGACACATTTCCACCCCTCAATGACAAGCATTTGTTCTTTCCAACCCAATGTGCTACGGTTATGTAACTCCCTCCAGCGCGGGGTTTTCCATCCCTCTATGAAGCCTTTCAGGCTCACGTACTTCTGTTTAAATGGAGCCTACAAAGCAAACACAACTCTCATGAGCTCCCCTTTCACTTCAATGTAGCTGAATGCTCTCCAGGTTGTAAACTGTCACAGCTGCAAGAATTATTCACACATTCTCGCAGCTGATGTGTGTAGATCCCTTTGTCTGGCAGCCTTTTAGTGTTTCTCTGCACGTACTGCACGCTCTTCCACCGCCGGCATGAAGGCTTGTTAACCAACCCCCCTCCTCTTCACTACAACCACCACCCACTGCTTGCCCTCTGTGCATTTTAATTTAATGCCTTTGAGCTTAGAGAAAAGCCAACTGTCCATTTATGCTGTATACCCACCAACTCAAAGAGTACCTTAACCATCTGCTGCAAATAGGATTCATGCTTTGCACACAGTGTAGAGCCTCATTTTTTAACATTTTCCTTCCACACTAACTAATATCACTCCCCTTATCTTAACATGCTCCTGAATTTCCAAAACTACTTTTGAATCAAAAGCAAAACCAGTAAGTCATGCATTCTCACCTGGATGTTTCGAGTATCACTGTTGTTCTTGGCACCAGGGTTCGTCTCAGACAGCATCGCCTCTCCCTGCAGCATGCTGTCCACCCTCTCCTCCAGCCGGCTCATCCTCTCGCCCATCGTCCTCTTCTCCTGCTGCATCTCCTCCGCCTTCTCCCTCAGCTCGGATGTGATGTTCAGCAGCTGCCCCTCTCTGTCCTCCAGCCCCTGTGCACGAGCCTTCAGGGCCTCCCCCTCCACTCGCAGCTTCTGGCTCTCCTTCCCCAGCTCGGTCACAGTGCGATTGGAGACCTTCAGCTTGCTGGAAATGTCCCTCATCTGGACTTTGGTTTTGTCCACATGCTCCTTCAGCCCCTGTCCCAGCTGCAGCAAGCCGTGGGCGATGACATTCACATCGTCCCATGCTGCATACTGTACACGCTTCTCCTTGGCTCCATGGCCGGAGGATGAGCCTTTCCTCTCCAGAGGGAAACCTGTGGCCATGAGCACCACCAGGCACAGAGTCACAGTTGCCAGTGTTGTCTTCATTGCTGCTGCTGTCCTAAACGTCTGAAATGTTGCTTTGAATAGTGAGTTTTGCAGAAGTGCCTGCCCTGTCTGCTCGAGTCTGATTTGAGAGCTCCAGCTCTCGGCTGAACAGCCACAGTTATATAGTTTCACAGCCCTCAAGTGTGAGCTGCAAGCTGCCTGCCATTGGCCAGCGGAGGAGAGGGAGGGGTGCAGTTACTCTCAGGTTTCTGTCCCTCCTCCACCTCTCTGTTAACTATTCATGTAGAGACGGAGGAGGGACATGATATAACAAAAAGATTGTCTTTCATCTGTGCACAGTGGGAGACAGGGAGTGCATTATCTACTGGAGGAAACCAAACACTTGATATCCCCAGCAGTGGATCTATTGTACTCCTTTACTGTAAAATGTGTTACACTGTAAGTGTGTATCTCTGAAAGAGTGAGCTCATCCATTCATCAGCACAGAACAGCCTGAAATTGAATGATAATGATATCTGATAAAGCTCTTAAAACAGAGAGCTAGAGTTCATTCAAATATTCATAGTGAGTCCAAAACATGATTTACAGAACATTGTTAACAGTACATTTTAAATATCCAGACTTGGGATCACATGCTGTCTTGTACAGTAAACCTTACTAAAATTATACTGATGAACTGCAAGGAAAGGAAGTATTAGGAAAAGTAGCACCGGTAGTTTGTTAATTATTTTAGTGTGATTAAAATCTATTATAATGAGGGCACTGCATATTAAGATTTTAGATCTCTTCCTCCGAAGACTAGGAGAGAATTTAGGCAAAATTAGGGACCGTAAATTCATCTCCACAACAGGAACAAAAGACAAACATTAGTATGAAATGCAAACCTAAAATTTTAGCGCTTAAATTTCTCTTAAGTAGCCTGATAGCAATCATGGCCTTGACAAAAATCTCAGTAACCTTAAAAATGTGAATTGTACTCAGCTGTCATCATGTTATTTGGCTGATCTAGATAGATGACATCATAATTAAACATTCCAAACAGCTACTGTCAAAAGAGTTTCTGGATTTATTCTTTAATAATCTCTCCAGGAATAACATCAGGAATGAACGAAATCGGTGACGCAGTCCTCGGGCACGTCAGGAGAGGAACAGGGTGCTGCTGCTGCTGCTGCTGGGAGGACTGTGAGAATTAGGGGAAAGTTCACAGCACACAGAATGGCCAAATTATGGGCCGTAGGGTTTCTTTAACAACCTCTGCCGGGGATCTCGCAGGGCCATACGTGATCCGGGGGCAGACCAACAAAGAAGGAGAGAGTTTAACCCTCTCCTGTCTGCAGCCCAGACTAAGTAGGTGAAAGGTAACTGGGAGACTGCTGACGGTGCTCAGAGGGGAAACTCAGTGCAGAGGAATTACGGAGGCCTTTCCTTCTGCGTGTGGAATGTAACAAACATGCATTATTTCCCACAAATCCTTGGCGGAGAGAGGGTTTCCACGAGACCGTCCAAAGACGGCGGTGTTCCAGTTAAAAATAGGCGTTCCTAAGTCTTTTCATGAATCTTTTCCTTTTAATAGGAGTCAATGCATACAGGCTGGCTTTTGTTTGCTCAAGCTGACAGATTATAGATCAGCTGTGACCATGATTCATGACCTTTTAGTTACAGCAGCGCAGGATTATTGATGAATGGAGACATCATCGTTTCACGGGTGAATGAAAGGCTGAGTGGTGGGAAGGAATCTGTCTGTCTGCAGCCGGTACATGCAGGAACATCGCCAAAACTTTCACTTATAAAACACAGTTATAGTTCAACTCGATGACTGTCTGTTTCATTGTCCTCATGATCGTACTTGTAAAGAACGTAGGTACGTGTTACATTCTTGTGTGACATTGCAGGACTTGCATGGATGTGATTGGGTCGTGGTTTGTGAGAAGACCTGTAGGCCTTCATTTTGGGCATCATGTGCTAAATTTCTGAAAATACAGTGATAATACAAAGATCCCTCTGATGTTCAAATTCAGAGAAATTTGTTTGATGATATTCCTTCAGAGGAATTACAGCCATGCGTGTTGGTCAGGAGGAACTGATTGATTCGGATCTTTTATAAAATGTCCCCAGTTGATCTTAAAAACTCACTGATCCTGATTTTGTTGTGCTAGACTGCTGTCGACATGATGACGACACGATAAGACAAATAAATCCAGTTTTTCTTGATTGTAACCATACTGTAATTGTAGGATGACTCATGCTTGTTTTTCATCATGTATTTATTTAAACCCTTCTCACTCCATCAGAGGTGGAAGAAGCATTCAGATCTACAGTGTAACTTGAGTACAAATCGTAACTAAAAATACTCAAGAAATGTCCTACATTCAAAATGTGACATTAGTAAAACAGTGAGTGAAAATGTGCTTAAAGTGTTTGGATGTACAGTAAGGGTTTGTTAGAAGAACCGCAGGCCTTCATTTTTGGCATTGTGCTGATTTCTGCGGCATCTCAGAAAAGAGAGCTCATTTTCTTAGAAGAATCATTAAAGATCCCTCTGATGTTCAGATTCTGAGAAATTACAGCCACGTGTGTCAGGCAGGAGGAGCTGGTTGATTAGGGTTAGGGGTGGGAATCACAGGGTAACTCGCGATGAGATATGATAAGATACGATACGCGATACGTGGGTCACGATAACGATAATATCGCGATGCAGGGATTCTGAGATAATTGATATTTACCAATCATATAATGATACATCACGATATGTGATTAACTTCTTCTTTGGCCAGTTAACTTCTGTTCATGTTACCCTCATTCATGTCAGATGCGCCACCGCGAGGAGTCATGAAGTCGTGACGCGATGAGTCAAAATTGCAGGGAAATCTGTTCAGAGGTGCCAGTCTATCGATAACTGTATTGCACGAGTCAGGACGACAATATATTGCTGTATCGATATATTGTCCCACTCCTAATTAGGATCTTTATAAAATACAATTTAGTCTTTTTAAAATGGCCGAAAGTTGATGTTGAAAACTGTCATTGATTCTGATTTTGAAGCGCAAGTTTGCCCCTGGCATGATGGCGACAGGGTGACACTGATAAATCCAGTTTTTCTTGATCTTGTAATCATACTGTAATTGTAGGACGACCCGTGTGTGTTTCTGTCATGACCTTTAAGACAGAATTGCATCATAATTTAATAAGATATTGACGGGAAGTGTGACTCCAGCAGTGGTGGAAGAAATGTTAACAGTAGTGGAAAAATACTACAGACAGTTGTGCAGAATTGTTACTTTCACTATGTCAGAGTTGAATTGCAATAAGTTTATTGGTGAGGAGCTGAATCTGTAACAGTTTGTTAAACCTTATGTTATTTTATTCAAATAAACTGATGTAAAAACTGTAGAGGAGGAAAAAGTACAGTATTTGAAGTAACATCAAATATAAATACTCTTTAAGTATGACAGTATTTGAGTAAATATAGTTACTTTCACTGCTGGATTTCATCCACAGAGGAAGTAAACCAGCTCAGCCAAGAACGACTCAGTAGACAGTATATTTATTCAAAGACAGACTAAACAACTGGATAAAATAAACATCAGTCTGATTTGTATAATGTACTCTAATGAACGAGGCTTAGCAGGACTCTGTCTCCTCCGTACCCTCTCCTCCCTCATATGTTACAGATCAGCATCGGATCCACACCTCGCCACAGCTGCTTATTCAATTTCCCAAAATGGCCGCTCCCACCTATAGCCGGCATGCTGACCTTTTACCCAGATTCCGAACACAGAACATCTGTAAATCCCAGCGCAGCCCTCAGACTTAGTCATGTACCAGAGGATGGAAGGAGGGAGGAAGAAAGAGGGGAAAAAAAACAGGTGCGGGAGTCTGTTCGAGCCGTAACCCTCTGATTCTCATGGACACACTGTGATCTGTGATCAGTTCCATTTGGGACTTTTTTATGAGGTTTGGGGTTTTATGTTCACTGACTTTTTTCCAATTGTGTTTGCCAGAAATACATATCTGAATGAATTCCAGTGGAGTTAATATTCAGGAGAAACATTTAAACTAATTTGAGGGCAAAGAGGAGATGAAAAAACTTTAATTAATTAACCCTTAACTCAATTTCTTTGAGACCTATAAAATCCCAGCGAAAGAACACCCACGCGCGACTCATCATCAACTCACCATCCTCAGATATGACACCCATATTAACGCACGTAAACCATGTCTTTGGATGTGTCACCCTTTCTCTTCGTGTCAGCCAGACTAACCAAATGTCACCTGCTCCATGTTCCTCATGTCTGAAATCATGAGATATTCATGAGAAGCAGACATGCAGTGACCTTTTGAGCCGTCTGCATGATCGCTGAGATTTACACGTAGCGCATGGAGCTCATGACTTGTCTTGTGATTGAGTGGAAAAGATAATTAGAATAGACTCAAGTGGAAAATCTAGGAGGGATCTTTTCTCATTAAACACAAGATGATGGATGCAGCTTTCCAGGCGTGTCACAATCATCGATGATAGAGAAATCGGCAGTAAAAATCGATCTGGTGCGAGATTTATGAGTTTCTTTTTGTTGGGGATGTAGTCAAGAATGTGCAGTATTTTGGATCTAATTTTCAAATCATGATTTATATGCATATGTTTTAACTTTTAGAGCATGAAATGTACCTTATAATAGCCATGCCAATGAGCTAGCATCCATACCAGGACAAGGAACTGGTAGAGCAAAATGGAATGCAGCCATAATTGATTATAACTTACACCTGTGCTTCTCTTCTGATATAAAAACGTCCCTCAATTCTTAGCTTCACTCAGACAGTGATGACAGGGAATCTTATAGTATTCAGATACAAATGACCACAGAGAGGGTTATGATTGTGCAACATATTAAGAGTGCAAAGAAGGAACTTAATACTGGGTGTCCTGATTCATTCGCACTCATGACCCGACAGACGTGCGGAGGAAAACGCCTGCCTTGCACCACTTTTGCAATCCTCCCTCTATAATATGTTGCCAACAGCAGACAGCTGGTTAAACACACTGCTGCCTCCCAGTGGTGCAAAGCGAGAGCATATTGCCTCTATTTGTTCACCCCGTTTATCCAGTGGGGCCCCTTCAGAGTCTGTTGTACTAATGCTGCCCCATGACCTGAATGTGACATGGCAGCGAAGTAAATGAAAACCCGCAGTTTTTCTTGTGGCCTCCAGCAGTTTTGATAGACGAGGTGCGATTCATTTCACCTCTGGTTGGGCTCATTGCAAACACATCCTGGCAGGGAGAGCAAGCTGAGAGGATATAAGTGATTTCCTGTAGGATTGCAACATGCTGTCCTTGGACGACGAGAGTCCCCTTTTTTGCCTCTGCATGTATCAAGAGACTCTCCCAGTTCCCACACAAACACTTATCTGCTTTGCTTTTGTTACATCCTGTCAAGTTTCCATGATTTGAACCGTTCACATTTGAGGTTTATTATATCTGAGGTCAAAAGCTTTATGACAAGTTATATAAGACCAAAGAACATATGCCCCAGTGCCCCGTTTGTGCAGTTGACCAGAACACACTTCATTCATGCATGTGTGTTTCTTGCATGCTTTAATGCACCCAGATACACAGACAGTCGTCTCCTTTTGCATTCCCTACCCTCATGCTCAGCTTACACATGCACCGGCATGTGTTACACGATACAAATGAATGTGTTTTTGTTATTACTTGACTGCCTTTGGTATGTTTGCATGAGATACTTTTTCTTCTCAGACTGGTCGTATGGAAAGTGCTCCTGCTGATGGACCACGCGCATACATCCTTCATGCTGTCCCCTCTGTTCTTTCTCTGCGCATGGACTAAACGAGTGTCCCAGCTGGCAGGAAGCAGAAAAGTACAGAATGTACATAAAGCCCTATTTGGAAAATGTAAATACGTATTGGATGTGGTGGACCTCAGCAGCTGTGTATACTGTCTGTGCCTTGCTGGAAGTCTACATGGATCTACACTATTTTTAGGTTAGGCCTTAAATGCTGCCCATGCACGAATAGAAGCAGTTTGAGTCTTACTCCTCAGGCTTAATGTAGTAACTACATTTAGGAAAGACGTCACTCAAGAAAGTATTAATTTAAGTGAGCACAGAAACATTTATTATCAGGGAACTGGAGTGATGGATTGCAGAGAATTTCTGCCTTCAAGCCTCAAAAGTTCTTTTTTTCTTCCAGACAGGAACTCAAACATTCAAAGTACCAACTTGACTTGCTGAGGTTCCTTGTGCTAAATACCATAAGTTAATGACAGAACGGGCTGCACTAAGAAATTAGAGATTATGTTTATAGTTCCAAATATAAGGAAATACACTTATTTCCTTTCCTAAGAAGAGTCAGATTGGAATACGATTCCAATCTTATATCTGTTTTTAAAATTTTAAGCTACTACTAAGAGACGGTTGGCTTATCATTGCGGCTGTAAACAGCTCGCCTTTTTGACAGTTTTGCTTTTGTCATAATCAAACAAGACATATTCTATAAAACATTGTGTAATATAGGTTCTGTCAGGCTGGTTTCTTTAACCTTGATGCTCTTAGCTCTCTTGGCAAGAAAGAAAAAAGGCCATTTCCCAAATAAACTAACTTTTCCTTCTTACTGTGAAACTTTGCAGTGAAAATGTGAACATAGGTTCATTAGGTTTGCATGCTGCATGTCCCTTCTAGAGGGCTGACAGGCAGACTAAATAACTATATAGATGCAGTCATTTTTCTAGTTGACGGTCTGTTTTGCTTTTGTAGGCCATATAGAAGCATCAGGTTAGCCTAGCTTAGTATGAAGACGGCAAATAGGGAAACAGGTAGCCTGGCTCCGTGCACAGTTAATAACATTTACCTGACAGCATCATTACAGTAAAATCGCAGATATCTCTACCCTTAAAAACTAATGTGTAAAAATGACGTGTTGTGGTTTCACCATTGCCTGACAACCTCACGGTGACGACAAAACCCTTTACGTCCATAACATATCACACAATCAGATAAAATTAGGTTAAGGAAAAAGCGTCAGAGATGTAGCCGAGATCTGATGTCTTTTTGACAGAGCCAGGCAAACTGTTCTTGGTCACTATGCTAAGCTAAGCTATTCTCTCCTGATTCTATCCCTCAGCAATAAAGTGAATAAGCATATTTCTCAGTGTATAATTATGAAGACACTTAGATACTGAATTGTTTGTGGCTAACAATTAAGGCATGAGTTATGTAGATCATAAGAAACACTGCTGTAAAATACTGCTTGCTCAGAAAAAAATCCCTCTGGAGACCAAAACAAGTTACCAAGGTCAAGAATGAATTGCATGTTAAATGCCTTAGCTATAAATAACCTAAACACATATTTACACTGTCTGGGGATTCTGCTCAAATGGGGCAGCTGTGGGTGCTAAATGAGCTCTCCAGAACCCATCTTTGACATTTCATGAACCCAAAGCCTCAGTCAGATGTGCAGTGGCTGTTATATCTCCCCAGAGTTTCAGAGGATATATTCCCCAGCTCCTGTTAGTCCCAAAACCCCACCCTGTTGGTGGTGTGTACCCCGGTTATCAAGCCTGATTCCCATGAACTAATTGGCCTCCTGTGAAACATCTAATCACGCCTACTGTGTTTACCACAGTGTGAGGAGCACTCGAGGCCACTTGGTGTCGGTTACTGATCTCAATGATACTAATTCATTGCCCAATTAATTTAATGAACGGGAGTGGAGGTGGAAGCGGGTCAGATGGGGAAGACTCTTAAACTGAAGAGGGATTTGACTGAATGGGGCCTGTTCTGGGAAAAATGTGGGTAACTGGCAGACAGCCTCTTACTGTCAAGGGCTAAGCAGCTGGTTTGGAGAGAAAAAAGGAAAGAAGGCTTGAAAAGTGTTCCTGCAGAACAGCAGGGAATCTGGCCTCTGACTGCACCACAGCAGCTGTGCTCTCTGTAGCACTTACATCTCTATACAAATGATATACTTATGTCTCTTATTTCTCTTTTGAAAGGATCAATATACGCTTTGTACTAACAATATACTATTTGTTTGGATACCACCCACCTTCCGGAGGTCCTAATGGATGTTTGCTGTACCGCAGGCATGGAGTACAAAAAAGCTTTTGTATTGCAAAGGCAGTATTAAGTTCTGCAACTTTTATTTCTTAGGTTCACTTATCAAAAGCAACATGTCTACATTTTGCAAAATGTCATCAATTCCCAACTTGCCGAGTGTAAGAATTAAAGAATGATACCACACACTCAAGTCTGTGCAAGTTGCAGCCAGCAGCCGGTAAGTTTGGATTAGCAGACGGATTGGAAATAGGTAACATAGTCTGCATGGACGTCCAAAGCTTACCTTTTATCTTGTTTGTTTAAACATCGTGAATATCCTAATCAACAACATCTTCCATATCACATCAATATCATCATCATGAATAGCATCAATAATATGAAGTGCAGAGGTGTTCATGAAAGAGCTGGGTCTTTTGCTTTTTCTTAAAGGCGGAAAGGACCTCTGTAGACCGAATGGAGTTTGTTAGCTTGTTCCACCACCCGGGGACTACAGAGTCTAGTTAGCGACTTAGGGTCCTGTTGTGATGGGACTACCAGGCGCCTTTCATTGGCAGAGCGTAGTGGGCGGGAGGGAGTGAAGACCTGGATGAGGGAGTTCAGTTAGGTTGGCAAGCAACAAGGTTTAACAGTATTTAACCCTCAGACAGCCAAGCAAGCAGTTTCCCCCCATTTATAGTTAGCCAAGCTAAGCTAACCGTCTGCTTGTGGTAGCTTTATCGGTAGAAACTTAAATATGTTTAAAGGTTTAAGGTACTTCAAATCTTACCTCTGCAACAGCCACCAGTTTATCAGCATCAATAAATCCAACTCAAACAGCCCCACTCTCTCAAGGTGTTCCCCAAGGTTCAGTTCTCGGTCCCCTCCTGTTCATCCTCTACATGCTTCCCCTTGGTCACATCATACATGGCCATGGCCTCCATTTTCACTGTTATGCCGACAACTGTCGAGCTCTATATGTCCACCAAATCAATCACTGCTGCCACTCACTCCACCATCACAGACTGCCTTATGGACGTAAAAACCTGGATGCAAGCAAACTTCCTCAAACTCAACAGCAACAAATCTGAAATCCTCATCATCGGTCCCAAATCACTCATCACGTCCTGCCCCAACCTCTCCCTCTGCATTGATGGCTCCACTGTTCCTGCTTCCAAACACATCCGTAACCTTGGTGTCATCTTTGATCAATCTCCCCTTTGAACGTCAGGTTAACCACATCACAAAAACTGCCTTCTTCCATCTGAAAAACATTGCATGTCTTTGCGACTACTGCAACAGCTTCCTATGGCACATCCACCAAAATACCCAACAAACGAAAACACATCCAAAAGTCAGCTGCCTGTCTGCTCACCCACTCCCGCACCAGAGACCGCATCACCCCAGTCCTTCAAAACCTCCACTGGCTCCCCATTCATCAAAGAAACCAATTCAAAATCCTTCTCTTCAGCTACAAGGCTCTCCACAGTCTTGCCCCCTCCTACCTCACTGACCTCCTTCACCAACACACTCCCACCCGCAACCTCAGATCTGCCAACACCACCTCCTCACCCCTCTCACCCGATCCAGGCGCCTGATTTGGGGGGACAGAGCCTTCTCCATTGTTGCCCCCCTCCCTCTGGAAGTCTCTCCCCCAACACCTCAGAAACTCTCCCTCACTCCCTTCTTTCAAAACCGCACTCAAAACCCACCCATTTAAATCTGCTTTTCATCTGTGATCTCATTAAATTGTTCAAAAATTGCTAGAGCTACAGAATGCTTCATTACTTTGTCTGTCTATGTACACCCCCAAATGTCTCGATCAATGTTGGTTTTTTTCATCTAAGATAATAGTGTGTATAATTTTATCATCTCTCTCCCAGGTAAACACCCCATGGTATGTCAGAGAGTAAGGAAGCAAAGTGGCGTTGGCTAACATTACCTTTGACCAACAATGAAATTACACAACTTGAGTAAACACGAATAAAGTAACGTGAATCAAATTTTTATACAGTACCTTGTCCATGAAGCAACTTTCTGCCTTAGTCACTTCAGACTACTGGCAATGTTTATTTAGCAGTAATACCATTTCCAGTAATAGCTTCCATGATCCCATGCTACTTCATTTTGTTATTGTTTTGACTGAGAGCCATGGTCACAGAAATTGCATACGGTCCGAAATGTTGAACTATTTTATATAATACAACCAAGAGTGAAGTATTTGTGTGTGGTTACTGTGAATGGACCGTCTTAAGTAATACAAGCTGTAGACAGGTAGAACAATAGTGTGATACTTGATAAGCCACCTATGCACTTCAAGTGTTATAAGATGTAACATTAAGTCTGTGACCTCCGTCTGTCTGTTCCCTGTTGGGTCTCTAAAGACTGCCCTGATCCGTGTTAATCTAAAATCCTGAATCCTAATCCAAGTGATGGTGCAACAGGTTGTTTTGGTGTTTTGGAGGCACAACAGATCATGAAACCTTAATATGTGAGGCTTCTCAACAGACTTAGTGTGGATTTACCAGAGGCAGTCTTGGTATGCAGTTTTTACTTTGGCATGTGTAGTTGTTTTATTCGGGAGTGGTCGGTGGAATCCTCATTTCTGAGAATTTGAAAAATATTTCCAGCATTTTCCAGACTGACTCACAGAGTGGATATTTGAACACTGGCATTAATGACAGGTCAAAGCAAACGTTCATAGCCAGAAAGTTAGAGTAACCTGATTTGGTAAATACTTTTCAGAATCAGCTTTATTGGCTGAGTATGTGGGCACATGCAAGGAATTTGACTCTGGGTTTTCTGTGCTCTTAAATGCTTTTATCTATAATCTTGATCTTGATTTTGTTTTTTTTGCGGCTGCAAAACTTCAGTAAAAGTGAATTAAATTTCCATGGATCTTTCTATAAACCAGGGTGTGTCACCACTGAAAGTTTGTACTGCAGCAAGTTCTTCTCTCTTTTAGCACGTGTTTGACTGCTGTATCTCATATCTCACAGAGCTCTTTGTAGACGTTATCTGAGAGAACAAACGTGAACGTTCAAACAGAAACAAACAGAACAGACAGAACATCAACACAACCTTTAACCCAGATTGAGTGTTTGAGTAAAATGAATGAGTAAGAGATCTTTTTCTACAAGATTACACTCAAATTGGAGAAACGATTTTTCACATAGAAATCTTGAAGGGCCTACTGAATATATAATTAGTGCTTCTCAACCACTATTCTGACAGTAACTGTGAACCAGGCCTGTCTACTCAATGCCTTTGCCACTAAATGTGTTGAATTTCCATTGATGCAACATTATCATAAGAAACAGTGAGCACAGATAGACTAGTACAAACATGTCAAATGATTTTTAGCATCTTTCAGAGCATTAGATACATTTCCTAGTCCCTACAGTAAATATGAAGCTCTGACCAGCGGCTGGTTAGCTTAGTTAAGTTAATAAAGATTTAAAAAACAAAGAAACACAGGAAACAGCTAGCCTGGCCCTGTCCAAAAGTAAAAAACAAAACCTACCAGTGTCATGAGTCATTCTAGTTTAGTTATGTTTTTGTCTTGTATTTCGGTGTTCAGTTATTATTTCTTGATTTACCTTGTCACTTTGTCCCTTGTCATGAGTTTTCATCGTTTAGTTTTGTATTTAGTTTATTCTGTGTTCTTGTCAGTGTTTAGTCTTGTTTAGTTAAGTATTTCACTTGTGTCTCTTTGGTTAGATCATTTCCTGTTTTACTTTGTCACCTTGTCTCTCGTGTTGGTCCACTTCCTGCCTTTGTGTGTTTTCCCGCCTGTTTGATTCTGTGCCTTGCCCTGATTGTTTTCACCTGCCCCTTGATTGTCTCACCTGTGTCTGATTAGCCTCACCTCCTAAGTTTATTTAGTCTTTGTGCTCCCCTGTCTTGTGGCCTGTTCATTGTCATCCATCGTGCGTTAGTCTTTGTCCATGACCTTACTCTGGATTGTCTTCGTGCCGTGATTTCCTCGTGTCTTTTGGATTACTGTTCCTGGTTTTGTTTGAGTTTATTGCTGTGCCTTTTGATTTTCCTTTTTGTCTTTTGTTGGAGTTAGATTTTGTTTGATTTTTGCCTTTTATTTAATTAAAACCATTATCGAAGTCTGGGTCCGCACCTTTTTGTTCAACTGAAACCGTGACAACCAGCATCTCCAAAGCTAGCTTGTTTACGTGTTTGATCATGTTTTTTAAGTCTAAACAAAAAAAGTCTGATACAATTAGGTAAAATGGTAAATAGACTGCACTTTTCTAGTCTTCAGACCACTCAAAGCGTTTTTACACTACTACTACATTGACCCTTTCACACGCACTGATGGCAAATGCTACTATGAAAATCTTGGATCAGGATATAAGCATCTTCATTCACTGATAGCTATGCCTTCGGAAGCAATTTGGGGTTCACTGTCTTGCCTAAGGACATTTTGTCATGTAGACTGTAGCAGTCAGCGATCAAACCACCAACCTTCCAACTGAGAGACGACCAACTCACCCCAATTAGGGTGACGTTGGCATTCATTTGGAATTGTGTAAATATGTCTGAATGTAAGTCAGGGGAATTGAAGTCTTCTGGAAGCTAAAGAGCCAGGGATTTCAGGGGGGCAGGTTGGAGGAGAGGAAGGACAGGCCGGATGTTGACCAGAGGAGCAGAGGACCTCTGGATTTCAACCTGGACAGCGACTTAGGCTGCTCTGCGGACCAGCAACTGAGGTGGGACTACTCTTAGGTTTGTGGTGGCCACTGATATTTTGGCTGAATGTCTAAAGGAAGCAGGAGGGGAAGACCAGAAGAGGGCTGAGCAGGAGACTAGAGGCTTGGATACCGTGAGCTTTGGGAGCCACAGAAATGGTTAGCTGCCGAAACACTGTCCAGGAAATTGCTGCAACTCGGCAGCAGGAACAGGAGTCTTTTGCTGCGGTTCATCAGCAGAAAAAGGACATTTTTGTTGCAGCACAACAGTGGTGACAGAAGTCTTTTCTTTTCACATCAGTAGGAAAAGGAGAGTATTGCTGCAGCTCAGCAGGATCAGGGGACTTCAGCAGGTACAGCTGACTGGAGGTCAAAGAGTCCAGGCTTTGATCGGTGTTGACAGCAGCGGACTAGGTACCAGGGGAAGTTATTGGCTAGGCCCCCCACAGGTAAGGTAAGGTTGTCAGCTGGGCCACCGACCAGGAACCAGGCAGGGATGGTGGCAGCTCTGTTATGCTGAGCAGCAGAGGCTCTGGGGTGCTTGGCAGCTGGTAGACTTCAGAGATGGAGGGTGATGTTGGGAGTCATGATGTCTTTTTCTGTGACCTCAACAAGAACCAGAGAAAACGCCCAGGTGAGTCCCCCTCCTAGGTGATTGCTTGACTTCAGTGTGTCTCCTAAAACAGAGGGCTCACATATTTCAGGTGATTCAGCTTCAGAACAGGCAGGTGTTTGGGGAGCGAGCTAAGGACAAGCAGGTGGTGGGCTAGATGGGAGGCTAGCAAGCTTATGACTGGAAAGTTGTAGGCTCGCAAAGCTGATCGGAAAGCTTGCTGAAAAAAAGTCTGATAGCTAATAGGCCAAATACTTGCTGACAAGGATGCTGGCTGGAAGCCAGCGGACCGAATGCTTGAAGAGGAACTTGGCGTCAGACTGTGAAAGATGCCAGGTTAGATTAATCTGCCTGGATTCAAGTCGTCCTAAGGTAAGCTAACTGTCTGCTAGCTGTAGCCTCATCGGAGAGATTGGTGTCAATCTTTTCAACTCACTCTTTGCAAAAAACAAACAATCAAATAAAATTGAGAAATGTAGGACTTAGTTGATAAGGACTGAAAACACTTTCTTACTCAGTAATAACAGCTAACAGGTGTAAACTGCACACGAGCAGGAATCTTTCCTTTAGGTGCAATGGACACTGAAGCTACCTGAATTCCCAGAGCTTGTGTATCACATTCATAGAATAAGCCTGATCACATCAAGCACTCAGGAACAGTCAGGAACAATACCTCTCTGTGTTTTTTAAGCCAGTCTACTGTGCCAGGATTCATGTCAGTCTAGAGTCCACAAACTGTGTTTTTAGCGTGTTTACCTGACGATGCGGCCAACAGGGCTTTAAAACAGCCATGTCTCTAAACCCATCTCAACAACAGGCCTGATTATTATCACCAGCCACAGATCTGACCATGTGTTTCAGGTGGCTGCGCACCTGCTGTTTGTGCAGTGACATTGTTGTGAGGGGAATTGTGGGAACGTTTTTGCAAGTCGCATGCATTGCGGGGGATGGAGCCTTCAAAAAATAAATGGATGGCTTGTTTTTCTGACCTTCGCACAATGAAGTCTTCCCCTTTTGCACTTTAGCTTACATAAAAGTAAGTTAAGAACGTCCAAGCTGTGTTTGGCCCTTTGTCATTCTTGAACTGTCGTTTCTTTAGTTTACAGTTTCTGGTCTTTGTGTTTCTGTTGTATGTTACTTTAGCTCACACATAAAGAAAGGGGTTTCTGTTCATGGCTTAATCTAAAATGTGCCCCTTTTCAGGTTGTCTTTCTTTGAGCATCCTTAATCTTATATTCTGTAATTTCCTTGATAGCTGTAAATTAAACCCCTGTGATTTTGCAAAGAGGTAAAACTAATGAGTATGTTCTAGAGAGTGAAGATTTCATTCCTTGATCTTTGATTTCAGCCTTATGTTTTTTTAAAGCCCCTCTCACTACTGCAAGCTGTAAAAACTTTACTTGTCTTCCTGGGGCCTAATTAGACCGCTCCTTCTGCAATTAATGGCAGGAAACAGGAATAACATGGAAGAGTGCACTAAAGTTCATGCTCAGAGGGTCTGGAGGGAGGAGGCTGTGAGAAAAAGAAGAGCAGAAACCAACAGAAGGAAGAGAACGAGGGAGGCACGGAATGACTTCTAGTTACCTCTGGGGTGAGCGTGTTCTTGGCCTCCCCTCCGCGTCCTATGGGCCCCATTCGTAAATTTGAGGGCCTTGACCCAGGTCGTATCCGGGTTCAGAGTGTGTAAATCAGAGGCCTCTCTTCCCCTGGATGCTCCATGACCTCCCTGCTGCACATCCTGTTACCCATCATGGGAGAAACTAAACCCACGGTCTCCATCAAAGTTCGTCCAAAAACGAGCCTCTTCATACCTCGACACAATCATTTTACACATCACTGCACAGTGTATTTGTCACAGAGATCATATCTGCAGAGGAATTTCAAAAACCTGCCTGGACCTAAGACCAATTATTGCATTTGTCATACCACTGTCATATAATGGTAGAAAGTACATGCTATTACTCAATGACTACACTTGGTTTTAACTACATTATTGAGGTACTTCTGTTCATGTCAATTAATACTTAAAGCTCCTGTGAGGAGTTTTAGCAGATTTTGAAATTAATACCGATGCCTCTTTATGAGCTACAAAAGCAAACAAGACCATCAGCGACAAGATTGATTATATCTTTATAGTTATTTTTAATTCATGTAACCGCTCCCCTCGATTAACTTTTCTCTGCTGAATCAACCTTTTTTCTTTATTTTCCAGGGCAAAGATTCATAGCAAGTGATATGTCTGAATGTTAAAAGAAAGCAGGATGAGATTTCTGTTACAAAAAAAACACTTCTTAAACATGTACAGGACGAGGTCAGCAAAGCGATAACAGGCACCATTTTGTCCACAGGGGGCGCCAACATCAGCACAAACCGAAAGTTTCTTAAAGGAGCTTTAAACAAGAAATTGAAAATATTCTAGGTTCACAATGCAATTTTACAGATGAAATTAATTTGAAGGTGTGTAAATGGTTCAATGTAAGTACACTCATCCTCCTTTTACCTTTTGTTTTTTGTTTCAAATCAATCAATTACTGAGGAATACATGAGGTTCTTTAACTATTAACTTCATCACTGTGTTTCACAACAGTAAATGGTGCAAGTATACAGTGTGTTTTTGGTTTTTGGAGCTGAAAAATGATGCTGATAATGAGAGTGATACAAAAACGTTGTTGGCAGGAAAACCAAAACAACGAGCTGAAGGATGGTAAAATGCTCCAAAGAGTGGAAGGAATATGCAGAGTTGGGTGATAACTGTCTTTGACTGTTTTGTTACTGTATTTTTATTACATTGTTATTAGTAATTTGGATTTATCTTAATAAAAATAATGATTAACGCAGCTTTAAGGTAAAGATCTAAATATTTCCCCCTCTATTTTTGTCATTAAAACATTTGCAGACAAGCAGTACATTTATGAACAGCTAACCTGGCAAAGGAATACCATATTATAGCCTTTATCAAGATTTTTTACTCAGAAAATGTTATACATTTTTCAAACTTATTATAGTTATACATTTAAATTTTGAGATTACTCGACCACATTTTCAAGTAGGAGTTTAGTATCTTAGTTTGGAGGTTTTAAAATGGAGCCCTGATTAATTATTGTCTAAAAAGTCTTGATCTAATGCAAAAATAAACATTATTTTTCTTCATCTACTTGATTAAATTAAAGCAGAGACCAGAATAATGGCATGCAACAATGTCAAATTCTAAAACCAGTCAGCATCCTTTAATAGCAACAGTGTTATTGTAGCAGCTACTACACTTGTACACACTTCTTCCAGGCACAACGTCCTTGTTCTGTTGATGTTTGTATGTCTGGCATGAAGCTGCAGATACTGCCTGCAGACAGACACACACACAGAACGACAGAGAGACAGACATGCACACTGCTGGTGTTTTCTCCCGGCTCGGTTAGACCTTGGTGGAATGCAGACAAACACAGAAAGGCCTTGGGATAGATTTGTTTTTGACCCGGCGTGTTTCTGCTTCAGGGAGAGAGAGAGAGAGAGAGATGGTAAACACATGCCACCCGTGAGACATGTGGGTGAGGCAGAGAGGTGTGGATAGATTATGACAGGGGGAGGTAACGTGACACCAGGTTGTTTTCAAGCGCAGAGTTGTTGACTGTGAAAGCTGGTTAATAACACACTTGGAGTTTCCCTCTTTCTTCCCTTTATCTCCTTTTCTGTCATTCCTTCTCTCTCACTTTTTGTCTTTAAGGTTTAAAGTTCAGATCATGGTAGCTCTTTATCCATATTGACATGTTATATTCTGACTACTTGTGAAATTAACTAACAGCAAGTGTCTCGCTGGCTCTCTCATTTTGCCTGTCAAGTGCGAGCATGCTCTTCTTGGTCTTGCATTTTTTTGACTTTCATTTAATGAATAGCTGCCAAGAATTAATTTGTGGCTTGCTGTCAGTTTCCCATTTTGGTTTCATATAACTGGTTCATGCTTTTCTGGTAACAGCCGCAGTAAATCCTGAAAGTCTCAGGACCTGCAGCTGCAACACTGTATGCAGTATGAATGTATATGTGATGGTTAATGATCTGCAATATGAGGAGAAAATGGGTCACCTGTGCTTTACTTTGTCAGACCTACCTCTGTTTACAGATTTAACATGTTTTCAGCGTGGTATACTTTACTTTCTCTTAGATTTGCTGTTCAGCCAATGCGTTTATATAAAAATCAATACAGGAAGCTATATTGTAGCTGTGTCAGCTGGATGGCAGGTGCACTAAATATAAATAAATGTATATTCTTTACTAGTAGGTCAGTGCATAACTCTGTACAATGTAGGTCAATGTAAACTCAAAGTAAACATAGAGCAGTGAAAAGGCGTCGTCACCACACATAGCTCAACCTGACACGCTTCCCTGTTTAAACAAACTCTGGGTCCCTTCATGAACCTCAAGCTGGAGTTCAGCCAAATACCTTCATGTCTAAAAACAACACTGTCGACTGAGAGGTTTAAATATACAGATGTAAAGGAAGATAAATATCTTTTATGTATTATATTTCTCAACATTTCATGACGTTACATTCATAAAGACGGTGTTAAAAGTTCTTTGGTCCCCTTCCTTGCAGATTTGGCCTCATGTTGGGTGGGAAAGAATTGGAAAAAGCACGATAGACAATAAAAATCTGGGTGGAATAGAGATATTATTGCAAACTGAGAACACAAGAGTCTTATAAAACGCGTTCTGATTCAGTTTGGTCACTTTTTAACACCACAAAATCAAAATGCACATGTTCATGCATGAGTCTGCATGAGTCTGAATCTGCAGCCTCAACATGGATTCAGTCTCGAGCTTTGATGCTGAAGCCATAAATTTGTTCAGCCAAACTGAAAAGTGGTTTCAGACAAACTCTTGTGTGAGCAAGGGTGGGAAAACGCCTTAAGAATCAAGAAATGCAGCCCGTTTGGACTTTCTGTTAGAGTCCGCACATGTGAAATTATTTAGAAAAAGACCAAATATATTAAATAGATCATCGGTACTGAAGACAATATCACAGTTCAAAAAAGAATGGAGGATTTGCAGTAAAATTTTAAACCCTCACAGCTGATGTTTGTCATTTTCTTTTGCTACTTGGAGACAAAAATCACACAGCTGTTTGTATAAAGTTGTTATTAAGCAAGACCTAGTGTCCTCCATACACAGTGATTCACAGTGATTACTGTTTAAACTCTCTGGGCAAGTTTGCTTTTATGAGCTTTGTGTTGGATGACTCAACAAAGACCATTGTTTTTTTTAATAAACAAGTGGATGGTAAAGAGGCGGGAGGTGCGATGATTCTTTAAGTGGTTCTCGAGAAAAGCAGCTTTTCTGGAAGCGACTCATCACTGCTCCATAATCAAAGAGTGTTGCTGCCCTCTGCTGGACAGAATGTGAACTGCACAACCTGGACTGCTAACAAAAATGTCCCCCACAGGTGTATTGTAACAAGCTGTATATCAAACCACCTGGAAGGTATCAACTGCTTAAGGAAATACATCTGCAAGAATTATTTCAAGGTCCCTCACATGAACCCAACGCGTGCTACATTTGACTTGACCTTGTGATATTTAGTTAAAAATAAAGCTACTCCAGTTACAATGTTCAGAGATGCATGTGGGAATATTAATAGTATAAACTAGCTCATAAAATTAACTACATTTGATACTAGGTTTGCAATTTTGATACTGTTGTCAAGGGTGAACCATTATTTATCTATTTCAAATGTCTTCCCTTGCCATGAACAGCCTCTGGATTAAGTATGGATATTACCCTGAATGTTTCACATGTCTTAAGTCCATTTGGACATATCAGTGCAATCACAGCGTCTATACTTTGACCACAACCAGGAAAATACAGATTAAATTCAGTTGACTGTTGCAGCCTTAAGAATAGTCATTGTATTAATATGATGGAATGGATAATGGATCACCTATTGATTCTACAATAATCACAGGACATCAACTTTCAACTTTATACTCAATTTTATTTCAAAACATCTGAAGAAGCGAGTTTGAGGACATTCCAAATGAAAGTGAAGGCATCTTCTCCACCATGTTGGATCTGCATCTCACAGCTTCAGCGGGCACTGTGAAGAGAAGATACAGTCAGTCACATACCAACTCAAAGATACCATGATTTAACTGGACCACATTAAGTAACTATTTCCTCTGTAGGCAACAAGATCCTAGCAAAGATTGTTCCAGCTATTAATACTTAAAATTTCACCCAGGAGAACACACATACACCTGAAGAACATGGGGGGGGGGGGACACAGCAGCTACAAACCAGTGTTTTACGATTTATACTTGGTCCTGATTTACATTGCTTGTTTGGCAGCTACAATGCAGGTTAGAAAATCAAGATCATTGCCATTCATCACTGTTCATATTCTCTCAATAAAATTAACTGGACTATGATTTGGCCCAAAACAAATTATATCCACGCGTCGATTATGGGATGGCGATAAGTGCAGCTCTTTGCTCTGTTGAAAAATCTGAATTACAGCAGTTGTAACTTTACAAATAAACAAGGGCGTGTAGAGTTGTAGAGTGTTTACAACAATTTGCAAAATTATTCCAATAGTAATTTTCTGTCTCGTTTCCTGCCATATTTGAAGCAGTATAGGCATTTGCTTAAATAACTCTCTTTACAACTTTGATTTCGATTGAAATAGGCAGCACGCGATCACTTCATTTTGTGCCGAGAAAGAGCCTCTGGTTTCAAAGTTTACAACCGCCTTTGTGAAATTTGTCTATGACTGGGGTTTTACGTTTTATCAAGCCAGCTAGCGCAAGAAAACCCAGGCATGTGGAACGGGCTTTGTAATAAACCTCTACAGTTTCCACAAGATGAAATAAGATCAAGATGAGGAAGCAGAGTGCAGGCCTGCTGACCAGCACACAGAACCAAGCTTCTGCACTGCAACAATTTCACTGAAGATGCAGCCCAGACAAGTTCAAAAGTCACAGAATTTCACTTGGATTTTCAAAAAAACTGGTCAGATGCATCACTGCAATGCAATTATATTATTGTGCAGCTACAAACAGATAAAAACATGCAAGAAGCAGCATGTCCGTTTGCCCCCAAATGAGCCACTTACAGCTGATGCTTCAATGTTTAGTCTGCACTGTTTTTAGCTGTGGGAGTCTGTCAAATATACTCTCCCTAAGAAATATCATATCCCTTTTCAAACTTCTAAAGGCTCTACAATAACCCTACTTTGGAAAAGCTGAGTATTTTTATAAACAGTCAAAAGGTTCAATTGTAATATTTGAGAGCAAAGCTTTTGGAGTTTTAGTGCTCAAATGTAGAGATGATAACAGTATGTGCATCACCAAATACATACAGAGAACATAACATTGAAACACCTTTTAATAAAATGAATTAAAAACAAAATAACTAATTTCAGTCTCAAACTACATGCGTTTCATAAACTTACTGTCGGCCTGCAAATTGTAATAGCATCATCATTCAAGCTTCTTCTTCTCACTGACCAGTCAGTCATTCTCTAGTTATACATTAATGCCATATGAGAACTGATAAGGTTTGATAATTTGTATGATAAATAAAAATATTTAAAAAGAAAGTTTATGTTCATGGTACAAGACATTTTTGTTTGAGGTATAGGAGCAGAGATGTTTAAATTGCTGAAAGGTGTCTCTAATGTCAACTGTTTATGGGCTTTCAGAATCAGCTTTATTGGCCAGGTATGTATACATACAAGGAATTTGACTCCTGTTTAACTTTGCTCTCTATATACACTTACACATTAAATATGCAACATTAAACTATGAACATTTTAACTGTACTCTCATCATAAAGTGAACAGGCAAACAGACATGGCTGAGATTGTTCTCCCACTCTTACCTATCGCAGCCTCCTGGCTTCTCTTTCAGACTCCAGAAGTGTCAGCACATCTCCCTCTCTGACTGGGCCCTTCACGTTCCTGATGATGGACCGGTTGCTGTCGTCCATGAACTCAACACGGACCTGCAAAAAGAGCAGATTAGAGCCATGATTAAAATAAACAGACCTTAGGAGTCAGACCTTAAATGTTAACAGTTCAAATCTGAAGAAACTGTTGATCTACACTTAAGTTTCCACAGGTATTGGGATAGTAATCATTTTACATGTAACCCCAATTAAAATTGCAGATCGTAGAGGCAATCACATCCAAAAGGCTTATTAGCTCCATCGATTATCTACATCTTCCACCCTTTACTGGAAATCAACTTTCAACGTGAGACATTAATGCTCTAAAGAACAAATTATTCGTGGATCCGGAAGAAACAGAATGACTGTAGACATGAGCTGAAGTCACACCAAACCTTATATTGATGTACAACGACAGATAGCCTAACTGTTCCTCGTTCAGGTGCATGGACACTCGAACCACAGGTGGGATCCAGGGGAATTCCTAAGTTAAACACTTTTTAACTCTTACTCTGAGACATTACGTTAGCATTATTAGCCTACCTGTGTACATTGTCCCTGGGAACCAGTTCTTCCGAGCACCCTGGTGACCTGCAGAAAAGAAAGACAAAACAAATTTAAAGTTAGGTTGGCGCGAGAGAATTTTCGAAGCAAGTATTGTGTTCATAATATGACTTGAACAGGCTAGTGCAGTGTAGAGCAGGCTAGTGGTGATTAGCTAGCAGACTATGGCATGGATGGCCCTCCATGATGGACGCACGAGAGCTAACGTTCAATACGATAAACGGTGCATTTAAAGAACATTTAACTTCAATATTTTGAGACCGTATGAGTCATTAGTTGTTACTGTAGACTTCTGTCCGCACAGAAACGATTATTTGTATCATATAATGTATTTTCTTACTCTTGCGAGCTTGATCGGCTGCACGCGGCTGGCGTCCATGTTGTCAGGTTAGACCGGAAAGGAAGTCACGTGGTGATCGGAAAGACTATATCGCAACTGTAATCCTTAATGTTTTTTGAATTTTACAATTTTATTTTAACTATCATTATGTTAGGAAAACACAAGTAAAATAAATTCCTAAAAATAATAAAACGTATTATTTTAATAGAACGAAATGTAATTTTAGATAACCACTTCCTTTTCCGGCAAATGGCCAATTCCATTCACTCCAACATTCACGGGTGGATGACAGGGCCGTACCATTAGTCTTTGGGTTATCCCTTTTGTAATGTCACTATTTTTAACTTTACAGTGTGGATTAAAACACCAACTTAACTGTCTCTGTTAGTTTAAACTCTGTTTATGGCTGGCTGTTTATTACTTTCTCTTGTATCTTGAATAACTTTTTACAAATATTTTACATTATATGATACAGTTTTTTAATTGGGATTCTGTAATACACACTACAGAGGGTGTATATAAAGTATCTTGCAAGACACTGAAGATTACAAGAAATAAGCCTTATTGTGTGCAGTAGGAGTCAACTATAGCAGTGCTCAAGTATGTAAAAAATCTGCATTACCTTCTGCATCACGGTGATTGATAAAATGAGTGGGTTTAAAATACATATTTATTTTTGTTGCATATTTAAATTTTTACCGTGCATGTTTTACTGTCGTTTTATACATACTGTTAACTAAACTGAATCATAATAATGTATTATTATTGAGTCATTTGTAATAAATATGCCGCTTTTAAATGGACAAACTAAATATGGTATTTTTTTAATCATTAAAAGTTAAATGTCAGTCTAAAAGAAATGAAATACTAAATTCTTTATTGACAACATAAAGAAAAGCAAAAAGAACTCCCCAAACATTTAGCATTAAAAAATAATCAAACATATAGTATTCCAGGGATTTAATATAGACTTAAAAGCATTGACTGTATATATAGATACAGTCTATGCTTAAAAGCTTATTTTGTTCAGACCAAGTTCAGAAGAACAATAGCTGGAGCTACCGAGGATGATCTAATTGAAGCAACAATATGAACTGCAATTTACAAATCTCCATAGCCTTGTTAGCGATGCAATACTGTCATCACACCACTCTCTCCGCCTTGCCTCCTCTCAGAACTCAAAGCCTTAAATCACATCGCTAATCCTTGTGAACAGTATTTTTAACTTGCGTTAGGACTGAAAGGACAGCAATAGGATTAGAGAATCAGTAAAGAGGCTGAATCCCTAACTCATGCCGTTGATCTTCTTGCACGCCGAGAGAGAGAAAGCTCGGTCGCTCTTTCTTTTTCTTTATTTCAACCTGGAGGCATTTTTTTTCAGCAGGCAATATATAGCCTGAATGGAGATCTTGTGGAATACTTTTGTTGTTGCTTTTCACTGACTTGATCTGAACTTAACACTAAACTTTTCTGGTTGGATTTGTCTTCCAAGGAGATTACATAATGGCGGCCCTGAAGCCCAGGTTGAAAGTGCTGAAGAAGCGTCGCTCCAGTCTTTTTGCGACAATAAAGCGGGAGATGAGTTTTTCACAGAGCATCGAAGAACAGGAGGGCGAATTCCCCTTTTCACAGGACAGCTCTGTGAAAGCCTGGACATCCATGGACAACCTTGACAATCCTGATGAAAAAAAGAAGCCAAAGAAGACTCAGAGCAAAGACCAACCAAACCGAAGGCAATCAAACATTGTCAACCTCAACGTGGGTGGAAAAGTCTTTCACATCCCAAAGCATTTGGTTCTCCGACACCCAAAAACCAGGATTGGAGTCCTTGCTATGTGTAACGACCCGGTGAAGCGTCTGACGCTCTGTGATGATTACAACGTTCAGATCAATGAGTTCTTTTTTGACAGAGACCCCATGTTTTTCCACTACATCTTCCACTTTTATTGCAGTAATGTCTTGTGGGTGATGGACAGTCTCTGCCCTGTCAACTTTGAGGAAGAGCTGTCATTCTGGGGGCTGAAACTGAAGGACACTCCAAGGTGTGCTGTGGATACTTAAAGTGTCATAATGTAGCTTGGTCTGTGGCTGTTTGAGTGTTTCAGGCTTGTTTCTAAAGAGCTCTTTAGAAATGACATAATCATTTATCTTCTTCTTCTTCTTCTCAGGTGCTGCCGTATTTTATTTGAGGAGAAAGTGGATGACATCAGAGATCAGCTGAAGGTCAACCAGGAGCTGATTGACGAGATTAAGCCTCACCAAGACGACGAGGGATACAGAAACATGTTTCTTGGACGTTTTCGGAAGATCCTCTGGGACTTGATGGAGAATCCTTACTCCTCACTGTCAGCCAAAGCCTTTGCTGTGTTTTCCAGTCTCTTTGTGCTTATCTCTATTGTTGCAATGACCATGAACACAGTAAAAGAACTCAGAGATTACAAACTGGCTGGCAGAACCTACATGGAGTGGATAGAGATCAGTTCCATCCTTTTCTTTACCTTGGAGTACTTTTTGCGGTTATTCACCACATCCAACATCCAACATTTTGTGAAGAGTGCCCTCAACTTTGTAGACGTGGTGGCTGTCATGCCCTACTTTGTCCAGATCCTTTTTGAGGCGTTTGTTCTAGATTCAGAAGACGTCAGTGCAAAGGAAGATTTGAAGACCATGGCAAGAGTCAGTAAAGTCAGCAAAGTTCTCAAGGTCGTCAAGTTGATGCGCATCTTCCGTATCCTGAAGCTTGCCCGACACTCCACAGGCATGAGGGCGTTTGGTTTCACCATCCGACAGTGCTCTGAGCAGGTATGCAGGGATGTCGAGAGAGAGAAATCAGAAACAAAACATGCACAAATCAATCAACAGAGTGAACATAACCCCCACATGAGCTTGAGTTAAAGAAGCTATAAATATTTCATTAATAATGGACAGCATGACTGATTGTATATGTTACTCATTGTGATCAGCCAACCAACAATAATCACCAGTTTTAGCTACTTTTAGCTCCTTGTTTTGGTTTAAAGGCCTGTGACTTTAACATTTGGGTTTAATCTCACTACTTTTATAAAAAGTGTTTCCAGCTGAGCAGGCAGCTGTTTTCAACAATTAAACCCTGATAAACCCACATTGCACTACCTGCCTAGCACCAAACTGCAGATGGACAAAGTCAGCTGCAAGCTGGTGAATGCAGTGGAGTGTTTAGCAGCTATAGAGGCAGCAAGTTTCCTCATCAGAGACCAAAACAGAGCTAAAAGTAGACTGAACATCGGATGCCAAATCACAAAGAGGCCATAATAATGGCTCCAAATGAATGCAAATGTTGCTCCATATCTACATGGTGTATAAATAGGCAGGGCTAACTGCTAACCAGTAGGCTATATAAACTTTAAAGTTGATAATATGCATGTGCTGTGTTCCTCGTGTGTTTCCATTTCCCAAAAGTAGCCTGAGTAAGTATGGCCGATTATCAGACAACAGACTTCTGTAAAAAAAAAAAAAGAGAACTAAATTGGTGCTAATGTTGCTAACATTTTGCTAACAAGTTCACTGTAAAACAGAGACAAAATGCTAACGTTTTGTTCTTCGCATGTTTGCCCTGCCCTCTGAGAGACTAAAAACCAGTGTAACCACCATAATGTCAGTCAGTTGTCAGTCTTGTATTTTTTAGACAACGATATTTCCTGTAAATGCTGATGACTCTAACTCAGAGGTCTATACAGTTTTGAGTAGTTATGAGTCGTCACTGTGTTTGTGTTTGAATGTTCTCACTTTCGGTGGTATTGGCTACTGAAACACAAATCAATTGGCATGACAAGTCCCCTCTTGGCTTCCTGTTTTTAAAGGAAAAACATAAATATGCAGAAACAAATAGCACTCTGCTAGCCAACTTTTTATTGGAACTTTAAGTTCAGGAGATAAACTGTAACTCAACTCATTATGTTTTAAATCCACGATTTACACAGTCACAGTAAGGAAGGGTTATTCTGTGAAGCAGAAAACCACAACTTTATCGAATGGGCTTGTGTCATTGTTGGTTCATTGGTTTTTACCCACTAGTGACACAATCACTCACAATCTAAATATTGTAAGTACGGGAAAAACACATACTGTTTTATACAGCTTAAACATGTCGTGACCTGCTTGGTGCTCAAAGATTTATAGATATGCTTATTTCCAAATACTAACGGGGGGCTGCTGTTACCATGTTCCCCTGTCTTTTTTCAGGTGTGCTGCCTGTTTCTGTTCATTGCCATGGGCATCTTCACGTTCTCTGCTCTGATGCACTCTGTGGAGGTGGATCAGCCTGGGACACCTTTCAGCAGCATACCTGATGCATGGTGGTGGGCTGCGGTGAGTACGACACACTTCAAAATCAAGTTGATTTCAAACTGTAGATTTTCACTTTTGTTGACCAGAGTTTTATAACTTGGGCTCTGTTTTTGTGATTCTACTAAAGAATGTGCCTTTTTGGTGGAATCGCATTAATCCTGACTGGATCGTTTAGTATAACGATAGATTTTTACCGTTTACCTTGACCTTAATGCAAACACTATGAATTAAGTGAGAATTGGAAAAGGCTGCATATTTATGTAATGTCAGGTAACACCTGAATTGCCATTATTATTAATAGAACAAGAAATGGTGCACAGCATTCAGAGGATTTAGCCCTCTGTTATGGCTGACCCTTAGACTCTTCTGGATCAATTAACCTTGCTAAGCTGTTCCTCCTTACTGTGCTGGATGTGTGTGTGTGTGTGTTTGTGTTTCTGTGGCTGGGGTCATTATGATAAAGCTGCGGGGAGCATTTCAGTTGTCGAGGATTAGGCCTTGTGGGATTTATGTCAAGACAAAAAAAGATTCATTTTGTTTGCTATATTCGTTTGCTGTCTTCTTTTTGTGAATAAATAATTGGCTAACCAACTTTGATATAAATATTTGAAGCAGGGAAAATAAGATACCATTTTTTTGTTCAGGTTAATTTCATAGTTGGGTTCAGAGCTCTTGGAAGTGCCAACGCTTGGAAGTGCCAAGAGACTGCACAGGTCAAGAGAATTATGTTTATCGCCTGTACAGATTTAAACACCTGGCTTATGAGGCCTACCAAATTGTCCTGCAGTCACCTACTGCTCCTTTGCTCTTTAATAATAATCACTGAATTCCTATTACCAATTCAAATATTTAATATTATTTTTCTCTATTCATTAAACACAAGATATAATGTGTTAATCAGTACACTTTGTTGCTAGTTGGCAATTCGTTATATTTTGGACACAGCCAGGCTAGCTGTTTGCCTGTTTCCTGTTAAGCTAAGCTAAGCTAAGCTAAGCTAAGCTAAGAACTACGGGCTCAAGCTTCATTCCTTCTGACAGACAAACTGAAAGTGGTACTGATCTTTTTCAACAAAAGTGGTGATGTTGAATGTTCTTGTAATCTGAATGTATGGCTGAAAACACATCCTGACGACCAAATAAGGTTGTAATTGACTGTGTAATAGTAAAGCAATAGTGCATTTAGCTAGCTTGATATTAGGTTCAGTGGGCATTGAGCTAAAATAAGTTTTCAAAGGCTCCACAACTACTACTCATAATTTTACATGACAAACTACAGAAAGGAATTAGATAGCACTTTCATTTCCCCAGAATCCTTTTAAATCAATCCTCAAATGTCACTTTATTTGCTTCATTTAAATTTACTAGTGTTTTTGAAACCAAAAATCATCAGCCTGGTTCTCTGTGTTTTTCTTGCACTATCATTTAGAGACATTTGGTCCGTTTTTCTCTGGTGGCAGCTGTTACTTTATATGTGTCTAATCCCCTCTAATACGATGTAATGCGTCTCATTTGTGGCCAGACACTGTGATTGCACTCCAGAGATGGAAAGTGTTGCAGTGCATTCTTGGAGGTTTATTCAGTCTTGGTTATTTTCAACTTACAACACAACAACTGACAAGTACAAGGAACATTTTAATCACGGGACTCTCAAGAAGCCAAGAGGCAGTTTGGGGCAGAGTGAAAGGCACCATGAAGATCAACCATGACATTGGCCCTGTATGGAGGCAAATACTGAAAACACTTTCTATAATAACGCCTAATCATTAACATTGCGGCCATTTTCCTCTAACATCTCAGGGTGGGAAGCTGAAATGCTGGTATAATGTTGTAATGATGTGCTTTTAGGTTAAAGTTGTATGGACCGAGAGAATCCGGCAATTATTTGACAACACAATGAATACTAAAAACTGGGAGACACATTGGGCGATTTTTTTAAGTTAAATCAACATATTTTATAACCCATTAGCTTCCATTGGGAAACAGCTAATGTTAGCATTTAACTACTTTCTAGCTAATATTACTGTAAGCTGGAAGATGGCAAAATGTTACTACCTTTTACTACACTGACCTTTTGTTAGTGTTGTACAAGAGTAGAAAGTGGTAAATTCTTTGCTAATGGTAATGTTAGCACGGAAGTTCTCGATTGCTAACATTAGCCATTGTCGGATGGTAGCTAATGGGTTCAAAAAATGAATTTGTTTTTAAGGAAGTTAAGTCTGTTAATTTATTTCCTATTTTTTAATACAACACTTTAAAAAGGTAGTGTTATCAGGACCATCTTAGCGTACAGAAATGTTAGCTAGGAGATGGCTGAATGGTACCATTAGCTAATATCTAATGCTAGCTATTTGGTTTTCAAATATGTTGTTTCATCTTGAAATATGGCCCAGTTTTCCTCTCGATCTCACAGTTTATTGTCTTTTTAGCTGCAATCAATCTTTTAGACTTGAAATGATAGTGGTTGGTCAGATTCCCTGCATTCACATGACTTAAAAACTGGAACGCAGCAGGATGACATTACAACTGCAATTGAACATCCTGAGCACGATGTCAGAGGAAAACGGCAGACCTTTGAATGTCATCGATTGGATACCATTTTCATTTGTTTTTTAAGACAGTAAAGCAGAGACCAGATCATGCACATACACTACCAGTCAAAAGTTTGGACACATTTTCTCATACAAATGAATGGGAAAGTGTGTCCAAACTTTTGACTGATAGTGTATATATATCCACACTGTCTTCTTTTCATCCTCCAGGTGAGCATCTCTACTGTTGGCTACGGAGATGTTGTCCCCATCTCCTATCTCGGCCGGTGCGTGGCGTTTGGCTGCATCTCATTTGGCATCATCCTCAATGGCATGCCCATCTCCATCCTGTTCAACAAGTTTTCCGACTACTACGCCAAACTTAAGGAACAGGAGTACAACGTCTCAAACACCGAGCGCAGCTTCCAGCTCAAGAAACGTCTGAGGCGCAAGTTTGACAACTGCTTCGAACCCCATGTGGAGGAGTCTGATGATGAGATACACTATCGGCCCAGCTGGAGGGAAAGTATCCACGAGAGCGAGGATTGAGCGTAGCTGCCAACTTGCGATCTTTTTAACCCCAAATGGCCTTATCACTCATGGGTCTAAGTGTAAGACCCCATCTGCCTCCAATTCTGAGCCTATGTGATGTAAGACAAACAATCTAAGGGGGGAATGGAGGCAGCAGCAAGTTGAGATAAGCTTTAAGCCTCAGCTTTACAGAGGGTATTGTTTGCACGCTACAGATGATGACTCCTTAGTCAAATGGACAAGATGCTCCCACTGGCTTTTTATCCGTTCTATATAATTCTGACTGAACTGAAGTAGATGTTTTAGTCACAAGGAGTAGTATGACAATTAGTAACATGAATTTAAAGGGAGTATGATGCTTTTGAGTAATTGTTTTCATGTAAGTGCTATTAACAAACTTTTTTTGGATAACTGCATGGTCAACTCTGGACAGAAGATGTCTTCTGTAAAACTGTTGGCTAGTACCAACAAGTTTAAACTTCATGCTGAACTGATGTCACTGTCTTCCACTTTTTTAAGGCTAAAAAATACAAGCAATGAAAACCTCTCAGATCTGTGTGCATATGAGAACATCATCCGGGCAAGCCTGTCTTGCTTCCAGCAGAGTGGTATTCCTGTCAAAAACACACTCCAGTCACTAAGCGAGCTCTTGACTGTACCTAAGTGGGAGGAGGGACGCAGCAGGGGTGTGTCACTCGAGATCAAGCGTATGAGTGTAATTTTGTTGTCAAGGATTACCAGGACTTGCGCTTCCCCCTCCCGCCTGGTCAGACAAGGGCAGAAGTCAATCATGTCCGATGCTATTTCGGTGGCGCAGGGAATCAGGATTGCACAATCAGGCAGGCCCTATTGAATTTCGTACAACCTACTTATATGGATGGTATTTGAACAAGTAGTCACTAATATACTGTACTCAAGAGGAAAATTAGAGACCATTTTCATGTTTACAAGTTACACAGGCTCAACTGTGCTTATAATAGCCATCAGACGTCTGTATTTAGCACCGTCGCTGCAGGGAGTGAGATGAGCTCCATGTTCTTGGCCTGTAGATGTCAGGATCAAGCATTTCCTGTAGTTGAACTGTCCTTGGACTGTGCTACTGCATCTATCTCTTTGTTTAAGACTATTAAACCGCTTCCTGTTCTGGGCATCTAAAGCCCAGAGAGTTATGATTAGACGACGTATAATCTCCTCCAAAACTAACAGCTCGTATGCATGAACACCTGTATGTATGTGATAAAAAGTGCATTGGTGAAAAAGAAGGACCCTTCATGGAATGTGCTTACTTTGACCAACGTTTTATCTGATACACAGTGGCTGTAACGAAAGAGCTTTGTGTGCAAATCCTGTAACATGTATTTTTCTTTTTTGTGTATAAAAACAAAACTATGAAACACAAGCTGAAAACCATGTAAAACCCACTTGTTATATATCTACATATGTGCTTGTTCTTATTACCACTGAGGTTTCTTGCTCAATTAAAAATATCTGTTCTTCATAGCACTCTTGTATTATCGTAACCGTTATCATAATCATCCACATTTCTTTAATGATACAAAAGACTTTCTGTCAATGTATATTAACAGACAGTTGGGTCACATTTTTTGAGGAGGGACGCTGCTGCCTGTGTAATAGTATTACAGGATAAGGTAATGGGAGAGATGCCAGACTGGTTTAATGGTGTCGTCAGCAACAATTAGATGTCAAGAGGACAGAGAGAATCTGGCTGTGACGTATGAGTCTGAATGGACAGGAATAGACGGAGGACATCAGAAAAAGATCAGCCAGATAGACGAAGAGATACACTGTTAATATACAATGTTTGGGAAAAGATAAAACTAATCAGCCTATTTGATATTTTACATCTTTCATTCAGTACAGTACATATACTGGTTAAGTCCAATAGTCACTCTCCTTTTTGTTCTTTTTAGTTTCCATTTTCTGCTTAGACACCAACAGCATTTCAGAGGAAGTGGCCTTCGAGTCTCTGGGTGGAGTTCTGTACAAGTCACCACATAGGGACTCTATGGCTCTGCTGGGCGACTCCAATGCAAACGATGATGGTGGTTTTTGGGAGACCTGCCTCCCTGATCTGAGCCTGAGTGGTGTTTTCTTAATGGACTTTTGTGCTAGTGTTTTGCGAACACCATGATCAAGCATAGGGAGATTCATGGATTCATTCATTCAGGTGGACCTGGTACCAGAACGCAGAAAGATCAATGATCAACGTTGTTGTATCATCATCGACCACATTTCAGGTAATGAGAGAAGCAGAGCTGTCAGCTGATCACCACTTGGCGGTGAGTTGGATCAAATGGCGGGGCAGGCTGTCAGACAGACTTGGCAAACCTAAAAGTGTTGTGAGGGTGAATGTTAGGCTTAGCACCCTGTTTGCAAAGTCTTCAATTTCCACCTCCAAAGGAACTTCTTGTGCATCCCGGAGGAGGTTGGGGACATAGAATTCGAATGGGCCATGTTCAAAGCCTCCATTATGGAAGCAGTTGTTAGGAGATGTATCCGCACTCTGACAGTGGACGCTGGTGGTGAGGGATGAAGAAGGAGGCCTTTCTGACTTGGTTAGCCCATGGGCCTCCTGAAGCCGCAGACAAGTACCATGTAGACAGGACAGCTGTGGTTGGTGGTAGCAGAAGCAAAAACCTGTTATTGGAGGAACTTGGGCTTGGCAGGGCTTGGCTCAGGTTCTCTTCAGTAGGGGAGAAGAACTGCTGACTGTGGACAGGGGTTATAGTTGAGCGATGGAAGGTACACTGGTAAGAAGTCCTGAACCCAACCAACCAAGACATCCTCTGATGAGGAGACAGAGATCCAGGATCCAGAGAAGCCACACCACTATCCTTTGCAGATGTCGCTGAGGTAGTCAAGAAGGTAGCAGGGTGCCTGTTGTAGATTAGATTCTCCCTGACAGCTGGAGGCTCTGGGCATTGTTGATTTGTCTTGGCCTACACACCTATTCATTGTTAGGTTTGGGACAGTGCCTACGAAGTGGCTCAGCAGGGAGGGGTTTCCCTTGTGGTGTGTTCTCCAATTATCCGGGCTAGCACACTACTTAGTTTATTAAGTTAAAGCCAGGCTGCTGGAAAGGAGGCTCCAGCCAATTGTCAGGCCTCAGATAGAGGAAGAACAATGCTTATTCTGTCCTGGCAGTGGAACAGTGGACCAGCTCTTTACCCTCGCAGAGTCACTGGGGAAAGGGGTCATGGGAGTTTGTCTAAATGTCTTTTACAGACTTAGAGAAGGCCTACGACAATTTGGAGGGTATGCAAGGAGTATAAGGTACCTGGGCTGTTATTACGAGCCGTCCTGTACTTGTTTAACCAAACGAGCTGTGTTCCTAACCTCACCCAAAAAGTCAAACACATTCCTGATGGGTGTTTGCCTCTGTCAAGGATTTTACCTCGACACAATACTTTTCATTGACAGCAACTCAATGCACAGCCACTGGAGGAGAGGGTTTGGAGACCTCAGATTTGTATCTCTCCTTTTTGCAGATGATGTAGTTAATTTCACTTCATCACACTGTGACTTCCAGCAGGCACTGGGTTGGTTTGCAGCAAAGTGTGAAGTGGTCGGGATGAGACTCTGAGTAAGTGACTGCTCAGGTGAGGGAGTTCCAGTATCTCTGGGTCATGTTAACGAGTGAGGGTATAATTGATCGTGACAGCGACAGATGGGTTGGGGTAATGTTAGCAGTAATGCGGGCACTGTAGCGAACTGTCATGGTGAAGAAGGAGCAGACCTGGGAGGCAAGTCATTCTACGTTCCAACACTTTGTGTGGTGACTGAAAGAAAAAGATGCGTTTTGGCGAGAGATTATGATGCCTCCTGGGCCCGTTTGAGGTTTTTTGAGGTGGAGGGCTGGCTGGAGGGATTACATATGTTTTCTGGCCTGGGAACTTCTCAGGTTCTTCCAAGGAGAGCTGGAAAATGTGTGAAGAGTGATGTCTTAGCGAACATGCTTAGCCTGCTGCTACAAGAACCAAGCTTGGACAAATAGGAGACAATGGATAGCTGGATGGATAACTCCTAAGGGACCTGTCTATGGCTATGCTAGACTATTTAGCATCCAAATGGTATTTAGTGCTGGGCAGCTTACAGCCATGTTATCATAGCAGTTCTTAAAAAAACAAATCAGACTTGGAAACTGGAAAAAGAAATGATTCATTTCATTACAGAAATATTATGTAACTAATTTGCATCTTTAATCACAGGGGGCCTGGAGTGCCACTAAACATGAGGGAGAGCAAATCAGCCAATAGGCAAAAACACAATTATACATCAGAGAACATAACAACACAACAGAAAAGCACAGACAGTTCACAGAAGACATTTCTCTTGTGTCAGTGGTAGAACTGACCAGTGTCATGATGACCGAAATAATCTGGTTTCACTGGCTGGATTTAAAAAGGAAAAAGAACAGCATCTACTTTAATACAAATCTGTGAGGCCAAGACAATAAACACTACAAATGTACGACTCAGGTTTTCAATCCAGTATCCTCCTCCTACTGAGAGAGTTAGGCTGTTGTCATAAGAGGTTAAATGCCAAGCATAGCCAGAAGTACATTTCAGACGAGCCACTTTTCATTTTTTCCGTCAGTGCAGGAATTATAAAACAGTCCTCTCTGACAGGCTTACGCAACTACCGTTCGGCCTGGGGTGACCATGTGTGTGAAAAGCTTCATCAAAGTCCTTGACATCTTTTTTTGCCGTTGCACGATGTTCCAATTAGCTGTCATCCGTCTAGATATGTCAAGATAAGGTGTAAAAGCACGTAATGTTCAAGGAAAACAGGAATTATGATGTTTCATTTCCAAAAACATATACGTCAATGCTATGAGCAAATCAGGAGTCTAAGGACGTCAGTGAATAAAACAGTGATCAGCCGGCACAGGTGTTTATTAGCTTTAATTCCATCTTGGTTTTACTTTTCAACATATACCTTTCTGAAGTACCGCACTAATCCAGACCTTTTCAATGTTTTTCGAGACTCAATTGCCAAAACAATTCATTTAATCGCTGACTTAATGCCTTTAAAGTTTTTGAGGCCAAGCCCAACCAGGTGTTTTTATCTCAGTGAGCGTTTCAGCCTTGGAGAGACTTTGCATCACTCTTACGCCGAGCTCTAGATCAGAACATGCTTTTCCTTCACCAAGGCTGAATACATCTTCCAAAGAATATGTGACCTCAGCATTCCCCCCCCTCAATGGGTATGACACACTGACTATATAAACCCCTTAAGTTCAAACCACAAGTCACCTTGCATCCTCGTCTCTCCATCTGTTGAGTTCCTTTCTCCACTGACCGACCAAGAAGCAGAAACACATCACACAATGGCTGCTGTTAAGTGTTTGCTGTCTCTGATGCTGGTGCTGGTGGCTGCCGGGTGTGTGGTTCATGCTCAGGAGAGGATTAAGATGTGCGGGAGAGAGCTGATACGTCTGGCCGTCTCGTCCTGTGGTAACTCTCGGCTAAGGAGGAGCATCCCGGACGTGGAACTGGAGCAGCATCAACCCTCTTCTCCCTGTAAGTAATTTATGCTTCATTTTCAGACTTCAGGTGAATTGATGGAGGGACATTTTCTAATTCTAAGTTCTAGATTGTAAGTTGATTGTAAGTTTTTCTGCCTGCTCTGCTCAGGGGAACAGAACGCCTCCACAGAGGAGCACCAGGCTGCAGAGACGGCCCAAACCCCTCAAGAAACTGACGCCGGGGTCGTGTTCTTGGCTCCTCACTGGTTCCCCCTGTCCTCTCGGATTAGACGAGCTGCTGGAAAAATGTCTGATATTTGCTGTGAGAAAGGATGCAGCATGAAAGAACTGATCCAGTTTTGCTAGATATACAGTAGCTCATTACTTGAAATGCAATAAAACACTGTTTTAAATGACCTTTAGCAAGTAATCTTAAGGATAACTTGCCATGTGATGTAGCATTCTGGTAAACTTCACACTTTTACTTTTATTTTAGACACGTGATCATATTTAATAAATTATTTACTCTGCCATCCTGCAGGACAAAAGATAAAATCACATTACACACAGGATTTATTATGTATTATTATTTATTTTCTCTGCATCATTGTAGAAATGTTTATTTTCCACCCTCAGACTATAATAAAGCTTTTGAAGATTATTAATGCTTTACTTGTTATCTGTAATAACCTTTTTATGACATTGTTTCCCGACTATGTCTCATAAGATTCAAACTGTTAATGCAAGGTCACATGGTAGCAACTCAGCGTTTACATGAAAGGGACACAGCGGCCACAGATCTGGAAGGTTTGCTAGAGATATGTAAAAAAAAAAAAAAAAAGACTTGTCAAAATCAAAGCAGCAAAAGGTTGAGTGGCCTGGTTTCTCAGTCTCTAAAAACACAGGATCCTACACTTCCCATAATGCATCTAGAAACCATCTTTCGCTGGAATTTATCAATTGAACTATTTTCACAAGGAGTTAGAAAAGTAACTGAGCTTCATGAAAAAATTGTTGGACTGCCCCTTTAAAGATTTCAGAAACTAACTGTCCTGTGACAGTTACATAATCTTATGTTTAATGCAACAGGATGTTTAGAATCACATTTTAATGTCAACCTTCTGTTGAATCTGGTGTTGTTAAAAAACCTCCTGTTAACACCACTGATCCATCAACTGCAGAATTTCCTTAAACATTGTCTCTCAGACATTCAGGTAAAGGTACAGCAAAATATAAGAGTGTGACATTTCTGGAACTGAACAAGGCAAAACCCTGATACTGAGTGACTTAAGATAATGATCACAATGAACCAAATCAACAGTAATGATTCATTTTTAATATTTTTAATTGAAATCTTATTTAACCAGGAAAAGCCTCATTGAGATTAAAAATCCTGTCCTGGAAAAGAAGGGCAGCAGCACATTCAGACAAAGTTTCAGACATACAACACTTAATTACAAACACAACTGTACATATCCTGAGTCATATAGCGGAAAGTCATTGGTCAAAGCATCCACAACCTGATGCATCTTCCTACAACGCCTTCAATCTACATTTTTAAAGATTTAAAGAGATCTGCTCCCCCAGACCCAAATCCTCCTGCAGCAGATTCCAAGTCTCAGGAGCAGCCTGAACCCAGCTAGCAGGGAACGTTCCCATAACACTAACATTAGTATTACCTACAAGTTCTGATTACGTTTGAAAGAAAACGTTTTAATATAATGTTCAAAGAACGTTTTAAGGAAGTTCATCATTTCAAATAAAGTTCTTGTAACGTTAAAACTCAAACTAAGACAAAACATTTTAACTGCAACATTGTGAAGATATTTTCAGGATGTTTTCGAGGCCTGGGAGGTCAGAATGCCTTTTATAAAACATTTGCTCAATGTGACATAAAAGCAAAGGTAGAACATGCTCACTGCAACATTCTGAGGATCTTCTCAGGATGTTAGTACGGCCTGAACTATCAGAACAGGATTTAGAAAACATTCCTGAAATGTGATGTGAACATTTTCACAGCAACGTTCTGAAGATGTTTGTTGATGATTCAGAGAACGTTCTCCTGCTATTAAAAGGAACATTCTGGGAACCAAATAAAAACTTCCAGCTCAAAAAATCACCAGAACATTGCATGTAACAATCTCAGGATGTTCTTAAAACAAAAAAACCCAAAAACGTTTACCCATTTCAAGACGCATTTTAGGGACTGATAGAAAAACTAAGTCTTGCAAATGGGTCACAGAGTGAAGACTGTAGCTTCCAGCATTTTTCACATGAATAAGATTACACAAGTCAGAGGAGAGGAGGTAATTATAACTGCACACTGACACTAACAGTTTGCCAGTGTTTGACTGATGAACAGCCAACAGCACAATAAACCTTTCAATTCTTTACATTCATCATTTTATATACCGCTTATCCTGTTCAGGGTCGCAGGGATGCATGAGCCTATCCCAGCTGTCATTAGGCGAGAGGCGGAGCACACCCTGGACTGAACACCTGTGAATCACAGGGCTGACACACAGAGACAGACAACCTTTCACGCTCACACTCACACCTACTGGCAATACCTAACGAGCATGTCTTTGGACTGTGGGAGGAAGCTGGAGTACCAGGAGGGAACCCACTCATGCACAGGGAGAACATGCACACTGCACACAGAAAGGCCCACTACGTCCGAACCGGGATTCAAACCAGGAACTGTCCTGCGCTAACCACAGCCCGCAAACCTTTACAACTGTGCTACAATTTCACACTGTTTTTCTGTTTTGTAGACAAATTAACTTAAATATTATTTCAATTAAACATGGAGGCACATGCACCCACACACACACACACACATACACTCGATGTGACAGAGTGTTTACAACACTTGTGCTCCCTCTGATGGAGCTTAATCGGATGGAGGCCATTGGGCAGCTAATCAGCTCCATAATAACAGAAATAATCTCTGTAACTCGGCCAGCGACGATGTATAATTCTCTCAATGGATAATCAAATGTGCTGCTGATTATCTGCCACTCATTACTGCAGCTTCACTAAATGACTCTTTATAGCGGATGAAATCAGCCCACAGTGACTGATTGGTTAATTGGTTTTATTTTGGAGGGATGCATTGTGTTGTAAATAGTTTCTCTGTGTAATTGGTTTCATTTGTTGCGTTATCAGAGTTCTAAATTCAGATCAAGTTGTGAGCGGACAGTTTAGTTAAGCAGGTTTTAGACGACAGACACTTGGAGAACACGACACTGTGATAAAGTTTATAATAATTACAGAGAGCAAAATGCCTCCGGACATGGAATTGTTTCTGCATGAAGAACCCTTTAAAACAAGAAACCAATTTCTAAGTGTCCTTGGGCCTGTTGTAATGACGCGTTGTGTATGACACTAATGAGTGAGAGAGAAAACAAGTAAATAAAAGATTATAACTGGCAGAAATAAAGTGTTTTTTGTACGTATGGGGAAAATGTTCCCTTTGTACACTTCCATTGATCAGTAATTCATAGCTCATGTAATGTATTGTATTTTAATCAGCTGTGACGTTTGTTGTTCATGACATAGATATTAATAATGTGCGTTTATGTATAAATAAGAGTTTTAAGAGGTTTTTTTTTTTACATTTATGTCTTTATTTATAGAGAGAGGACAGTGGAAAGTGTTGTAAACATGGGAAGAGACAATGAGGGATGACGCGGCAAAGGGCCTAGAGTAGTTGAACGGGGCTGCTGAGCTAAACTGGCGCCACCAACTGAAAGAAAAATTGTTAGCAAATTTAGTTAATGATGTCTAATGATTTTTGTCCTGTACATATATATTGTCTTTTTTTGTGTTGTTCTTCATGTACTTTCTATTTTGTAAATATTTGGATTGTCGGGCTTTCATTGATTAGCGCTGTCGCCTCGCAACTAGAAGGTTCCTGGTTGCAATCCTGGTTCTGACATAGTGGGCCTTTCTGTGTGGAGTTTGGATGTTCTCCCTGTGCATGCGTGGGTTCCCTCCTGGTACTCTGGCTTCTTCCAAAAGACATAATCATTAGGTTCAATGGTGACTCTAAATTGCCCGTAGATGTGAGTGTGAGGGTGAATGGTTGTCTGTCTCTGTATGTCAGCCCCGTGATTGACTGGCCATCAGTCCAGGATGTGACCCGCCTCTCGCCCAATGACAGCTGGGATTGGCTCCAGCCCCCCTGGAAGGAAAGATTTTACTGGTGTTCCTACATTACTTTATTTTACGCTAAATTACGTGCATCTTGTGCAAATTAACAAAATAAAAGCATACATAATTCAGCAAATATAGAGAGAATAAAGACTAAAGACTGATTATATGCCTGCACTTGAAATGGAGAAGTAATTAAATTTAATTCTACTCTGCAAAACAAAAAAAAATTGTCTTCACCAATAAATAAATGACAGATCTAGTGTAGTAAAAAGGAACAAACATACAGACCATAAACATAAACACATCACAGAGTGCATGCAGGAGGAAGCAGGAAGTGATCCAGTAGAGAGAGGTCATGCAGTGCCTCATGTTAACCAGCAGAGAGAGACACATATCTGATTTCAAACGATCTACTTCCTGCAGTACTTCTCTGTGTACTTAACGATCACAGCTGACACAAGTTCAGACCTGCTTTATTTCCCCAAATCAGTGGTGTTACTGTTCACTGTCGTGTCGCTGAATGAAGCTCCGTCAGTACTGTTTTGCATTTCAGCCACATTTGCCCTCCTGCGGCGACGACCGGCCTCTTAAAGCTCATTATTGTGAAATGCTCTCTCACCTCAAGTGATCCTTCATCTCCTTGTGACGGGAGGAGAAATCTGATCAGAGGACACTTCCAGGCCTCGGCTCCGTTATTACCCTGTGCCAACACGAGATGACAAACAGCAGGCTACGTGGGGGCCTCTTTGATGGGCTCCTCTTTAGGCCTGTTGTGTCAACCCAATATGGATAATGAAATCAGAGCCTCTATCGCTCTTTCCGTCCTTCTCTCTCTTTGTGTTTAGTTTTAGCGAGCAGTAAAAAGCAGCAGGGCAGAATAGCGCCTTCTCTGAGTGCCAACAGAGCTGCTACACACACACATGAACACACACATGCCAGGCAGGAGAGCGTGTTTGGTGGACTGGTGGGTGTCAATTTGCATGTAAATGAAATGGCTCTCAGTGCTCTTGTTTCTGACAGTAAACGTGTCAGTGCTAAAGCCGCTATATTTGGTGTGTGTGTGTGTATATATAGTTCATGTTTTCATGGGCTGATTGTGTCCATGTTTGTACATAAGTGCATGTGCTCTTCAGGAGGGTGTGTGTGGGCGTGCACAACCGGGAAACCCATTTGAAGTCTGTGACTAAACTTATCCTCTAAAGCACATGTTTGTGCGGTTTGTGTGTTTTATTTTGAAACCAGCGAGCACATGCGGGCGTGGGAGCAGAATTAAAGCGGATGAGTGACATTTCCGTTTTTTGTGTGTTCATTATTATTAGCGCTCCAGGCTCGCTGCTACGTAACACAAACTGTCAAATGTTGTGTCAGACATATCCTTAGTGACAGGCTCTTTGTCTTGTCTCGCATGCAGTCTTTCTATCCTGACTGAGCCTGTGAGGTTTAACTGCAAGCTTGTTATATTCAAGCTTTACCGCAAATTGTGGATCTGCTCTGATCTATTTATGTGAGAAAGAGGAGGAAAAACACCATAAAATCAAATGTAAAACCATTTTTATTTTATCAATGAGGGCATATGTTGCATTTACATACTGTACAGTGATCGGTCACTGGGGGCGCTACAGTGTGCATCTCGTTTGCATGTCAAACATAAAAGCTCTGTAAATTCACACTTATTGATTCAATCTTCAGTTACCAGAAATGGGATACTTACAATTTACAAGGATTGACGATATAACAGGATATTCATTTATTTTGGAGTTTTTGTTATCTTTAAAGTTTTTCCGCTGCTTTCTTAGGACCTGTGTCCATTAACAGCGTTTTTTGCACTGGCCTATTTTTGATACAAAATCAATGCAGTTCAGTGTTTTACTCAGCGTCCTCAGCGCAAAAACACCCTCTGCGTCAGCTGTGTTTTGTTGCTGCGCTCTCAGTTGAAAATAGTTCTTCTTTTGTAACACCGCCACGCTCGTCAATGACACTTCTCCCTCACCGAGCAATCAAAAACAAGAAAAACAACAAAGGAAGAGGAGAAGCTAATCCTTTCGTTTTTTCGAGGCTACAATTTCCAAGTGCAGAGCTGCTGCTAACGCTGGGACACGATTCCTTTCCATCGTTTTGAAGTTTTCTCTGTAAAAGTACCTTGAATAAAAGCAAATATTAAGCATACGGACACTACCAAGGGAAGCACAAGTCGAGACAATTTTTGTAACCTAGCAACAGTAAGCACTCTGAAATTGAGGTTGTGGGCGCTGCCAACGCAAAAAACACCTTTAGTGGACACAGGCCTTTATTAGGGGGCACAGGTATGAATTATTGACACAAATCCTTTTTACAAATGAAAGTGGTAATTATGATCTGTTATTGTGGCTGTTCAGCTGACCAAATATACAGCACAAATCTATGGAAGCCCTAAGCGGACATGCATCCACATTTTTTATTTACTTTTCCTGTGCTAACGAGTTATTGCCAGTTGTTTTCTGGAGATCTCGTTATCTCGGGATAATAAAGCTGTTTTTTTTTTTTCGTGATAACTGGATAATTTTCACGGTGATCTAGAAAAGTAAATAATAGGCTGGTCACTGTGATATAAATGGATGTCCACTTATTTAATACGGTCAGTGGTGCCAGAGCGAGCCGACTCACCAAGGTCTCCAGCGAATACTTTGTAAGTGTTATAGCAGGGAAAGCACATGTAATAATTGTCATTTCTATTTTGTCTCCCAAACCAGTGAGCTTGCATGCACAAAACCAGAGCCTTGAAACTGACGCACCTGATTAGAGGTAAGCGTCGAAAAGGGGAAATGCTTTATGTAAAACATAGGGAACATACAGTTTAGAAACTTAAAGTAACATATCGTCTGTGTTCCTCTTTGCCGATGACACACCTTTATTCACATCCTCACTTTAAATCCTGTTTTTTCACTGTCATTCACTCTCCTTTATGTTGGCTTCACTCAGTGCCTCAAGGGACTCACACTAACCACATTTAAAGTCATGATGAGGCCATTTGAACCAATGGACGCACCATTAACTGGACGTATGTGCTCCTTCCTCTGAACCTGAACGCTCTAAAAAAGTCAAAGAGCATCGGCTGCGGCTCTCCCTCCAGTCAAGGCCTGAGTGCTTAATTCATGTCTCGTAAACCGGCACCGAACGTCAACCCGCATATCATGCATCTCGGTTATCTCTCAACCTGGAACCATCTGCCATCGCCTACTGTGATGTGACGGTCTGTCTTATTCTGTGCTTGACAACAGTTAGACGGCCTGACCAGCAGTGACAGCTTCAGGAGCTCCGTGTGATTAGACGCTGCTCCCAGGGGACGCAGGAGAGGAAGAGGAAGACAGAGCTACCAGAGGAGCTTTGTTGTTGTGATGGGCTCTGATCTCCTCTCATCTATGGCTGTCTGACTGGAGATAGTGTTTCGCTATCTTTAGCATTTTTACTAGACTGCATATTGACATGTTTGACAGGAAAACAGTCTTAAAGTAGTCCATCTTTGTTGTTATTTTATCTCAAGATGTTATTCTGCCATATTCAACCCTGTTTTTACAGATGAAGCAGCTTCCTGCACTTTTTAATCGCCATGTTGTGATTGAAAATACCTTTAAAACATACTCACTATCCTAATGTAGACTAATTTTATATACACGGATCAGCCATAAGATTATGACCACTGACAGGTGAAGTGAATAACATCATCTCGTTACAGTGGCACCTGTCAGTGGCTGACATATGTTAGGCAGCAAGTGAACTTTTGTCCTCGAAGTTAATGTGTTGGAAGCAGGAAAAGTGGGCAAGTGTAAGGATGTGAGCGACTTTGACAACAATGACGACTGGGTCAGAGCACATCTAAACCTGCAGCTCTTGTGGAGTGTTCCCGGTCTGCAGTGGTCAGGACCGACCAGAAGTGGTCCAAGGAAGGAAAACTGGTGAACCAGCGACAGGGTCATGAGCGGCCAAGGCCATGTGGTCAGATCCAACAGAAGAGCTACTGTAGCTCAGATTGCTGAAAAAGTGAATGCTGGTTCTATAAAGGTGTCAGAACACACAGTGCAGCGCAGACCGGTCAGTGCGCCCATGCTGACCCCTGTCCACCGTTGAAAGTGCCTACAATGGGCACATGAGCATCAGAACTGGACCACGGAGCGATGGAAGAAGGTACCCTGGTCTGATGAATTATGTTTTCTTTTACATCACGTGGCTGACCGGGTGCTTGTGCGTCTCTTACCTGGGGAAGACATGGCACCAGGATGCACTATGGGAAGAAGGCAAGCCGGCGGAGACAGTGTGATGCTTTGGACAATGTTCTGCTGGGAAACCTTGGGTCCTGCCATTCATGTGGATGTTACTTTGACACGTACCACCTACCTAAACATTGCTGCAGACCAAGTTATGGAAACGGTGTTCCCTAATGGTAGTGGCCTCTTTCAGCAGGATAATCCGCCATGCCACACTGCAGACATGGTTCAGGAATGGTTTGAGGAACACAACGAGTTCAAGGTGTTGACTCGGCCTCCTAATTCCCCAGATCTCAATCCAATCGAGCATCTGTGGGATGTGCTGGACAAACAAGTCCGATCCATGGAGGCCCCACCTCGCCACTTACAGGACTTAAAGGATCTGCGGCAAACGTCTTCGTGCCAGATACCTCAGCACACCTTTACAGGTCTAGTGGTGTCCATGCCTCGACGGGTCAGGGCTGTTTTGCCAGCAAAAGGGGGACCTACACAATATTAGGCAGGTGGTCATAATGTTATGGCTGATGCGTGTATATAGTAGGAGACAGTTACATCAGAGTCATGCCAAAACTCATATATTTTTGTGTTTATACAGAAATAAACGATCATATTGTAACTCTACATTCTGTCCCATTTTTGACTCCTCAGGAGGATGTTGCTATTTTAAAACTACGAAGGAGACAAACTGCTAACAAACACAGCTGTTTTTTTTCTGGGATCTCATTAATATTTTGTGAAGCGTGTTCCTTCAGGCTGTAAGTATAGTGTCAGATTTCTATTTTATTCCTCCCGAACATAAATGTCCCGGATTTCCATAGTAAGTGGCCTCTGAACCAAAGCCAATTATTACCTCAACTTCCTTAATTACTTCCTCGCCCTATACGGTCTTCCATATGCATGTCATTATACCCGCTTAATCTGTCCGGTGAGAAAAATGAAGCACATGCTGCAAACACACACACACACACACGCATAGAGAGACATTAACTAGCACTTTGTCACAACCTCGGGGCCGCTGGGAGGTGGTGGAGCTGAACTAATAGAGCTGAGCTGGTAGAGGGCAGTGTGGCAGCAGCAGCAGCAGTTGCTGTACACACTGCAGGCCAGCTTTCTGCAGCTGCAGAGCTGAACGCCACAGCGCAGCACGGAGACTGTGATGCTGCTCATACAGACTCATCTGATGGTGATGCAGGCTGAATAATTGAAAATTAACTGAGAATCATAGCAATACATTTTAAGCTCTTTCTGTAGTGTTTTAAATCAAGGAACAGACGTCTTCCTTTTTGATATTCTTGCTGCTGATATGATGAACAATTTCATTTTAATCAGCTTCTTTATGATCCTCATTGGATTCTAATCCAACCACATGAACCTCTACTCCTACTGAGGAATTGTCAACACTGATGTGACCGAAGACATATTTTTTCTAAACTGTTTGCTACCTTTGAATAGTGAGTGGATAAATAGGCTAAACTAATTCTAAATTAAATGTAGACAAATCCATAGTTAAACAGAGAGTAAAATATTTAAGACCAGAAACGATATTGATACAAGAAAAATATAAATATAAATATAAACAAGCACATTCAGTTAAAAGTGTATATATTTCATTTTTGTGAGCATGCCAAGGTACATATGTCATCTTTTGTTGACATCCCCATAAGTACCATTAAGAAGCATCACTTTAATCCACGGTGTTGGTTCTGAGAGTGAGTTGTTACTTTTTGTGTTGCTCTCATTCTGATTTTGTTAAGTGTTATTAATTTAGTCAGTTTGACACTTAACAGACCCATTCCTGTGTATTTTGCCATTTTTATGATCTTACATCAGCAGTTTGTCTTTTTTATTTGTCACTCGTCTCCTGCAAAATAACTTTTTATTTGACTTAATTTGCGCTGAAAGTTAAAAGCTTTAAGCTTTGCTAAAATGGAATTATGACATTAACTAAAGGGGAAGCTGAGGACATACGTCATCAAACGCCCTGTCATGGCCCCGATATCTCTTTTGGGTCCAGGTCAAAGTTCATGAACTTCTTCAGTTTAGAGTGTTTCTGAGAGCCGGGCATCACTGATTACTACACAAACCATCATGACTAAATTCACTGCTTGTAGTGAAACTGGATTTTCTTTTATGAAGAAAAAAAATCTGTATGGCTTGTGATCTCTTTCAGCTGCTCTGCTTGATTCTTTGGTAATTAATTAATAGTTATCTGATGGACAAATTGGTTACTTGTTGCCAACAGGGAACAACAGAGGCCATTATGGGGACAGGATATATGGCACTGAGGTGATTTGCAGTGTCTCAGACCTGGACTCTGACCCTGGGGACCATGAAGAGTGTTTGGGGTAACGTGTTACAAAGTAACTTGTTAGAGTACTCAGATGACTTTTTTGTTGTAAAGAGTAACGTAATGCGTCAGTTCTGCTCGTCAAGTAATCCATTATTTAGTTACTTTATCATAAATGTAATCCGTTGCTGTAAAAAAAGAAAATCCCTGAAGCTCTGTTTCTGTTTCTCTCCTACTTCTTGGCAGGTAGCTGCGTACCAGCAAAAGGTAAACACAGTTGTGTCAGTGCGCATGTGTAGCTAGCTAATTCAGCTAGCGAGATAGCAGAGAGGACATGGTTTAATTTGAGGAAATATATTCCCATTATGTAGAATTTTTGGGGAATGTGAAATTGTCAAATTTAAAGAAAAATCTGCAGCCAAACACAGCTCCGCTACACTGGTGGGACTAAGAGCCTGTGTTGTATTGTTTTCATTGAACAGCTGTGCCTCATACTGTATGCCTCTGCCCCGTTCACTGTCAGACTGTTAGCATTATAAAGAGCTGTAAAAGTTATATCGCGGCTGTCATTCCTGTTATTAGGCTGCAGAGTTACAGATTATGGGCTGTAAACGGTAGGGTCAATACATTCAAAGACAGACGTACAGTAGGCTACACGCTGACAATATTACCCACATGTGTAACGACTCGCACAGGGGGGTTAAATTTTTTGGAATGCAAAAGTAATCTAAGGCGTTACTTTTCTCAGTAGGTAACTCTGTAACGTAAAGTGTTACTTTTAAAAGGGACAACTAATCATTTACTTCTGGGGCTTTTTACGCTTAAAAAACAAACCTATGTTCTCTGAAGTTGTGCAAGGCAATATGTTTTTGTATCTTCATGCCCTCTTTTTCTTTCTTCTTACTTCATGCCTTCTTTTTTACCCTTGTAACTTCCCTTGTATAGCCTGAGAGCTGCCCCGGCTATAACTGTGATGAGACGCCACTTCACCTGGCAGTCCAACACAATGCAATCACCGCATGTTGACCCATGCAGCTCAGCTCTTTCTCCGAAGCTGGAGGGTCATGGGAGTCTTGTGAAGGTGATGCTGATTGGAGTAAACACCAGGACTCAGCTGGTCGTGTGTGTCTGTCCACCATCATGTGTTTGTGAAAGGCAGAAAGAGGAACAAACTCATCCAACAAGTCGCACGCACAAGACAGAAAATTAGACTCCAGTGCGATGAAGAAAGAGAGAGTAGAAATATGAAGGTGAAATGTGCATGCGTGTCAGAGTGTGTGAGTGACGGAGCGAGTGAGAAAAGGGTAAGAGGAGAAAAACGAGACAGGAGGAGAGAGACAGAGACGGAGAAACGATTACTCCAGCTGCTCTTTCACAGCTGCTCCCGACTGCTCCGCTGCTCCTCTTTCTCTCCGTCCATCACTCCCTCCATCTCATCCCTCCACACACTCATGCGTGACTGGGCTGTTTGTAGCTGATGTAATGTTGACAAAATACTCCTGCGTGGCACTTCTTGGCTGCTGTGACACACTTTGCAATGATGTAAAGACCGGACTCTTAAAAGAGGATTTAACTGATTGGATGGTCAAACATTCTGAGATTAATAATTGAGTAGAGGAACCATCACATTAATGACTGTCAATGACTGTATTCCTTAAATATGACAAAAGAACAATTCATTTTTAAACTTAATAAAAGATGTTCAAGCCTCACAAAAGTGTTGTATATTAAAACAATCACGCACACCATACTCTGCATAAATAAAAGACGTAGCCGCCGTGACGTCCCGGCATGTTGGTTTTCTGGAGCCAGAAGTTTATTTTTAATTAGTTATTTGATGCTGTAAAAAAGATGATTGACAGCTCTGTTGACAAATACGGCTCCTGCAGCCGATCTGTTCGGATTAGCAGAGTAGAGGAGGAACAACGAGAGGAGACGTAACTAAAATCACTACAGTCATTAAAGTTTACATATCTGTGAACGTCTGCTTCAGACCAACACAAGAAGCTGTTCTGCTGTTTAATACGCCGATGTGTAGGATCCTTGCTGTTTTATTTAGTAACTTAAATGTGTGTTTTGGTTAGCGGCAGTGGCTACGAAAGCTCCACTCGCTGATCTGTACTGGCACTCCAAATGACGTCGCCATTGCAAAATGGCAGCACCTGTCACGGGGCTATTTTGGCTTCAATTTCGCACGATGAGAGCAGATGTAGACGCATCGTCCATCTATTGGTTTACACCCGTGGCTAATTCATTACCTTGCAAACAGCAGACAGCCAGCAATATCCACCTGTCACTCAAAATGACCACGCCCCTTACCATGCCTAACTTTAAGGCTTATTTAAATGGGTGAGTCAATACCATTTCATGCCCCGGGCAGTTGTCATGGATGTAGAAATAAGCTATAGAGCCTAATATTAGCTGTAAACATGTTTAATTCTGCTGCAAAGTTTTAATATTGTATTTTAATATGGGCCCTAATGGGGATTGACTCACTTTTGGAGCCAGCCCCAAGTGGACACTCAGGGTACTGCAGATTTTTGCACTTCTGCTTGGTACACACACACACACGCACACGCACACGCACACACACACACACACACACACACACACAGTGCATCCTTGTTGCCGTGCCTTCGATACTCCTGTCACTGTTATCAGCAGGGGCCATCTCAGGGGGAGGCTGCTGTTAAAACATGAGCAGTCCATTCAATACACTTCAGCTAATCAAAGCTAAGCTGCTTGTGTAACTTCCAGTTCTTCACCCCATCAGTGCGAGTGATGAAGACAGAAAGAGAGCGCCTTGTTTTCCGGACTAACTGAAGTGTGTGTGTTTGAGTCCTTGTGCATATGGTGTGTTTTTGTGTGTAGCACACTTTGGGCTCCTTCTCTCCCTATGTCTTTATCTGTGTGTGTGTGTGTGTGTGTGTGTGTGTGTGTGTGTGTGTGTGTGTGCGTGACTCAGCGGGATACCTAAGCCCAGAGGAGCAGAAGAACAGCAGGTACAGTATCTCAGTACAGTGAGGCAGCTTTTTAAGAAATTGAAACAGTGCCTCTGTGTCACTTCCAGTAAGTGGTCCCATTACTGAAAACAGAGGCGTAATGGTTCAGGGTTCGGCCCCCTCTGTGGAAAGTGTGCTATTAAAGAGGGTTCACCTGAACCTGGTAGGTGTTGAAGAAAGACAGGGCGGGGGCCTGGATTCCCAAGTTCGTATATATTTCAGCCCTTTGAAACACATACAGCGGGGGCCTGGATTCCCAAGTTCGTATATATTTCAGCCCTATGAAACACATACATCTTTTTTAGTATTAGACTTAGTCTCATATTCAGCCTTTCCAATCTTATTTAATATACACAAAACAGCTGAATGTTTTGATTCACCCTCACATTAGGTGGTACTGGAATGTTGGTGGCGCAGTCACTACATGCAGATCGTGCAGTGGCAGAAGAAAGCTCCATTTGTGTTGGCTGTCTTTTGGTACGGCAGGGTTACATTAAATTCAATCTGGGAACCCATCAGCTATCGTCTGAGGATGATATCGCCTCTGGGAGCAACGCTGAACATGTCGGGCGCTGGCTAATCGCTGTTTAGCGAAAAGGACTTCCTGACAAGACTTCCTTTCCCGTGCGTTGCCTTGTTTACGATCCATTTGGCAACATGAGAAGCAGCCGTGTGTGCAAATCAAAAGTGAAGCGAAATCTGCCCCTCCAGCTACATGTGCAAAATAAACAGCATCATTTCTTGGTTCATTAAATCCCCCGGAGGAGCGCCCGTTCCTCTTTTTCTGCTGAGTCTCAGTATCACTGTAAATAGTAAGTTACACAGAGGCTGCACTCTGGCTAACTACTGCGGTATCCCTCAATTTTTGTTTTTGTTTTTTTATGCCTTTATTTAAGAGAGAGGACAGTGGATAGTGACGGAAATGGGGGACGAGAGAGTGGGGATACTTGCTGACACGCAGCAAGGGGCTGAGGGCGGGTGTTGAGCCCGTGGCCGCCACATCGAGGACTGTAGCCTCTGTGTACGGTCACCGATTTAACTGCTGAGCTAAACCGGCGCCTTGTTTCCCTCATTTTACAATTTTGCAATACTTGTGTGAAAAAAGCAACAAGTCTTTGTACAGTACAATTTCATACCTCATTATCAATTGCTGAGCTTATGCCTCTGTGTTTCGTTAAACTGTGCTAATGTGAAGTTAGCTGTTAGCATTATTCCCTCCAAAAACCAAACAAACAAAAGCCTTTATTTCTTTGTTTTCTCATCACGTCCATCCACAATCGGACCACATTAACTCCAAACGCAGAATCACCTGCAGCTCAGTCGACACAATCACCATGTGTATTGGAAACTTTCACCACCTACACCCCCCTTAAGCATGACAGAAACACCCCTCCCACCTCTTACTCATTTTATCTCCTATGACCTTCCTCCTCCCCCTCCTCTCCATCTGCCCCCCGTCCCTCTGCGTAGGTGGGTCCTCTCCTCTCCTCTCTCCCTCTTCATCCATCTCTCTTCCTCTCTTTTTGCTCCAGCTGCTCTGCCATGCATAATTAAGTTTCTAGTGGAAGTGCAGCCTCCCTCCCTCTTTCTCTGTTTTCTCATCTCCATTTCTCTGCGCGTCGTTCTGTCCTCCTCTCTCGCTCTCTTGTGAATAGAAAAGGTGAGTCTGGCCTCAGCGCTCGGGACATCTTATTTCTCTTCCTCGCTTCCTTCCCTTACGTCCTTCCCTCCTCTAGCCTGCACTGGGGCCACTGCCAGGCCTGTCTTGTTAAGTGATAATGTTAAAATGCTAAATCACACCGCCAGAGCCGCCAGAGCCCCCCCCCTCCCCGCCTCATCCTGAGAGGGTCTCTGGTTTCACTTTGCGCTGTCATCCTATCCAGTCTCACTCATCAATACGCAATGCAGGAGCTCCATCAGCCTGTGTATTTCTCTTCCAACACTAGACAAGGTGATGTTTGGGGCCTGACCGACGCCATGTTAATGTGCATGTTAATGAGTGTGCGGTATCAGACTTCCTTCTTTCTTTCAGTTTCATGTCTTTTTCATTGATTCTGCATGTATTACAGAGGGTCAAATTCAGGGACCCTCCTTTTCAGCTGTCTCCTCTGCACAGCAGAATACAGTGGCACTGTCTACGAATATTTAACATGATTTTTTCATGTGGTATTGAGTCAGTTTCTGTCTAACTCAAAGCAGAGAGTCACAGATTCAAGACATGAACCAGAAATCTCATCAAAATTTAAAGTCCTGAGCTGCTGAGATCCTTCAGACTCGAGTAACTCCACCTCACAGCGTCTTTAAGTTGATATCATGCTCTTTGATTGGCTACTTTCATTTAACACCTGTTGCTTTAACACTACTGTTAAAGGCTTTTAATACTTTGACTTTCATCCACATTTTTCAAACGTCGATGTATTATTTTAGCTTAAACCGTGATCTCTGAATCCTCACCGAGAAGCTTTGCTATCTAAATCTGAAACATTTTCACAAAGTGAAACAGAAACAGTCCCAAATGTCTGAGTTTGGTACGTTTAGGTGGAAAAACAGCATCGTTAGATTTAGGAAAAGATCATGTTTGGGGTAAAACAATAATCTACAGGAACATTACTTTGATATCAGAGTTCAGACCGTCATCTGAGTAGATTATTTCGGTGTGATATGTCAATATTTTAGCACTATTTAGTTTAAGTATATTTTGTCCAGTAAAACATAATGACAGTCATTTTGAAAATGTATAAACAGTCAGGTAAAAGTCTTTTAAAAAGTCTGCAGAGAAGTCAGCTCATGGCTGCAGCCAGTTAACAAAGTGTATCTTTACTGTTCAATCTTTGGATTAAAGCAACAAATTGGTTAATCAACATTTGTTTTAGGTTACTGTTGTGCTATTTTATCAATGCTGTGTTGAGACGACCCAGAAAGAACCAACGAGAACCAAACCAGTATAAAATAATCTGTGTTTTAAGGGATAGTTCGCATTTTTGAAGTGAGGTTGTATGAGGTACTTGTAAGTGTACTACGTACAGTAGATAACAGTCAGCACGGCTCCTGTTAGGAGAAGCCGGCCGGAGTTCCTACAGGGAAGCTAAGCGAAGTACTGCTGCAGACAGGTCCACGAGTACTTAAAGAGTCCAAACATTTCAGTTGAAGCGTACACTATGTTTTAGTTTTTTGACAGCACTTCACCTTCGCATCAGACAGCCCGTTCCCTCTGCACAACGGCCCTGTGTACCTACGCATGCAGCGCACAGTGTCGGATCAGCTGTTTGGGTGAGCGGTTTGTAGAAGAGACAACAAACAAAAGAAAATACAATATTATGGAAATGACAAAGTGCCGTACATGGTGCGGACTAGAGTATGTTGTTTTACTAAGCATGCTGTGATGTGTATGATGCCGTATGTCAGCTGTTGGGGTCAGAAAGTTCAGCGGCTAGCACAGAGTTCACTTTTCTGAATCACTGTTGGTGCTTGTGTCCTGGATACCTTTTAGATTACACGAGTTCTGATAATGGTGCTGAATGTAAACACCAACAACCATGCGCAACACTAAGACAGCTCCATGTCTGCACGGATCATTTTTCTGATGAGGATTTACTACTTACACTTACTACTGATAAGTACCTCATACAAGTCCACTTCAAAAAACCTGAACTATCACTTCAAGGACATATGGCAAAACACTCAAGTAAAATGTCTTGTTTTTAGTTGTTCGACACTCAAGACTTGGCAGTTATGAGTACACCTTTGGGTAGTTAAAGTGCACTGCCATAATTATCAGTTTGAATGGACTCATTCACTGAAAGCAACACGTGGTTGTGTGTTGTTAGCTTGTTTGCTAACATTAGCAACTGTTACACTGACATCCTGGTTTTGTTTCGCCTCCCTCACAGCTTTAATTTGAAGACGGGACTTCTTAAGCTCTGCCCTCTCAAACACGGCTAATGTTAAGCTAGCTGTTGAAGGACAGTTGCTCCGAAACTGCAGGCTGGCTGCTTGTTGAGCTACAAGGCCATTTGTACAGGGTAAATACAGAACTGTGATGTGTGGCTGTTTGGAGACACAGTATTATGAGGCTGTCATGCAGAATATGAACTATTTTCCACTAAAACGTTGCTGTAGTAAAATGCTGTCTCATCATCTTCACTCTGTCTCAGCAGTGAAGCTGTTTAAGTTGTGACTTCATCTCTTTAGCTCTCAGGTTTGGACCCCACGTTAATACAACCCTTTGAAACATCGCGTGACTGCTGTACATTGTGACCCTATACTGTTTTAGTACTACTACGCAAGGCAGTCCATCTTATCAGCTAATGTATTTTCCAGCAGCTACTGTACCACTGACCCACTGGTGGCCCTGTCACAGCTTTAAGGCTTTACAGGATTTAGACTGGTAATGTACCTGGCTGGCTGCTCAGCCATAGCAGACATCAGGATAGGATATCAGTGATTCATTACATGGGAATGAAGTCATTCAAAATGTCTGGTTTAAATCGTTCTTTGAAACATGATACAAACTAAAAGTTAACTGTTAGCTTGTCTCTGCTGCAGTGTTTCCTGGAGATCAGATAAGTGCTTATTCATGATTATAACATGTATCTAGTAGCCATGAGCACACACAGAGGCAGTTCCTGTGTCAGACGTTTCCATCGCACTCACTTGAGCCAAGTCTTGAAAATAATCCAAGGCCATCTGTTGGGTAGATCCTGCGATATGCTAATTAGCTTGTGCCAGTCTTTTCTATTTACAATTGAGACCTGACAGTGTCTTTGAATGGAGGAGATCTACGATGTCACAGATGGATACAAATAAAGTTAGATTGAACCTGTGGTAAACCCTTTACTTCAGAGGTAATGTTACAGACGTGTAGGTGTACCATTAATTATTGAACATTTACAATTCCTCCCAACATGTTTGGGAGATGTTACTGTATATGCTGTAAAGTAGGCCTGTACAGTTTGGGGTACAACTGTTAGTGGACTTTGAATTGACACTGTTATGTAGGGTGCTGCTTTGGTTGTTCAGAGTCACATTGAAATCTTTAAACTCTGATCAACTAAGACCAACTTAGAGCCCTGTGGTCACTAATGGCATTTTTTGCGCTGGCAGTAGCTGTTTAACATACAAAACCAATGCAGTTCAACGTTTACAGTGCTCCGCGTCTTCAGTGCAAAAGCGGCCTGAGGTGTTATTTGTCGCTGTGCGGAAAACTGCTGCACTTATCGATATCACTTCCCCCTCACCAATCATTCAAAATCAAGAAGGGGCGGCAATGTCAACAACAACGGCGGAGGAGAAGCTAATCCTTTCGTTTTTTCGAGGGAACAGTTTCCAGGTGTAGAGCTGCTAACGCCAGGACATGATTCCTTTACATCGTTTTACGTTTTCTTTTTTAAATTTATTATAAGCAAATATTAAGCCTACAAAGAAATTTAAAACAGACGTAAAGATCACTACGAAGGGAAGCGGAAGTGCCGCCAGACAACTTTCGTAACCTAGCAAGAGTAAGCGCCGGTTTGAAACGCTCTGAATTTGAGGTTGTGGGCGCTGCCAGAGAGCAAAAAACGCTGTTAGTGGACACAGGCCCTAATATGTTACTCTTAAGCTGCCGAATACTTTAGCAAGTTAGTCTTTAGCTTTAGCTAATAGCCAAAAGGCGCTAAATAGTTCAAGCTAGCACCAGGGCATTGTTAGCTTTGGTTTTTTTAAAAGAATATCACTGCTGCTGTTTTTTCTGTCTAAAATCTTTAAAAAAAAATGTTATGTCTAAATTTGGGACACCACTGAGCCGTTTGTATGTGAGAACACGGCATGTTGGATGCTTGGTGTTTAAGTGGGAGTTTCTCTAAATGTATGTTGCTATATTATCTTTCAATCAGAAAACTATCCACTATCCAAAATGTATTTCTTTTAAATGAAAGTAAATCAAAGATGTAGAACAAAAACGAACCATCAAAGGAGGCTCGGCAAGCCAAAAATATTCTCTTTGCCAGTGAAAGAGGAACATTGTTGAATCTGACGTTTCACTTTGAATACAGGAACAAAGTGAAGTCTAGCACTTTTTTGTGCACTGAGCTCCCAAAAGACAGAAAACAAGAGGAGTAAGCAGACAAGAACACACAATGAAACCACAAGGGTCTTCCTCCAGCAGTGTGTGGCGCTGCCTGAATAAAGATCACCCCATGATGTCACACTGTACACTCCTGCCTCTTACACTACGTAGAAAGTGGGAACCTTTTTTAATACTTGTTACTATACCAGTTTTGGTATTCTTACACAGTTCGGTTTTTTTTTTTTAAATGTATCTTTTCTGCCTTTATTCAGAGAGGGAGAGGACAGTGGAAAGTGTCGGGAGCAGGAGAAGGGGGAGCAGGGATGACGCCCGTGGGGGCCGCTGCTTGGAAGACTGTGGCCTCTGTATATGCAACGAGCGATTTAACCTCTGAGCTAAACCAGCGCTCCTTCTTCAGCTTTTAAGCTTTTAAGAATGTTTTCCATACAACCTATAGCGCTATAGGAGTTTACAAAACACTCATTTGGTATGCAGTAAAGTTGAACTATTAAAACTGAGATACTGGTGTCATTTCTGTTAAATATATCAGTGGTGATTGTAGCATCGCTACTGTGGCTGACAAGGGCAAATGTGCTGCACATCCCAAAAGATTTCAAGTTCATACACATGAAAAAAGTGCTGCAGAAAGCCAACAGCGTTGACAGCAAACACTGCATCCAGTCATCACAGTAGAAGTGCTCCAGGCCTGTAGGGGGCGCTAAGTTGAACACCTTAGAGACCACGAACCGGATTTACTGATTATCAGACCACAAAACGATTGACATTATCGGAGCAGAGCGTTTCTGAGGGGCGGACAGAAGAACAGAAGAAAAGCTGATATATTACATTTGCATTTCTTGACACTGACCAACAACTTTAGTTTAACAAGTTTAGTTTGCTACACGTCTGTGGGGGTTGGCTTCAATGTAGATTCATTAAATGTAGAGTAACTTAGAGTAGACTAGCTTAGTCCACTACACTGTCCAAGCAGCTTGCACAACACTGTTAATTACCGTGCTTTCAAGGGGCTTACAAATGCTTGATTTTGATACCTGAGATGCACCGTGCCGCCTCACTCTTCATGAATGGATTGGATTGGTGGGTGTCTGTCGTATGTCTTGCATTTAGTCTGGATGTAACATGATAGTGGCTTTACTTTGCTATACAGAGCATGTCAGGCATCAACTAAACAGTCTCGTAATGTGCCTGAAATAATGACTCCAGTCCAATCTGATCTGGGTTTAAATTAAAGCAACGCTGCCACAAATCAAAATTTAACTTCACTGTGTTAAATAAATAAAACTGTGCTTGTGGATTCAGTTTAAAAACCATGTTTTCTTTCAGCTTTTTTTCACTCTGCTTATTCAAATCTCCAGCTAGAGCTTTAGTCACAATCTAAAAAAAGACTGACTTGACGTAATGGGAACATTGTCAAAAAAAACCCTCAATCTTTAACTCTTCTTTTAAGGCCCTATCAGGTTTACACACACATAAAGGGATCCCCTCACAATGTACATACATCTCCTGTTGTTAGAGATTGATGCACTCATTGTGATTCAAATAACTGCATGTACAGACAGCACATGACATGCATGGACTGTATATCAGAGCCTCACATGCATATGTAAAGCAAAACCTCTGACGCATGGCTTTTTTTCCTCTCCGTGTCACAACTTAAAAAAGTGTAAGCCCTGAAATCCTCCTCTTACAGCCGCAGCTTTGGAACACAATCCATCGCAGTTCATGATGAAGAGGCAACTACTGTAAAATCCAATTGGAGGTTTTATGGAGATGGATGGAGATGAATACCTCTCTGTCATCCCTCTCGCTTTCTCTCTGCCATACTAACGCACAAGTATGGACTCACACTCTCGCACGCACACACTTCCTCTCACTCGTGGAGTTACATGAAATCCACCCACAGTTATTCAGCATCCTGCTCACAACTGCAGGGGAATCTTTCAGCAGCCGGGGTTTGGTCTCAGTGGGCAGCGCTTCACTGCTGAGTGTGCAGCCTCCCTCTCCTTGGCGGGGGGAGGCCTCCTCTGTCGAGGTATTATCCGCGCCCATCTAATATTCATCAGCTGCTGCGAGATTCGTGACGACGAGTCAATTTGATAGGCTAACAATGCACCGAGGTGGTCTGTGTTGTTGTCGTGCGCACATGCCGGTGTGTGAGTCTGCATTAACAAGGTATGAACGGTACACACATGGTCGGGCATGTGCAGGGAAGCCGGGGTGTAGCGCCACAATAAATATAGACTTTGTCAGTGATTAGTTATGATCAGCTTATTAACTTAAACAGACATTAATACAAATAATAAGTAAAATCAGCAAATACTTATCCATCATTTAAAAGACTCAAAAATACATATACATTATTTTTTCCTCTTATTTTTTTTTTTTTTACAGTTTTTCCTTTTAATTAGCTCGTTTAAACGCTGATGTCATAACGACGTCATAATGCATTTTATTATGAGAACAATTATTTGCACTCAACTTCCTACAATTTGTGAAACTGTCTCAGTTGCTCGGGCAGGTCAGTGAGGGCATGTGTTTGTGAGAGTATGACATGTGATGACGGGTCATGTAACAGCACACGTGTGCGCTGTGCTCACAAACATGGCGCGCAGTTGGCTGTTAATGCGGGAAGCATCACCACTTAACTACTGCTGATCAGCGTCCGGGCCATCTTGGCACAGAGGCATTTTCAAAAGTGTCACATCGCATTTGCTTTTTTTCTTTTTGATCTTTTAATTAGTAAGAAGTCAAATAAGGACAACCTGTCGCGCAGATACTCAGATAACCCTCTCTATATATTTACCTCGTCTATACCTGCTGCAAAATTCAACACAGGCCTTTCTCAGTGATTCCCACAGTGTGTCTGCATAAACACAAACACACACACAGACACACACAACTGAATCACCTCTCCTCCCCTCTCTCCTCTTTCTCCCTCTCTTTCTTTTTGGCATCCATCACTGTCCGTGGCAATGGACTGCGAAACAAATTTCTATCACTATACATTACAGGTTAAGAAAGGGAGCTGGGAATGTGTTATATATGCCGGGTTCGATTTTTATGTAGCGTCTACGGGCTCGTCCATCATTGCTCGGCGAGGCACCCTTGTGCACCGGGCCCCTGACGAGATGTTGTCTTGGCACCGCTATCAATCACCCTACGCTTGCCCGAGCCCCGTGCCCGATATGCAGGAGGGGGGCATGTGTTGTAGCTGCAGGACTCCCTCCCTCCCTCCCTCCTTCTGCCTCTCCTGTGCCTCCATGACGGTGACTCCAACAGTCACAGTCGTTCGTCATTTGAATGATGCGTTTAGAGCATGTGTTTGTATCAGGGGCCTTCTTTCCTTCCATGACCCTCCGAGGGTCTGATTTTTTTAGTCCCAGGGTCCCAAGCTTTTAATGATAGGAGACTGTTGGGTAATAACTGTGCAGGCCAGAGGGAAAGCAAGGCTAGCGTAGCTTCTACCTGGCACCACTCACCCGCGTAATGACGCTAGGGTCAGAGCCATTAATAAAACATGAGGTCACGCCGTCTTATGAAATATATGTAAACCACAAATGTATGGCTAACAATATGAACCTACAGCAGGCTACATGATAATAGAGATGTTCCCATACTATTGTTTCCTTCCAGATATCGATACCTAAAATTGAGTATTGGCCGATACAGAGGACCCTCCGATACTAGTGCCACAAAAATTGGTGGAAAACACTGACTACTGAAATGTTGTTACCTTTGACAACACTCTCTGCTAGCTAGTAATAAACTAGTTTATTTTTTGAGGGCTTACTGGTTATGGTACTGAATTGGTGCAATGACTGCCATTCCCGCTGATACCCAGTGTTGGGTAACGTTACTTTTAAAAGTACCGTAAAATCCAGAATGTAAGTCGCACCGGAATATAACAGTCCCAGAGGGAAAAAGGTTTTCTACAGCTATTTATTAATAAAAAAGTTATTTCAACAGTATTTCAATCTATATTCATATAAAACACTTTCACACCACACGCAGGTTACAGTCTACCGTCTGTTTTCAGCATGTCGAGTTTGCAATCCTGCTAGCTACCGGTGCTGTAGCTAGCAATAGCTGGCAGCCTACAGTAATGTTGATTTTTGTGAGGGTGGTGGCTGCCATGGCGATCCTGGCGGTGACATGCATTAGTCCCAGTACCAGTGTAGCGGAGCTGTGTTTAGCTTTCGCACAAAAAAAACACAATAATGGGAACATTTTCACAAAGTAAATGCTGTCCTCTCTTCCATTTCGCTAGCTGAATTAGCTAGCTACACATGTGCACTGACACAGCTGTAGGTTTACCTTCCACTGGTAAACAGAAACAGTGCTTCAGGGATTTTCTGTTATTTCTGGAGACAAAAGAAAAAGGAAAATACAGCTAGTTATTTTTCAGTAACGGATTACTTTTCATGAAAAATTAAATAAATAACGGATTACTTGACTTGTAGAACGACAAGTTACATTACTCGTTACAACAAAAAAGTAATTTGAGCACGGATTATACCTTGTAACGTGTTACCCCTAACACTGCTACCGCATTTTAGGCTGATACTGATATTGTTGGTATCGGTATTGGAACAACTCCACATCATAGTATTAAAGATGGAGTTAGCTGGATGGAGCGCATTGCTTTGAATTGTCTTTTTTCAGATATAATTTTAGTCCTCCAAGATGGTGAAGAAATAAGCCTTTACAGCTCTCTGTACATTTACTCTCCCTGTGCCTCTTTAGATTATATATAGAGTTAAACAGACACAGCATGCTGGAGCGTGCGCCTTTGCATGGCCGTCAGACTACTGCTAGACTAATCCTTTTTCTCCCAAAGTCAGGAGGATTATGATTTGAGGAGTACTCCCTTCTTCGCCCTTCACACTCCACTGTGAAAGTCACCAACCTATAAGAGAGCATGGGGGGTGGGCGTGAAGGTGGAGGAGTGGGGGAGAAGCAGAGAGATGGGGAGAGGGCTTAATTAGGCCAGATCGCGCCGCTCTCCATCGCCACCACCATCCCCAGTACTCACACTATTCCCATAGATCCCATCCACTTAATGTTCTGTGAAATCATATTCCTCTCCCCGGAGAAGAGAGAGAAGTCAGAACAATAAAATGACACGTTTTAAAGAGAGGCAGCACCACAGGGGAAAAGACTGTTAGTGACACACTGAAGATGTCGTGGGCTGATGGATAGCGAGCACATCTGTCTGGCCCATTACCAACAAACAGCATCAGGCCCAACACAGACCAGTCTGGAAGATATCTGAGCTTCAGTCAGATAGAAACTAGTTGTCTGTATTGTTTTACGTCTTTTATGTCCAGTAAATTTTGTTGATATAGTTTTTAGAGTAAGCATAGTATTTAATAAAGGACACCCAAATCACATAAATTCCAGCAGAGTTCAAACCTGTGATGGCAGCTACTAATCTCTGCTAAGCTAGCTACCTTCATCATGATCAGCTTTCTCCATTTTGATCGTACTGAGCATGCTCCTTCCCCTATAGTTTTATTAAATGATTCTGAATAATAAAAGCTTAGTTCAGCAAAAGTGATATTGTCCCTGTGACTTCTAGAGTAAGGTGTGCAAGCTAAGGTGCACACATGCTACACAGCTCCTCTTTTAAATCAGAACATCAGGCTGGCTGGGAGATCTGTGTTAAATGTTAGCGTAGCATGAGTAAGCATCATCACCATTAGGCTACTCTGTGATGGCAAACAAAGCACTAACATCAACACATTGTTAAAAAAGAAAAGACAGACAATGAGTAAATCGAGTTCTAACTTGAGGGTAAGCCACAGCTAACTTGCTTGCTGGCTTAAAAGTGATATAGCACTCTTGCTTTAGCCGTTTATGTTGCTGGTTTTCTGTACCAGAGTGCCACAGTGCTACAACCAATAAAGCTACTGTGGTTTGGTTTAAGCTGTCAAATCTTAGAGGTGACAGTGAATCTCCAGGTTGGTTTGCTGTTATAAATACTCTTTAGCCTTTACTGCATTTTAAATGTCCGTTAAAGGTTAAACCAATATTGCTAATAGCTAAAAGCTAGCTGCACCATACTTATAAAAAGTGTCTCAGCGGCTGCATCCGTCGAAGGACGCTGTAAATTGAGGATGAGTTATTTGTAGCCTGTGTAGACGCTCAGGCTGAACTGAGATGAGACGGTCTGTTCTACGTAGGATTTCCTGTTTGCGTCACCTGCTGTTCCCGCCCTTACCCTTACGTCACAAAGCACAGCTCCTGCTGCCTAGCAGGTAGCTAGCTGGCTAACATAAGTAACGTAACGTAACTTAAGCTAGTATTTTAAAGATAGTTTGCAGTTTCAAGGCCCCTTTTGTTTTTTAGCATATGCTAGCTATTCCACTGAGTTGAAACCAAGAACATTTAAAAGAATCACATCTTGTTTGAATTGTGCACAATGAATCTCGGAATACGTAGGGCCGCAAAGGATGCACGATGGATCCTTCGGGGAAAAGAAGGACGCATTTGTCGGCTGAATCTTGAGAAACCTTCGAAATGGCCTCAGTTACACAAACTCATACACACGGAGCTGTCAAATTGTTGATTTGTTTTGTAAAGGTTGCATTGTAAAAAACAAAGTAATTTTGCTTTTAGCCCTCTTTCCTTCACTTATTTCTTTTTGAAGCAGAACTGAGGCAGTGAAGCCAACAGGCCATGCCCAGCATGTAGCTGGCAGAGACGTCCAGCAAAATGGAGGTAGTGAAACCTAGAGAGGCACCCGGCGTCAACACGCAGGCAGACATGAGGGAGAGGGAGGCTGTCAGGGAGGAGGACAGAGAGAAGCTACAAAGATACACATGGAATACAAATAATACACAGACTGGACAAACAGCTGGCCAGACGAAGACAGACAGGCGAGCTGACACGCGCATAGAAAGTGACGGATAAGAAGGGTGGAGGAAATCCAGACATCCATGCAAAGTAGACGGAGGGCAGACAGACCAACAGGCAGCAGGGACAGACCTGCTGCCTCTCCACAGCTCGAGGACACTTTGGCAGTAACGAGAAGCTAAAGCTAATCCCCCACTGTGTATGCCAGTTAGGGGCCCTTCAAGAGCAGAGAAAGTGGCTTTACTCCGCACCAGAGAGAGAGGGAGAGAAAGGGTACAACATTTTCCAGAAGCAAGATAGCATCTGGGTTTTTTCATTAGAACACAAGGCAGCATTATCATCCAGAACATCTGAATTTACCCCCATCCAGTATACGCTCTCGCTATCGCTCCCCTCCAATCAATTCTAATGCACTCTGTCTCCCTCCTTACCCTCTCCCTCCCACGTCTCCCGCTCAATCAGACAACCCTGTTTTCATCCCTTACTACCTCAGACTCCTCAATTGTCCTCAATTTTTGTCTTCCACTTTCATGCCTTGTGCTTTACTCCTCTCTTTCTCTTCCTTTCTCTCTGTCTTAATGTTTTTAGAAGGGGAAAAGCACCATTAAATTTCGGAGGATCCTTTCACAGATGTGTTTTTTACTCTCTCATAATGAGAACTTGATATTTCCTTGCTCTTACATGCTAATCGTTCACAGTAGTTAGGGCTAATTATTTTGGTGTAAAATCGCACGGTATCTGCTTATAGCAAGGACATGTTTACTATATTTAGTGTTGCAGGCATCTAATACACTTCCAATTGAAATGCATTTGCTCAAAGTGGTGCAAATTTGTGTCCACGTTCTTAAATCCTTTTGATTATTTCTGACTATTTTACGAACTGCCTTGAGACGGGATCGAAAGAGTGCCACTTATGCTGTTAGCAGCAGCCTGTTCAAGCAGCCTCTGTTACCCCTCTTGTAGCTACACCTCGCCATGTGTGTAAAACAACACCGCGTAAAATCACACACTGGTACTGTGATGCTGCTAGTGGCTCAGTGTAAAAGTGTAAAGGAGGCTTAACGGTAAAGCTCCGTTACAGCACTGTTGCGGACTCTCTGTGTAAAAGGTGCTACTGTTTAAATTTAGAAGACAATACCTGTGGCCTAATGTCATTAATAAAGGAAATAATAAATACTTCAGGTGAACCAAATTCCGCCTGCCAGACCACAAGCAGGGAGAAGAAAGCCTTTTTTAACAACGATCAAATTTAGTGACAGTCATTAAGGATTATAAAGTATTCCTCCGCCAAGTAATAAACATTTAAATTGAATGTTTGTCGCACATTATTATTTTATGTTATCAAACAATAGGCTGTCTTAAAAATGAAGTTGTGGGAGGGTTTATGTTTTTGTTGGCGGAGTAATACCCCGAGGGCCTTCTCATTAACTGTACTGCGGTTACTGCGGGGCTTTGTGATCCAGCTGTAAGAATTGGGACTTCATAACTTAACTTTTCCTCATCACATGGACTTCTATAGGCTACACACGCCTCCTCTGCGGCAGTCTGGCAGCTCGTGTTTCTCTCGGTAATTATACGGCTCTGATTAAGTGCGTGAGTGAATAACACAACCAGCTGGAGGAGTCCTCTCTGATGCCTGTTTTATTTATTTATTTTTTTCATTCCTGCGGTAGGCTATGGTATGCCCGGGTGTCCCCCCGCCGTGTGACCTGCGGGTGACGGGGAAACCTGCCATCCATGTGCCCGGAAACCCTCTACGCCAACACGGCAGCGCGAGCTAAAAATAGCCCGCTGGTGATAAATAATAAAAACGCTCCCCATATGCCGAGCGTCCCTGTACTCATCCTCATGATTTCAGTCTGCGAGGGTAATTAAATGACTTAATTTAAAGAGGGGACATGTTGTAAAGGCATGTAAGTGTTCAGGTTAGTTATGAGGGGCATTTGTTGGCCTTTGAACGCGATAAATTAATTCGCACTCACCAAGGAGACTGTGCCCAGCCATATTGTGTGTTTCGAAAAATAGACCGAAAAACGTGATTAAATCTTGAATATATTTGACTTATTTTTACTATACGATACAATATAATACGATACACTTTATTGTCCCCAGAAAATGCGTCTTTAACTCGAATGCTGCACATATTTCGCCGTCTCTACTGTAATATTTATAAATAAAAACAAAAGACTAAGCAGGCTATGTTAACAAGGTAGCACATACAAATCACAACCATAAATTATAACAGACGTATGGGGATACGTTGTGTTTGTCTATAGCCTGTTTAAATACAGTTTAAGGTGCTCACACCTCTAACAAATAATCATATTAGTCTACCTCAGGCTAAGTCTTTTTTAATGCAACAGGCTTTAAATCAAACATTATAACGACACGCAGGCCTGCAGTGGTAGCCTTATAATAGCAATAAAAATACCATATAGCGCTATAATAAAAGTAAATGCCATTAAAGGTTTATTACTGTAGGTTTATGACTGAACACTCTCCCTGATCAGCTTCCTCATATCCCTCCCATTTTCCACTATATAATTATACACTCTACAGCTCCACCACCACAGTCTCTCTCCAAGAGCTGTGTAATGTGAAAATAAAAATGCAGCTAAATCAAAGAAAGCCGTACCGTCCTGTGTGCTGAAAATGACACGGCGCTCCCCTTTTTCTCGTGTTTCCGGTTGTCTGGTCACGATTCAAAGCCCTCACAGCGGGGGGCTTTGTGTGCATGCTGCTGCAGCTCAAGTCCGCATGGGAACCCCCCCCCTACCCCTCCTCTCTTTCTCCTCCTCTCCTCTCCTCCTCCACCACCCTCTCTTCCACCTCTTCATCCCCCATGCTGCTCCTCTTCCTCCTCCTCCTGCTTTCCCTTCTCCTTTCTCTCCTCCGCCCACGCACGGCTCTCCACGACCGAGAGGCTAAAAATAGCATTAGGAATCCCCGCATCAATTCAGAGGGAGGGGGAGGAAGAGGAGGGAGGAAGAGAGGAGGGGGAGGAGGGGGGGACGGGGACGTCAGCGCACACAAGGTCATAAAACCCCCCTCCAGTGCTTTTCTTGATTTGTCACATCTCCCATCAGCGTTTTTTTCCCCTGCAGACCCACACCGTGTCAGATTGTATTTTATCGCCCTGAATTGATAAAAGCCCAAATTGTATCGATCTCCTGTAAATCACATTAAACGCCTTCTCCTATAATTAATTTCACGACACAGAGGTGGGAATGAGATTTCGCTGCGCACTCAAAGCAAAAAACAAAAAACAAAAAAATGAACAAAATAAAGGTCTGGAAGCAAAAGCACAAACAGGTGGAGGAGAGAGGGTAGAGAAGAGGGAGCAGCCAATAAGCTGTAACAATAAGCTGAGCATGTGCTTGCAAAAAAAAAAAGAAAGAGAAAAAATCAGAGCGAGTATTCCCCGTTATTCCACCGCAGACAGGAGGCAGCAATGACTGGGAGAGCCCCTCTTCTTAGCAGGAGACTATTGATTCTCTTTCTGTCATTTGTAATAATCGTTGATGTGTGTTCTGCAGGGGGAGCGCCTGCTTGTGCAGCCTGCATCAGATAAAAGGTATGTGCTTCCCTTTCCTCCGTTTTCTGTCCTCTTTTCCGTCAGTATTAGTTCAGAAAAAGGGGTGTGGGCAGATTGCATGATGAAATTATAAGTGCAACATTTATAGAGTAGTGTATTTGCATTTTCACGCCTAACAGGAGTAGTGCGTGACTTTTATTTTGCAGGGGGTGAAATCTCCTCTCTGACAAGGAAGCAGAAACGTGTGTGACACCGGTGTGCAGTGTGGAATATAATCCAGTGTGAATACAGCGTTTTTAAATTGTGTTGGTGGTCTAAGATAATCAATTTGAAGAGTGTGTGGTCTTCTTTGAAAAGGTTTCTTAAGACGTGCTTTTTATAGCAGAGTGTGCAGTGCTGGTGGTGAATACTGGGGGTCACTTGGTCACCTCCTTTGTGTTTGTTGCAGCTCTGATGATGAGACGCGCGCCGAGTCTTTGAACCTTTGCATTAGTGATGAGCTTTCTCTTTTCCTCTTTATCTCTCATCACCATATTTTACAACTGAGCCTCTCTTGTCAAACGCTGGTCCCATCCGCCCACACAGGTATGCACGTGCGTTACCATGTGCACACACACACACACACACACAGACTGGGGAACACGTTCGAACTTAACGTCAGAACCATTTTTACACTTACATGCAGGGTCAAACACACACACACCACACTGCACTATAAATGGACCTTGCCCTGTTTTCCCCTCCTCTTCCTCTTTGTCCTTATCATCATCAGCTGCTCCATTTAACGCAGTGGCTTCACTGTGCTCTGTGAGCAGGGGGTTGATGGTCCAATGCTCATGCCAATAAAGGCCACGTCACAGAAAACACAGGGCTGCTGTTTGTTGTTGTGAGGCAGGGAGACGTCATGAACGACCAGAGGCGGACACACTTCTGTCACGGCTGCGTAAACACGGCTGCGCTTTGATTTAAGGAGGGGGGGGGCAAAAAATGACGTTCAAGGTTTTAAAGCTGCTGAGAGAACGTCTCGAGTGAAAGGAGAGAGATGCTTTAAATCGATCTTTTACTGTCGTCTTCTTGCTTCATATTTTAGTCGTTCTTTTGGAAACAGAGCAAATCTAACATTACAGTAAATTAATAGAGCTGTGCAAGAGGACGCAACAAGAAGGTGTGTGTGTGTGTTTGTGTGTGTTACAGGGGGGCGTTCTGTGTGTCCTAAGGTGACTAATTGCCCTCTTGTTCCTCCTCTGCCATGGACGAGAACACTCACCTCTCTTTTCCTCTAAGCTCATGGTCGTGCATCAGGATTACCCATGATGCTTCTTGAGTATCTCCTTATTCCGTCAATGGGATCTCATCTCATATTAGATGTTACCTGGCATGCATTAGAGCTGGTGCCCGCCCGGGCCTCTTCATCATCCCCTGCACCTTGGCTTTGCTTGCGGCGGTAATAGAAAACACTTCATCACAGGTGTCCGCCTTCCGCAGGCCTTCCCGCTCATTTATGGGACGTTGGGATGCTAACATGTCAGCTGATATTTAACAATAACTCTCCGTGTAGGCTACCTGAGTGATGGCGGGGCTGCTTAGTCATCTGAGGAGATCTAACTAATGATCTTAGCCTTCAGAGATCGGGCTGCTCCGGCTCTATCTCCCAGACTCGCCGTCTCGAGAATGCCTTCGCTATCTTCTCCCACCGAGTGTTCGATGATGCCGCAGCCCGGCTTGAGTCACGACTCGCCTCTTATCTCTGTAGGATCGCAGGTTGTTTATCATGTGTGGAGCGTTTACAGCCGCATCAGTCCAGCTGAATGTGTGTCACATTATTCTCTGGTCATAACACTGTGTCACGGCCTGCTGTCACTCCTGCAGCACCAAACTCTCCATCCTCCAGGCGTCACTTCAGTTAGTCATAGAGGAGTGAGATGACAGCCATCGCCATGACATGCAGGGAATTGACAGACTAATTCAAGATGGCTGCCTTCACACGTATCACACATGACACACTTGGGGGCAAGAAGAAGTGGTTTTTCACTTTTCTTCCTCGTGTCGCTTTTAACTCTATGTTTCTGTGTTCAGAAAGCTGCACTGATTGCACTGATTTTGCCACTACAGGCCTGCAGCACTTCGCCGTGAGGACCAAGAAGAAGTCGCGTTTTTCTGTTGCATGTGCTTTCTGTGTGTTTTTGACTTCATTTATGTGATTGCAGCGCCTTTCTCGTTAGTTGGTTCGGCTTTTTTGGTCGCCTGTTTCCTGTTTGTATGCGTTTTTTGGATTACATTTCAGAAGGTTCCTCTTAATTGAAGATTTCTGTTTTCTTATTCCTTCCTGTTGTCTTCTCGTGATATCGGGATCATTTTCTGCGGATCTAGAAAATAAAACAACAGGCAGGTCACTGTGATACTACAGACCGCGACATGCCATGCTGCCGTCGCCCACACTATCAAGATGAGTTAAGCCTAAGAGTTAAGTAAGGTTACGAGTTATGATCATCTGATGTCACGGTGGTGCAGTGTTGTTATCTCGAGATCTAAAGAAAACAACCCCAAATTAAAAAGTTATGGATGCATGTCCACTCAGGGCTTCCGTAGTTTGTCACATCACTCACAAATAAATTCCAGATTGAATCTGTTTTGTTAGCTCGTCTAGTCCTCTCTGGCAGACCAATCACTGCTGGGTGATGGAAAATATGCCGCTAACTGTGCGCTACTTGATGAGATGATGTGATTTTGCGCAGGAGGGTCAACCTAACACCCAAGTTATTCAGAAATACAGCAATGCAAGGACTTCATTCAGAGGGTCAACGGCTTGACCCCCGATGTGTTAACTAGATACTAGATCACTTTAAAGGAGAAGTTCGGTATTTTTAAACACTATTCCAAATTTGTAAATTTGTGTGTCGAAATGACTCACTGGAACAAATACTTTTGGAATCGGTCCGGTAGATGTCCTCGGCCGTAGCCGGCAATAGCTGCAACATAATCTCCTGGGGCAACTGCGCCCGATCAAAGTAAGTCCTTTAAAAGTGCTTGTTTTTGCCACCGACAGGCTCAGATTGTTAGTCCAGGTGTCCGACTACATTACGGAAACTATCCCTACAAAGATCGTCCTTTTTTTAAAGAGTAAGATCCTTTTTGTGCAACCAGAAACAGAAGTCTCGCTCAGAAATCCTGCAGGTGGTCAGATTTTTCCTGAACACAACGGTGGAAACATGAGTTACGTGTTCCTATGAGTCATTCCGACACCCAGACTTATAAAAATACCGAACTTCTCCTATAAGGCCGGAGATATACCTGTTTTTTAACCTTACGTTCGAGTACAAAACCGTGTGCGTCATGAAAGTTGTTGTTCACATACTTGGCTATGCACTACGCGTGTTACTGGAGGATACCTCTAGAGGGCACACCAGAGAGCTCAGGCCATCGTCCCCACTCCGTTTCTCCAGCATGGATGTAACCATCCCGGACTTTTCATTTAGTTTTCAGGTGTTGACTTCTAAAACGGAACTTATCTGACGGCGGCTGTTTTGACAGGCATGTTTGTTGCTGATGACACATCGTTCAGATGTGGATATTAGCGGACTTTGTCTATCAGCTAGTCTTCAGAACTTTCTACCATGGTTGTCCCTGCTGCTGTGTCGACCCTGTCACAACCCCTCTGCCTCTACACTGCCCCTACTGTTCATGTGCGTACTGCAGCTCGCATACGCGTAGCGTTAATGTTTGAGGACGTGCACAACTGACGCACCAAACAGACGCAGGAAACGCGGGGCAGCAATCATGTGCACGCAAACACCTAGTTAAAAGCAAGTATATGTCCGGCTGAACAGTGTCCTCTGTTACAGTTTTGAAGGTTTGTCTTTCGTGAATATCAAGTTTTTTCTGTTTCTTCTTGTATTTGACGTTTCATTGTCTGTGGCTGACGCATGAGAGTATAGTGATTATAAAAACACATGACTTAACTCTCAGCACACACGATCCTGTGATAAGATAATAGGCTAATCTCTGTACCTGTGTGTAATTATTTTTTGTTCCCTTCACAGTACAACACATTTTTATTCTCCTTCTTTTCAACTGAGCTCTTTTGATCTGTTCTGTGTCGGTGCACCTGCTCTTTTAGATATCTCTTCCTCGCGGTCCAGTTTCTCTCTCTCTCACGCACACACACACACCGCACACTATCAGTTTCTCTCTGTCTCCCTCACACACGAATACTTACACATCTCTGTGCTTCGCCCTGGTTGGATTTCTTCTCTCTCTGTAATTACAGGCTTCTTATCTACTTCCTATGTTGCGTGCGGCAGCCATTGGCCTCCTCCGTGTTTCCTCCTCTACCATTTTAGTGTCACAGATCTTCCGCTGGTTCTCCCTCTAGGAGCCAACGAGGCAGGCGCACACAATGTGCTTTGACATGGCTGGAGCGGGCCAAGTTTGACGGCTGCATGGGACGAATCCAAGAGGCACTAAATTCTAGTGGCAGCTTTTGCTAGAAAGAGGCTATTTGAGTGAAATATTGTTGTGTTGTTGTGGGTGTGTGCGAGAGAAGAGAGAGGAGGGGAGCGGGGAGGAAATCAAGACTGAAGGAGAATGCGGACTGGCTGCTCGCTCAATGAGTGTTTGTGCGTCTCCAGGAGTTGTAAAGTTTGATTTAATTATTCATGTGGAAGCAGTAACATTGCTTCCCAAACCAGCAAATGAAACTCCATCTTGCCAAGGAACTCGCACAGGTCACAGCGACCAATTACTTAATGAAAATGATCAGGTTTCTAATGCAGCTCTGGCTAAAATCCTGCAGTGCTTCGCGTAGCTATAAAACAGAGTGTACCTCAGCTTTCCTCCAGTGGTGAGGCGAAGTGGGCCGCCGCTGCACTCTTCAGACTCATCAAAACTCCAAACGGCTGAACCAGCTTTAAGCAAAGGATTATTACTTATTAAGAAAGGCTAATGTATGATGTAAAAGTTGGCTCCATCTCATCTCCATCCTCCTGTGTCTCTGGCTCAGCCTCAACCCTAACTTTAATGGGCCGAACTGTTATCAATGTTTTTATGGTGTTTATGCAGATATTTCCAAATATGAGCCCATTCTTATAGAGCGTGAAAGGACGTAAAGGTTCTTCTTTACAACACTTACATGCCCGTGCGTTGCTTTTAAGGGTTTTTGATTGCAATCACGCCTCCCCTCCATGCTGGCTGTGAAGTGGCCCTTTAGTTACACAACTCCACCGTAAGAGACGGAGCGCAAAACCTGCTGAATCTGCAGTTCTTTCCTGCAAAGAAATGTGCTTCACATGCAGAGAAGTAACATGTACATGAGAATTTTAAAACTTTTTTAGGAAAATGCTGAAAGTATTCTCTCACTGGCAAACCAATCACACACCTGAGCTTTCAGGCTGCTTTTGAATCTGGACACACGGTACAGTAGTTGTGATAGATCTCAAGTCATCGAGCAGTTTGTTCCGCTTTAGTCACAATGAGATATTATTGCAATATTAAACATTTTCAATGTGCTGAGTATTTTAAAAACAATGTTGCAACATATTTAATACCTTCTTCTATCTGCAGTTTTATTTCGGCAAAATCGGAGGGTCAAGAAGAAGGACCGACTAACACGTCCTTAAACAAGACGAGCTCAAAACCTAATAAGCGGCTGACCGCAACAGGTCAATGTGCGCTTTGTGGGCAATGTGTTACAAGGACTGTCCTTATGAGGCCGACGACAACGTGTTTGTGGAGGAGCAGCCCCGCCTACTCCCTGAACAAAGTATCCAGAGCCGTATAGACAGAGAGTCGCGTCAGTGGAGGTCCAATATGCTCCATGATCCACCGTTGCGATGTCACAACTCTCTCTCTCTCTACGGCTCTGAAAGTACCGTCACTCAGTCACGGTCAGTCATGGTTGTACACAGTGGTGTACTCAAGGGGGGTGACAATCACCCCCCATGTCTGAATAAACACATGAAAGTGCCCTCATAGTTGCCCCTGTTGTAGATAGAAATTACAAAGTGCCCTCTGGTTGCCCTTCCAGTGGATAAATGATACGTGTTGAAAAATGAGTTGGCGTCTGCACACTCCTACGTGTGAGACAATGTGCTCTTATGGTATGGCTCAATAGTTAAAAATACCCTCATTGTTGTTTTTCATCACAACCTCCTGCACAGTTGTGCCCCATGGCATACAGCGGGTGCCCCTTCTTGTTTGTGCCCCTGAGTACGCCACTGGTTGTACACAACTGTACTATTAAAGGTATTTTGAATGTAACATGTACAAGAATATGTATAGAATTATTATAAATTGAAGAAAATATTTAATTTGTCCTCGCAATATTACCATAATAATTTATATAATTTAGTTGGTAGAGCAGGCAACCGTGTACAGAGGCTACTGTCCTCGCCGTGTCCTGTCTCTCTTCACTGTCCTATCCTTTCTATCTTATTTGTACATTATTGCCACACAAAATAAATACTATGCAGTATTGACTTTCCCCCAACGCCCTTGTTATTTTTGACTTAACTCAAGTTAACTTAATTCTGCAGTATAGTATCCCAAACACAATCAAGTATTGTTGGAGGCTGCACTTTGAAAGCTAAACACTATTAAATGTGCCATGTGTATACTGTGACAAACATTTTTAAGGTGCTTTAGATGTATAGTTCACTTATTACTGACTGAGATAACCTCCACGTGATGACCTGAGAGGTGAGAACACTGAATTTGAGGCTTCAGCAGTCTGCGTGCACTAAACTAATGGGGTATCCTCTTAAGTCTTTGTAGTAAAAAAATCCTCTTTGTGTTGTTATCCCTCCACTACAGCTCTGCAAAGGAAACTCTGTCTGGGGACACACAGAGGGAGGACTGTGGAGTGGATTTTGTTGTCCATCTGTTACAGTGAAAGTCCTGCTAGGGAGGGAATGCCAGTTTTGACAACAGTGCATTAGTAACTTTCCCTCTGTAAATATGGGCATCTGAGCGTCTTTTTTTACTGTGAAAAGAATCGGAATGTGTCCTTTAATGAAGTTGCATGTTACTAAAAGAATAACCCTCACAGCTCGGAGACATTTCTGACCGACATGTGATGGACAGTTGTCCGTCCTTTGGCTGCTCAACACCACGGCACGGGCTATTTTAGTGACGACCTCCTTCAGCACCGCGGACAGCTCCGTCTGCGCCCAGCCTCTCCGTCTCCATTCAGCCGGTTTTCTGCTGCTGCTGCTGCTGCTGTGAAGCGTCTTTACCGTGTTATACTGCGAGCATGCACCGGCAGCGCGAGCACACACAGCATGCTGCAGCCCCTGCATGCATGCAGCTCCCATTCTAAATATTTCTGCCCGGTAATACAAAACCAGGCATATTCCGCTAAATTATTAAATAGCATGCAGACTGCGAGGCTCAGGCATGAGGTAATCGCTGCAGCCCGGTTTGTTTAATGCTTCTCTGTGTGCCAACAAGTGGGAATTTTGTAAATAGAGATGAAGAGTGTGTTTATTGTTGCTGTCATGATTTTAAAACTGCTGACACTTTATGGGCATCAAACTAAGAGGCAGGCAATCATTAAGAGTTGATCATAAACTACAGTGACGTGCAGGATATATTGTTTGACAGGCCTATGGATCTGTTTAGGTGACGTAGCAGTAAAAGTGATTTCTGATTATGCAGCGTGGTTATGGCAACATTGACAAAGTCGATCTATCGGCTCCACAGTGGATTAAGGTGATCGACCATGTGAGCGGGATTTAAACACCTTTCTGCCCCTCGCATAATCCCGTTCTTGTCATATCCTAACAGCCTTCAGGAGTGATCGATCCGCTGCAACCTGTGCGCAGAGCAGGCGATGGAGCGATATTCAGTCGAAGGCGGTGTTTTGGCTGTACGGTGACGTTTTAAGGCAGGTCCTGGTCAAACCTACCAATGATACAAGTCGCTCCTATTCTGCTGGGACTGATCGCAATGAACGGGTGTCGGAGCTCTGCACGGCAAAGGAGCAACCACAGCGAGACGCGGCGATCAAGGGGATGCGGCATCGGTACGCGGGAGCTGTCCATCAGCACCAAACCCCCGACCAAAAGCAAGCAAGCAGCAAGCAGAGCCGAGACCCAGCCGCTCCTGTTTTCAGCCTGCCGCCCCCGCCCTCCTCTCAGCACCGAGACCGCGCTCCGACCACCGCCGCTCAGCGCCAGAGCCTCCAGGAGCTCCCGTGTCTGAGCCAGCCCTCCCGGAGACCTGTTCGCAGCGGAGACCCTCTACCTCTGGCGAGCTACGACACCGCCCAGCGACCTTCACACCGAGCCGCTGAACCCTGCACCGGGCAGCCGGCGCACCTGCAGCAAGATCCCTGGGCCCCGGCCGGCTCTCAGCAGCAGCAGCCGCCGGCGTCGCAGTCGGAGAAGCAGCCTGTTTTTGCGAGCTGCCACTGCAGCTTTTCCGAGCAGGAGGCGAGCGTTTCTAAAAACCAGCCCCATCCTGTCGATCCTCTCCCACCGCAGCCCTCCCCACCTTTTCCGCCTCCTATACCTCCGCCACCATCGTCCTCCTCCTCTCTGCTGTTTTCCCGGGAATCTAAACGGGGGGATCGTCTCCGAAGGAGTGCCGATAATTACCAACAGGCGAGCATCGTGGAACGCTGCAGGGGAGGAGGAGGAGCAGGAGGGCACCGAGACCACAGGCAGTTGTTGCAGCAACAGCAGCAGCAACAGCAGCAACAGCACAGTCATTTAAGACTCCAACAGAGGGACCCCTCCCCTGAAGGAATCCGTGCAAACTCACAGAAAGGGCGCTCTTTAAATGTATGTGAGTCAACCGAGGCTAACAGGAGAGCATTCGAGTGCCAGACTCAGGACCTGCAGCAGCAACAGATCCCACAATTACGAGCGCAGCAACAGCTCCTGGTGGGGAGCAGCTTGCCTATCAACTACTGCGCCAGCGGCTCAGGAGAGCTATGTAGGACTCACCAGGCTCCACTGCTGCAACAGCACGAGCAGCAGCAACAACAGCGGCAGCAACAGCAACAGCAGCAGCAGCAAGGCGCACTGGGGCTCTGTCCCCAGCGTCCGCAGCACTGTGAGCAAGACCGACACAAGTCTGCGAGGATCTCGGGGCAGGCAGGCGACCACAGCCGCGATTCCCGCGTCACCCCCCCGGTAACACAACAGGCGTACGCGGGGAACTCGTCTGCGACTGTAAGCAACAGCAGCAAAGACAGCCCCAACTACGGCTCCAGCTATCACCTGTGGCCAGAGAGCCCGCATAAAGGCGAGGAGAGGATCCGCATCGACCTCCACAAGGTACATTTTCACATTTCTCCTGCAATATCACAGCTAATTAGCTTCTAATGACAAAAACAAAGCGTTTTTATTCAATGACCACGCCTGTCATATGATTTTGATAGAGCTAATTCGCTGATGTGTACGGTGTGCACGCGCGTGGTATGTGTATGTATGTAAAAAGGAAAGGGGGGGTACGCGAGTCGTCATTCAATGTGTTCCTAAAGCACCGTACATGTAACCCTGCGCGTGATATTTTCTTATCTAACCTTCTATGTGTTTCATTTGGTCGCACAAGCCCGCGCGAGCACGCACAAACAACCGCGAACGCGAGCCCTCACGCGCACACACACCTGTTCCATGTTGCAGTGTTGTTTTGGGTAGCCCACTGAAAATATTCAAATGACGCTCCGCGGCAGCTGAATTAGAGACAAAGCGTTTGTTGTCTCCACAGAGCAGAGGGGTTTCTGAGCGGGGGAATTTTAATAATTCGGCTTCCAGACGCTCACACAATGGTTAGCTTCATGTCGTTAGGCCTGTACCTGCGCGCGTGAGCTGCTCCGGGCTCAGTGTCAAACATACTTCCAAAGTCACTTTATGTATGTGCTGTATGTTGCGGTCAATAGTCCAATATGTCCGACAACACAGTGAAGTAAAGCTTTTAATATGTATTATAGAGATATGAATGACGGTATAAACCTCTCCAAACAAACGACATCAGGGAGATAAAGATATATTTATAAAAAGACAGCATGTTGGAGAGATGATGTAGCACAGAATAAGTCAGAATGTGTTAGAAGACAGAATACATGAAGCTAAGAAGAAAGTTTGATTCAAACTATTTTATCAAAAGCTATAAAGCACAAATGTTTTTGAATCATCCTCAGTACAAGTCACAATAAGTGATCTGTAAATGTATTTTAGAGCTGCAATGTACAGATTATCTTTCTATGTTTCTATGTTACGGATGCATGAGTGAGTTAAATGTTCTCTCTGATTGTTCTGGATCTTCAGAGCAGGACACAGAAGAAAAGCAAACTGCATTATTTGAAGAATAGAAAAGGGACTACTTTTTCTGTTTACAACTCATCTCCACTGAGAAGTATGGTTGATGAAACATGGCTAACTATTGTGCTGCTGTGCCCGTCTCCTCCCCATCGTTCTGTCCTCACGCTGCAGATGATGTGAAGTTTGTTTTTTTATATCACATGCAGAGAAAAGCTCCGGCTCCTCTGATGAGGGTGCAGCATCTAAATAAGAGCAGCAGGCTGCTTTTTAAAAATTCTGCAGATGTTTTCGGGGGCCCGAGCTGGCGCCGGTTGCTAAAGGTGGAACATCGAACCACCTTGACTTGACTGTTCTGAACTTGGCTCGACGTAGGAGCCTCAGCAGAACAAGAGACGAGCGCATAACCGACGGGAAGGGAAACTTTTCCTTGAGGACGTCACTGTTCTGTCTCAAGTTAAGATCACAGAGAGGGAAGGGGACTTATTCGTCTTGTTACACAGTATTGACGGGATGAATAGTCCCAGTATACTTCCAATTACCTTGAGGTAAAGTTATAAAACATATGTGAAGTATACTGGTACAATGCAGGGCTTTTTGTGCAGCAGTTATCACCTTTAAAAATACATCATATCTATCCATTTACCAGAATAAAGCATTATAATGAGACTGTAAGGATGTTGTTCCACCATTAGGAGAGAAAGAAAGCCCATATTTTTCTAAATATAGTGGAAAACGCTGCTCTAGTGAGTCTTTGGTAAGCCCAAGTGAATAGTCATTACTGTTTAAAGCAGCTGATTAAGATCTTTGGATATTTTGTGGTATTTTCCAAACTCATCGTGCCTTTCTGTGATGACTGAGGCAAAGAAACACCAGAAAACAAGTCATTACATCAATATTCTCGCAGTATGACGTACACGCAGAGGTCACTGACAATCAAGAGGCCCAAGACAACTTTTGCACTCTTAAAAATAATCAAAAGTTGAGTAATATCTGCTGTTAACAAACATCTGTTTCTTACAGAACTCCAGACTAAAAAAAAATCTTAGAAGTCCTCCCCTGACTCGGCCTCAGTATCAAACCTTTTCCACTCGCTCAGATCCGAGTATTTTGATCCGGCCAGACACGCTTATCCATGCAGGGATATTTGTGGGATCGCGGTTACATCGCATTGAGCGGCCCTCAATGAGGCCGCCTCCCTTTTGAAATCCCTTAAACAAAACACTTGTGACAGAACAAGCCTGATAAAGTGTATACGATTACAGCACACGGCTGAAACCCGATCCCCCGCCCACTGAACTGATGGCAGGTAGTACGATATTGTGTCCTGCCTCAATAACATTGTGCTTTGAAAGGTGCGTTGCTGCTTCCATTGTGATGGGCTGTGTAAGTACTCTAATGCTGCCACTTACTGCTGGGCTGATGTCTGCTGCAGGGACACTGTGGAACGGGAACACGGGACGATTTGCTGTACTTTTCATGTTTAGCAGAAACCTGTTATTGATCACTGATCAGTTTGTAATATAGGCTCTTTGATTAAGTGAAAGTGAGTCAATGGAATTACCCTTATTTCCCTTTCTACCGAGAGTTAGACGAGCAGATTGAGATGTCAAACTATTCCACTATATTATCAATTTTGACAATTGAATCCACCTAAAAAATAGTCTAAAATACTTCATTTCCCAGAACCCCCACATAGTTTATTTAATAAATCATTAAATACTTGAAAAAAACCCAAAACAACATATTTGAGAGGTTGGAATCACCAAAAGTTTCACATTTTACTCGGACAAAGAACATAAAATAGATTTCCTAAATTAATGAAAATACTTCATGCAATCAACTTGTCGCTTTAGCTGATCAGAAAACATAAGTAGGCATAAAATAATATAAAACCCTCAGATTTGAGGCTGTATCTGACAGCGTAACTGATCACATTAATCGTCAAACAGTTTCAGCTCTCCTCACCTGACCAGAAACTGTATCGTGATCTAGACTACAGCTAATCTTTGCGCCACATGTTCGTGATGTACTCGCTATAATCCAGGAAACATCTGGGTTTCATTGTTAAATAAAGTTGCCCTTGAAGAACAACAAATGTAGAAATCAGATCAAGGGTTAAAAGTGAACAGAAGAAATATGCACAGCCTGGTGCCGTCTCTCTCTTCTTCCCGTCACATCACCCATGTTTGTTGGGTGCAGCGGGCCTGTAGCTGCTCTGCTGTATCTGTCTGTATATAAGTGTGTGTGTGTGTGTGTGTGTGTGTGTTAGACAAGTGCCAGCCCACCTTTCTGGAGAACATAAGGTTATATGTGTCATTGCAGAATGGATGGCTTGAAAGAGGAGGAAAAGCTATTACAGCCGAGCCTTTTGTGCAGATCCTGCCAAACTGCGGTCCAACACGTGTATAATCACCCTATATGATCTGAGAAAGGTCAGCGCGGTGTTCATCAAAGTGGCACCTGCAACCAACTTAGTGCCTCTCTGACGCTGTGTGGAGGATTTAGTGCAGGTCGCGTTTAACTCTCTGTTGCTGGATATCAAAATTATGAGCTCCGTCTGTATATTCAAGACCTGTCTTTATAATCTGGCTTTTATTTTGAAGGAATGGATTAACCTGAGTTTAGCTTTATATCAGGTGTGTATTTTCTCTTATTTCACTTTTTTGAACACTTTTTTATTGATTGATTTGTGACATTTTATAGTTTTACTGTAGTCAATTTTTAATCTTGCAAAATTTGATCTTATTTGATTTCTATTCGAAGCACTTTGGGCTGCATGTTTGTATGAAAGTAGCTTTATAAATAAAGTTTAGTTGAATTTAGTTGCTGTTGTGTGCACAGAGCTGTGAAACATGGAAAGAGAATGACCTGTATAGAAAGAAAGCAGACTTTTATTTTGAAAGTTTTGCTGCTTATGTCCATTTAAAGCGAGTATTTTAGTCGTTCTTTTTTCTCTTCCAGTTTATCCTACAATTAAAAGAACATTTATTTTAAAGGTTTGTGTTCTGTCTAAATTAAGCAAAACGTAGAGGTTGTTTGGCTCTCTTTAAAAAAGTGCTTTATCTTATCAGTAGTGTGTTTGCGTTGTCTTTGTAATGTAACGCTTAGATAACGTCGAATGGAACAATTGGAACAATTGATGCGGACAGATGTGCTTACAGTGTTATGATTAAGTACGGGGCCTACGCCAAGAGAAACATGATGTTGATTTAAACTTTCTCTATCGGTCATCTCTCCGCTGCTGTTTTCCTCTCGTTAGGGCGTCCATGTTTCCACTGCCTTCAAGTGTGTGTGTGTGTGTGTGTGTGTGTGTGTGTGTGTGTGTGTGTGAGGGCAGCCAACACCTTGAAAGTAAACACACGGCGCTTAAAAAATGAAATGTCAGACAAGGGGCAGATCCTTTAGTTCACATCCTGAGTGTGTGACGAAGGAGCAGCTCTGCTGTAGATCTGATAAGGCCAAACAATCGCACACAGAGAGGTAGGTAGAGCGCTTAGTTTGGGCTGCGACACACAGGCAGTAAGTATGAACATGAAGCTCTGTTAATAATTGATTGCTGTTTTCCCTATTTTTTTTTTAGTCGGCTGTGTTTAAGTGCTACTCTGCGCTCTGCTCTGAAATAGATTTGTGTTACCATGTGTGTTGCTATGGAGAGATCAGCCTGGTGTTGTGTAGCTGTCTCTCCCTCTCTCTCTTTCTCTCTCTCTCTCGGGGTGTTGAGTTTGGTCAAGGAAACATGTGCAGAACAAGACTATCTTCTGGATTAAGATTCATTGCACACTAATGCGCGCGCACACACAGAACAGGCTTGCACACACACGTTGAAGGGTAGCCCACACACACACTGGTGTTACTGTAAGTGGTTCAAACAGTGCTCCACTTGATATAGTTCATTCCCTTTGCGTTTCATTTGAGTGAGCCTGCACAAGGAGAAGTGTATTGAATTACTTGCAGTCCAGTTGAATACAAAGAGTGCAAAGAAAGCGTGTTGGGGGTTTCCTCGCCGCTTACTTACTTACTCACTCGGCGGGTGGAGGCGCAGCATGGCAGATGTTTTCGCTCTGCCAGCAGTCAATGCAATTTGTAACCCGCCTGCTCGACCTCTCATGATGTTTCCCTTCTCTAATGTGTGTTGTAACTTACACTTTTTTCCCCCTCCGCGCCGTGCTAGCATGCCAAGTCCCCACCGCCGCTCTTTGCTTAATAAATGGCCGCAGTTCATTTATATGGTAATTCCTGTGAGATGCTAGCCAAGGGATGCCAGGCATATAATGTATCACCACAATGCATATGCTTTATGGCTAATTAGGTTATTGATCTGAGGCCGTTCCCGCGTTAGGGCGTGATCACAACACAAAAGGGTATGAGAGTATGAGTAATGCAGCTGTAAGCAAATATTTGTCGGTCATTACAACGCCTGATGGATTCAGACATGCAATGATGGCTTTATACGCGTGCGAAGGGGGCAGGTGAATGTGCGAGCGTTTCGCTTCATATCTGGTGATATTGTGAATGTGCGAGCTCATCGTTTCAATATTGCCTGCTGACTGTTTTTCGAATGTTTGTTAAACGCGGCGTTTGGTGGGAGAGCAGAGTGCAGAAAGGAGAGGTGAGAGATGTGTGATTTCATCATTCCTCGGTCGCACGAGCGACTTAACGCTCTCGCTCCGAGATGCAGGTTTGGAAAGCTGCTCCTGCCGTTGTGAAATTCCATACGGTCTGTGTGCATACGTGTGTTTCCCCCCGCTCTGAATGCATGTGCGCTCTGTTTTTCCTCCTTCTCATCAGGTCTTTACGCCCTCAGGTCAGAGTTTGACTGCTGCTCCCCTGAGCTGCCGTACTACTTAATTTACAGCACATGATACACAACAGTTCCCCAGTAAAACTCAATCACAGCCTCCTCTGGCCACTGATAAATATTCAGCGAGGAACAAAAAGCCCGAGCTGATCCGCATCTCGTCAGCTCTGCTCCGCCTTCAGCTGTTTGTAGAAAGTACAATTTGTTACCTTTATACAAACAAAGACGCTTCTATGGGAATAAAGATTTAGCCCAGCCTTTAATCTGGAGGCCTCTGCGTGCGTGTGTGTGCTAATATATACAAATAATGAGTGCATGTGTGTGTGCTTCGCTATCCCCAGCTACAGTGGCTCCTCTCCAACACGCAGGCTTTGCAAATTGAAACACAAGATGAGTTGAATGAAGCTGCTTTCCTTCAGCTAGGCTCCCCCTCCCCACCCTTTCGTTACCTCAGATCACCTTGCTGGAGAATATAAAGCAGCCATCCTGAATGTACAGCAACAGGGTGCTCTGAGGTTAACTACAGGTTGTTTAAGCCGCAGGACAACCTCATCGTTCTCGTGTGTGTGTGTGTGTGTGCGGCTGTATGTGCATGTGCATGTTTATTCGTACCTGTGTCTGTTTGTAAGGGAAAGAGAGAGCTGGTGATTGAGTGGGAGGGCAGCTTTAGTATATCATTATCATGTGGACGCCACAGTCCTGTCTTCACATGCTAAAGGTCACATTATGGCAGCTTGTAGTCATGTGGACGCTCTTCTTCTCTGTATCGCTGCACTGAAGTCTTCACACATGCTTAATTATGCATCTGCAGGCCTGTTTACAAGGAGGAGAGCGTATGTGTGAACGAGTGTGAACAATATGCATGTGTTTGCAGTTCTGTTGGAGGTGTCAGTGAAAAAAGCATTGATTTTATTACAATATGTGAAGGCTATTTTTATTTAATTTATTTGGCGTTCGCAGGATGCTGACATGAAAGAAATGCAGCGCATCGTTTCCTCCCTCTGTTTTTCTCACTGTTTGGTGTGTGGCTCTCTATACAGCTGCTCCAGCCTCCATTATCGGCTCCCCTCCAACTGTTAACCCCTTAATGGGCCACTATCGCGGTGTGCGCACATCCCCTTTTGTTACTGCCATTTTCTTTTTAACCCTTTTCACCGGCATCGCTGCCTTCCATCTCTCCCTTTCACAGAGAGTCCATTTTCGAACACTCGTTTCCGCTCCTTCTTCTTCTCCCCTGCCTGTCAGTCTGCGGGGAAAATAAAGCTTTTAAAAATAGAATCAATTTACACTAAAGGGCCCAGGGGGCATTAGAAAACTGCAGCACTTAATTTCATAAGCAAAAGAAAAAAAGTCACAGCTGCAGGCTGTTGGCGCAACTTTTATCATGAGATGTAATAGAGGAGAATGAAAGACAGCTTCTCTGCACTGTGTACAGTGTGGGGTCTGGTTATGGTTCACCTGCCTGAAAACAAGATTACGTGCACTGCAGTAAAGTACAGTAGGTTTGTGTGTGTGTGTGTGTGTGTGGCCCGTCTGTGGGTGAATACAAATGTGCTGCTTTTCAGTTCACAGGGGGAAAGGGGGGTTCAGAGCCAGATAAGGATATTCAATTAGCTGGAGTCTATGGAAGTCCACTGCAGCAGCGCGCTGCATGCTGAAGCAGGGTGACATATGGTGGAGCAGGAGAGGGGAAACCTGATATCTTCTCATTTCATCTCGTCACTGTTTCAGTCATTCTCCCAAAGGAATGCCAAGTAAATACACCGACTGCTGCAGAAAATATACTTTTTTCACTGTTTTCTTTAGAGGAAAATCTAATTTCAGAACAGAAAATGGAAGATAAAAGGAAATAAAAAAAATGCATTATTTCAGATTAAGACAGTTTAAAAGTACATTTTTATTTTATAAAGTTGAAAGGAAAACGTATTTTGGTTGGTTGGACCTTTTTTTTTTTCTTTTTCCCATTTTCCCCTTTTTTCCCTCTTTTTTTCCCTTTTTTCTTTTTTCCCCTCTCTTTCTTTTTTCCTTAATTTTTTTTTCAAGTTCAGTGTTAAACATGAAAGTATACATAAAGCATAACAGGGTGATCCATAAAGACAATGAAGACCAAAGTAACAAAAAACAGATAATAAAAAAAACATCGACACATTAACCTTAAAATGCCCAAAGTAAAAACAAACTTGAGCCCTTGAATTCCTCGCTCCCCCGTTCCTCTCCCGTCCTCTCCCGTCCTCTCACTTCTCCCGTTGGCTCGCGTCCCCCCTCCCGTCATAAATCTCCAGCAGGACGTTTCCAGGCAACTCTCCAGTCAATCTTTACTGAGTTTGTTGCCGTATCGATCTGTCCTGTGCTATACGTTGTCCTGGCTTCTCTCTCTCTCCGCTATTGATGTTTTTTTGCCTCGGGGAGAGAAAAGAAACTGCCTCCGCCTGAATTTACCGAGGGCTCGTTTTCAAATGACTTACAATCACCTCACAATGAAAATAGAAGTTGTCAGGCGGTGGCGTTTTTACACTGGTGCTGTTGTCGGATCTGTGGTTTGATAAGAGGTGGAGAATGTGGGATTGTAGAGCGGGGTTATGGGGCACTTAAGGGTGATAATCTCTGTGAGGAATATACGGCCACTGTGGGATGTGAAACGGCCGTCAGGGGATCTGTCGCCTAATGAAGACGCCTCAGTCTTCTGGGTGCGCTCAGACTGAGCCATATTTCAAGCCTTTGTGCGTCCGACCACGAGCGGTGTTGGTCGTTTTTCTAAGTGGGAGGAAGTATTGGTATGAGAGGCCGTTTAGGTCATAAATCATACTTGTTCACACAACATTGTAATGTTACATAATGTTACACTACACTCTCCTACACACTGCTACGCCTGCTCACGGATGCAGGCCGAAAAAATACAACATACACACACATAGACTCTCCTATACGTAAGAGAGGAAAGCTGTACATGTAAATGAGAGTGGAGGGGATCTACGTGACATAAATGTACACTGAAGTATTTGTCATACTCTTATCACTCAAAGGTTTTTGCATATCCATCCACACACCCGTCCATCTGCTTCTGCTTATCCGGGAGTTTTTGCATATTCTCAAACAATTTGTTCCAGTGCAGGAAAGTTTTTATTCTGCTCCCAAAGTTCAACAGTTCAACTTACAAAGCACACATCTTCAGCTTTGCTTCCACACTCTTACTTCAGCGCAGTGTCGACTTCATAATCACAAACAAGTCTGAAAGTTGTTGTCTAATTCTTTTGCTACACTTGCTAACAGCACAAGGTATTCTTTGACTTTTCTACCCAACAACCTTGATCAGACGTACAGGTGCCAGAGGGAAAAACAAACAAAAACAATTACATTGCACAGCTGTCACTGGAAGAAATTGACTTGTTAGCTTTCTTTCATTTATAGAAAAGCGAATAATCCTTGAAAGAGCTGTTGTTTGCCTTACATAACCCGTTATAAAGAGGTTCATGTGTCATTAAAAACAAGAAGGATTTCTGGATGAACTTCGGTTTGTGTGGGAATGTGTCAAGCACCGGGTCGGCCTCTGTATGAGGGGTTATCAGCACAAATCTGGCATCAATCAAGCAATCAGACGTAATGGGAGTCTATGGGGACAAATAGGGCAATACTGTTGATTAGCTCAAATAAAGAGGACGTTTTAATGTTGATTAGTGCAACATTCAAATGCTCTTCTAGTCCTTTTTCCATGTGCAAAGTCGGACGTGAAGGAGCAGGTTTTGTGGTGGAAATACAGCATCAAATACTTATAAAATGGGAGATATTTAACGGGCGTTATATAGTGTCGTCTCCCGTCTAACTGCAGAATGTATTTAAGTGCACTTTACTGGTTGAATAATGAGTTGAGTGCACTTAAATATTTCCAAGCATCAGTGAGGATTTAAAGGTTCTGTTTCCTTTTCCTCTGTTTCAACGACGTACTTACAGCAGCTTTTTGTTCTTTTGGTTAAATATGGCAATTTTCCGACATTGCTTAGGATTAAAATACATTGTTTTAAATAAAACAAGACAAGAGAACGAGAAATGACTTAACATCCCAGAGATGCAGATTTGCACGGGTCTCATATTATCTCATGATCTCTTTGGTTGGTGAAATATGGTAGTTATTTGCAGTGGAATTTTAACTCCACAAATTAAATCCAGAATATAAGCCGCAGTCTGTTTTTGGGGGTATCCCAGAGGGAAAAAAGATTTTCTATAGCTATTTATTAATAAAAATGTGTATACAAATTATTTTAACACTTTTTTAAATTTAAAACACATTCAAAACCTCAAAATCTGTTTTTGCCTAGTCCAGTTTGTAGTCCTGCTAGCCAGCGGTGCTGTAGTTGAGCTCAGTCTACGGTAACGTTGATCGTTGTGAGGATGGCAGCTGCACTGGTGATCATGATGGCGCATGTCCGTGACAAAGCTTTAGCTAGATTTTAGCGGCAACCATAACACAATAAAATATCTGTATTCTCCGCATTTTATACTGATATATCCATCGCATCGGTATGTAGGACGCAGCCCACTTTTTAGATGAAAAGCAAAATGTATTACAAGTGCGTCTAATACACCAAATTTTTACCGTATACTGCAAAATTAAAATGGTATTAAGATGAAAGATGGCTTCTTGGCTGCATTCAGAGAAAGCACAACAACAGCCCAGCGATCATGTTGAAATATAAACGCAGGTCCTTTTATGTTGATGTGATTGATTGATTGCTTTCAGAGATTAAGAACTGCGACCCTTCAAATCACCTCCTCCCCAGTGAGGTTTGTACCATTGAGTCAGTTAATGCAGCATTTGATTACTATTAAAAGTAAACTAAACAAACAACCATCAGTGGGTATTTGCAGTGTCCCTTTGATTTAAAGACGACTATCACTAACTGCTCTGGTATTTTGCTAAAAGCAGGATGCATCTCTGGCATATTCTTGGATTAATCGGCGAGTCAATCTTCCATTATTTCTAAGTGGATTTCTGGAAATACTCGCGATGGACAACCGAGATAATCACATCCTCAGGAAGCGTAAGTGCTGCTGAATCTAAAAATAATTGTTGACGTATGTGTATTGACATTTCGCTGAGTTATGACTCCAAGAAGGTGTATGGATTTTGATGCAGCCTCTGCTGTAATTCATAAACCAGACACAAACCCATGATTTATTTTAACATATGTCAGAGAGTTCGCCTTTATTTGTACAGGAACATTTCCTGTCACTTTTGAGAAGCTGCTTTATAGGTGGGATTTTAGATGTTGTTTTAGGCCCAATTATTTACTCCACACATGGCCTGCTTCTAACGTCACCGTGTTAACTATTTCACCAGGACGAGTCCATCCTTCTTGGCCTCGATCTACAAATCAGGTTTCTAACAACGCCCTCCTTTAATGTGCTGGAGATTTGGCTTGTTCCTAATGAGGCGGTGGGTGTCCCACAGGAAAAGCCCACCCCCCATCAGTTCTAACCCCAATCTCCCCAGGACCTAGTTTATAAGACACTCTCACTGGAGTACTTATAGACTAACCTTGTTGGGTCCTAATTATAATAGTATGTGTCTCAGCTGAACACGGCACGTTATTAGTCCTAACAATAACACATCCCACAGGCGTGTACCTGTGTCCTCTCTCTCTGTGGACGTTTGGTCTCATTTCTGGTACTGTTTTGTTGTTAAACCCTTACAGGGAAGAGTAAGGGAAAAGGGGAGTTAGCTTAGCATTGCTTGAGGCCGATTAATACCTCTGTCATTAAACTCGAATCATTTTTACAGCGTGTTTGTACGGTGAAATCCTGCAACAGAAATAACTCCAACATGCTTTCCTTCCGCACAGTAGCTGTTGTATGTTCCCACAACCCTGCATTTATCATGCATTATTAACTTGTTTTGAAGGGAGATGTTTTTAGAGTGTTCCTCAGGTTTTTAATCTAATCTGCGCACGGTAGTAATATTACTCTCTTACTTTGGTTCAGCACGTCTTTCTGTTTTATTGCAGTATATTTTTATCACTGTAAAACACACAGAAAACAAACTAATTCTGGCCTCATCATGCATCAGATGATTCATACTTGGAGTGAATGTGATCTGTAAACGATGCCAACGCTGAAGTAAAAGAATGTCATCTTGTTTCTGCTGTGATTTAAAGCTATAGCCTCATATTAAAGCCTGGTTATTTGCCTCAGTAAAGGTTACAGCTTCCCGGAGGCGACTCCAGTGCTGAGCTTGATTTTTTAACGTATTGTCACAATTTACAGTGTGCAGATTTTATTGCCGCTTCTTTTTGCTGAGTAGCGGTGCTGGATCTTCCCCCGGGGGAATCCACCAAGGCCACTGATAGTAATGGACACTACATTGCAGACCCCTGCCACTTGTGCAGTGACACTAAATGACACTAAAACACTACATTACAGTGAACACACTATGAGCTGACCTCGGAGGTGTTGGTCATGGCAGTTTTGGTAATTAAAAATGCAGTTTCAATGACAGGTGTTTCATTTGTTTAGGCCCAAAACCAATCAAAACTGCCCTTGACCAGATAAAACACAAGAAGCATTAGATCAACTACTGAAACATACAGAGGCGTATTGCATTCACTCGAGAAAAAAAATCTGCCGTTTTTCTGACATAAGGCTGCAGTACGTAAGATGGAGAAAAGAGCGGACTTTGAAAGATTATAACCTCCAGGTCCCTCCCCCTTTCTCTCTGCGGAGCTCAGTCCTGCCTCCAAAGCCCTCCCCGCAGAAGAGGCTATCATTCGGCGCAGGCTAGTAACCACAGCAACTGAAGGAGCCAGATATACAATATGTAAAAACGTGAAATGACTGCAACCGCAGCTGGTGTATTTCACCACCAACACTATCGAAGCAGATACACATCAAACCAGCGGAAATCAGTGTTTTTGCTGTGAAAGGTAATCTACAGCTAATTCTAATCGGCAAAACCACCAGCATTTAGTTTGCTAACAGAGACTGTGGAAAACTAAGCAGTAACACACTGATGTTGAGAACATTTAGCCGTGAGAGCACAGGCATACAGAACTACCAGGAGGAAGTCTGAAACGGTAACACTGCCTGGGGGAGATATTTTCAGCCACACCGCCATGAAACAACGCTGAACAGCAGCAATATTGAGAACAAGCTAGAGTTAGCCCGACTGCAACACCGACGTAACACAACGTCAGAGTAACCGCAGACATCTTAGCAATGTGAAACAAATACAGCAGAAATGAAGCTGGGATAATTACCTGTCGAGCAGAACTGTCTAACTCAGCATCACTTTTTAATCCTTTCAGGTCCCGTAGCTCTCTCCACCTTGGACATGCCGCTTCATGTTTACTCTGGTTTAATTTCTGTTTCGGTCCAACTCTTACTTACTTACTTTTTAGCTTGCTTTTCCTCATTTCTCTTCTTCGGTTTAACGGCCTTTGTAGTATAAGTCTGGTTGGCAGTAGAGGGATGGGCAGTTTTTTCATTCTCGGTGATTGTGTTTTTTAGCCTTTGTGGACACAAACCGTTTGACGCTGCGCACACTGAAGAAATTGAACTTGACCGTGTGAGCATGCACGGAGTGGTGCTGCACAGCATGTGATTGACAGCAGCCTGAGAGACTGCTCAGCTCTGATTGGTTGTTGTGTTTCGGGAGCGTTGGATTCTTACAAATGTCATTAGGAGCAGTAGGAGGAGCCAGAGGAGCATGATTTTTTTATTTATTTAAATTTTTTACAGATTATCTCTCTCGTGTACTGCTGCACGTTTATAGTGACAGTTTGAGCAAATATGACAAGAAGTTAGTTTTAATAATGTTACCTACTACAGCTTTAACGATAGACCTCAAAATCCTGCGATTAGCTCTCATGACACGAAATATCGATTTTATGAAAGCAGCATGTCCCGTCTGTTGAGTTTAATCCTGTATTTTGGTTTGGGGTTGAGACTGGGAGATACTCGTGTCTTTAAGTAATATAGATGGTATTGTTGTTGAATTAATTTAATTAATTAACTCATTAATCCGGAAAACAGAGCAAGTTTGAATGCAATACGTGTCTGTAGAAACACTTATTTAAGCCAATGAATATATTGGGATTTTAGTGGAGTATTAAAAATGGAATTGTGATATGGCAAAAAAAAAAAAAAGATCACAAATATTTTTTTCCATAAGATTAATATTCAATTTTAAACAAAAGATGTATAACACATTACAGATCATTTAAATTTGTGAAAACACAGTGGATAACGTGTTGTGTTCAAAATCAGTGCCTCTTTGATGCTCTTTCGCAGACACAACACATCCAGAGGGGCTGCAAACGAAGCTGTCGCTGACTGCTGCTAACTTGGCAAGCTAACGTGACAAGCTAACGTGACTGTAGCAACAGTTGCGTTTTAGAATCTCTGTAAACCATCTTACCTTGTAACTCCTGTATCTATCTATTGTGTTTAGTCTAAAGTTCCTCCACACGTCTTCTTAGATGGTTCTGTGTCTTTATTATCCATTCAGCAAGGCTTGCTAGTAGCTGTTTTGTGTTAGCAAAGAGAACAAAAAGAGCCTAGCTCATTGAGAGGCAACAGGGCATGCAGCAGGTCGGAGGGACAGTAAATTCAGGCTGGAATAAATGGAGTAATTCTACTGGAGTATTTTTTTATTATACAATTTGATTTTGAGTTCAAGAACCTCATTACTATTAAATATTTCCTATATTTGAACAATATTTTGACTTTCATAATTCATGTAACAGCCCCACCCTTCGATTCCACAGGATCCGTCTCCGGCGCATTCCGTGTGCGCCGCGACCGCCAGAGTCGATCATGTCCACTCAAGTCAATGATAGTGATTCCACAGCACGCACCGCGGTCCGTCGCCGGGTCTATTTTTGACGGAGGATGCTTCAAACACGCGTCAAGCTGAAACAACATCACATCAAAACACCATGTTCAGACTGTTTCCATTTATTTTAAGATCAACACACTGAAATCTCGAAAAAAAGAACACTTTTAATTAAGTAGTGTATTTCTCTATGGTACGTCTATGTTGCTCTGCTAACATTGACGTTATTTCTTAATTCTCGTGCGATAATGTAGTCATCCCGCGATCTTGTGATCTCACGAATCCAGCTGCTTGGGCCAGCGCTCCGCTGCGCTGCGGACCAGACACGCTTCCTGGGGCGAGTGCTCGCGCCGCTGACGGAACGCACCTGAGACGGATCCTGTGGGATGGAGGGGCCACTGTATCACACATCTAAATCAAATCCGTATCAAATCTCATGTCACAGCTTTGATAATAAATTCATATACAGTTTCTGTATTGTGATGTGATCCAATGAATGCTGGTGATCTCCTGCAGAGTTACTGATGTTACACACTCAACATGTACAACATGCACAATCTCACATGAATAAGATGCCAGACTGGGAATGTTTGAATAAATTCATGAGGTGAAAAACACACTTGTCAATGTGCTTTCCATGCGCTTCAGCACACACACTCCAGTTTTGTCCCCTCCCCCCCCACACACACAGATATGAGCTGCTCACTTCAGTGCACATCAGGCTGTTGTCCACACACTGTTTGATGGTACCAGACGTGTGAAGTCAGTTTGAGAATATTTCTGTGAAAGCTCTTTGAACGTCGGCTGCCACTTTAATCCCTGCGACTGTCGCGCCTTCGTGAAACAGTTACAGTAGCTTCTATTTATTGCTAAGAAGAGTGGAAGCAGCCATTATTTAAGCGCAGACATCCCTACAGAGATATAAGGACATGAAGTATGAGGTGATAAGACTCTGCAGCCTCTTTAATGCGAGGGAACGGCATCTTAACTTAGACGCCGATAAAGATGTCAAATATTAATGTATGGCGTTGTTCAAGAGATATGAGACGTACACCTGAGCACATTAGATGCTTTAACAAGATCACAATAAATATATATAGCTGATTTCCATCATTGCAGCTCAAAAAGAGCGTTGACGAGGGATTTTCCGTCGTGGATTTGGAGCTACAGCGTCTGGTTCTCCTCCTGTTTTTAGCCAGCGCTGAGTAATGATCCACATGCTGGTCAGGGATGTTCGGAGGAGCCCTGCGGCCTGCTGGCCTGTCAAAGAAATGTGACAGAGTCCTGTGTGCAGGGACAAACTGGAGAGTGTAGCCTGCAGCTCTCAATCACTCCGGGGGCTGGCAGAGACACCCGCAGGGAGCTGTCTTCCCTCTCTTTCATTTATCTCCTTCTCCTTTACCCTCTCTATCTTTCATGTTTCCTCAATTTCTAGAGCTCTACCTTATTTAGACCCTCGCGCCTCTTCTTCTTTCTCTTTCATGCTCTGTCTTTCATGTCAGCCTTGTCGACATCCGTCTGCAGATTTTACACGCTCGCATACACGTGGCTCCTCTCAAACAATTCCTCTTCTTGCTTGTTTCGTCGCCGCACGCTGTCTGCGTCAATATCCGACCTAATCCAGTGCCTGGCTGCGGCTCAGCTTGTTCAACTAGCACACATATGCACACATACACCCACCCACCCACGTACACACACACATAATTAAACAGACTGGCACCCACAAACACACACAGAGTTGAACACAGTGTATTTTCTAATGCACAATTCCATTTTTAGGATATATAAGCCGTCTACAAAGCCGCACAGTAGCCCTACACAATACTGAAGAATGAGGATTTTCTATTAGATTTGTCTGGAGAGAGAGAGAGAGGCAGAGAGTTTCCTTCATTTAAACTGTTCTGCACTGAGGCTTTTCAATTTGATTATGAGGCTCCATTTCATAGAGCCTGGATGCTGCGTGCCATTCAGAGTGAAATTGAGCCGTCGGTCGGCTGAACGGGCAGCCTCCCCGTGTCTCCTCTGCAGGGGGCATCGGGGGACGGCAAGGGCGACACTGGCCCGCCTTGCCCTTTCGCCGCATTGTTTAGTCGGGTTGCGGGGGAAAGAGGCCGGGTAGCCGGCTAAGTGGGCGAGAGTGTGGAATTGATTGAAAGTGTGTGAAGAACTCGGGCATCTTACTTCCTCGTACTTCCTCTCCAGATATTCCCTCTCCCATTGCGACGTATATGTCAGTGATCACACAAACTGACTGATGGGATGATCGCCCACTTTCGGGTCAGTCCTGACCTGCTTCAGTGACTGATGAACACCAGAAACAGGTAACTAAAGCTGAGGATGTAACAGCAGACCGGCTCTCCTGGTGTCCATCACTTATCCTCTTCTTTTACCTGACTGGAGCAACACTTCCTGGGACGGTCTCCTTTTACATCCCAGGCTCTGGACTGTCACAACATGGCTCCTTTACTCTGATCTATCATTGTGTAATTAGTCATCCGAAACCAAATTAGGAGTACAGTTAGAGTCTCATTTTTCAGCTTTTCTGCTTGTGATATACAGAAATGTTTGAAGGGAAGATTTGCTCTCTTTATGAGAAGGGTTGTGGTTTCTTTTCGGGCATTAACCCTCTCTTACTTAATGAAAGAAGGAGCCCATGGATGGAGGAATTTATCATGTGTGTTCAGTTTGAAGATACAAGGTGAAAATCAATGAGAGCTCTGGTAGGGAGTGTTGTGTTTGTTCAGTGTGGAGCTGGAAGGATTCATGTCTGAGGGAGCAGCAGGAAGCTGTCAGTCATCTGTTAATCATTCATACCTGCTCAGAGTTCAGAGTTCACTTGGCTGTATAGATCCACACCTTAAACCAACACAAACCATGAAATGATTTGTTTGTTGAGTTATTAGATTGCTGGTCGCCACACAGCTTGTGTGAACTTACACTGGGCAAACTGAAAAGTGGTGCTAGATATGACATGAAGCCTAGCGGTGGAATATGATTCAAGTTTGAATGAAGCGGCTGGCAGAGGGCGACGTGATTCAGCTAATTTGTCTAAAAACAAACACAGCGAGCTAGCTAGCAAACAGGTCCTCCTGTGCATTATGGGGGAGGGACACAAAAATACAAGAAACAATTACACAATATTAGTACTCAGTGCAGGATGAGTAATCACATCTTTTTCTGGGAAATGACACAAAATGTTATTCACAATACCCAGTAACAAATGTATTCTGTTACTGTTTGGCCACAACTGGAGTATACAGTAGGTAACATTGTAGGACATGTGTGATCAACGTCTTTTCTAACGTTATTAACATTTTTAGGAACTGTGATTTTGTGAATTCTAGTACAAACTCAAGATACTTTTAATTTAGTGTTTCCATTTGATACCATTTTGAATCAGAGGGACATATTTTAGTCTTCTACATCAGCACTCAGATACTTTTTACAGAATTTAAAACATATGATTTCCATATCTGAAATGATGTAATACTGTGTAACTTATATACCAGGGGTATCCAAAGTATCTAGACTTGGCTCCATAGTGACAAACAACAACATTAACATGCTCTTAAAGTGACAACAACAGAATATTAAAATAATCTGTAACAATTTAAAATAAAATGTTGCATTATGATCAATTCAACAGTTGCTGAAATCATTCTGCACTTTTATTTAACAGTTTGACTGCACGGCTTTTAGCTGTAATGGACTATTTTTCGACTATATATATAGTTTATATTATATATATACTATATTACTTTTACTTTCTACTTTTACTAACACATCTGAGTACTTCTTCCAACTAATTGTGATGTTACAAAATGCAGCCTCAGCAGGCTTCAGAGAGCTGGCCAATCAGAAGAAAGCAGCCTTATAGGGGCGGGGTTTCTTAAAGGGACAGAGCTGACTGAGTCGTTTCAGACAGAGGCTGTATGAGGGCCTGCACAGAGCACCAGTGTGAGAAACATGAGGAGTTTTTTTAATGGTATATGATGCTAAGCTACTCGACAGGTATCACAGAGTGAAATATGAAGCTTGAAATTAGCATAACACCTCCCCTTTAACTTAGACAACTCAACAATTTAACTATCTTCCTCAAATGTTGTATTCATCACTGGACTGACGTTCTTATTGTGAAGCGTGTTTAGTCATACTTTAAAGTAGAGAATTAAAATGTTAAAACATAAAAAGGCAGCTCATCATGTGGGACAGAGTTATACATTGTGTTTAATTAAACTGGAGGAGCAGGTTTTTTCTAAGCAGTCTTAGGGTTGATGGTTTGATCCTTTTACAAGCTACTGAACCATGAATTGCTGCAAATATTAATCTTATAGTATATATACTGTATATTGTCATATTGCAGTGAGACAGTACGCTTTCCTATAAATGCACAAAACTATAAAAGCAGTGTTTCTACAGACCTGCAGCTCTTTGTCTGAGCTAGCTGTCTTGGATGTTTCTCTCAGATTACAGTCCAGTAGCCAGATTTACATATCAAGCATCTCAGAGTCGCTCTGAAAGTTTGTCTGGGACTAAAAATACTCTGAGCTCAGAGCAGGACTTCAGAGTTATTTACTTCTTACAACAGAACAGGAAATGCTGTTTTTGACGATGAATGGCATCATGTAGTGACTCTCAAAACCAAAGGAAAAGACTGTTTGGCTGATTTGCTGTAGAGCTTCATGCAGGGAAAAAACAAGCAAATCACACACTGGAAAAAACTTAAAAAATATAAAGCAGAAGTTCCAAAAATAGCCTTAAAGGTATAAGTAGGATGTTTCCCTGCATTTTGTCAGCAACACATTCAAACAGGGCCCTCCTCCTGCGCTCTTCTTCACCAGAAGCTCACTCTCACTCTCTTGTGCGAGAACACGCCCACCCCGCCGAGCTAACACCGACAGCATCACGGTTACCTTTGCACTAGCATGCTAACCGCCGGTTAGCTTGTCCTACCCAGTTTAAGGCACCTAACTGTCCAACAGAAAGAAGGCCAACTCTGCATCGCTCTTTTGCCATGTTGCTAATTTGAACCACTCCCACACTCACCTATACGCAGTGATTGGCTCAGGGAACCACAACAGCCTCCTGAAAACGTCCCGTGCAAAGCAAAACAACAGAATAGATGCAGAGGGAAGGGTCTCACAAGGGTCTGCACACACACTCTCTAACAGGCATGTATAGAGGCCCATAAGTGATGATTTATATTATATTATATTTGTAAAATTCATTATTTTATATTTCTAGGAAAATCCAACTCATTATGTCTGTGATGTTCACACCTGTTGAGTTGAATGAGTTGCTCTGCACGTTGAGTAAATCTAAGGATGATTTAAATTGTTTATAACTTATTATATGAATGTTTACTGCTGCTTCTTGCATCCTGTTTCGGAGGTAGTGGGCCTTTCTGTGTGGAGTTTGCATGTTCTCCTCATGCATGCGTGGGTTCCCTCTGGGAACTCCGGCTTCCTCCGACAGTCTAAAGACATGCTCGATAGGTTCATTGGTGACTAAAACTGCGAGTAGGTGTGGGTCTGAAAGCCTGCCTGTCTCTGTGTGTCAGCCCTGTGATTGACTTGCGATCAGTCCAGGGTGTACCCCGCTTCTCGCCCAGTGACAGCTGGGATTGGTTCCAGCCCCCCGCGACCCTGAACAGGATAAGCTGTATACATGGATAGAATATAAAACCATTAATTTAATTAATTCAGCTTCTTTATCGAACTTGCTGTTTCAATTTTGATTTGTTTGCAGAATCCGGAGTCCTTGTTCTATTTTGATCCTCAAACAAAGAACAGCACCCTCGCCACTCCTGCCATATCAGCATCTATTTCCCGTCATTCAAACCTAAAGTTCACTCAACGTCTTCAAAAGAGTAGAGGGGTCCTAATGGCACAGATTAAAAAGCAATTTAATACAGAAAAGGGGATTAGAAACACTATGGGCTGCACTAATCCTTAACCTTTAGTCCTGTTCTCATGGAGCCACAGTATGCGCAGGACGATAGCATCACAGGAGCAGAGTTAGTAAATTTCCATTAGGGCCGCCCTTCTTTATTCCCACCAGCACATTTAAAGGCATTAGGCATGCTTTGTCAAGGCTAATAAAAAGGACCAGCAGTGCTATCACACACCCCCGACTTGTTTCGGAAAAAGCACTGTTCCATGTGAAGTTTTCATAACCCATTATGATAATCTGGCTGAGTCTCTGAAGGGCAGGGGATAGACAGGCAGATAGATGCTGCTGGGGTGACTGCTCCACAGACTCTGCAGGGAGAGGGAGAACATTTTCTGTCTGTCTGCGTAACCGGGACAGAAAGTCACTCCTGTCTGCCAAGAAGAGCAGAAATAATAGACGACTCAATGCGGGAGGAGACGAGTCTGCGTGGCGGCAGGTCAGAAAGATGACAAGGAACATTTTGTTCAAGAAGATAAAGAAGTAAAAAAAGTCTCGTGTCTCATTCATGTAAGAAATTGCGCTCACAGCATGCAGTGTGTTGGTTTACCATGATGCTTACACGCATGTGTCACATGTTAGGACTTGCCGCTCAGCTGCCTTTAAACTTAACAGAACCTTTGTGCATCAATGTTTTAATGCTCTCCCTTGTTTTCCACTTAAAACCTCTGTAGCACGCCTGATTTGAGAAGGTCCACATGTCTTCTCCTCCGTTCTGTTTCGGGCAGCCCGTTTCTAATCTGTGCCGAGGAAGAGTGTTCCTCTGACAGGAAACAGGGTCACGCCGAGCATTAATCTTTTATATCTAAATTTGTGCAGTGCAAAGATTCAATTCTCTGCACTTTGTAGGGTCCACTGTTGGTTATATGGTTTTATTTATACATCAAAGTTCATTTATTATTTATTTGTTTGTGAGCTATCAAATTCTGATGCAATCTTCTTCAAGGAAAAGCCGCTACGCATGAAACAAAGGGTCAAATAAAGGAGGGGGTTTCTGTCATTCAAGTTAGACTGCTCACTTTGGGGTGTCCACTCTAGCCAGCGTCACTTCTTGGTTTATGGTTGACGCTGTTTCTTAAACAGAGAGTGGGTTGTGGAGCAGTAAGATTGCTGCTCTAGCATTCTCTTCCTTTGGCATTGGAGTTAGAGGTAACTAGATTTCTTGCAGGGCACCCAGCTGACCAGGCCGTTGGAGCCACTCAGACTTTATTTTTATTTGTATAGCGCTTTTCATACATTTCAATGTCAATCACCCGGTGGTATCAAACAGGCCTCTGTTCGTCTCGGAGGCTGTGTTCAGTCCCAGTCTGGCTCTTTGTGAGGCGGATGATTGCGGCTTTGGTTCTGGTGCTCAGTCGCACCTTTGTCTTTGCTTCAAAAATAAGTTTTAAAAAAAGGCAAACAATGTTGATAATCAACTCTGTCAGGAAATGCATATATAGGGTTTTGAGTTGGAGGTCTTAGCTCACTTGGTAGAGCGGGCGCCCCATGTACAGAGGCTACAGTCCTCGACGCACTGATCGCAGGCTCGACTCCCGGTCTGTGATCATTTGGTGCATGTCGTCCCCCCACTCTCTATCCCCACATTTCCTCTCTTCTGCTGTCCTATACAGTAAGGCACCCGAGATCCTGTAGTCCTATCATAGAAAAAATGTATCTTAAAAAAAATCTGAAATATATTAATCCCCGAGGGTGAATAAATGTCTCACTGTGAGTACAAACATGCTACACACGCAGAGGCCCAAAATACACCAGCTAGCTGCTACTAGCTACCAGCTCCAAGTCCCTGGATGGTCCGGACCGGAACCTGAACCGGCCACCCTCTGGTTCCCAAGGCAAATCCCGAGAGCCTGAGCTACCATCTACCCCATTGGTTCCCAACCTGGGGTCTTGGTCCCCTTGGTCCTTTGTCTACATACACACATGTATAGATGAATATATATATTTAGACATACATTCATACATACATGCAGAAATGCCTACATTCACATATTTACATGTAACTAAAAGGGGTGTTTATTATAATAACTAAAGTTAACTTTGATAAACTAAAATGACAAAGAACTGAAGGCTGATTGGTGTTCTTTTTTGCCCATAAAGATTTAGAATGAATCGCTTTATTGTTTTGGTGTACGTATGTGCGGGCTAGGGGGGCTCAGCCTTTCTTAGATACAAGCAGGGGGGCTCCAAGGGGAAAGGTTGGGAACCACTGATCTGCCCCACTAGTGATCACCTCAGCAAACATTTTCCTCATGAGTTTTGGGTCTTAATTCCTTGTTCCAATCTTCTTCAATGCAGCTTGACGCTCATTATGTAAATGATGGTCACATTTACGCCTTTAAGGCAATCCACACTTTGATTGACACGTCCCTACCACGAGAGGCCGCAGTGCTTACCAACTCTTGTCCAAATATGGTCACTTCTGGTTCTAAGATAAAAAACATGGGGGCAGGGGCCAAGCTTGAGGTTTTAATATGGTGGTCACAACTCAGCAGTGGCTACTTCCACTTCTTGTTTACACTGAGAACTAAATCTGTCTGCTTTTATAACCAAAAATTGTTTTGCAAGATCCTTCCCTCTCTGTGCCCTCTCCACAGCCACAGAGATGTAACTCCCACATCAATGCTCTATTTAAAGTCTAAAACAGGATGTGTCTCTTCATTCTACTGTAGGTTTTTACACCTTTCTTGTTGTGATAGTATTGTATTTATCACTCCTCTTCCTGTTCGCAGGCCACATCAGAGCAGAAGAAGCTGAGCCATGCTGGATCCAAGCCCTCCCTCTCCGAGAGCAGCGGCCGACTCCCTCAGATAGCCATGAACACCTGCAGGTACAATGGCGGCGTGGTGAGACCACTAGTTGGCAGCCTGGCGTCCTCGTCGCGCCGCAACCTCGCGGAGCTCGACTCGGAGACGCAGCCCTTGCAGACGCTGCACAGCTCTGGCCTGGAGGTGGTGGTGTCCAAGGGCAACGGCGGCGAAGACCCCAGCAAGGCGTCCAACGAGAGCTTGGTCAGGGAGGGCAGCGGGCGAGGCAGGGCGCCGCAGAAGAAGAACAGGGACATTGGCTACAAGCTCGGCCACAGGAGGGCGCTGTTCGAGAAGCGGAAGCGGCTCAGCGACTACGCACTCATCTTCGGGATGTTTGGGATTGTTGTAATGGTGACAGAGACGGAGCTGTCATGGGGGGTTTACACTAAGGTAGGTTGTGCATGTGTGTGTGTGATGAGTGGGAGCTTTGTGTGTTGTCATTGCTATTGTTCGTGTTTGATTTGTGTGGGGTTGGAAGCTGTCACATGTAAGAAGAGTGATTATTAGCACAGACACTGACATACATTATTTAACGGAGGTGATGGGAATACTGCACACATACAAATGAAAAGAGGCGTCATGTGATCTGTACTATGACTAACAGTCTCTCTCAGAGTTTGCCCTTTAAAACTGTTTTATTCAGTCATTTCTTGACTACAGGCCGGCTTTGTTACTAGTTTTCTTTCATTTCTGGCATCTGAAAGTGAATGGAGTTCAGCCAAAGGATTGGTTCCACTACTGGCACCATTGTGGCTTTCTCTCATTCTCTATGAAGCTCGAATCTAAAATCAGTCCTGTCACGGCAGGAGAGCGATATGGAGAGAGGGAAATCAGAGGACGAGAGGTGCAGACAGACGTGTGAGGACAGGAACATCCAGATGTTTTTCACTGCACATCTGCACCTTCTTTTAGCCAATCAGAGCGAAGACGCCACAGAGCGCTTTAACATGAGGGTCACACACGGTCACAGCCACCAGGTCACCACCGCGCGACCTTTTGTTGTCCTTCTGTATCAATCAGTCAGTTCTGCTGAGTCAGGTATTTGGGGAAAATGATTGTTCCCTGTGAGCCACCGAGCAGCTCCTACCTCAGTATTTACAAGGCTGTTTACTCGCAAGGTGACATTGCAGTGCACTGCAGTATGATAGGTCACAGAGTCTTTCATCTCTGGAGATAAGACCATCGTCTTATCAAAACAGTCTGAGTCTTAGAGAGAAAATGAACAGGACCGAACAATGTAAAGGTGGTTTTGCATGTTTCAGCCCATCCTGATGTCGGGGTGAAAAACATCAGACATTTAATTCAGTGTTCATTTTGGCAGCTATTTTTAATATCGTCCTCTTCAGATGAAAATGATTATTAGCTTGAGTCACGTTTTAGTCATTTTTAGCCTTTATAGTTTTAGTCCAGTTTTAGTCGACGACAAGTTGAAGCATTTTAGTCCAGTTTTAGTCACTAAAAAGTCACATTTTAGTCAAAACGTTTTCTCTGTTGAGAAAATATGACACCCCCCAAACTTAACTTCACAGCAAATCACCCAAACAGTAAAAGAGCGATGAGGAAACATCATCTAAAGATTATTTTTCGTCATCGCTTCTCATTTAAACAGCCGCAGACAGCCAATGATCGCTCCTTTTTGAGCAGAAGAGCTGTGAGACCCTAACTGGGGTTTGAGGCTTTAATATATCTTGGATTTTGATGTCCGACAGCCCAACACCAACATGTTAGTCCCGTCTCGTCTCGTTAACGAAAACAAAACGAACGTCGTCAGAGTTTTTTTTTTAGCTCGTCAATGTCTCGTCTTCGGCATGGAGAAACAGTTGTTGATGAACATTTATTGTCATAGTTTGCGTTAATGAAACTCTATTCATCCATCCATTATCTATACCGCTTATCCTGTTCAGGGTTGCAGGGGGGCTGGAGCCTGTCCCAGCTGTCATTGGGTGAGAGGCAGGGTACACCCTGGACTGATAGCTAGTCAATCACAGGGCTCACATTCACACTCACGGACAATTTAGAGTCACCAATGAACCTAACGAGCATATCTTTGGACTGTGGGAGGAAGCCAGAGTACCCGTACGCATGCACGGGGAGAACATTGCGAACTCCACACAAAAAGGCCCACTACATCCGAACAGGGAGTCAAACTAGAAACCTTCTAGCTGTGAGGCGACAGCACCAACCACTGCACCACCGTGCGAAATTCCATTATAAAGTTAATATGGCTAACGTGTTAGCGGTTGTGTAACTACACATGTAGCATTAGTACTAATTTGGAATCACGATTTCTGTAACCAGTCTTGTTTTTTGCTCTGTTTTGGTCTGCTCCAACTTTTCTCACACATAAATGGGTCTTTAGAGGTCAAATAAATAAACACATTCACAGGCTGGTTACTTACTTTATCTGCTCACTTTGTGCCTCTGCTGTTTGGTGTTGGATACGTAGTGTATTGTGGGATTTTCAGGACACTTCAAAACAGCTTCCGGAAAGCGAAAAAACACCGCAGACTCTTGTAGTGTGTGGAGCGAAACATAAAGATTTTGGCTTTAGTTGCAAACTTTTGGGCCATTTAGCACATTTATCATGTTGTCACAGTAATTATATCTCCACATGGTAATCTAACTGGAAGAAGGAGAGAAAATCATGAGCATTAATATCAAGACCATTTGTAGGTATTTGCTGAAACATACTAACCCACCAGTATGTTCCAGGTTATTTTTCCAGCTGTGATTTATTAGAATTTCTTAATGTGTTTTTGATTACACGTAGGTATGTGTGAGTGCGTACCATATAGTAAAGCACTGCTGTAATCTATACAATGATTTATGGGGGTTTAAGAAAGTCAATAGGTTTGTCTGCGACTGTTACTGAGTGGGTTTCAGTCCATTCATCAAGCTGACCTCAGCTGAAATGGAAATGACCTCCCATCTCTGAGTGGCTCAGAACAGCCCCCCCTCCCCACATAAGACAGGTAGCATGTGCTGCGGATGGTCCACTTTCTGTCTCCCGTCGCGTCACACGGCAGACACTCGAGGCTCGGCGAAGGTTTTCTGAGCCCTGAAGGAGGGGAACACGTTAAGAGGCAGCGAGCATTGGGACTGAAAAATCCTTGAACCTCTGGCAGGTGGATTAATTGGTTTACTGAATGTTATTTCACCAGGGACTTCTCAAAACAATTTCAGGCATTAGAATGTCTTGAGAACATGTCGCCGACCTGAGGGGCAAAGCAATCTAGTTGATGGCTAAAAATAAATTCAGTAATATGGACCACCGAAGGACGGAGTGATGTTGAGCAGCTCTAACTGTCATCACGCTGACGATTATGAACGATATTTCCGCTTGTTGTTTTTGTCAGTTGTTGTTGCCGTCGTTATTATAATAACAACCCGAGGATCATTAGCCCGCTGCAGAGCGGCATTTTTACACCAAGGCTGTTAAATTGATTTATCAAATGGCATTTTACCAACATAGAGGGGGGGACTTGAGTAGTACAGGTCCTCATTTCTGAGATCTATGGTCCCCATTTAGACACATACACAAACACACGCGCACTCACATCACAGCAGCGATAGCATCCAGCTGGCCTATTTATCACCCGCTACACTCGCTGCGGTGGCCCCCCTGCTAATGCTAGCCTTGCCTTTTCTGCACCTACCATTAAGTGGAAAGTCCCCCTGTTAGCGCGGGGCTTTGATTAATTGCTAGTTTAGACGGTGGGGGAACAGCGTGCACAGATAATATCAGGCTGCACCTCCAGCTGCAGCTGCTTTGTTTAGCAACATCCTGACGCCGCTGTTTGTGTGTAAAAGCCCATTATCTGCTCTCAGTCAGACTTTTAAGTTCATAAGTACCGTGTGTGCATGTGTGTGTAATGCCTCACACACATACATGCTTATATGCTGATATGGGGACGTGCACTCAAACAATCCAACATTATATTTGTTTCTTTAAATGAAACTCAACATTTAATGATCTTAAATCCTCACTTACAGTAAATACTCAGCTCATTTTACTCAACTACCTCGTTTCACCTTGTTGCTAAGCAATAACATGCAGCTCAGAAATCACAGGTTGTAGTGATAAGTCACTAATGGCGTCTATTGAGGCTAAATATAGATGCTGACAGTATGGAAAATGCATGTCTAAGATGAAGGAGGAACAGTCTATCTTGTTACCCGTATACGAGATGAGACAGTACACTGTTTAGATCTGCTGTTATTGTGTTAATTAAGCTATTACTTATATCTGTTTTCCTCTCTTTTTCTCTCACCACAGGAATCTTCATACTCATTTGCACTGAAATGCCTTATCAGCCTTTCCACTGTTATATTGCTTGGTCTTATAATAATGTACCATGCCCGGGAAATCCAGGTGAGTCCAAAACATAAAGAAATATATCATTTAATTCATTTAACCAGCAGCTTTTAGTGTCAGTGCTGTGAAGATGATGATGAGAACGATGATAAAAACTGTTTTCTGATTCAGCAATTAAATTTACACAAGAACTTAACTTACGTAACATGTTGTCAAATTATTTTTGTTGTGCTTAAAGTGAGCAGTCTCCATTACCTTCATTAAAGTCCGGCCCTGTTTGATAAGCACATATTGTCAACACCAATGACTGTATATAAAGATGGACAACGCGTCTCCATCTACTCACATTGTACAAACCTGAAGCCAAAATCCCCCCCGTGACAGGCGCTGCCATCTCGTGCTGATGATGTCATTTGGAGCTAGAGCTGTGCAGTAGAGATCGACAGGTGGTGGCATTGTTTTGGCGCTAACCAAAACACACACTTAACTTACCGGGGAAAAAACCCAGCAAGGATCTGGCATGTCGGCGTGTTTAACCGCAGAACAGCTTCTTGTGTTGTTCTGAAGCAGACGTTCACAGATATGTAAACTTCAATGACTGTAGAGATTGTTTTAGTTACGTCTCCGCTCGCCGTTCGTCCTCCACTCTGCTAATCAGGAACAGATCGGCTGCAGGAGCCCGATTTGTCAACAGAGCTGTCAATCATGCTTTTTACAGCATCAAATAACTAATTAAAAGTAAATTTGTCAGAAAAATAAACACTTGGACATAAATCAGCATGATAAGAACTAACTATAATGACAGAAACCATGTTTGAGAAAAATGTATTTGTCGTGTATTTTGATTTTATAGTTTAACACGTCCCATCTGTTAAAATGGAGGAGGCGGGCTTTATGACCTATACTGCAGCCAGTCAGCAGGGGGCGCTCAAAATATTTGGCTTCACTTTTAGGGAGCTGTCATGTCGGCCATTTTTTTATACAGTCTATGGTCAATACAGTTTGAACAAAAGTACAGTTGATCTGTCGACTAAATGTCTTCCTCCTCTAATTCAGCATGATTTCGACAGATCTTAACTCTAATTTCAAACAAAGTATGTTGGGTGGATTGTAATAATGTGCGTCTCAGTCTGAATTTGTAACGATAAACATGTTGGAGGTGCAGAGGGTTAAAGAGGATGGAAAAATGCTGGAAAACCCAAACTTGGGAAGTAAGAAATGGAGGAATTCTAACACAAGTTCCTCGTGCATGTCTGTGTTTCTCCAGCTGTTCATGGTGGACAATGGTGCGGACGATTGGAGGATAGCCATGACGTATGAGCGTATCTTCTTCATCGTGCTGGAGCTGCTGGTGTGTGCCATCCATCCCATCCCGGGCCAGTACGTCTTCACCTGGACGGCGCGGCTGGCCTTCACCTACACGCCGTCGGTGGCTGATGCCGATGTGGACATCATCCTCTCCATCCCCATGTTCCTGAGACTCTACTTGATAGGCAGGGTCATGTTACTCCACAGCAAACTGTTCACGGACGCTTCGTCTCGCAGCATCGGCGCCCTCAACAAGATCAACTTCAACACACGCTTTGTCATGAAGACCCTCATGACCATCTGTCCGGGAACTGTTCTGCTGGTGTTCAGTATATCCTCCTGGATCATTGCTGCATGGACTGTGCGCGTCTGTGAGAGGTAAACACGGGGGTGTGAATAATGGATATACTGAGAATCAAAATGGCTGGTGCACTATCATGCGTTGTGGATTACTAGTACCCTTTCCTCCTTCACTCTCGGCTTCTCAGTGTTACCTTGTTTTCAGTCGCTCATCTGCACTGGTTCACAGAGATGTGTGGAATCATCAGGATAGGTTACATATAGATACTGCACACATGCGTACAGGAAGGCAAACACTGATACGCCCACATACTGTTTAAAAGCACCCTGACACACGTTTCATTAGCTCAGCACTCGCTCAATGACTCCCCACTCCCTGGTTTTATCGCTATTTTATAAGGCTTGTCCATAATTCATGAGTGTCTAATTGTTTGTTTGCTGAATGGTTTGTTTTGGTAATGCAGAGCAGCCCCCAGGATCCCCTAACCCGTTTTCTCCCCAAAACTGCGCATCGGGCTTCGTCCCAAGGGGGCAGCAACCATTCTCACTGAAAATGAAAGAGGCAGGGAAAAATGAAAGCCTTTTTTTTCAGTCTGCATTTGCATAGGGAAATGAGACGCTAATGCCAGCTTTGATGTTTCAAAGTCATGTTTGCGTAGTTGGAGTAGACTTGGGCAGGGTGGGTGGAGAGTGGGAGATCTATAGCAGCAGTTCCTGTTAGTTGAGCGTCAGCTCAGACGAAGAAGACGACCACAGATGCTCCGTTTCCTCCCGCAGCTCACCTCCCCTGCTTTTACTAAGTACCCCCCCTCCCTTCCCCTCCCCCTCCTCTTACCTAACTACCCCCTGTGTTAACACCTGTCACTAACCTTAACCCCTCGCACGCCCAACCCTGGATCTTCTCGGACTCCCAGCACCTCCAGCTGTTGGTTGGTGGGTTTAAACCTCGCAGGGTGAACCAGCAGCTGAAAAGAGCAGCTGACCTTTGACCCCAGCTCCTCTGGAACACAGAGGCAGGACAGTGAGGCATCACCTCGACTTAATGTTGGCACCTGATCAAAACACTGTCCAGTTTGTATACTGTTAGTGAGGCCTCCAGAGAGTATATCATCTACTTGAGAATTTGTTGGCTACTGCTCCACACTTATTCACTGTCTCTGTTGGTTATCACCAAACTTAAACACAGAACTTTGACACTTCAGAAAAAGTGCACCTGGCTATTTTACTAAGAAGATTGATACCAGGCAACAAGGTTCTTTTTGTTAAGCTAAGCTAACATGCTGCTGGCTCTAGCCACAATTAGCTACAATCAACACATTTTTTTTTTATGAATGTACTTTTAATATGTAGCTGGAGCTGGCAGCTACAGCTATATATTAGCTTAGCTTAGCAAAAAGACAGAACAGACTGAAACCAGTTGTCAGCTAACAATTCTTTTTGTTAAGCTAAGCTAACAGGCTGCTAGCTCTAGCCACATTCAGCTACAATCAATACCCTTTTCATGACTGTACTTCTAATATGTAGCTGTAGCTGGCAGCAAGCTAGCTTAGCTTAGCGAAAGAGACATTGAACAGACTGAAACCAGTTGCCAGGTAACTAGTTTGGCTGTTTGTTTTAGCTACATTAATCTACAAGCGATACAAGCAGTCAATTTGGAAATCTTGACTTAAATACACGAGTAGCACAGGATCTCTCTCTCACACACACACACACACACACACATTCTGTGACACACACTTTCCATGAGCGGTGCATGCTGTGAGTCTTTTGGTTTCGGTTGCAGAATAACTTGTGTTAAGTTCAGATGGATGAATTTGTGTTCGTATGTCTACGTGTGCTGCTAAAGATTGGTGCAAGCATGCACATGAAGGTGTGTGTGTGCGCGCATGTGTGTGTGTTTGTATAATGTTTTGTTGTACTTTCTATTTCCCCACTATGCTGCTCCATAGGGATACCATGTGAGTCCTCGCTCTCGAGCCGTGGAATAAACAAAAAAAACTACTTATCATTTTGCACCGAGCTGGCGCCACTGCTGCCCTGAGTGGGGTTTGAGGGTGGGGTGGTAGTGGGGAGAAGGGGCAAATAATTACTCAGTGATCCTTCCAAGCTCAGGATTAGGTAGGCCCTCTAGTTGGCATGAGAGTGGCACCATCCTGCTAAGAAAAGAGGCTTTGAGTAGTTTTAGGACACCAACGGTGTGAGCAGCACTTTGAAGCAAGCGTCTCTTTGCTTACTATTGTGTGTTAGGCCAGCAGGGGCTGGAGGAGGTGGAAGGGGAGGAGGAGGAGGAGGAGGAAATTTGTGCTAAAATGGAGCAGCTCCTTCAAGTCACCTTCACGATCCAGCCAGAGGGCAATTTGTCTTTTCTCATCTTTTCTCTCCCTCGCCTTATGCGATTGTTATAGATCCATATTACACAAAAAGTCTTTCTAGCAGCAACTCCGAAGATTTGTCGAGGAGCTGAGGCCTCTCTGTTCTTTGTGTTCACACATTACCATCCCATTATGTGTCTCCCTTCACCAAATTAATTGAACAGTGTTGTAATGGTTTTTTCCACAGACTTTTGTTGCCTCTGTCCCAAAGATTTTGCTCTGGAGGTCAATACAGTTTGTCTGAGTATGTCTGAGTATGCAAGGAGAGGACAAATGTTAAGTCAGATTGTGTACTAACTGAGTAACGTCATTGTGGTCTGGGCTGCGTCTTTCTATCAAGCACAGCAGGGTGTGCCAACTATGATAGCTAGTGTCACGAAGCTAGGCAGGGAAATCAGGCCATTGCCTTCATTGTTGTACAGTTTCTAAAAGCGATGCTGTGTCTACAGTTTTGTATACACCCATGACCTGAATGTCCTCATCCCTCTCCGTCCCCTCCTCTGGTAAACATCGAAACAGCATGAAGGTTTTCATGTTTACGTATCAATCCCATCATTTTAACTAAGAGAAATCTAAGTGAAAAAAAAAAGAGGCGCTTGTTTCCCAAAGTGCTGTCTGTTACCTTTCTGTGTATTCTGTTAAATGCGCCGTTACACTGTCACATTGACACGCTCCTGAGCCAATCAAAGGGCAGTGCAGTGTGAGATTGGACGAGCACGGAGTCTACCTGGAAAAAGCCTAGATGGGGGGAATGAAAGACACACAACCCAGAGGAGAGACAGAGAGGGATGGAGGGGCGGAGGGAGGAATGCTAATGTTACAGTAGATGGATTTAACGCCGGTCACTGGCCCCGCTTCCCTTTCGTTTTTGATACGGCCCATCTTCAGAGCTAACCTTCCTCAACTAAGCTCCTTAACTAAGCTCCTTTGGCTTCTCCCTCACTACCACAAGGCTCCCTCCCTCCCTCTCTCTTACTCCTGACTGATCCTTCGCAGATCTCCTTCTGTAACCCATCTAACGTGGCATGCTTTGCAGTTTTTCCTCATCTCTCCTCACTACTGATTCCCTGTCCCTTTGCCTTCCCTGATCCATAACAAGCAGGCCTAATCTCTCACTTACACACTTGCATGCATGCCTTGCCTGCCTCCCCGGTTCCTCGCTCCTTTTTCTCTTTACCTGTTATCTAATTCTCTTCCTCCCCTGTTCTAACTCTGTTATCTCGAACAAAAAGCTCTATTTCGAGGCGATGTGAGAGCTGTTCCTCACCTCGCGTTCTCCGCCGAGGACCCGTAGGCTCCGAAAAGACAAGCTCACAGAAAGTTTAGCTGACTTTCCCTCAGAGCGCAGCGCCGGATTATCAGGCTTGAGTTACTAGTCAGCAACACCTACACCCTGACATCCAAGGTCTGACATCCAGATTGTGTCATCGCTTAGCCACAAGATACAAACAGCGGCAGCCAAGAACAGACTGTCCGAATGTCTGACCAGAGAAACACACACCGGTGCAACCTGAACTTTCTCACACCGACCGCAGGTTTACATGAAATATTCAGGTCGATTTTACAACTTTACAGTTCCCAGGCTACGAGTGCAACAACACCGATCCATCACTGGACTTCTCTGTGCACACACGTAGATTTTACAGACACTTTTTTAATGTGAAGACAAAGCAACGTCCAAGGATCACAAAGTAACTCATCTATTTACTTGGCTACGCAAACTCAATCTAAGCGTCTAAAACACTGTTCCCATAATCTGAATCATTCACAGATTATCTGAACAATAAGCGCCCCTCCCACAAAGATCGGATGGATTTTATGTAAATCGTCGTAACCTCAAGGACAGGTGGATTCTCCACGGTTTGATGACTTGATCTGATAAATTGTTTTTAAAGCTATGCACGCTCTGCAGGCGGAGTATTGATTGCAGCCTATGGCAAAGTCATATACTGCGCCCGCAAAGCGTGTTTGCATAACAGAGAAGGTGGAAGTTATTATCAGCCAAGATCCGATCTGCTCTGAAGATCACGAGCGAGAGCACTGCTGCTCTTTGTTCCGAGAGATAACGTAGTAGCTTGAAGTCAAAGGTTCCCTCAGATGGTTTCTCTCATTGTTTTTATTTTGGCGTAGAAATCTGTAGGTTTCTTTCTTCCATTGTGAGAGGACTACGAGTCCCAAAGGAACATATAGCAGCGGTAGCCTGTTTTCTACTCGTTAAAGAGACTGAAAAATCGTAGGTAGCCGCTGTCCTAAATGATGACGTCCTGTCAGTCACTGGGCCGCTCTAAGAAAGAGATCCGTTACCTGTGAAATAGTCCGATTTTGGGGAATCAGTTCGCCCTGCTGCTGGTTCCTCCGATCAATGTCTCACTGCTGGAACTGCCTCAATGCTGAGTCTCTCTAGATCTGTTTCCTGGGAGATTTGAGCCGTAACAAGAGAGAAAAGCGTGTTTAACTTTGTGCAAATTACAAGAACAATGGCTTTACAATGAGTAGCTTTGAGCATTTGATGTAAATGCTGTTAAACTGCAGAGCTGTTGTTGCTAACTTTTGAGTACTGCTTCCCCGGAAGCAAAGAAGTGCATCCCCATACCTCAAGTAAAATCTATTATCTATTAATACAATAAAGCTTTGATGAGGTGCCAAATGCACTGACTGGGGATCTGCAGTACTGGAGGCGAGAACCGCATCAACAACGGCAGCACTTTTTGAGCCCTAGCTCCGATCAGACCCAGAGCTTACTCTAAATGTCTTTGCAGAAACAATCCTGTTGTCTTCTTGTACCTTTTCACCAGGACAGTGTGTAACAAAAGACCCTTGTTATGTTGAGCACTAATCATAACAAAGTTGCTCCACTGGCCTCAGACTTTCACTTCCATATAGGCAAAGTAAACTCTGTCCCACTCACAGTATTCTTGACTACATTGTCGTGCTCCTAAATGTCCCGGAATGAGATAAACGTCTGGATACGTCTGAGCAATAAATTGATGCTATAAAGCCTTTATGTACACCAACGCTTTATCAATCAAAAGATGTGTCTCGTGGTGGCAAACAAACGAGAACAAACTGCTGGAAGAGGAAGACTTAAAACATAAAAACAACAGTTTGGTCGGGCATCTTGTCGAGCCCAAACGTGGGCACAGATTAGTAAGACAATCGGCGATCTCACGGGTTCTAATGAGCAAGCGCTACCTTAAAGCCAAACTTGTGTTGTGGGCAGAGGACTCTGTATTTCGTGGAGAGCTGAGTGCTTTGGGAAGACTGGCAACATGAAAGAAATGTTTAGATGTACATAGCTGTCAGTGGAGGTGGAGTGGTGGTGTTGGTGTTTCAAAGCTTGTCGTGTCCCCTGAAGGTTGGATATCCAGAGTGTGCAGCAGAATAAACTCACACTCTACCTGGTGTATGATGACGTATCTTTTTAAAGAATTACACGGGGGCTTGTGTAGGATACTCTGTATCTGATAACCCCTGAGACGTGAACACACTCCAGCTCTGAAACATTGAGATTAAGAGCTTTGAGAACGGAGCTTCCTGTCTGGTGACCTTGTAGATTAAGACGGACTGAGAAATGTTTGACTTGTGAAAAAGAAAACGAGTGAAGTGCTCGGCTTAAATCTGAGAGTTTGCAGGGATAGTGACACACGACTGTGTGAAAGGCTTATGCTAGCTTACATTTTTTACATCAATATTTGGGATACTTGCAGGAAATCTCATCAGTTATTCCAGTGCGGTTTAAAGTTCTGATACAACATCTTTAAGATTCACAAACACGCTTTATCATTTTTGGCAACGGAGGCCTGAAATCTGCCGCGCTGCGATATCTGCAAGTCAGCAAACGCAAGCAGCTCTTAACTCTTGGATTCATAACTTAGCTGCTCGACAGAAATACATAATGTCTAGTTTATTAATGCAGTGCAATCATAATGCCATTAGTGCAACACAATCATTTCATTCCCTGCAACATATAGTAGGTGGAACAGGAAGTGATGTCTGGCTACAAAGGCTCGTTTAATCACACTTAATCAACAGCTGACGTTCGGTTTCTACAACACAGCAAGACTCTCTTTTGGTTTACATGTCATGTTGATCGTCTGAAGGACAGTTAAATACCACTTTTTCGGACCACCACTCCTCCATGTTTGATTATCAGATGAGGTCTTTGTGACATTGAGCCCCTCAGCTGGTGAAGTATGTTCAAGAAGTCGTTGACCACAGTGAAACTCAGGCACAAAGCCAAAATATGACCAAGGCTGCAGAATTTATGTCCTCTACGTACATGCTTGAATTGAAGTGAATGGAACATTAGTGTAATGAGGCCTTACATCAATGTAATGAAAACCTTTTACAGTGTAGTTAAGCTTCCAGTGTACACAATACACACAAACCAAGGGGGCAGTATGTAAAATTTATGATTAAGGCAGTTGTAGCTGTAGAAGTGTGTGTCTCAAGACGTAATATAAATCATAAATAAAAAACAAGTCTAAAGCCGTTTTAACCGTTCTGTACAGCTGTACTGAGGCACAGTTGTGTGTTGAGCTAAATGCTAACGCCAGCTTGCTAACACGCTCACAGTGACAATGCTAACATGCTGGTGGTTAGCAGGTATAAAGTTTTGGCCAACCATGTTCACCCCATAGACTGTGTAAAGAGATGGGCGTCATGACAGGTCTTTGCCGGGGTTTTTTGGGAGTAAGTTAAATGTGTGTTTTGGTTAGCAGAAGGGGCGGCACTTTGTTACCAGCCGATCTGTTCTGTGCAGTCTCTAGCCCTTTTCACACTGCCAGTTCAAGGTAGGATTATTATGCCTCTGTTACGTTTCGTCTTCTATGTAAAATGCACAGAGGTAGAATAGTGGCACGGAGTCGATCCGCCTCTGAGTCGGCATTGGAGGTAGTAACAGAGGCGAAACAGCGTCTGTGTAAACTGCAGAGGCGGCAGGGTGGAACGGTGCTGTGTGTGTTTATACCTCCTGCACGTTTTGCTTCCGCAGTGCCGGAACGCTTTGTTAAAACACACACTGGGGCGGCTTTACACCGGCATTGTTTGGTCCAATGTAAAATGGCAAAGGCGGCATGGCGTTTCCTTACGGTAACCCTAACCCTAACCCTTGTGATCAATAAAGGATTATCCTATCTTTAAAAGGGCCTCTGGCTCCAAAGAACAGCTCCAGCGCAAGATGGCAGCGCTCGTCTCGGGGGTATTTTCCTTCACTTTTGTACAGTGAGAGTTGACGGAGACGCGTCGTCCATCTTTATATGCAGTCACTGGTTCACCCTCTTAGCTTGTGTGTTAGCAAGCTAACATTTCTGCTAATTAGCTCTTAGCAGAAGGTACAGCTGAAGTTGATGGTGATGTCATCAGTTTTGTGAGTATTTAACCACGGATCAAGGTAATAGTGAACGATAGAAAAGCAAGGGACACTTTGACCTGATGGAGCTACTTGTGTAGCTAAAAATAACTTTAACTAGCTGCATTCACATTTAAGTGAGTTTGAGATCTTTACGGTATCCTGCAAAACATTTGTAACTTAAGTTTTCTTTTTTCAAAAGCATTGAAAAAAAAAGTTTGTCAAACTTCTTTTTTTTCATGTTTTTATTTTATTTGAGCTTGGAAACATTTTAAAATGCACATCAGCCCACTCTGAGTGTGGCTGCCTGCTCACTTTGCTTGCTCTGCATTTTGGCTGCGCTGTAAAAACACTGTTACGTTTGCAGTTTTTTAATTAGGTCATCATCACTTTGAGTTTAATCTGCTCATGTTTACTGCAACTAACACTCTCCCCGAGGAGCATCCCAACATATTTGTCCCAGAGTAATCTCAGGCAGCGCTCAAACCCATCTAAATCAACAAGACGTGTACTTGTTGAATTTTGCTTTTATTTCTGTTTGGTGATGTGAAACAAAAATGCAGAAAGCAGAAGGGTAGCGCTGTTACTGTGTGCGGGCGATGTCTGCAGAATGTTAAGCAGGAGGTTTTGACGTCATTACTGTAGCAGCTGACCAGTGGAGGAAACAGAGGCACATGTAATCTGGCATGACAGACGTGATTTTAGAGGCTTTTTGTGTGTTTGTGTATGTGTGTGTTTTTTGGCAGAGGGAAGTGTGTGGCCTTTTCACATTTGATCCATCATTACGAGTCTGTATGTTCAGAGGTTGTATGTCAACTTTTGTATATTTACTTGTCATATGTATCATGAGCTCATCTGCACACAATGGCGTAACATTCAAGTGTTAACTATAAGCTTTGATAATCGGCAGGGCTGACTCAGGCAAGGTAAAAGACTGGTGATCATTGGAGGCTGTTGGTGCATCTTACTGACCTGTTTAGTTGCAGATTGAGCCGTAGAACTGTTGCTTTGTGTAGTGTGTATCAGGCTGTGCTCCCTCCTCTAACCCACCAGAGAAGCAGAGATTTAGAGCTCATTTGGATGTAAATGACAGTATTATTTTATTGGATGTAGCATCATCTCTGAAATATTAGAGTAAGTGATTTCGGGAGAATGCTTTCGCTGCACAGTGTCTGTCAGGGAGGATTTAACAGTGGGGGATAAAACTGTCTGCTCTGGACACTATATACCTCTTGTCCTGGAATAGGTTGAAAGTGGTGCCAGCTCTTCTCCATGCTATTCCAAAACTTGACACAGTATATTGAGAGCCTTAAAATGCTATCGATTAGCTCCCCCCGTCCGCTCTGCCTCCGTCTCTATTCCCTTATTGCTGTCTTCTGCTCTTTTTCGGTGTTAATGAAATATGTGTGCGTTGAGAATGTAGTGCCACGTCCACCATTAGGAAAGCAGATCATAAAAGAGGAAGCGTCTGTAAAAGATTTAATTGCTTAAAAAACGATGCCTTGTGCATTTTTGTCAGGCGTATTTACAGTTGTATCTTTACAACAGAGGGAAGGCCGATGTAATGCGTGCATTGTAACGGTGCCAAAAGGTGCAGCACATCTCTTTCTGCCTCGAAGACATGACTCAGTCTCTGCACGCCTTGATGACAAGACGAATGAAATTAACATACTAGTCACTTGTAATTACAATATTTAGCCAGCTGATCAAGTTTAGCCCCCCGGCAGCTATCAAAGGGCAGCTGCTGCAGTGTTGGGATGCAGGTAAAAGAGACAAGGGTGTCAAATTCAATGAGCTTCTCCCTTTGTTATTCGTCCAATCCTTCCCCGCTGTTTACAAATGAAGGTCCGTCCGAGAAGACGTACGATCCCCTTCCACCTGATACTGCTGCAGTATCTGTCACAGGTGGTTTTCATCTGCAAAAAACAAAAGGACCCAAGGTTTTTCCCATCGCTCCCCCCCTGCTCTCAATATACTGGCTTTGAAGCATGCATGATGCAGACATCTTCTTTATTCCTGCATGGTGTTGTACAGCCTGCTTCTCTGCATGTCATTTAAGAGGCCTGAGTCCCACAGAACGCACACTTTTTTGTCACACTGCAGGGAAAAAAGTGCTCATAGTTATTTTTCCCACTGACATTGAGCATGAATAGAAACTTGAGAGTGAGAGTTTGAAGAACTGCAGAAGGCATGATTAGTTGATTTATGATATTCGGTGTCAATGAACTGTCTTGGAGGAAGAGGAGGAGGAGGAGTGGGGCTTCATACTGAACCAAATCAGGGTTTTTTTTGTCTTCAGACAATCGTCGATTCCCCATGTTGGGTCACTGCAGGGCAGTTGGAAGAATCTGTGATTGGCACAGTCACAATCCCCCCTTTTGAAAAGCCTTAACAAAATCCCAAGAAATCAGACTCTGTCGATGTCGTCTAATCAGAAGAATGCTGGCGAGATGTTGTCACAAAGTGTTTAATGAATCTTTGATTTTAACTCCAAAATTAAATCTTATCTGATCTCCTCCTAGACAGCCCATTGGGAATAATGAGGCGCGTTGAATGAGGGTGGGTGGATGAGGCAGATTTGCCTCTGTGATGGACTTTTGTGTCGCTTTAAAAAGGTATGGGAATGTCATCATCAATGCAGCTTTGTACTGTGTGTTTTTAAATATCTTTGCATATGCACTGTGGGACTTTGGACTGTCAATTCAAGCATGGCTGTCAGCTATTTTCAGCAAACATGTTTGAAGTGATGATTCGCATTGCCAAACCTTTTTTGGGGGCATAATAAACTCTATGGAGGAAGATTTGCAACAAACTGTGACCAATAAGCAAATAATTGTTAGTCTGATTTAATGCAGCAGTGTTTGCATTTTTGGATGCTCCGACATCACATTTGTCGCGTTGTCATATTCAAATCAAGTTTGACCAGCGGTATTCAGTCACTTACAGCGACATGGCCCATCTCTTTGTCACAGAAACATGTTGTCTAAAATGTCATTTCTATGCTAATTTGTGACACGAGTAAGTGATTTGGCCTCAGACTCGTCTTGTCATATCACATTCCTCTCACCAAAGGGTTAATTTGTTTATTGACGGACACTGAACGCGAGGCTCAGTGTTGTTTCTCTCTCTTAGTTTGAAATCATCCCATCAACTCCCTTAAAAACTGACACTATTTGCTTTTTTCTGCCTCCATGTCAGTTTAAGTTTCCCTCCCATTAAACATGCTCCTCCATTAAACTGTCTCACAGCCAAATAAGAAGAGAATTGAATTACAGTGTCTCTTACAAATCCATCGAATATACCTTCATTTTCTTTATTTATTGAACAAAACAGGTCGAAAACCTTGTGCCATGATTTTTTCCTCCTCCTCCTCGATCTTCTCCACCTACACCTCCTCCACCCACCACCCCCCTGTTTGGTTCACTCAGCACCACGTCATTCTTCAGCATGCTCACATTCAAGAACCCGCGTGCAGCTTTCTGACTGTGTGTATCCCACCTCTGCTTCTCTTCATCACTTCAGGTATCATGACAAACAGGGAGTGACCAGTAACTTCCTGGGAGCCATGTGGCTCATCTCGATTACCTTTCTCTCCATCGGCTACGGGGACATGGTACCAAACACGTACTGCGGGAAAGGCGTGTGCCTGCTTACAGGGATTATGGTGGGTTCCTCTCTTCTTCACTCAGATAAACACATAACACTCTGACAAGTCGACTCTGAACGGTTATGAAACTAAAGCTCAGCTCTCACTGTGGGCTCACTTTGAGCTCATTTTATTCTCAAGATTTTGAGCTATTTGTTATAAACAATCAATAAAAGAAAGAGTCAGAGTCAGAGAGAGTAACTGAAGCTACATCAGAGCCCGATCTTACACACAGCGCAAAGCGAAGCGCAACTCAAGTTTTATTGTTAGTTTCAGAGTGACGGTGTGTCATGTTCAATCCCAGCAGCCGCGCTGTGTTAGCAGCAAACATCACTGCACCCACCTGTACGCCATTGGGTGTGTTTGTCTTAAAATGATGCTGGTGCATTGCTATCTTGATGCAGCCGAAAACAATTGCGCCAACAAAAACCTAGTCTTAAAGGGATCGTTCGTTTTTGTTTTTAAAGCAGGGTTTTATGAGGTACTTGTAATACGTACAGTAGATAACAGCTGTGGTACTGTTCGCTGCATGTGTAGGTATACAGGGCCGTTGTGCAAGGTAGGACAGAGCCGAGGGAAAGGGCTGTCAGACGTTAATGTGAAGCAGTGACAAAAAACGAAAATACAGCGTATACTTAAAGTGAAATGTTCTTTTAAATGTACGACTCTTAAGTGGCTGAAGTACGTGGGACTCTTGACCCCGTCTGCAGCGGTGCTTAGCCTCCATGTAGGAACGCCGGCTTCTCCTGACAGGGGCCGCGTTATCCACTGTACGTAGTTCACTTACTATTCATGAGAACATCATACAACCCCACTTCAAAAAACCTGAACTATCCCTTTAAGTCAGCATTTTTATGTTATTTAAAGGGCGCATTAACAGATGGCTAGTAAGATGCACCGTCACAGAGGAGAGGTCACATTGCAATGCCACTCTCTGGAGAGGGCAACAAAAGCAAAAGGGTGTTGGACATGTACTCAATAGACTTGGACCATTTGCTATAGATCATTTATACAGATGTCCAAATTGAGATAACCTCATATAAAACATACAAAATTAGGGTTGGAGTAATTCTATACATTTTGACCCCACATTTGACATTTCATGACTCTGACCTACTTTTTTGGTTTCTTATCTGGTCACATGTCTTTTAAATTATTATTAATGCAGTAAAGTTAACTAATTACATTTTGAAGACTGAAACCAAACGTTGGTGTGTTTGTTTGACCGTGTCATTGTTCAACAGGGAGCTGGTTGCACTGCACTGGTGGTTGCAGTGGTAGCCAGGAAGCTGGAGCTGACCAAGGCTGAGAAGCATGTCCACAACTTCATGATGGACACACAACTCTGCAAACGAGTGAGTCACAGCAGTTCATTTCTCCGGACAGTAAAATTAAACATGGATACAGGACACAACCCTTTGGAGAGTTACTGTTACATGTTACGTCTTTGTCACCGTTGTTTCCCAGGTAAAGAACACAGCTGCCAATGTACTCAGGGAAACATGGCTCATCTACAAACACACTAAGATGGTCAAGAAGATAGATCACGCCAAGGTGCGGAAACACCAGCGCAAGTTCCTCCAAGCCATTCACCAGTAAGTCCTGTGCTGAGTTTGTTTATGAGTTTTTGACCACTAAACCGCCATGGGTTATTCAGTGTGTTATACAGGGCGTTAATAAAAATACCCTCTGAGGATAAGCGTACCTGGCTTAGAGTTTTGTCAGTCGAATCAAGTTTGGATGTTTGATACGAAGCATCAACTTTCCCTTCCTTTTTTGTTGTAAACAACAAACCAAACGTCTGTATCAGCCTAGATGGTTCTAATGTTTTAGGCTACATGTGAGACGCACGTTAATCAGTCTTCTGTTACCACCTGCTGGTGATTAAAACATCTTCAGTCATTAGCTTTCTTGTTTTAAGTCCTGTCTCCTTCATTTTTATCTGAATTATTTCACCAGATAAAGGATTTTATTCATCTTCTGTCGGGAAACAGAGAAACAAGTTAAGCTAACGTTAGCTACAGCTAAGCTAGTAGTCTGTGAAGCCCAGATGAAGAGCCTGGGACTGATTTTTATCGCTAAACTACTTTATACAGTGTTTTTACTGGTATGAATCATTTGTCTGTTTAATTTTTAAAAGGAGTATGTAAAGAATCGTAACCTTAAAATACTCAGAGCACAGACAAATGAGCTAGCTGCATATTGGCTCAAAACGTCAACTGACATCATAAGCCTGCTGAGGAGCGTTGTAGAAACGCTTTATTCAGTGTTTTACCGGTTTTAATCATGGGGTCAACATATTTTGGGAAAAAGCAGACATTTGCTGATAATTCGGCTCCCGGTACAAACCATTTTGAGATTTGTAGAGAAAGTTTTTGTCCTGTCATGTTCCCCCATTGCTCCGAGCTAAAAAGCAAAGGCGTAGAGATTCGACTGACAAAAGCAGAATCGACCTGGGTGTTCTCAACTGATGATTCGTCGTCTTGTAGTGGGCAGCCCCACTTAAGATATGAAGTCCATGTGATATTGATTATTTTGAATGTGTTATTTATATATTGCTAATAAACTGATGAAAACATGAATATTTTGTAGCATCACCCCTAGCTTATTACAGTATCCTCTCCTAGAGTACCTATTCCTTTACAGACGTAAACTCACTTTCACACATGTACACACACACAAACACACATGCTGCAATCTAGTGTAATGGTCCTTCCTCTTCCCCTCCCCCTCCCCCTCCCCCTCTCCCTCCAACCCCCTTTTTGACCCCGTGCTTACAGTGACAAGTGTAATGGTTTCACTCGTTTCGTGAATGTTGTGGGGTTAAAACTCTGTACTGTGTTCTGTCTTTGTTTTGCTCTATCACCGCAGAGCTCAGAAGTAAGTTGAGTCTTCTATGTATCCTCCTCCTCCTGTTTCCTCAACATCCTCCTCCTCCTCCTCCTCCTCCTCTCATGTCTGCGTTTGACATGCATGAAAAAAAGCGTTCGTTACCAAAACAAAAAAAAAAAGAAAAAAGGAAAAAAAAATTCTGGATGCTGAATCGTTTTTGGTTTTTCTTTTACTTCAGTGTTTCCATTGACTCCCCTCTCCCTCCCATCCCCCCTTTGAATGGAATGAAACTAAAAATAAGCATCAACATTTTGACACCGGTGTCACGAGTGGAGAACGTGTGAAAGGAAAAAGCATCTTGCACAGAATGAGCTTGGAGCTTGGTTGGCCTCGCCAGCGGTTCATTATCATGTATGATGTATGATGTACAATGTTGGCCATGATTAATATAGCTGCTCTGGAGGCTATATTAACCTGCATCTACAGAACTCATCCTACACTCCTGATGGTTTTGTGATGACATGAACTCATACACACACACACACACACACACACACTCACTCACAAGTTGAAATGTTTGTTGTTGTTTTGATATTAATTTTGTGCTAATGCTTTCTTATAAAAGATCAAATAGATAACAGATGAAATAGCACAAAAAGTAGTCGCAACAGCAGTTAACTCAAATTCAACCAGACCCTGCGAATTCTGCGTGACCTTTTATTTACGTCCAATCACGTCGCTCTGAAGGTTTTATTGACAATTATCCACGTTTTCTGCACTTTAAAGTAATAATATAAAGTCACTGTCTATCGCCGAATGAGGTAACACAATGGTGATTGAGACTATGGCCCACTGATGAAAGCCTTTGCCTTTGCGGTTTATAGTGTTAGTATGGACTGAGGTGCGACTATCACAGAAAAAAATCACAAGCGGCGCCCAGTTAGTGACGCGTTTTCCATCACCCAGCAGTGGTTGATGACACAAGTGTTGTGAGTAAACAGTAATCTACTATGGCTGAACAAACAAAGAAAAGATGGATGACTACAGATACAACTTCAACAATAAGTGACAATCGCTCAGATGAAGGCAAACAGTCTAAAAAGGAAAACGACCGTCAGCGAGGAAAATCAAGAGTTACAACCGGAGCCAACCGTGGGCGTCACATGCAACACTGTCTGGATATCTGGGAAGTGTGCTCCCGCAATTATCGTTTATCACCATAGGTGCCGCCAAAGAGAACGAAACTGAGATCTTTGAGATTACCACTTTAAACTTCTAATATCGGATGAGGTGCTTATAATTTTGTGCTTGCTATTTTGACTGATTTAGAAGAAGTTACTCTCTCAAGCACTGCAATCTGTGTGCAGTATGTTTTGTCAGAACTTCTTATGATCCGGAGACTATTTTTGGAAAGGTTACTGAGAACACAACACTATTCATTGAAAAGCTGCCACAAAATCATGTATTTCAGGCCACAACAATCCCCCCAAAAAAGCCTGTGAAATCGTGGAGGGACTGAAAAAGAAACAACACAACACAAAAGGTTGACATTTAGTAGAATACAGTTGTACTCATAATGCGTTACACTAATAAATAGCGCTTGTAGCATTTGGCCCCCATTCTTCGACAGCCATAAGGGATGACAAAGCCGAGCAAACAGACACATACGCGCCGCAGCGACTTCCCGCAGAGATAGAGCCGTAAGCGAGCAGTCTCACTCTGCTCTGATATACTGATTTGCACATGAATAAATGCCCTTGAATGTCATCCTGTCTCATAATTTGCCGAACAGGGAACTTCTTCCTCTCGCACATCCAGATGATGGCTGTGTGATGCCACTGCTAACAATGACACATTATTCACATCAGCGTCAGCTGCTCTCGCACCGCCATAATGTATTTGATTAGAGATAAAGAGGCACAAAGGCATCACAAAACATGTCCCATGTATCACTACACAACTTCTTTGAAGTGTCTATGTTGCTGTATGTTCAGCAGTGTCATTAGATGGTTTATTTCTGGCATCTTTTAACTGTGGCATCCTCTCACACACATCAGCCCATGAGCATACACAAACACACACACAAAATCCAGCGTTCCATTGTGCACAAAGTCACTCTCAGTCACTGCACGCTTACTGAATGACCAGTGTGTTTCTATGAAGTCCTACCACTGAGCTGTGTGTAGCACTGACAGAGGGCATGTCATCTTTTTTCGTTTTTAACGTCTTAATTTTGGGTCGAAAAAAAAGGGAATGTTTTGATTTCAAACATAAATTTTGGGGGTTTTTCTTGTATGGAAGCATATTGCATTCTTGCTTGTCACAGTAAAAGTACATTATTTTGGCATTATGTTGCCTTTATTCCTCTCTGACTCAAAAATAATCTGTTTTTGGGCTGTAACAAGATCATCTCTAAGTATTCAGACTCATAGCAGTAAAAGTACCACAGTAAAAATGCTACTTAAATCATTGCACTATAATGAGTAAAAGATCTTATAACAAAAAAGACCTCTAAACAAACAACATGAGCGTAGTATGCTTCCACATCTTTGCATGTTTTGGTTGGCATTGCATTGACCAAGACCAGGAATGCTCGGATATATGTATACATATATATGTCTCTATATATGTATACATATAGATATGTAACGTATATTTACAATGCATGCAGGTTGTCCTCTCTCTTTTCAATGTCATCAGTGAGAGAGCACGCCTGATAAAAAATGTGTTGTTCCTCCTCCTCCTCCTCCTCTCTCCCCTATCGGCCCTCTCTGCCCCTTCATATCTCTGGACAACCTGTCTCTCTCTCTCTATTCTCCTCTCCTGCAAACCGCCCTCCTCCCCTCCATTCCCCTATTCCCTTCCGCCACTCCTCTTCCCCTCCTACCCTCTCTCCTTTGTCCACCTGCTCCTTCCCTCCTCCTCCTCCTCCTCCTCCTCCTCCTCCTCCTGTCCCCTGCTCCCTGTGCCTCCACCAGACTGCGCAGTGTGAAGATGGAGCAGAGGAAACTCAACGATCAGGCCAACACCTTGGTGGACCTGGCGAAGGTGAGTGTTGTGTCTGATGGGACTTTAAAGTGGCAATTATCAATATTTTCTTAGATTAATAAGTGATCAAATATTTCGGCAGAGGGAGCTTTTATGTGTCTTTAAAAATGGTTGTATTCTTTAAGATAAGTTGGGTAAATATAGGCCCTAAAATCCCCGGTAATGGAAAGTAGTACAGGTCTATACCTGAAAGCTACTGTATACTTTTTTGTCAAAGATTAACAGGAACCATAATACACTATAGCCCTATTTACTACTATATAGTCATTTAAGTTTGTGCAAAGTTACCTGATATTGGGTTTGGGCATTTTTAAACTCCAATTTATTTTGAATATAATTGTGCAACCCTGTCATAAGAAAAATCAAACGGCAGCTACTTAGCAGTTTACAGCCAGCGTTAGCATCGCCTGTTAGCGGATAGGTCGCAGTTGTATATTTTTGGCTCCGGGAGTTTAGTGTGGTTTTTGTTTCCTTTTCCTGCAAAGAGCGTCGATGTAGGGAGAATAGTTCTGTAGCACTATAGCACTAGCTACGTTTAGTGTGTGCATCTCAGCTAACACTGCCCATATATGCTAACTGCTAACAACGAAATGTTATTATATAGTGATTCGACTCTAATCACACAAATCGGAGGACTAACTGTAATTGTGTCAATTGGCTGAAAGAAGTCCGGTCTGTTTACAGAGAGAAAAAATAAGAGACAAAAAAAAGCAGATAGAAAGCAATGAAGGTTAAACTATGCAAAACCTACGACAGAGAGATCTGCAAAACTGAAGAGGGAACATGAAGTAAACATTAAACTGAACACAGTACGGGATACGGCGGTGTTTAAAGACGGTGAATGCAAAAGAAAACGTCAACAGACAGAAAACCTCAATCAGCTGCTGCGCTGATTCCTGCGCTCCGTGTCTTACTTCACATCAAAGGAAATGTTTCTGTTAAATGTGAGTAAAATCAGCTAGCTTAGCTCATTTTATAAAGGCTACAGAGCTAACCGTTGCTATGGACGGAGCTCTCACTGTGAGTGTAACAGACTATTTTAAAACGGAAATATAATCATTTTTAAATTAATAAAATCATTTCCAAATCATTGCTCACCGTGTCGGGGTTCCATTCCCCGATAACAACCTGCTCACTATATATTATCTTGCATAGCAAAGCATTTTTTAGATCACCATTCAGTCACCAGTTGAATTTACAGTAGGCAACTCGATGTAATATTTAGGGCTGCATAGTGCTGATTGTATGAAGCCAGATATATGTCAATCAAAGTTGATCTGCAACGCCCACAACTCCTGAGTAATGGACTAAAGAGGAAAATGAGCTGTTTTTGAACTAGGTTTTCTAACAGACATGAACATTTATTTTTTGCTCAGACTTTTACTCTGGACTTTGATTTCATACATGCATTATTACTACTTAGAGCCACATTTCCAGAGGCTTTAATATTTGTCAGATTGATCAAACTCAGCATAGGCTGGTGTCTGATCTGATGGCAGTGTAAAGGTTCAGGAACCTGAACCTCACCACACACTGTAGACAGTATCTTGCTGTAAGAAGGTGAATGCAGTCATGCCTGGATAGCTTCTGTCCGACGCACCAAAGCAGAGGGGAGAGGGGGTTCAAAGGGAGGTACATGACGGCGGCCTCATTTGATGTGGATGGCATTTGCACTCCAGTGTGGATTTTAAAAGGTTTCAAGGCCAAGTCCTTTAATGTGTGTTTCCTTGCCCTTACAGCGCTCCATGTTCAGGTTTATCTGTGTACATACGACTGCAGTTCAACAGCTCAGTGTCTCTTTTTAAGCCCTCGAGAGGCCTCGAGGATCAAGTATTTATATATGCTACATATGGCTGTAGAGCTCTATAAAATGTAACATGAACCTTACTATATTATTTGTTCAAATAAAGAATAGACTAAAACATATTAGGCATATTATAGATTCATTACATTTACAGTTGTTGGTCTGAACACAAGTGTTACCTGCTGATACAACTTAGATTATGACTGCACACACTGCGGAACAATAAGTGCCTAAATAATGGAGCTGCTTTTCATTAAATGAATGAGTTGTGTCAGGCATATACATAAAGCATTAAAGAGCTCTCTGGCTATAAATGGATTGGAGGAGCTGCTTGTGAAACGGTGGGAAGATAAAATCTGTGCTGACTCGCTGAAACGATACAGCTCCCCTCCACAGCGCGTCCTGTAATTGTTTTCTTTTCTTTAGACTGATGAGTCAGATAAAGACCGTCTATAATAGAATTAATGATTGCATGTATGTTCACGTTGACTTACTGTTCGTAATTCTAGTTGTGATTTTTAAATTCTTAATGTTTCGTCTCTCCTCCCCGTTGTCCCGCCCTCCTCCTCTTTGTCCTCCTGTTCTTGCTCCTCCCCGCACACACGTACCCTCTCCCCTTCATCAGACCCAGAATGTGATGTATGACCTGGTGTCAGAGCTGCAGGAGCGCAGTGAGGAGCTGGACAAGCGCATCGGCACATTGGAGGACAAGCTGGACTCGGTGACGGGCAGCCTGCAGGCGCTGCCCTGCCTCATCTCCCAAGCCATAACCCAGCAGCAGCAGGACTTCCTGGACGGCTTTGTTCACCGCTTTCGGCCCGCCTCGCTAGCCTCGGAGCGCTCGGAACGCTCGGAGCGATCCTGGACTTCCACCGCCCGTAGGCGGCGCTCTCCCTCCACAGCACCACACACCTCCTCTGATAGCGGATAACCTTGACAGACCTTAAGCGCCCCCCCCCCCCCCTCCTTCCGAACCAACTCGTCACCTCATCCAAAGCTGTCCCTGTATCTGCTGGCCGAGTCCATGTCCGGACTTATAATGAACCCATATCTTGACCCCTGACCTGATCCATGACCTTATTCTCTCTCTCTCTCACACCCGTCCCCTCTCCCCCTCCTCCCCCACCCAACATCAAATCCAAAAACCAATTCCTCTGTGACTGAGCGTCTCAGCACAGGACTGGATCAGAGCTACTCCAAAAGAACAAAGAAAAGCAAACTGACTTACATCAAGAAAAAACACAAATGCATCCAAAAAAAGAAAAAGAAAAAAAATCTAAATGACTGACAAACCGAGATAAAGTAGAGATATGGTTTATGTTTTAGCCATTGTATGGCTGTTCAAGTTAGCTTTTTTGTAAAAGCCCTTGTATAGTTAAAAAATGACTGAGTTCAGGGTCGCTGGGGTGAGAGCTGGCTATCACACCGGAGAGTCCTTAAACACGAGGGGGGAAGTTGGTCTGTGGAGCTGCCGGCCCTCTGAGGCCACGGAGGACATCTGTCCACACATGCGTCGAGTGATGAGGAGAGCGAGACAAACCATTGGATTTCCCTTTCAAAGACTAGTGTCATGGATTCTTTCCCATAGGTGAGCTTCAGAAGAGGCTTCGAAAGCTCTGAAATCGGGTCAGAGTCTGAAAATGAGCTAACGAGGAGGGGAAACTGTCACACAAAAGACGAGCAAAGGGGATGCATATGGCATTACTACTGGGTAGGAAAAATTTACACAGTTGCCAACTTCAAGGTTTCAGCTTCCTTGTTCTTACCAAGGGAAAATGAGAGCGACTATCTTTTTTAGTTACATATTGACATGTGATTTTTCAGTGCCTGAATGTATAAATAGTAGAGGGTTATTTAATTACTAATTTCAGAGCTTTTTTACGATGTTAACAGTCTGAATACAGCATTGCATTCCTTTTTCAGATACATTCCTCTCCAAAAATCTAAAGAAAATGTCTTAATGTAATGCATAACATTGCCTCCATTACACAGCACCTCTTAATGTTTGGAAAACTTTTTGTTCTATTTCTACTAACACTCGGAGAAATGAAAAGGCTCAGCGAGAGAGCAGGAAGTGAGAATATTTGTCAGAGTTCACTTTAGCTCAATGCTGCACACTCAACACACAACAATGAAATACCTAGTCTACCTTTGTCACCACTGATTGGAGCTTCCTGTGGTCTTTAGATAGCAGCATGGCTTGAGGTCAGCTGGTATGGACGGCCACACGGGCACACGTCACTGGTCAAACTGCCCCTCTGCATGGTTCTTCGCAAAATACGACAATGGAACACAATCATCCTTGAATGGCTTGATGATTTTATATGATTTAATTGATTTTGGATTTCTCATGTTTACTTTTGTTTGTTTGTTGCTTTTCTTTTGCTATTTTTTACTAAAATCTTTTTTTAATAGGATTACTGCTGTTTTTAGAGTTGCAGTCCCTAGAGAGTTGCAGTAATGTGATTCTGTAATGCATTCCCTGTTTAACATATGAGGTAAAGAAAATTCGCTATTACAAAAGATTCCTGAAAGGAAACAAATAAAAGTGCTGAAGAAACTTTGATGGATTTAATTTCCCTCTGAAAGTTTAAAAGAATAGTTGTGACGGTTTGAGAAATACACTGAAACGCTTTCTAGCTGAGAGCCAGATGTGAAGATTGATACCACCCTCACACCTGTATGGAGAATACAAAGCTACCGCTAGCAACACGCTGGCTTAGCTTAGCATAAAAGCTGTGTCCCAATTCAGGGGCTGCATCTTTCAAAGGACATATTTCAAGGTCGACTGCGTCACAATGGCGCGTCAAAGGTTGTCCCATTTTGAAGGCTCCTACAGATGTGGCCGACAAATGCGACCTCCCTTTCCCGGCCACCAAGGATCTGTCGGGTGCATCCTTTGCGGCCCAACGTATCCCGAGATTCATTGCGCCAATTAAAACAAAATGGCGGACTCTTAAGGGAGTGATGAATACACTTTTAAATGTAAAAATTTTTGGTTCCAATTCAGTCGAATAGCTAGCATTACAAATGTTTAAAAAACACAAAAGAGGCCTCGAAACAAATAATCTTTAAAATAAGTAACGTGACGTTAGTAATAATAGCTAGTTAGCCTGCTAGCTACCTGCTACTAGGCGACAGGAGTCGCCTGATGCAAGGTTTAGGGCAGAAATAGCTTGTGAAGCAAACAGGAAATCCTCCATAGACCAGATTCAGTTAAACGCTCTACACAGGCTACGAAAGACTCATCCTCCGAAGTATGCAGCCCCTGAATTGAGACAGTTAAAGACTGGAAACATGGGGAACCGCTAGGCATGTTCACAGTACTAGTACAATATTTTTTTGTCCTTTATTCTTTACAAAAATGTAAATACTACTGGATTCTACTGCGTTTACTTCCTGTCTGCAGTTGGCCTGATAATTTCACTGTATCCAGGAAATAGTTTCCCCCAAAGACAAAATCTGTCAATTATGTGTCTACAATTTTTGTATGTCTTAAGTTAAGAGTTACAAAGTTAATTAAAAAGGCTTTGGTTAATTTTCTTTTTACCTTCATACAGAGCTAGCCTAGCTTTCCCCTCTTCTTTCTATCGTTAGACTAAGCTAGGCTAACCAGATGTTAGCAGCAGCCTACAGACATGAGAGTGGTATTAATGTTTTCATGTTTCTCTCAGCAAGAAAGCGAATACGCATATTTCCCAAAATGTAAAACTATATCTTAAACAGTACAGTATCATCCCTTTGTGTCTTTACGTAGGACGCTGAAACACATTCACTCTGAAAGGGACACAGTTTTAAATCTAAATGTTAGTATCAAAGGCATGGTGTATGATGCATCCTGAAGCTGTGAGGACTCGTACATTTTTGATTTGAGGAGTAACATTTAGGAAACTTAAAGATAATATTCTCTTAGAGTACAAAAGGCAGCTCAGGAAGCCAGCGAATTAGCAGCCTGGATGTATTACAAAGACCTGGACTGCTGCGCTTGCTTCCAGTGTCCCAGTGGCCACTTGCGGTATTGCAGCAAAGAATTCTGATGCTACCCCAAAAAGCAGTTTTCCCTTATATCACTACTATAGGACGCCTCAAGAAACAAGTCCTATTATCTGGATTTTTTTTACTTCTGTAAAACCTCTCGAGCCGAGAAAAGCAATTTAAAAATCGACGTTGTCACAATGTGAAGTCTATTAGCTGGGCGGGAGATTGCGCCCTGGGCCAGCAGGAGACTCTGTGCACATTCAGTGGGCCAAAACCCCCCGAGGCAGCCTGAAGTTAAAAGCTACAAACTTTTTTGGTGTATGCGCCAGGTGAACAACTATCGATTAACTTAATAGGCACCATCTTGTGCGCATCCTGGTCTTAATAATACATCCAGGGTTAGCCGGCTAGCATGCTAAAGTAGTTTGAATGGTAGTTAATCTGAACCCCAGAGGATGTTGGTACTAAACATCTTCTTAATGGCCCTTTAAGCTAACACGAATAGTGTCACTGTAAATTACCTGGACTATTTCCACGATGCTCCTGGCTCTCTTGGTTACAAGTCAAACCCTGTGAGACAGTAACAGAGTCCACTCTCCCACAGGATCCACACTGGCCGGAGAGCACTCCATTTAAGAACATATTCAGTTTGCTACAAGTGGGACTTAATCAAGCATGAATATTAGCTATTTTCCTTTCAACTTGAGTTGATGAAGCATGACTCTTTACTGCCCCCACCTCTCGCCACTTCTCGTACAGTGCTACACCCCCCCTTTGAGTATGAAGGGATCCATCATGCCATTACAGTCTGTTTCAATCAGTGTCATCCGACGAGTCAGGACGCCTAATGGAAGATTATCTGCTTGATTACGACCTCACGTGCCCGTTCCCATCTAAGGTTTCCACCTCTTCATTACATCCAAGGTTTTTTAGCGTCGCGCTCGTCATCTGTCATCATTAAGAGCATCATTCCCCCCCGCCCCCCCGCACACAGAGGCTTCCCAAATGGCCCGCAGCTAAGACCTTTGAGTGGTTCAAAAGAAAACAAAAAACAGACAGGATGGAGGAAGCAGGGGAACCCCCAGGTCATGTTCCATGTTGCACTCAGTGTGTAATATTCAGTTACACCAGGAAGGATCACAGATGCTGGAGTGTCTTCCCCAGAGAGATGCTGTTAAGGACTTCATCCTTCACCTGGCAGCGGGAAAGAGGAGGCTGAAAAAAAGAGAAAAATTAGAGCAATAGCTCATTTACTGACAGATGTCGTTCTGGCCCAGGGGGGTTGTTAACAGCAAGAGAGGGTGTCCTGTAAATATGACCTCATTGTAGATGTCGCCAAGTAAACGGGACAAATGGTGAACCGCAGGGGTAAAGGTGGCTGGGTTCAACGCACAGCATGTTGCCAGTTTGCAGAGGAAAAACAGTATATAGAGATGATGAAAGGTTCTGGCTACTGAAACACAGCATTTAACTGATTTCACACTTTTTACTGCTGATTGAGGTTTGATCAAGTTCTGTTACTTTTCACCCTGCCTGTTTTCTTCAGTCCTTTTCCGGTCACCGACAAATTCCTGCCAAAACACCATTCCAATATTTGATAGTGACCCAATTTTCTCCACCGTGAAATAAAAAAAACCCGCAGTATTTTGTAGTAAAGTGAGGGACATTCATGATGTAATTCTGATGATGGTAGATGAGTCAAAGTGATAAGAGTTTTTCATGATCCTGAAGAGTAGGCTTTCCTCATAGAGCAGGAATCAGACCACATTTCTACTGAACAAAAACAGAGTGAACTCCCCCTCCAAAAAATGTAACCCAATCATTGTTCTGTGTACACTGCCACATGATGCATAATGTACGTAGTAGCACTGGAATAAACCAACTTTTAATGGATGGCAAATGGGTTTAACATGTTCTCTGTATGCTGTTTGCTGTTCCTTCATTTTGCAGGTGAACTTTTGTCCTAGCAAGGAGAGACACCAAGGTCAAACCATTAAAGACTATCTTCAGCTATGAACAGAACTCTCTTCTTGTATTCTTTGGCAGCAGTAGAACAAACTTTAGTTAAAAAAATAAAATCTTTTTTCCCCCCAAATCAACAAGATAAGGGTCCAAATTCCTGCCAAGCGTGTCCTCCAAGCTGAAACTTTTGTCACACAAGGTCCACCGCAAGGACGAGGGAGATGGCAGCCGCCTTAAGCCAATTGTGACACTGAGAGGTTGGTTGGCACACGTGTTGACGGATGCAGACATCACACGTCTCTTCCTGTAAAATTGTGAGTCAGGGACATACTAAAACATGATTACAGGAGGATGTATTGACATAAACATAAACACTGCTCCAGAGGACACACAGCTGCTGAGGCGCTGTTCCAAGGTGAACTATGGGCTGCTCGCACACACACGCACACACACACACACACACACACACACACACTTACACAGCCATTAATGCTGAAATAACAAGCTACTATTCATGTCCACATGCACAAACAAGGCTCAGCCTGGTTAATTACAGCCAAATCAGGAGGGACTTGGCAGCAGACCCGTATCCCGCAAGAGTGGCAGAGTCAGTCACCCTGTAGTTGTTGCTATACAACCCCAAAGACACGCAGCAGTGGAAACACAGGGTGCAGCTCCCCGGCTCCCACATGAGACCAGCATCATTACATGAAATATTTTATCATCTGATAAATGATGAGGATAGTTTGTGATCTTGAATGTGCACTGATGTGTCACAACCGTTATTCCGCGGCTCAGTTTAGCTCCAGATACCGCACTAAGTTAAAGACCTGGGCAGGTGAGCTGTCAGTTCTTTACAGCTGTACAAATGTAACTACAGAAAAATAGATTCTTGTTTGTATCACTTATATATGATGAGGCTCATCTCTGATTTCAAAGAAGCACTAAAATGTCCGATTCATGTTTCATATTGCAGAAATTGGTCACTTAGCCCCAGTTTAGCCACAGATACAGCTTTGTTTAAGTCCTGGGCACGTTAGCTTCCATGTGCTTACGTCTGTAATAATGCAAGCAAATACAGCATAATTAAATACAATCTTGTTTTAAATAATTTAATAAATTATGACTATAATTTGTGATAATTAATATGCATGCGTCAGAATCCTGTTTCATAGTGCAAACATTCGTAACATAGGCCCATTTTAGCGACAGATACGCAGCTAAGTTGATGTCGTTAGCAGGTTAGCTTTCCATTCTTTTATTTTGTTATTAATGTAAGGAAGTACAGGCAGATGATTTTTTAACGATTGAGGATCATTTGTGATTATAGATATACACTAATATGTCTTGAATGAATTGACAGGTTAGCTTTTAATTATTTTATTTAAAGCTCCTGTGGAGATTTTCGCTGGTTGTGAAACAGAAAGAAATTAATTTTGATTGCTCGCTATGAGCTACAAAAGCAAACCAGACCATCAGAGACAAGACTGATTATTTCTATATAGTTATTCTTAATGCCTGAAACCGCTGGCAGGGGGTAGGTGTCTTAACTGCACTCTGCCTTTATTTACATTTTCCAGGGCAAACATTTAAGGTGAGTGATACATATGACTGTTAAAGAAAGCAGGATGAAATGTATTGTTATAAAACACCACTTAAACCAAAATCAGCAAAGAGATAAGAGGTACAGCTTTGTCCACAGGGGGCGCCAAAATCAACACAAACCGAAAGTTCCTCACAGCAGCTTTAAGTAGTAATGTAAGCAATACAGGACAATTAAATCCTTTTTATTTTTTTTATAACAAGAATAATTTGTGATTTCAAACATGCACTTAGAGGTCAGAAACGCAAAAAAGACGATTGTGCCCAGTTTAGTCACACAACAGTACACTTAGGTAACCTCCTGCTCCCTGGAAGTGTTTCATTATCTCACTCCTCCTAATGAGCACAGGGAATTCATCTGGCTACAACTGAATCTCGTGTTTAAGCGTGAAAAGCAAGAAAAGAGGGGTCAAATTACCAGAGCTCTCCCCTAGAGGGAACTGAAGCCCAGTCCACATGGAGAGGGAGGCAGGTAGCAGAGGGCTGAAGAGGACCCCGTGCCGAGGAAGGACCAGGGGGGAGGAATCCGGTTGCAGGGCGTTGAGGATCATCCCACAGTGTGAAAACATCCTTCAGGGACCGCTTGAGGCAGGCTGGGGAAGTAATTTATTGAATTTATTAAAGGCCCCACTTTCCTCCCTGTCTGCCCTGTGGGAGCTAATGGCTAGCAGCTGCATTACGCTTAATGCCCCCGCTATCACTTTCAGCTAACGTGGTTTGGCATACACTTAGGAAAATCAGAGCGGATAGGAGTATTGATCTTGGTTTTTGGCCTTTTTAATGCACAATGCTGTAGTGGTGGAGAGTGGGTGTGAAGGGCCTTTTCATTCCACCAAATGTTTTTATGAGAGTCATTTATTTCTGCATCAATCATTCCTCTTTTTATCTTTCCATCTCTACCTCTCTCTTCCACTCGATCATTCCTCTCTCAGAGATCTGAGGCAGGATGAGCTCATACAAACGAGGTTTGTCTATAGGAGGCTGCTGTACTGTAGCTTCTCTGCTTCATTTAGCCGTGACGGAAGAAAAAAGCTCTTTTTGGAGGCCTCGGGGCATGTATCACGAGTTCAAGCATGAAAGTGCACATGTAAGTACAGCGTGTGCGTGCATGGACTCGTACACATAATGTACAGGCCGACATGTACCTTCTCATGTGGCCCCCACCTGACTACTTTCAGCCGAGGCTCTAGAGTCAGGTCTAACAGAGTACAGGAAGTTTAATTAAAAGAAGCTTTAATAAAAAGGAGTCTGGTGTAACAATAGCATTTAATAGGAAAATAAATATCGTCTTGTCTTTTCTTGCTGAATGAAAGTTAACTCAGATTATTGATTGTCCTCCTTTATCAAGCAAATCTGAGCGACTGCCAGGTGATGGTTAGCTTAGCTTGCCCTTTCCTTTAGCTCCATTTCTGATTTTTATCCAAAACTTTATTTTATAACCAAATACCTACAACACTATTGACATTCCCATCATCCTCAACTGTCATAGCCCTGCAGCTTTAGGGAAGTTGGGAAATATCAGAATGCTAACAAGCTAAATGAAGACATTTTAGCAGTTAGCTCAAAGCAACATTGTGTATAACTACAACATCACAGTGCTGTTAGCATGGCTGCAGACAGAAAATCTTGCTGTGCTCTGAACAGAGCCAGGCTAGCTGTCTTAACCAGTGACTGTATATAAAGATAGATGACGCGTCTCCATCCACTGTAGCCACTTCCACTAACCAGAACACACACTTAACTTACCAAAGAAACAGCAACGATCCCGCACGTCGGCTAATTTAACAGCAGAACAGCTTCTTGTGTTGGTCTGAAGCAGACGTTCACAGATATGGGAACGTCAATGACTGAAGTGATTGTTTTAGTTACGTCTCCTCTCGCCGTTCCTCCTCTACTTTGCTAATCCAGAACTGATCGGCTGCAGGAGCCGGATTGGTCAACAGAGCTGTCAATCGTCCTTTTTACAGCATCAAATAACTCATTAAAGCTAAACTTTACTTGGACATAAATCAGCATGATAAGAACTAACTATAATGACAGAAACCATGATTGAGAAAAATTTATTTGACTTGTATTTTGATTTTATAGTTCGACTCATGTCCCATCTGTTAACATGGAGGAGGCGGGCTTTATGACCTATACTGCAGCCAGTCAGCAGGGGGCGATAGAAATGTTTTGGCTTCACTTTTAGGGAGCTGTCATGTCGTCCTTCTTTTTATACAGTCTGTGGTTTTAACATGCTTGAAGTCTTTTGCTAAGCTAGCTACAGCTAACCTAGCTGTAGCTTCGTATTTTGACATAAATCGTGTGATTATCTAAATAGCAGCTAGAGAGTAAACTTAGTGAATTTTACTTTTATGTTCGCATTACTCAAACATTCTTTATCATTGTTATGTTTTATAATCATAGTAATGATAACAGGTGTTCAAAAAGTTCCATTTTATCTGTAAGCTAATTTTTAGTTTAAACAGTTTAAACGTTTGATTCAGAACTTATTTCAGATATCCGACGTACGTGAGTGAAACACAATGAAGGCTGTATGAATGCTCTTTTATGTAACTATTGCACATGTAGGGCCATTTCCTTTATATACAGTATAACCTACAGGCCCACATAACTCTGGCATTGTTCTGCATATTATTTGCGGATGAGTCGGCGCCGGCAGTACAGAGGACACGCATGGCACCGACAGATGAGGTAGCCGCGGGCCAAGGCCACTGGTGGGACTCGGTATACTCACTTGAGAAAGTGGGTTGCATTATGTGTTTACTGTACTGTATTGGTTATGAGTACTGCGCAGTGTGTGTGTGTGTGTGAGTGTGTGTGTGTGTGAGGATGGGGGAAGAGGAGGGGGGTCACTACAGATGTCCTTGCCCTGAGCTTTCTCTACATGAAAATCAGCGCTGCTCTGGAACAATCGCTGGCACAGAGCGACGTCACATTATACACCAGGAATTGTTCCTGGAGTCACATATGGAGAGTTAAATCACGAAAAACAGACATGTTGTTGTTGCTTAAGGGGAGTGTTATATTAGAATATCCACTCGCTCTATGCTGCTTGAATAATATCAAAATACCAGGCTGTTGTTTTATGAATTTAGCTGCTCTTTTCTTCAGAAAGAAACATGGTGAAAATATACAAGAGTATAGATGTTAGACGGTGTTAACGTTTGAAAACATTACATGCTGCAGAAAAAGGGATTGAGAAAGACAGTAAATATGACACAGAAGAGGCAGAACAAGCTGAGAGAGAGACAGGAAGCGATCTGAGCGAGTATCACAGGAGGCTGCTGCCCTCTAGTGCCAAACACTCCCGCTCCCTCTGAGACCGCAGCACAACATGTCACAGTTAAGGTGATTATGAATTATTCATGTAAGATAGGATGATAAAGCAGTATTTCACAGATATGAGATGTAATTCATATGATCAGGCTGATATAAACACATGCTTGTCTCAAAAATAAGTGTAAGCTTGTGTCTGATGGTTTAAAGTGGTATCCTCGGCTGGGCTCAAATATGCACCAAGGAGGATCTGAAGCCGTTTAAATGAGTGAAACGTCAAAATGTGATCAAATATTTTCTCATGATTTTAATTTTAAGCTGCCTTAATGTGCTCACAGGCCGTGTGGTGAGTAACACGCATCATTTCACCACACTCCTCACTTTTATGAATGCTTGCTTCCAGCTTCCCCCTCTCACTCAGATTAACCTCGTAGTGCCAGTCACCAGCAGCACATGGGCGGTTCTGGTTTAATGTTTAAGCTTCTACTCCCCCCTCACTTCTCCACACACATTGGCCGATCGCCCCGTGTGTGTGTGTGTGTGTGTGTGTGTGGAAGTGAGTCTCTCACATCAGAAATGAGTCACCTGAGAGACTGAAGAGGGCGAGCTGTGTGGGCCTCCTGGACACGGCTGCCATTTTACAGGAGGTATCAGGTCCTAGAGGACAGTAACATCGGCATGAGCAGAGGAAACGTTGGGGTCAAAGCGGTAAGACAAAGTTGTCGTCTTTAGAAACAAATGTTCTCTGTTTGGAAGTTTGGATGTCCTGTGACAGTTTCATGACTGCTGCTGTGCATTAAGAGCTTGTTGTGAGTCACAGCTCAGCTTAAAGCTCTCAGTCACTGCACTGTCGTCATGTTATCCCCCCGACTGTAGCAGAGTGTGACACACTGTTGGATCAATGTGTGTTCTGCTGGTCTTGGTTTGAGTGACAAAGATATACTTAACATCACAGCTGTGTTTAAGGCGTGTTTTTCTATAATTCCAGGCCCTTCGTTTCAGTTCATAAAGTCTGTTAACAGATCCTTAAACTAGTTTGACCTTTGTAATCCATATCAAAGAACATTAAGTCTGCATTACGAGGTATCAAAGTCTTAAGTACTGTCAAGAAGGACAAGAGACTAGTCAGCCAAGTGAAAAGCTAACACATAATTGTAAGTGTCATCCTGTCAGTGCCCCTCAGCTCATTGTTTAGGCTCGGTTCACTCTCACTCCTTTCTTTGGGCAAATTTTCACACACAGCAGCCCGACGTTTTCAGTGAAGAGACTTTGAAAAACACTAAAACACAACTTAAAGAAAAGTTTAGAAGCTTTTGAGAGGCTGGTGAAAATAATTACAAAATTCACTTTTGTCAAAAGCGACGTACAACTGAGAATAAATACAGCACAAGCAAGGATCAAGACCTGAGGGAACAACGTGAGTAAGTGCCAACCAATGACTGTATATATAGATGGACGACACGTCTCCATCTGCTCTCATTGTACAAAATTGAAGCCAAAATAGCCCCAAGGCGGGCACCGCCATCTTGCGCTGGTGACGTCATTTGGGGCTGCTGTAGCCACTTCAGCTAATCACAACACACTTAAATGACAAAAAAGCAACAAGGATCCCGCATGTCGGCGTGTTTAACCGCAGAACAGCTTCTTGTGTTGGTCTGAAGCAGATGTTCACACATATGTAAACTTCAATGACTGTAGTGATTGTTTTAGTTACAGCTCCTCTCGCCGTTCCTCCTCCACTCTGCTAATCAGGAACAGATCGGCTGCAGGAGCCCGATTTGTCAACAGAGCTGTCAATCATCCTTTTTACAGCATATAATAACTAATTAAAAATAAACTTGTCAGAAATTAAACACTTGGACGTAAATCAGCATGATAATAACTTAACTAAAAATTATTTAATGTGTATTTTGATTTTATAGTTTGACTCATGTCCGACCTGTTAACATGGAGGAGGCGGGCTTTATGACCTATACTGCAGCCAGTCAGCAGGGGGCGATAGAGAAGTTTTGGCTTCACTTTTGGGAAGTTGTCATGTCGTTCATCTTTTCACACTGTCTATTGTGCCAACAAACGGTTTCAAGAGCTAACAGACACAGGTGGTGACAGGCAGTGCACAGAGGCAATGCACAGGGTGTGTAGAAGCATAGATATCAATATCATTAAGTGCAGAGGTGTTCATGGAAGAGCTGGGTCTTTAGCTTTTCCTTAAAGGTGGAAAGGGACTCATTCCACCACCACTCATTCCACCACCGGGGGACTACAGAGGAGAAGAGTCTAGCTAGCAGCGTAGGCCTGACATAGTGTTGTATTAGCAGCAAAGGAGCCAGGTGTTTCCCTCAGTTATCATTAGAGAACAAAGCAGAGTGAATATCAGACTCACAATAAAGAAGACAGAAAGTCATATAGAGTCTAAATGTAGCATTATCACGTGAGTCACTGAAGTTCAGGTGTGTTACTTCTCCATATTGAAGCACATACATAAGGTACTTATGCTTACATGTTTATACTACAAAGCTAATAATTGATCTTTCTCCCTTCAGTTCTCCCTCTCGTTGCCACATAAGGACTGTGTGATCACTTATTTCTCAATGAATCACCAAAATTTGCCTGCAACATGAAAAGCTGGAGCAGGAAACTCAGGAGTGAAGAGCCTGACAGCGTGGTCGGGTCCTCCTCTAGCAAGAGGAACTCCATTAGTGATCCACCCGGGCCTGTGTGGGTGACTCACACACCCACACCGGATAATACCACAGATGATGCTAGCTCTACGGGCCGCACATCCAGCACTCCTCCTTACGCAGGGGAGGAGAAAAAAGGGAGCATGAAGGACCGGCTGAAGTCCCTCCTCCCTCAGTCGTGGGGAGGACTAACAAAACGGACAGGGGAAAGTGACAGTTCTACTGACCCTGAAGGCAGCACCAAAGGGATCCAGATCTTTCCTGATGGGACCAGGGTGAGCCCTCCTGTGAGTCCCCTGCTGGAGCGCAAGAACTGGGCTGAGTCACTCGGCAGCTCCAGTCAAAACTCCCGTAAGCCTTTGCTGAGGGAGAGCCCCTCCGATGATCTGTTCAATCTGGGCCTACGGGAGGAGTCTCTCCTGACCAGTATCCACCCTGCAGAGTACTACGCTGAAAAACTGGAGGTCTATAACCAGAAGTACTCTTATTTAAAGTCCTGGCCCGGGCTGCTCAGACTTCTTGCCGGACTCCAGCTCATTTTTGGAGGCATGGTGTTTGCCTGCATCATCTCCTATGTTCACAAAGACAGTGAGTGGTCCAACACATACGGACACTATAACGGGGCTTATAACAATGGCTACGGCCTGTCTGGGTACAGCTACACTGGCCCTATGACTCACTTTATCCTGGCAGTGGCTGGACTCTCCTGGATAATCACCCTCATTATCTTAGTGATGGGAATGACTATGTACTACCGTACAATCCTCCTCGACGCCCCATGGTGGCCTCTGACGGAGGCCTTCATCAACGTGACCGTGTTCCTGCTCTACCTGGCAGCAGGGATCGTCTACCTGAACGACTTGAACCGCGGGGGGTTGTGCTACATGACGATAGGTGTTAACCCCATATTGGCCAATCTGTGTCGGGTTGACGGGGGCCAGATGGCGGGGACTGCGTTCATCTTCATCAACATGGCGATGTATCTGGGAAGCTTCCTGGTGTGTCTGAAGATGTGGAGGCACGAGGCCACACGAAGGGAGAGGGAGTACTTTGAGAACCAGGTAGATGTCACTAATTCTATGTTTAGGAGAAAGACAAGCAATCCCTTCTTAAAGGTGGGTATTATGCTAATCTTAAGCTCCATATTTCACTCTGTGATACCTGTGGAGTAGCTTTGCATAATTTATAATTTCTCTCACACTGGTGCTCTGTGAAGGCCCTCACACAGCCTCTGCCTGAAACGAATCAGTCAGCTCTGTCCCTTTAAGAAACCCCGCCCCTACAAGCCCACCATCTTCTTATTGGCCAGCTCTCCGAAGCCTGCTGAGGTCACAAAGTGCAGCGTGAAGAAAAAACAGTGTGAAACCTGATGTTCACAGCAGCCAGCAGACTGCCTGAGGATTACTGGGAAACATACTTTTACCTACAGATTTGAAACTTCACCCACGTTTAGTTTGGACATCCAACATTGTAAAATTATATATATGTCTTAAAATGTGAAACAGCATAATACCCCCTCTTTAATAATTACAGAAAAGATCCCCTTTAAAGTGTTTTTTTGTCACAGGTTTTGTGCAAATCTTTTGACATTAGGAATTTTAGTCTGGTTGGGCTCGGAGCATCCCTTTGGTAGTGTAACTCCTTTTACTCTGCCTGTAAGGCTTCTTCACACACTCTCTCTGAAGGTGTGTGACAGCAGGCTGTCTAAAAGTGTAGGCATTACTCCCCTTTATATGTCTTTTAGGATTTTAAGTACATGTAACATAAAACTCCCCGTTTATTGGTTGCAACAGTAACTGATACTGTAACTGATAACAAATGAGCCAACAACCATCCCAAAACCATAGTGACTAATTAAATACAATAACATTTAGATTCAGTCATTTGTCGGTATAGATACGTCAGCTTTTTCTGGCGGCCGATGTCATTGCAGTCAATCATTTGCCCAAAGGAGTAAAGTTTGTTGTATTGCACAAATGAGGAAGGGCGTTGCACCTATAAAGGATGGCACCCTGCTAAAGACAATATATTTAGAATCTACAGTCAGAAGTTTACTTTTGAATAGACAGCACAACATGTACAAGCTACTGACCATAAAACAGCCAAAAACAAGATTCAGTTTTCCTGGATATAGAACTGAAATTCACGTTAACAGAAACGCGGGGACAGTTAATTCCGTACATAAAGAATGAACAAAACAGTGCATACAAAACATATACAGCATCAACGACGAGCTAGCACAATTCAAATCATAAGAATCTCAAGAAACACCAAAAACAACTTTTGCTAGCTAACTGCCTTCTAGCCAGCTGTAGCTAACATTAGCCTAAGGCAGACAGCACATGACAGAAGTAGTTCACTTTTAGCTCAGGACACTTACTTACAGTCCTATTGCAGCTCGGTCTGACAGTCCTCGCCTTCATCCTCATCGTCCTACAGGTTTACAATCACCATGTTTCCACCACGTTAGCATCCTCATTGCTTGAATTAGCAACCCTTGTTCTGTTAGCAATAACAAAAAAAATTGAAGCAGTCCATAATCAGGTGATTACACTTACAACAGAACATACAAACTAGAAAATACACTTACACTAGAATATACAAACTTTACAGAGATGTTTCGAAACTTGTAGCTACTGCTAACTGCACATTGTCAAGCTATTAGACATCCAATGACACGATAAGGTCAGTGGTAACCAGCACTACCTGGATTTTCCCTCTTGCGTTGTTAGCCATCAGCACTATCTTTTAACCATGTGGCAGATTAACAAGACCAATCTTTAACTGTACAGGCTCTGAGAGGCTGTTGGTAAGGCTACTTGAATGCTAAAGTCTAGTACGCTGATATGCTAACAATGACACGATAGCATTTAATGTTTAGCAGGTAATAAATACTTTTTTTACCATCTTAGTTAGCATGATTTTGACACATTTCTGTCAGGACTGATGGACTAAGTGACGGCGCTATTCCTAGAGTGGCTAAAAACCAATAGCTAACAAATGCGGACTAAATGACTGTGTCCGTTAGCATCTGTAACTATTTAAGTAACACAACATGCTTATTAAGAAATACACTATCTATCCAATATAGTTGTTAGGGTGTGGATTTCAAACCCTGTTATTCAGGATGTAGACCGGCGGTTTGGGAGATTTAGAGAACCAAAATAATAAAACTCTTGACTTTCCTGATTATTGACATTAACTTACATCGAAAAATGGCATCATTCAAAAAAAGAAAACAAAACTTACTTAAAAAGGGGGTTCCTAGCTAACAGACAAACAGCCGGGTGGCTAAAACAACAGCTTTAAATACTTCCTGGTTCAAACCACATTAGCAAGGGTAAATTAAACAGCCTATTCAAGCTACACTGCAATAAATATCTTAGAAATATAAATCTTTCATTTTAGGCTTCAAAATGTACAATAACTCTCCAACATATTCATCAAGCTGGACTTAATCTTACTTCAGCTGGTTCTAAACTAAATACAAAAAGAAAAACCATTGTGTCCTCCCCCAGCCCAAAGTCCAACTTGGTATAGTCCTGATTGCCAACACCTGGTGGAGCAAGAGGTGTTCGTGTGCACACGTTCATAAGAGCACCATCCTTAACCAGGAAGTTTACCAGAAAAAAAACAAATACTGAAATGATAATAAACTAAATGAAGCACATGTATTAATCAACAAGTAATATTTGAAACTGCAGACATTATTATTTTGTTGTGCAGAAAGTGTTACAAAGGTGGCTTTTTGGATAGGATGGGAATATCCTTTTTGCTCCTGAGGAGCAATTTGGTTTGCAACAGTAGCATCATAAAAGCACAAACACACTTGCTAGTAACTGATTCTGTACATTAACACGCATGGCTGGATTATTTACACTTGTGCTACTGCATGCTAAGCACAGTATTCTAAAATGAGCAAATTCAAAACAGAAATGTTTTTGTTGTTTGTTTCCTTTAACAGCCACTGACCTTATTACTAATTGCTAATAGAGTCCATGTTATCGAACATAACAGCCCCCACCTGCGAGTGAGAAAAGGCGTGGTCAAGCTAACGTATTTAATGTCAAATAAGAGTGAGTTAGCTTGAACGCCAAGTTAGCTTGGAGAAGAATGGAGTCGATTTTTCCCCTGGCTGTGCTTTTGTTATCACTTTATACTTTTGAGCGTCACCTAAATTGAAGTGTCTCAGAAAGCTTCATGAAATGACGTCACAGGCCTGCACAGAGTCTTCAGATAATTCAGTTACTTGTTCATATCCTCTGAATGAGACTTTTCCTCTTGTACTTTCAGCCTCAGGAGGAGTTTCTCCAGTCCATCCCACTAACCCCTCAGAAAACAAAGCGTATATCATTCAAGGATGAAACGGACAAGACTCAAAGAAGAGATTACATCTCTCAATCTGCACTACACCCAGAGGTCCAGAAGAACGCAGGCGGTCTGAACAGAGCCATCACATCTGAGTACACCCCCAAAGTACACGTTGTCGCAGACTACATCATGTGAGGACACATTTCATATATGTTCTGAATTTGTCACATTAAAACATTTACAGTATTTTATACTATTTTACATATATACTTGGTTATGTAATTCCTACTTAAACCCGTCCCTGTAGAAAGTATCCAGAGATTAACTGTGTGGAACAAAGGGAAAAGTACAAAGCTGTTTTCAATGACCAGTATCAGGAGTACAAGGACCTGCACAAAGACATCAGCACTACTCTCACTAAGTTCAGAGAGCTGGACGCCATGATGGAAAAACTCCTCAGAGATGGAAAAAGACGAGAGGTAAAACGGATGAATCACAAGCTCTATTAAACCATTAACCATATAAACAATATCTGGGATGTTATCTTAGGAGTTTAAAGGTCATAATTAGGGCTTCTTTTTGCACAGACATACTGCATATATCTTTATTAACATAATGCTATTGTGATGCAAACTGTTGCACGAGTGTTTTACGACGTACTTTTGCCAACCACTGGATTATTTGTCTTCTAGAATCAACAGAGGATTCAAGACATTTTGAAGACGCTTCAGCAGAAAAAAAGCGTAAGTGATGGAGCTTCATACAAAGTGGAACTAGAACGAGCGTTCTAACTGTGTAAACACTCGGGCAATATTAGTCTTTCTTCAATAAAGCTGCCCAGTGATGCAGATAATATTGCCTCCATCATGAAAATTGTGTAACTCTGGAAACTCTCATTTAATGCAGCTGTATTAGAAAATGGATCAGGGAAGAGGAGGAGGAAAACGACAGATTCAGCAGATAGAGGTTTAATGTGTTTGTGTTTTTACAGGACCCGGCCTTCCGGGAGAAGAAGGAGCGCTGTGACTACCTGAAGGCTAAATTAAGCCACATCAAACACAGGATCCACACCTTTGACCTGGACACCATGAGAGATGGTTGAGCAGACAGACATAAATGCAGCACACGACAAGCGGAAAACAAATTTCATTCATTCATAAAAAATAAAAAACTGTCTAGAAAGAATGGACACAATGTTGTTATTTTTGTACAGGCATCACATGAGGTTCACTTGAAACCTGATTTAAAACAACATGAAAAGGGCTTAATGGTACACTCCTTTTGTAACGCTTTCATTACATGCCTTTTATCATTTATGTGAAGTTATTGATTTGTGTGTATGCTGTATGTTGATTGTAAGTTCTGCCGGTGACTGCATTTTGTTTTACAAAATATCTGTGAAAGTTTGATAAAGTTTTTCTACCCTTGTCTGCTGTTTTGGGTTTTCTTTACAGCTTCCTTTCTGTCCTTCATGGCACCTGATTTAACTCACTTTAAATCCATTAGCTTCCTAATTTATTCAATAATACTTTCCTGTAATAACAGACACCGTGGATTCAGAATGAATTGGATTGAGAGCTATTGCAGCACAGTGATTTTGTAGTTGTCATTGTTAATCAAGAGCTCCATCAGGCTCAGTAAAAACAGTATAACTCCTTTTTAATTAACCTTTGACCTATTAGCTTGGTATATGGCTCAGTACAGAACACAAGGAAGCAAATTGGGTATAAGAAATCAACAAAAGATGGAGTAAACTCCGGCACACTGTCCAACTTGCAGAAAATACTTGTATTTGCTTGCAAAGTTTGGTACTCGACCTTCATTAGGCAAATAGTGTGAAAAAAGGCTGGCCATCCTAAGTATTGAGTGGCTGCATGCTCGCAGCCAATCACCATGTTTGATCAACCAATCAACAACTCAATAAATCACCAACATTGGCCTCCTGTTAACATATTTTAAGCAAACATAACGTCAAAGAAATGATCCATAACACATTAGCAATTTACAAATAGATCAAAAGATCATGAAACTAAAATAGATAATTAATAATATAATTTTTTACAATGATACAGTTTTTTTTCTTTTTACAATTTGTTACTCTAGTGAAGAAAAGGCCCCACTATCAGCCCTTAAATGCACCGCCATTGCAGCTCATCAGTGGATGAACCCAACACAGAAATACATCTTTCAGGAAACCACAGCAATTCTAATGCAGTGCATCGTTTTTGTTTCTTTGTAAGTGAGACTGTATGTGTCAAAGAAGTTCATAGACAGGATTTTTTGTAACACTGACAGAAAACATCTTGAATGATGTTAACTGTCTGTTAAAATCCGCTGTGTCCATTCTGCTGTCGATGATAAAAGTATAATTACAACAAGGCTATAAGTCATCTTTTCAAGTCAAAAGCACATTGTATAATGCTATAGTTTTAGTGAACTTAATGATTCACTTGAACGTGTCTCCAGCCAATAAACGGTCCGTTAGAGAGCACGTGGGAGCTGCAGGTTGGTGAACTGTGCACCTGCTGAGACTCACATCCGCTCCTCAGCGCCCGCTGTGAGTCAGGCAGCTCCAGCGGTTACATTTGTTGGGAAAAAGTGAGCATGAAGCGATACGACGAAGTTTACGACGGTCAGTGAGCTATAAAACGGAGCTGTCAGAGAGGGGACTCACATGGACGAGTGCAAAGCGGAGGAACATTGTCTCTAGTTTGTGGGTAAGTTGGATATTAGCATTTATAGTTAATTATTTTATTTTTAAAGTTGTTAAACGAACATTTCCGGTTATAATTGTCTGAATTGTTGTTTTTTTAAACATTCAGATGTCGATAGAGGAGCAAAGAAAAAAGTTACATTTAAAAATAAACTTGAAACGATTTTTTTTCTTATGTTTTTCTTACTTTCTGAAACAAAAATGTAAGTTATTTACAGTTGATCAGAACCTGAGACATGTCTTCCACGCCTGGCTGCTTTTATTTTGTAGCTTCTCTCTCTGTGGGCTGACAGTCAGCAGGTGCACTCAGGTAACACACAGTAGATGCAGCTCAGGGATGGAACACGTCTGTGGTTCTCCCCTGCAGTAAACACCCCGCATGGCTGCCCCGGCTCGCCTCTAACCTGCTGTCTGTCTGAATTATTGAAGCCTGCTGGGTTGAGTTCCTCTTCAGTGACGAATTGTGGGTCAGCAATACCGGCTAGAGAGGGTTCAGGCCTGGGATAAGGTGAATGAGAGGCAGAGAGGTGCATGCTGGGCCTTAAGTGCCTGAATGAGAGGGGAACAGGCATTTGAAGTAAAGTTATTTTATTCATGCATTCATGTTCGTAAGAATCAAAGTGCTGTTCAAGGCATCACTCAGGGCCTTCAGAGCAGTCTGATCAGATTACAGCTATCGAATTGCATCAAATGTTGAGACTGTGTTTTTCAAATGAAAAGGACTTTGAGATCAGATTGGATCCAGTTTGGGTTGTATCTGGATCAAACCTTCAAAACCTTCAGATCCATTGGGATTACTTTGATACAAAATAAATACATAAATAAAAAGCTGTCAACTTTAATTTATAACTTTTTATGAATTTCAATTAGGCCTGCACGATGTGAGAAAAATCTGCAATGTGTGATTACATTGTTTAATATTGCAATGACGATATTAATTGCAATAAACGTACAATATTATAGAGTGCATATTACTTATAACTCCTCCTATGTCTATCTGCTGTTCTGCATGTTTTGCACGATACCCGTTTGTTCCTCCTGAATCCAAAATAAATCAAAACACTGTTTTTTTCACCACTAAATTAACACCAATTAATCTGAGGGGAGCTGACAGCCAGCTTCATCTGATCGCATCAAACTGGTGTGACAGGATGGTCATTATACTCAGGACTCCATTCAATAGGTACGATTTACTCAGTGAGAAAGCATGGCGTGTTTACATTGAACACTTTTTCTTATTTGTTGCGATACATTCAGACCTCTGCCATGAGTTGATTGTGAATGCTCATGTTGCCATAACAATGAAATTGAGATTTATTGTACAGCCCTAATTTCAATGACACAGTAGCCCTTTTTACACTGTGGTTCCGCCTCAGCGCCATAACGAAGCTATGCCGTTTTACACTGGACCAAGCAACGGCAGCGTCAAGCCACCGTAGTGTGTGGTTTTACACAGCGTTCCGGCGTTGCGGAAGCAAAATGCTGTTTCACCTCTGTTACGTACAACCTAAGACCTGTCCCGGGACCCGTGCAGTTCTGTTTTATTCTGGTCAGGCAGGTCAGGGTCAGCTCCAGCTTACTGCATGTCCTGGGTCTGTGTATCACATTTTATCAGCGGAGGTCTGACTGTTTAAAAGAAACTGTGAATGGAAGTTTTATTTTGATGTTTTCTGTCCTTTTAAATTAAAACAGTTAAAGTGACCCCACACTTACGTTTCAACCTCTTGTTCTTTACATGGTTAGTATCCTACAGTTTGATTTGTTTTCCCCTTTAGAGAACTTACATTTGGTTTGTATCTGGAGCAGGTTGACCCAATCAATATTGATCTGAGAAACAAAAGTACGTGAACAAGCTCATCCTAGACAGCAAAAAAATTGAACAACTGTGCTCTGAAGAAATTTTGCAGGGCCGACACATGTATAAGCTACGAAAAGTGATTTTATGTTTGACAACTTGTAAGCCTGTACAAAACTGAATCCTATCTTCCTCCCTCCTCAGGTGATTTTGCAGTCATATCCTCCGCACCATGTATGAGCCTCAGTACTACGACAGCCCCCCTATGTACAGCCCCCCTTACAGCACCAACTCCCACAGCTTCTACCCCCCGAGGAGCGTCCACTCCCCCCAGAGCCAGTACGCACCCTACAACTACAACGTCCCCCAAGACTCCTACTACCAGGAGGAGAAACCTCAGCTCTTCTACCGCTGGTTTTCTCCTCCTGGATTCGTGAAAACCTTCCAGGGAGCCACAGTCCTCATGTGCTTCCTCATCTTCGCCTTCGTCGCTTCCACCCTGGTGTGGGACATGAATGGATTTGGGTACGGGGGCTACAGTGGTGGAGCTGCAGCAGCTGTCGCAGGGGCGGACTTAGGACTTTATTCAGGCAGCTACGGCTACAGTAGCTCCTACATGACGCCAAAGGCTGCAAAGGCGGCCATGATATCCATGGCGTCCATTAACTTCCTGGTTTCACTGGGCTTCCTGGTGGGGAGTTTCTCTCGGTCTCGGATCATGAGGGGATGCAGCTTCTACCTCACTGTGTTCATCTGTGATATCATCTTAGCTGTCCTGCAGGTGAGACAAGACAAATATACATTGGGTAGATGAGGGTGATGAAAGTAAGTATGTGGGCTGTTGTTAGTTCTTAGAAGAAGAAGAGCTCTTTACCAGGAGACTAATGTCTCATGTTGCACACTGGTCTATTGAGTCCCATCTCTGTCCGACTGTCTACCTCTCATTGTGCAGCAGTGAAACTTTATATGATTCTGTGCAAAATGATTAGTTTACAAATAAACTCATGACTTGATTCTTGCAAACTGAAGTGAAAAAGTTGGGGGGTGTTAAGCTTAAAGATCAGAAAGGAGATACATATAAGAGCTGAAAGAGGCTAAAAGACCTGCAAGGTTTAGAGTTGATTCATTAAATCATTTTTCCAGTGGGGGCAGGGAAAAGCTTCTTATATTCCCCATGCAGATACAAAGAACCCTTAGTGTTCAGAAGGAGAGTCAGGTCAGAATGCAGAATCAGCCAGGACTTCAGTTACTTTTAACAAGATTTATTTCGTCAAAATAAAGTAATGGAGTTCAATAAAGAGGGAACAAAACACACTAAACTGCCGCTCCATGTGAAGGTGAAAAGAGTGTGCGCAAGGGAGAGCACCCCTTAAAGACCTCCTCCAGTGAAAATCCCGTGTTTAACCTTGTAAACATCTCCATGTGGTGTTTTTCATGCGCTACATCAGCAGTCATCTCCATGGCTGGGCCTGTCTGCTTTTAAACTGCAGTGTACCAGGGACAGACTGAACAACACGTTTTCAGGCAGGTTTGAGATGTCACAAACCTGAGGAGCCAATCCCGTTAATGGACGGGGTGACGCTATGCATATCATTATGTGTAACCTATGGAAACCACTTCAGCGATGCGCGAGCCAGCTATAACTGTCATCGTTATTTTTGCAAACTCACTACTGAGTACTAACATTGACGTTACTACTGCTAATTACTACATTTCAAGCTAGCTAAGTTTCAACAAGTTGCCACTTAACGATGGCAGAGACGTGTTTTGTTTTCAGGAGTTTTTAATGAGGTAGAAGGAGGAGACGCCTTGGAAGGATTTTTAGATTAAAGGTAATTAAATGTATTTTGCAGGAAAAAACATCAGACACAATTTATTATTTCAAGCAGAGCATTTTGTATGTCTCAAAACATGACTGGAGCTGCTCTTTAAATAAGGAGTGATCAGGTGAATTCCATCTGGCTAACGATGAGTGACTAGAAGTGTAAACAACAAGTGTAAACTACACTAGGAGTGTAAACAACAAATCAATAATGAGGAAAGGGGAAACAAGGAAGTGAACTAAAGTAAGTGAGCTAGGTGAGGAAGAGAAGTCATCTTTACTACACTTAGCATTCATCCGGAGTTATACTTCTAGGCATCAGATGAATCTGAATCTCTATGATTCACTCTTCTTTTAGCTCTGTTTTGGTTTCCACCACCTACTGAGGGAAATAAGGCTCTCTAGCTGCGTAATGCTCCACCATGCTCACCAGATCGTCCTTAAATGTGTCTTTATACTGTCTTTACACTCCGTAGTGTACAGTTGATTGTTGAAGAGCTTTTTTGCACTCGCTGTCTAAGAATGTGATCAATAAAAACGATAAGAATGAAACAAAACAGTAAAGCTGCTGGGCTAGAAAAGCAGAACAATGAGGCTAAAACCTGCCATGTAGAGCTCAGGGGAACTACAGGTTAAGGTTCATCATTAACAGTGGCTCCTAACCTTTAAACTAATCCAACATCATGTTTCAAAAGGAAGTTCATCACATTAAGGAAGTACTGGTACCATGTGACCTTAAGAGGTCAGGCATGGTACTAAACTAACTAAACATGGCAGGAAAGAGTTGAAATTGACTGACAGAGCAGGGGTATGAACTGTTATCTGCTACATGTGTGACAATGCTCTGTATGTGTGCATCATTCAAAGATTAGAAGGTATTTGAATCATTTCTGTGATTAAAGGTGTCTCTGTTGTGTCTCAAAGGGCATCATCGACATCATCTTTGTGATCGGGGTGAACCCGATGTCTCAGAGCTCACAGAGCATGCTCTACAACCCCATGCTGATGATGTGCCAGAGCGGCCAGGGCAGCCCCAGCCTCAGCGGCAGCTTGGGGGGCGGTTTCCCAGGAGGGTACCCCATGTACAATCAATACCTGCACCACTACTGCTACATGGACCCAGAGGAGGTTAATCACATTATTCAACCTTATTCTACTATCTTCTATTTTATTCTGTTCTGATTTGTACTTAACTTTCTGTCCTCAGGCGGTGGCGTTTGTGTTGGGTCTGATCGTGGTGTTGGCCCTCTCTCTGTCTGCTTACTTCGCCTACAAGACCCGCAGTAAGATTTGGCGTCATGGCAAAGCTAACATCCTCTGGGACGAGCCGCGAAAGAGGCCGTCAGAGGGGCAGGATGTACAGGACTGGGTGAGTAAAGTCTTCATTTCCTTTATGACACTTTAACAGAGGACAAAAGAGCGAGTGAACGGACGATGTACTAACTGTAGTTAATCTACAAAAGCCAGAATACTTTTCAAGTATAAAGCCCGGGACGGATACCACACATTGTGAAGTGTCTCGTGTCTTGTTAGTGACCATTAGGTTTCACAAACTCACCCTACCTGCTGCTGTTTATCTTCGGCACACCCAGGTTTCACTCTGACTGATCATTAACCAGGCTGGTGATAACAGCACCACAGCCCCGACCATATAAAAGTGAGTGACGGGAACAATTATAGGAGTTCCTGTGAAATGAAGTCAGGAGGCTTTCAAAGCAAATCACCTTAAGGCCGAGATCCTGGTTTCAAGTTTCATTTTGTCTGAACAGGTTTTTATCTCACATGAACTTCCTGCACACGGTCATGTTTGTATGTGTTTGTCAGGATGGACTGTTGATGAGACACTGTGTCGAACAGTTATCCTTGATAAGATACAAAGATGCACCGTAAAATACTGTGGAAGGTTAATTCTCCTCATTTTACCGTCATACATTTGCTTAAAAATCTTTAATACAGAACAATGCAGCAGATAACTCTTTAGAACAAGAGACAAACTGACTTGCAAAGATATATTTATTTAAACATAAACCTGCCTTTTAAAAGATAAACATAGCTTTAACAACCTTGCAAAATAAACAAAATAATTAGGTCACGGTAGAATGGACATTCTGCGCTCTGAGCAAGCTGTGCTGTGACACGTATATTTATTAAACATTATTTAAAAAAAAATTAGCATGCCTATACCTGTCTGTTATGCTGGGGGTGAGAATCTTGTATCATAGCATAAGGGGGCGCTGTTCGCATTCACGGATGCTCCGAAACCAAGAGAGAGTGCGTGAGGACAACGAGTACAGTACATTTTTCACACTGAATATTAATTTTAATCACCGAATATCCGTCTTTTATTACAATTTGGTTATATAGTCAAATTTAGAATACTCGTTGACAGTCGGAGGGAAAAGTGTCAAAATGTGTGTTGGCTTCTCCATAAACTTTAGCTCACTTCCTGTTTCTCGTCAGCCATTGGTTACTAAAATGGCTGAATGACTAAAACGACTCGTCACCCTTAAAAACAAAGTGATGTCAGTTTATAACAAGACGGTTCCGGTTGTTTTCTCTTGAAACATCAGATGATCATAAGTCGTATCCCCAGAGTTGCAAAAGCACAAAACGAACATAGAAACAGGCGTCACTTCCTCATTAGTGTGGGCACTGGCTGCATGGCATGTCCTGCTCTGTAACATCACAGTGAGCAGCCTGTTGTTTTGTTTTCTAGATCGCCTGAAAATGATCACGTTATCACGAGAAAACCAGCTTTGTTATCCCGAGATAATAAGATAACTGAGTTGAGATCTCAAGAAAACAACCAGAAATGACTCTTTATCAGAGTAAATAAAATGTATGCATGTCCGCTTAGGGCTTCCGTACCTCATCACAGGTTATAGACGTATACTGGATATTAGAGGCCTGAAAAGGTGAAAGTATTATACATTTTATTAGAAAAAATGTTAGAGAACAATAAAAAAGAGTGTATGTTTGTGATTTATACTCACAGTTTGAGAGCCTCAGTGACGCCCATCAGAGCTCCTGCATTAAGCATCAGTAGAGCCCTGTTAAAGCTGTGCTGTTTGTACTTCACAGCTGTACCCTCATGTGGTATTTAGCAGTGATTAATGTACTACAGTAGCAGTGTACTATGAATGTATCATGTCCACCCTGCCTCATTACAGAGGGAGGAAACACATTCACTTTATCCATGGAGGCTTTGGCCCACATACTGACGATCACAGCAGAGGCAGACGCTTCACAGAGATGGGGCCGTATTCTGGGCCACTCTTGTGTTGCAGTGAAGATGCTTGCCTTGCAGGGAGGCATATATAATGTATGTGGCATGTATAATGTATAAAAAGGGTAGAGTTGCCTCAGTGTTGCTGTGTGAATCCCTACAGAGTGTGGTGGCGCTAAATGATTCAGTATGAGAAGGGACTGCTGCACATTAGACTCCCGGCTAAGAAGACACTTCCTGGTAGTTTGTGCTACATTTCTGTTTCACAGAGAGGATTAGTAATTAGGAGGAAACATGCACGATAACAAGATTTAAAGCAAACACTGCATACATTTTGTACTTTTATGGTGTTGAATAGGAAAGTCCAATTAACATTTATAAACAAGAAGAACCCCGCTAAAGTCACAGAGGAGAACAAAGACTCTAAACATGATGATGTGAGTGTGCAGCTCCTCCTAACAGAGTGATCCCAAACACGCAGGGAGAGGCTCTGAGGGGAACTCTGAAGCGCTTTATCAAAATTAGGTTGCAATCTTTCATCAAATAAAAATACCATAGAGCAAATTACTGCTAATAACAGATTCCTTTAGGTGAGGTTTTGTTGCTTTTCCATTCAAGACATCAATTTGGGGTCTACAACTGAACTAATAAACAACTATTCTAATAATCGATACATTCATTTAGTCACTTTGCCAAACACCTCCAAGTTCCACATTCTTTAACATGGGCTCTGATGTGTATTTTGTGCGAACAATTTCGTCTTCGGCCCTCAGAGCCAGAAGCACCCGAATCTCTTCATCTCTCCAATTTGCAGACGTCTTTGCTGTTGTCGTCTTGTAAATGATCTTTTTTTCTCTGCCTCGGGTGTTTTGAATCATCCTGTTACGTGTCACTCTTCTGGTTTCACACCGGTCCCTTGATATTAATGTCATCACCCGACCACTTGCTGATGATGAATGTTCCTGACTATTAGTTGCTGCGGTCTCACATCGGCTCAACATGACTTCTTGCGGACATTTAACTACTGTAGGAGGCTGGCAGGGGAAAGTCCACATAAAGTTGGGGTGAAAAATTCGGCCGATTGCGTTCACTCAAGCAGCCCACCCGGTTAGTGTCAGGAAATTGTCAGGAGTGCAGAGGACGTGCTACTGACTGGGCTGGATAAAGAAACAGCTATGTTTTACGAAAGCCGTGACTGTCACGTCACCTTTCTGCTGCAGTGTATCCGGTTCCCTGCAGTTTTCCTGTTTTTTTTCTCCACACTCAGTCGAAGATCATCCTCCAACTCCATGAGATCTATTTCACAGGCTGCTTCTTCCAGACGTTTGCATCCGCTCACTGGATCCTCATCCTGTGCGACGGCACCGGCTCAGAAATAGGCCAAAGACTGGGAGTCATTAATTATGTATTATACAATGTTACAGCGGATTATATGAGACTAATGCACTTTTAATATTTGGTGTTATAATAATTAAGGGTGTTTTCTTCTGACCATGCACTTTTATTTTTCCCCGTTTCAGTGTCAGAAAGGTGTTGTCACGTTGCTCTTTTGCACTGCAGGGTTCACATGTTCCGTTTGATACGCACATCGAGCTGGTTTTATCATGAAGCCCGGTGCTCTGCAGCATGTTCACCTGATGGTTCAGAGAGATCAGCAGCAGAAATGTTTGTTCCTCTGATTTCACTCCTGTCTCACACACACAAAGACACACACACACATCTACTGGCATTTCATGTCAGACACAGTTCAGAATTGTTTTTGTGTTTTTCCCTTTTTCATTATTTCTGAGAGCCGTTGAAAGAAAGGATTTGAGATGCTGATCATCCTGAAAGGGAGGGACTTCTGCTCCCCGGATTCTTGCATGTTTAGAGCTTCTCTTTATTTTAATAGAGTGTGTCACACTGTGACCAAAGCTTCTGTGTGTGTGTGTGTGTGTGTGTGTGTGTTTGCCCTTGAATCTGTCTGGCTACATGCTAACATGTCTGGCAGAGACACAGCTCTCTTCATCTCGAGTATTTTGGGCACAAAGTGTTTTGCAGTGTTGAGAATCCTCTACTGCAGCTCTCATGTGACAGACTGAGTGCAGAAAAGATGCTTTCTGTCACGCATAAAAAATGTATTTGATGCATTGCAGGACTTTTTTCTAAGACATTACGATCACATCATTTGTATTTTTTGTTATTGTTGATTATCATTCTTACAAATCTCCACATAAAAATGATGTTCAGCCATGTAATTGAACACATGAAACAAATGAATGGATCCTGACTCCAGTCTCCTGATACTGTCCCAGGTGGACCATGTTGGAGATGCGCGCAGCACCCAGCAGGCGCCAACTGTCGTCGCATCGGAGAGACCAACGGCACCTGAGCTGAGGGCGGAGAATAGTGTGGTCTCCTACGGCAACGGGACAGTCAGCATCCACAGTGAGCCGAATTATAAAGGCAACATGTGAGTGATAGTGGCTGCTGATGAGTGTGTGGAAACACACAGTGTGACCTGAGCTCAGGACACATCAGTCCTGAACATTGAAACACACCTCTTTGGTCCTTAATCTGGCTGTTGTCAGGACAATGATAAATAAATAAAAAGAAAAAAGCAAACATATTATTCTCAGTGCAAATGATCAATCTGTGTTATTTTTGTCGTCATTAAAATGCTCAGTGTAAGTGAAACAAGTGTGATATGATGTATTTTTTTGAGACCAGAATAACTGGACTCAAACCAAATTACTTCCAAAAAAAGTATTTGATGTTGCAATTTCATATTAAAAATGTTGCTGTTGTGCCAAGTCATCTAGTCGAGTGCTGCTGAGGATCATCTAAAACACTTGAGAGTGCACAGAAGAAATGATGAAAATACACCACTCTGTTATAGTATGACTCAGATAAACTACTATTTGCTGGTTTTGCCGCAGCTTTATCAAGTGAGCAGTGCACCAGTCATCTGGAGTCTTGTTGTGTATGAGGCCTCTTCTGCCTGTAAAATTGGATTTTCTTATTTTTTAAAGTCTCAAAAAAAGATAAATCTCACAGAGATGGTGCTTTAGTTATAAATGTTTAAATCTTCTAATTGTTTTACTGTTGTTTACTGTTTTATATGTAGAGTATTTTCACAGTTGTTCACAGTTTGTTTTGCCTTTTCTTGAATTATCGATTCTGTGTTCTATTTTTTCTTTCGTTCTTTCTTTTTTCTGTGTGGACCCCGGGAAGATGAACGACCTCCATATGGAGGCCAACTGGGATCCAAATAAAAAATAAAAATGGGCTTGTAACTTTATATTTAAAATAAAAACAACAATAGTTAAATGTTGAATTTTAAAACTAAAATTCTATTATGTTTGTTATTGGGTTGGTAAAAAAAAGTAACTGACATATAACTGGATATAAGTAAACAGTTTTTGTAAATATGTTTTATTTATTTTATTTTTAAGTTTTCACCCCACAAGAGTAAAAGATACAAAACGTACTGTATATTTGACATATGAAGAGGTACTAGTCGTTCAATATGCTGACAAAATAAAATCCCCTTCCCGCTCGACCCACCCAACCACCCAAAGAAATTAGGGGGAAAAGGGGGGGGGGGCTCACTGCTTTACCTGACTTTTTCTCTAATGACACTATGAGATGTGAAATTTAAAGTTTGGACATTAAAGCGCCCCTCAGTATGACTTATAAAATCTTTGATAATCCTGTAACTTTTTATCTAGCACGTCAAAATTTTAATTTCCATAACTTTGACTAAGGGCCAAATAGCTACAATTGCTTTGCATTAAAACACTTGACTTGTATGACTTTTACTTTCTACTTCTGTTAACATACAGTCATAGACTTTGTAAAAGAACAGGACGTAGCAAACAGTCAAAGCAATGCGGTAGCTCCTTAAACATGCATTTCTAATAATGGCCACCAGGGGGAGACTGCACTGGTTTCATAAAGGAGTCTGAATATATAGAAGTCCATGAGAAAATTACCCCGCTTGTCACTTGATCCACCACCTCAGCAAACATTGTTGTAATAAGTTTGTGGTATCAAAGGCTAGCTTCACGTGTTCTTTAATATGGCATGAAGTTCATTTTGTGAATTAATGTTCCATTTCAAATAAAAAAGATATTAAAGCAGGGTATGTCTTAAGTACGACTCAATCAGGAAAATTACGTCGTAATTCATATCCCACCCTTGCTTCCAACTGTGTCGACTTTAAAAACATGCTAATAATCACAAGGCCTTGAAGCTGTAGTCAACAAACAAATGGGCCCCTTCACGGTGACTTTGTCACTTTCTTTATGCCGTCTATGAATAAGACATACATGTGAGTTTGGTAACAACATTACTTTTTCACTTGTTAAGTTATTCTGAGATTATTATGAGTCACATGACTTTCCTTCTACGCACGTTTATACCCACATATTATGTTTTCAGGCTTTAATGGCAAAACTAAATATTTGAAAACTCAAAAACTACTAAATTCATTAAGAGACCCAGGCGAGGGTACAAAGGCAATAAAACATTATACCTCTCAGCAACTGTTTCTGAATTTGTGACTTACACTCTTAAAAATAAAACAAAGTAATAATCATTTAATACCCGTGTCTTTCTTTCCGTAGTTTCTCTGCTGAAAACAGTAATCGTCGCGGTGCTGAGCCTCTGTACCAGAACAGCAGGGTCCCAGTTTGTTCCAGTAGCTCCTCAGAGCAGACTGACAGCGTCAGGAAACCTCCTCCTCAGGTGGAGCGGGTGCAAAGGAAGGGTCCAGAGCCCAGGCCTGCTGCTGCGGAGGTGATCGAGTCCCAGTATGAGACTGGTTACACAACCGGAGACACTGGGAACGAACTGGACAGGGACCACACTGATCACCTTTACAGGTAGGCCGATACTCTTACTGCCAGGCTACAGAAGGCAGATCAAAGTGTTTTTGCATAACTTTTTACATCATGAAGAAGAATCACATCAAAAGCATTACACACAAATGAAAGGGATAACCAATTTAAAATTGAATTAAAAAAATAAGACATTCAACACAGATATGTTGGTATTAAGTGCAACAGTTTTCCCATGACAGTATCATGTTAAATAGATGTGATGTGCAAGCTAAAAATGGGAGTTACCATAACACTCTAAAACGTAGTGGGTTGTTTCTGTAAACACATAGTTGGGTTAACTATGCCGGGTCATAATTCTGGGTTGTTAAACTTTAGTGTACATTAAGCACGTTGGGTTGTTCGTGCTGGGACATTGGGGATGTTACAGGTTCATTTCCACTAAAAAGGCTGGTTTGGTCCCTTTGACCCAAGGCAATGAGACAGAAAATAACACAGTATATTTAACTTAGTACAGAGTTAATTTCACCCCCTGGTTGGGTCATATGAACAACGCAGAGTTCTGTGTCAAAAGATATATCACGTGTTTTGTCCTATATGAGTGATTGGACGCATGTGCGTTCACACTACCAGACGTATGTGGATAAATGAGTCCCAGACCACCTCCACATGTGGCCTGAGTGATTGCATCTGAATGCGTCTTTAATCAGTCCAGTCATGAAAACCACATGTTGATACCAAATGTGAACAGGGTCATAGTGAGCCAGGGGTGGGGTTTTTTTTAACCCAGCAGTTGTTAGTGTGCAACGTTTACTTGTGTAATCTTAATAAAATACTTTTATTCCAGTGAGTTTCACTGTACAGCTGTATTGTCAACATGCTCAGTCAGAATACTGTTTTTAAAAATTATTTTAAGGCAAGAAAATCCTGAAGTTTAAAGATGATAAATGTCAGCATTAATGTTCAGTAGCTTAAAGCAAAAAGATCATTAGAAGTGTCAGTTTTAAAAAAGAAACCTGATTGTAACCCAAACCCTCTCAGACTTCTTAAAGGAAGCGTTACTTCCTTCTGGCTTAACTTTCATTTTATTATTAAAAGCATTAATGCAGAGAATGTGCACTGTCCTGAAACAGATATTATTCATATTATTTCAGAATAAAATGTTATTACCACAAAGTGTAGCCAGGCTCGCGACTGTCTGTAAGGCAAGTTGGCCAACTGTTAAAATTATTTTAATTTAAAAAAGCCATTCCCTGTGTTTTAGCTTGTAACTTAATAACACTTAATTTAATAATCACTTTATGTCTCCATATTAATGTCCCACCTCAGGCTGTATCCAGAGATAATTTCAGACGAGCAGCGGTGCCAGTACAAGAAGGAGTTTGACTCCGATCTGGCCCGCTACAAGAGCCTTTGCGCCCAAATGGATGACATCAGTGACCAGATGCACAAGCTGAGCCGAGAGCTGGACACGTTGGACGAGGGCTCCGTGAAGTACCAGGTAGAGAAAAAAGACAGGAGGGAGGAACGCAGGGTGGAAAAATACAGGACAGGCTGCCAGGACAAAATACAGTCATAGCTGTGGCTTTTAATTACATCTACCAGCTCAGTTCATCCTCAGTATGAGGCTGTAGTACTGCCATCGAAACACAAAGAAATTAACCAAGCCAGATTTCACTTTAGAGCTTATATTTCAGAATTATTTGCTATTATTTATTTGATAACATCCTTCATCATTATTCAGTGAAAGTATTTGTATTTCCATTTTCAGGGTGTTGCGGATGAGTATCAACGACTCAAAGACCTAAAAAAGGTGAGTGGAATTAGTTCTATGCTTACAAAATGTGAAAGAAAAAACTAAACTTATAAAATATGCTTATTCCCAAACTTACCAAATGTAAGATGTGAATAGCTGTATAGCAGAATATAAAGCTACAGCATCATAGCTATCAAGCTATGGCGTGAAAGTTAGCCTAGCTTAGCGCAAAGACTGGAAGCAAGAGGAAACAGCTAGCCTAGCTCTGTCCTTAAGTAACATTTCTTGGCGTGACTTCCTGGTTTCTTAAATGTTAGCTCACAACTTAACCAAATTTAAATCGCGACTTAAATATTTGGTACATAACCACCGTAAAACTACAATTTGTCATTTGTACTCTTGTGTTTTTTTTACAGCTAACATTTTACTTGGTGAGCTTTAGGGGTGTTAGTTGGCTAATTTCAGACAGAGGCAGACTTGCTGTTTCTGCTGTTTCCAGTATTTATGCTAGGCTAAGCTAACCAACTCCTGGCTGTAGCTTCATATTCAACACACAGATATTACAGCGGTAGATGTTATTAGCTTACTATTAGCTTTCACTACTCATAATCATTTATCTTACATTTCTCTTGATTTCAGACACCAGATTATCAAGCAAAGAAGAAGCACTGCAAAGAACTTCGGCAAAAACTTTTCCACATCAAACGTCTGGTGAAAGTCTTTGACCAAGGCCTTTGTTAGCTTGTCTTAATTCCCTTTTTTAATAGCTGAGGATGAACACACAGGGTGTGACCTGGCTAAGGAAACAAAGATGTATCCTCCATTTATTCTTCAGTTTGACTGCTTGGCTGTTTAAATTGTAAAAGTTTTATCATGGCCGTCACAGAGTCACTGAACCTCAACTATGTTTGACCCTCGTGTTTACCACTTCTGTATTACTTTTGCAGATGTCTGAGTTGATTATAGCTGGTATAGAGCTACTGTTAAACTTTTCACTGTGTGATTGTATATAATCTGCTTGACATTATGGTACTGTTCACATCTGAATTTATATACAATGTTACATTGTAATACATTGTTTGTTACAGATCGTGGTATAATGGGAACTAATGAATGAGTTTTTATACAGAAATAATGTAATGAGTGAGGAGCAATAGAAAAGGAATATATTGTTTAAATAAATCTGCAGGTAAATCCCTTCAGTTTTTGGCGTTATGATTTCACTTCATTAATACACATATATATATTTATGGTACATGTTGCAGTGTTTATTTGGCATTCTTCATACAGATGTAATTACAACACTTTTTTCAAGTAGTTTGCAAAAAAACAAAAACTTAACAAAAGACACATTGTCATCTTTTGATTCTTTTAATAACGTTGTCGTACACAGGAAATTTTTAGAAACTTAAGAACTCAGTAACACAAAGATAAGAAAACATTAATAGTATATTTATCTTTTTTTTTCTCATGACGTGGTTGTATGAGTCGTTGCCTAAAAGGATATCCAAACAACTTTGAAAAGGCCTGATGGTAGATCAAGAAGCAGGGTTACACCCGTCGTAAATGCTATTTGAATTTTGCTCTTATCTTTCAAATATATAACTTGTAATTTGGTAAACTTGCCTCTTGAAATACCCATGTGAGGTAAATTTAATGGAAAAGCATGTGAGGGTCCATCTTCTTTTAACTTGTCGTACATGATGTGATGTTTTGGCATTGAATATCCTCCATGTGCAGATTTTCATCCATTACAGTATCGTCCCACAACCGTAGAGGTTCTCTCGGATGCTTTGCGTTCAGAGCGCGAACATCTCTGTGTCACATCAGCTGTAATGGCATGATAAGCTTCTTTTTTTTGCCATCCGAACAGATGACAGAGGTATTTTCATGTAAATACACGTAGAAAAAAACATTTAGGAGCTAACAGTGAAAGCAATACTTCAAAGTTTAAACGAACTTTGAATTACGTAAATGTAAAAGAATCAAACTGTCTCAACATAGCAAAGATCCAAAACAACATTTGAACATGCAAAAAGACAAAATTGGCCTCAATATATATATACACACTTCAATACACTTCAAGGGCTCATTAACCCTTAACAGTATCGATCGACGTAAACTAGTATTTAACTGGTAGTGTTGGTTTAAAACTCTCTTATCACCAGATAACTCTTATCTTTAATTGTTTTACTAGAACCCGAGTTGTTGTCAGCCTGCCGATACTCCATAAAGAAAGTAAAAATCCAAACCAATGTTTAATAGCTGAATAGATTGTTTTCTAAAAAGATACAAGACGAATGTGTGTGATGCTCAGAAGACTCAGAAGTGTCCCGATTTTATACTGAATAACAAGGCAGTTGTCAAAAAGAAGGCGGTTTCTGGTGAACAACATTTACAGAGGTTTGTGTTTAGGAAATATCAGACGAAAGCATTCTGATGTCTAGTGAGGTATTAGTCCGTTCTCATGTCTCTTTTTCCAATGGTCTTCCCATACAGCAACAGTGAGCCCTGTGGATGAATGTAAATGCATTGTTCGCTCGATGGTCAGGCAGTCAAAGAGAGTCGGTTCATCTTCTCGCTGCTTCACGTACTCTTTTAAAAACCATCTCCGAGGATGCGACGATAGACTTTGGTGATTTCTCCTTGGTTTTATTTTATTTCTCTTCCAGTTTCTTGGCTTCTCACTCAATGTTGAGCGATAAGTTTAAACTTTTCTCGTGCTTTACTGAGTCAAACGTTCAGGTGCTGACACAACAGCTTCCTGCTCCTTTAGCTGTTCAATCAGCTCCATTATAATCACTGTCTCGTAATGTTTCAGTTTTGTGGGTAGAAAGATCACTGTATCACAAATGGTGAGCCATGAAAAATGAGCCCAGTGTGGGAAAAACTGTTGCTGACTTTCAGTGGCGGGACAGTTTTGTCCTCTAGATGTGTTTGTAGCAGGGTGCTGCTGCCCTCTACATGAAAACTGCGGCGTCTTTTGTCACTGTGGCATGTGGGTGGTACATGACTGGCTGTGGCGGCCATATCGGAGCCCAGCGTGAAGAGCTGGTCTCTGGCCTGAGATCTGGCACCAGAACGAGCGGGCTGGCAACAAGACAGATCCAGCCTGGCAGCGGCTCCTCTCTTCTCAGGAGACAGAGGACTCGTTTCATGAAAGGGAATAGAGCGGTTACAGTACAGTACGTATGACGGCCAGCTGGCACGGCAGTTTCATAACCACACAGATGGATAGCGATGAGTCAGGAGGTTTCCTGTGGGTCCTTGTCGTCACTAATCCCAGACGGAGACCTCGTCCGTCGGGAGGGGGGCTACTGTCCAGGGACATACGGCCAGCTGATGGAGCTTCCGGAGAGCTGCATGTCGCGGATCAACGTCTCGATGGGGGTCTTTCCTACCAGGCGCATGAAAAAGAGCTGCGAGATGAGGTTGGCGGGGACGGCGCGCAGGGCGGGGAGCCGTAGGAGCAGGCGTCCGAAGCGCTGAGGCTGACTCGGGTACTGCATCCTCTCGTACTCCGTCAGAGCCACCTGAGCCTTCTCCTGCAGGGACTCCACGTGGACCGGGTCTGTTAGACCACAGGCATCTGAGAGGGAGGAGGGAGGAGGAGGTGGTTACTTAATAGTGTAGGCAGGTTACATAAAGAGTCGTGATGAGCTGAGAGAAAGGTTTACATCCCGGCAGATAATGTGGTGAAACACCCTGGAGGGAAACACTTTCTCACATTATATATAGCCTCAACATGTCCACAACAGATCATTAAAAACCTGTAAACCTTAAAGATAACTAAAATGATACAAATGAGCAAAAGGAGTCATTTTAAAAACATTTTATAGCTTTAAGGAGATGCAGCCCCTCCTGTGTGCAGTGATTTGTTTAAGAGAGCTTAATTCAAGTCTTAGAATGCCGTGCTGCATAATGAGCGGTGACGGCGCTACATTATGCAGCACATACTGTAATGCATTGTTGCATTATCATTAATAAGCCAGGAGATGGTGCCATAGCAGTTATTACACAGATCCATTTGGCAAACTTACCTGCAGTTCTCAGGCACTTAATACTTAAAAACACAACGCTTACATTTTAAAATACTTTTATGGGCCTGCACTTTTACCCCTAGTTTTTGTGTGTTGAATTCCTATACATCTTTATCTATTAGAGTGTCACTAAAGTCTGGTCGTGCTAAGTCCTACTTAGCCTGTGAAGACACTTGTTAAACTGTCTAATGTGGCTCTGGAGGTAGAGCTTTGTGAAGCCTAAAAATCTAACCCTGATGATGTCATAGTGACGTAATCACGTTTATCCCGGCTCAGGCTGTAAGACTTCAAATTTCGAGCAGAACGCTTACATTATAAAGGGAGGATGGAGGTGTGGAGTGTGAAAGATGTATCAAGGGGAGGGAGGGTCTGATGAAAAGTGCTATCAGGTTGCATTATGGGTAATGTAGGATCTAGTGTTCGGGATTGACCCAAACTAGTGACTATAGCCCTTTTTACATTACAGTTCCGCCTCAGCACCGTAACAAAGCTCCGCTGTCACGCCGCCTTTGCTGTTTTACATTGGACCAAGCAACGCCGCCGTAAAGCCTCCCCAGTGTGTGTTTCTACATTGCGTTACGGAAGCAAGACGTGTGAGTAACAGTGCATGCTTCACACACACACACACGGCTCCGGCGTTTCTCCTCTTTTACATCTCTGTTACTACCTTCGATGCCAGCTCAGAGGTGAACGACTTCACACCATACACAGAAGACGAAACGTGACACAGGCGTAATAATCCCGCCATGAACTGGCAGTGTAAAAAGGCTTATAAGAATACCTGAGCCAATATCTTGAGTTCGCTTTAAAGTCCTCTCTTTAGAATGATCTGATTTATGGTATGTCCTATTTTTTGGTTAAACTGTATTGATATCTATTCTCATTTAAACTTGAGGATTTAATGACCTGCATGTTGAATTAACTGCCTTTGTGAAGCACTTATAGAGCTTGGAGAGAGCTCTATAAAGAAAGGTAACTACAGATTGTATTCTTTCTTCATGTATCTTCCTGTTGTTGCCTGTGCAGCACATTATGTTACAACAACAGATAAAGCAGAAGAGCAGCAATAATCACCTGGTGAGAACAGCGCGATGGCCTTGAGACAGCTGTACTCGGCTGAGTCCACCTGCAGCCGGCTCAGCTTGTCCACCTGGTCCTGGAACACCCTCACCTGGTCCATGAAGGACACGACGCGCTCTGCAGACATGGGCGAGGAGTGGAAGCCGGCCGCGGCCAACAGGGGGGCCATGTGGAGCGGCAGGGCCGACTGGGCTGCGTTGAGGATGAAGAGCTCGCTCCAGCTCAGCCTCAGCAGGGCCACCTGTGGATTTGTTAGTGTGTTAATCAGATCGCTCGACACCGGTGTCATCCATTCTTAATGCTCGCTGTATTCATTGTGTATTTATGTTTTGCTTCAGCCTGTCCTGTGTGTTTTTCTCCTACATTTCTGAAACAAACTCAGCTAAATATGCATCCAAACACATCAGATTTACATTTTCACCCTTTAAATAAAACAGAATGTACTAACCTGGTCTGACACAGGCAGCTCAGGGAAGTACGGGATGTTTCTGGCCCACTCCACGGTGCTGAAGAGCAGCCTGGCTGCCAGCTCACAGATGTTATCGATGCCCATAGCGTTATCCGGACCAGCCTGTTGGTTGTACTGGTGTCCATAGCGACTGCTAGGATACGGCTCAGCTCGCAGCAGCTGGGAAATGAGCTCTGACACTGGCTGACCTCCCCCGCTTCCTCCGTTGTTATTATTGTTATAGAACTCCCCTCCAAGGCCACTGGCGCCACCTATGGGCGTGATGGAGGGGCTGAGGCTCGGCTGAGGTGGGATGCGACCGCGTTGAACTGCTGTAGTTTGGTTGGGGGGCAAAGGGGAGGGGAGGAGAGAGGGAGAGGAGACAGAGAGGAGAAAATACAGAGAGGAGGAAATGTTGAAGGACAAGGGGAGGAAAGGGAGGGAGTTTTGGAGAAGAAACCAGAGAAGAAGAAAAGTTAAAACTGAGTTCAGTCAGCGGTGTGTGTCAGATTATCAGCAGACAGGCTCGACTCGATTAGGAACCTATTCTTCGAGATTAAAGGCGGAACAATCAAGCCTTGAGTCAATCCTCGAGAAATGAGGAGAAATATTCTTGTGCCCGTCAGGCTTGATGAAGGTTATCTATGGAAGTAAAACAAAGACTCTAAGACATGAATTTAAACTTCATTAATATTTTAAACCTCAGCAATATCATTTCTGCAAGCAGAATTACAACATGCTTTTGCAGCAACTTTAGCATACCCACAAAGGATTCAGTCTGCACTCAAAAACACCACATGAGACTAAGAGCATCACTTAGCGTGGAGAAAAAACCACAGCCAAGACACACAGTATTACTGCCAGAGCTGATACAGCAGGGCGGATGGGTGAATAGAGACTCCTTCTTGTGGGGAAATGAATTCACGTGGTACGCATCTGTCCTGCTCAAAGTGTCCTTGAATGTGTTCCAGCTGGAGGAATGTTGTTCTGTAGCTGACCCTGACCTCTGACCTCTCTGTGGAGCTGGTCAAGCTTAGGGAATTTCTCTGCAGGGAGCTATAATGTGTCTCATTAGCATGCTTTACGATCTGTGAGTATGGGGGGGGAAACAACTTCACAAACCTTCAGACATAAAAGATTAAATGTCTTTTCTATCTTTCAAAGCCTTACCAGTTTGTGAGGATCAATATGCACTGTATTTACTACTTTTTTGTGCCTGTGTAGCTGTTGGCCTGACATTGAATGATGCTTCACTGTGGCTCCAGCACTTAAGGTGAAATCCCCGTATTGGATTCTGCCTAATCGAGCCAACATGTCGGAGGGGTTTCTGTTGCATCAACCAGAGGCTTAAGGCTCTGACTGGGACGCAGGTGTCTTAGCACTGGATCCCCTTCAGTCAGTCTACACAGGCACTAGATTAAGCCACTTAGTACATGGCATTGAGCTGACACACATGGTTAGCTTAGCCATGATAGGGCCTAGACATGTGCTAGGTTTTCTCTGCACTGAGGAGCTCATGGAGCAGAAGAGGGGAGATAATGACAAACGCGAATTTGACTATGATTGATTTTGTTCTTTTCTTAGAGAAGCTGATTGAAGTAATGAAAAGACTCTCCGAGGCTCCTCGCTGAATGGAATATCAATAATTTTCCTTTTCTGTATAAATCCAATTGCATCATTTTCAATATTGCTCGCGTACAGTCACAGAGTGTCCCATTCTTTCAAGGGATCAGAGTGGATTTATGGATCAGGGAAGACAGATACCTTCTTTGCGCATGCCAACACGGAAACACTTCTTCAGTCGACAGTACTGGCACTGGTTCCTGTGGTGCTGGTCGATCTGACACTCTCTGTTTGACCTGAGGACAGAAACAAATTATTATAATTATTAATTTGGAACTAAAGCAATAAGAGTCTGATTAACTGCAGATGCCTGACCGTGCGATCTGCTTTCAACTTATGTTCCTTATTTGTGTCTGCTGATCTATGATAGCAGCACTAGCAAACTATTTGTATGTATCTATATGTTACGCTACATACGATACATGAAAGCTTTGTTGTGAAACCAGCCTCACTTTACAGCAAATTAAACATTAAAGGAAAGCAGCTCAGTTATGCAAGGACATCATCTTCTATTCATAAACATGTTATTATATGTTATAAATAGTAGTTTTCTCAGATTATATAAGCATCTACAGCGTGATTCCAACACTTCCTTTTTACAGTTCCTTAACATGAATATTGCATCATGAAACCTGAATTTTCTATCAGACTACAAGTAACGTTATCATGCTTGGAAAGCAGACGTTACCATTCAGTGTTTTTTTGACAACTTTTCTTAATTGTTCTTAGAACACAGGAAAAATATCAGCACATTTTTAATAAGCAGCGTTCTGGGGCATACATGTCAAAAATATGGAGTTCCTGCTTTACTTGATCAAAAGTAATCTTCAATTGAATATGTCTAGGTTTTGGACGTTGGTCAGACAAGAGAGGTAATGTAACCTTCTGCTCTCAGAAATCGTAAAGTTAAGTTGAAATTTAACTGTTTATTACTGACAACTGACAAGCCTTGTTTATCCTGACTATTTGGATGTTGGTATAGTTCCAGGCTAAAGAAAAACTTTTATATTTATGACATGCTTCCCAAATATTATCACAAAGTGGAGCTGTAAATAATTGTTTTCATTATTGATTAACATGCCACTTATCTCTCATTCATTGTTTTGTCAGTAAAATGCAAATGTGAAAAAGTGAAAATGATCATCACAATTCTTCCTGAAGTTGAAGGTAACATTTTTAATTTACTTGTTTTATCTAGCCAAAATATTTAGTATCATACCAGACACCATTTACATGGTGCAACTAGGCATGATTTTTGGCTAACAAGTAGTTAGCTAATTCTAGCTAGTTCATATTTTTAAATGGAATAATTACAGAGACCCCTTTAATATTGTGAATGTTATGCTTGTGATTGGCTGTAAGAAGTTTTTGACACACTTCACAGAAAAGACGGGTTGCTTTGTGTCACTATTACAGCAGTTTAATCCACTTTAATCATTATTCATTCAGACATGGCTCGCCATTTATTCGGGGGGGGGAAAACGACAAATAGGCTACATCAGGTAGAATGGGCTTGTTGATAAACTCTGGCACGAGACTCAACTACACGTTGTCAAGGCTACGTTGAAAAGACATTTTGTGACTTACGTCGTCTATTATTAACAATATTTATACACAAGATATGTGTTGCAGTAACTTGGTAACATTTTTAACGTTTCAAATTGTTAGTAGGTCATTGAACTACCACATTACCCATAATGCCCCTCTAACCTGCATGTGTAGCTGAGGTTCCGTCTGACGCTCCTCTTAAAGAAGCTTTTGCAGCCCTCGCACGTGAACACGCCGTAGTGTTTCCCGCTGGACTTGTCTCCGCAAACCACGCAGTCCACCACGCAAGACTTGTCGTCGTCTCCGGCCTCCATGTCACTGCCTCCCGCCTGGGGCGAGCCGTCCTCCTCCTCGCCCCTCAAGTAGCTCTTGTCCCCCAACCCGTTCGTGCCCCCATTGGGATCTCCCCAGCCCCCACTGACCATGGCCATCGCTTGGTTACCGAACCACCGAGGAAAAAAATGGGACAGGCAGCCAAGATTTCTGGTTGCTGTCAAGGTAACATGAACATCAAAAGTCCAGATTGTGTGTTTCCCCTCACCTGGAAAGAATTTTCTTTACTTTTTGCCTGTCTGTGCCCTCGTTTGTTAATAAAGATTATTTGAGGGCAAAAAAAGTCCTTAGGCCGAACAAGCAGATGTCAATGAGAGAAAAATAAACTGAAGCATTGAGGAGGAGACGTTTGGCTGAAAAACACAAGAGCAGTTCTGTCTCCTCCTACTCCACTATGACCTGGAAACAGTCTCAGAGTGGCAACTTTTTAGTTTAGCATGCCTATGGATATCAGTGCCGCCGTATTCTTTTTCTTCTATCCAAATTTTGTGTTGTTTCGTCCTTTTTTGGTCGAGTCCCTGAGAAACGGTTGAAGCAAATCCTGCGCGAGCTGCCCAGTCGAACCGTGTCACGCTTCAGCCGAGGCACCTATCACAGGAAACAATGAGGCAAACATAAGCATCATATTCTCGTTAACGTTAGCTTTGTTAGCATGTTATATGTAGTAAAAATCCTTACTGATATCGCACACTGTTGCCCCTTTTCCCCTCTACCAGCTCGGTCTCAGTAGCAACTGTAATGGCTGAAAAAGGACCTCAGTGTAGCTCTCCTTAGCACATGCCTGGAGAGGCTTTGACCAGCCCTCTTAAAGCACCCCTTACACTGAATTTGCCTCTGTTCACGCCACATATTCCTGCAGCTTTCTAGCTAAATATTCACCTCTACATCCCTCTAGAAATGATGTCAAGCTTACCTCCTGAATGTGCTGTCTCTGTGGTTTCCCTCACTTGGAAATAAATAAATCCTTTTCTCGCTCTAGATCTCCCTTCCATCCAGCGAGGCTGCAGACACAGCTCCCCTATGCTGCTGTAATCCTCTCAGCAGCGGCAGCAGCATTTTGACCCACAATGAAGAAACTCCATATTGAGGAAAACAAGTCGATGTCTGCACAACAACAACATCACTTTCATGTGGTCATGGAGGACGAGCCGACGTGGACAGCCTGCACGCGTCTCCAAAATACACAAGGAAGTGATCTCTCCTGCTCGGTTGTGGCTTTATCCTCTGTTGCTTTCTTTCAAAAACAAAAATAAGAAAAGCAAGAAGAGCGTCCGTCTGACTTTAACCCTCCATAGCTCCTGTTCTGGCTCTCATGCAGGCTTCTCCCTTCAGCCTTTTGTCAGTGCTTGTCCACCAAGAACTAATGACTTGCGGCCTAGCCCTGTGTGCTGCTTTTTCCTCGGTGTGTGTGTGTGTGTGAGGTGGGGGTGGAAGGGACGTGTGCTCCTCTTCCCCCTCTTCCTCGCTCAGCCCACAAATCAAATTACGATTCAAGAAGCTGGAGAAAAGCTGGATTTCTCTACGTTTGCTTGCTTTCTTCCCTCCTCTTTTCCTCTTGTCTGTTTTCCTCCAACCTATTTGTGTGTTAGAGAGAGAGAGAGAGAGATCAAGCAAAGCCAGAGAGAGAGGGAGGGAGAGTGTGTGCAGAGGGGGAGGGGGAAGCTGTGTATGTGTGTGTGTTAGCTCCCAGGGATTTGACACTGCTATTCAAGCCCTGCAGTTACCATGGTGCTGGCCGCCTTATATGGCCATTGGAGTCAAAGAGCAAAGAGAGTGGGCTGTGAGGGGCAGCACGCACACACACACACACACACAGGAAGGATGTGGAGGATCTCTCTCCTCAGAGATGCAGAGAGCATGACCCCGAGGCCTCAAAAACCACCCCGACAAAACCAGATTACCCTGAAGCCCGGCAGAAAATACAAGCAGACCCATCTCCTGCCTGCCCTTTGTCTTTTCGAAAGCAATCAAATGCTGCATCTTAATGTTTCTACACTATTTTTAAAAAGTCAGCGAGGTTATCAAAGTGAGAGTAAATCTTTCCCATGTGTAAAGCACTCTTTGATCTTGAATACATCCGAGCAGCCCGCTTGAGAGCGTCTTATTGTGCTGGAAGTAAAGGTTAGCATTTTGTGGTCATTGCTCATTTGCTCAAGGTCTTCTGTCTCGGCGCTTTGTGGCGCACACAGTGATTTGTGTTCGAGGTTACCCCGAGAGGTCAAACTGACTTTCACACCCATGTTGCGCTAAAAAGCCCAGGGTCAAATGCAGATAAAGGGTGGGAGGAGGAGAGACGACCCTGGATTAGAGCTTAAGAGATAAGTGATGAATCTGCTTGTAACTGTGCGCCTGTTTCGGGGTTGGGGGGGGTCGCAGTTGCAGATATGTGGAGATGAAAGTGTCCGCTCCCTGCAAGATTCGCTTCATGCAACCTGTTGTCTTATCTCGGGAGCATTTAAAGGCATTTTTAAAGGCATTCTTCTCCCCCGACGGACACTTTTATGGCATTCCTAAATCTAAACCCAGCTTTACCCCCTGGAGGACACAATGTATGTGTGTGTGACAGAGAGGCATTGTCCTCGCCATTGTGCAGCTAATGGGTCATCAGAGGGTTGTGTGTGGGTGTGTGTGAGGGATAGAGAGTGTGTGTGTTCATTTGAATGAAAGTCCCTTTAATTAGGCCGCTGTGCCTGCTTATTGTCACTTTTTGTGTTGGGAGAGATTAGGCTTGTCAAATATAGGAGGGCTTGTAAAAGAAGAGGAGATATCCACTGTTAATCAATAGTTTTGTACCGAGGAAGAACTACAAGTCAGCACATGTGTTCTATTTATAGTTTTATGTCTTGTTTTTCATGGTAGATATCTGCTCAGTGTTATTTGATTCTGACTTTTTGAGTCTCTTTATTTCATAAAGTAAATGTGTCTTAAGAAATCGCATCATACTTGAGGTGTAAATCAGTCACGTCCAGGCAAGTTAATGTTCTTTACAGGAACATTAGACATGCCTAATCTTGTTTTAAGTTTGGTTCAGTGCTGCTGTGGATTTAGGCCCCTGAATACTGGATTTCAAACCTGTAGATTAGGCCTTACACTACCTAATTGAAGTAGTTCATCACATTTCAGTCCACTATATTGTGACTTTCTGTCATCACACTCAGTTTTCTAGTAGGTATAAAATGGAACATTTTCAATCGAGTTGTCTTAGACCAGCAAGAGATTATAGCTGCTTTTTTTTAAGCATTAGCAAAACTGATATTTTAATGCAATTTAACCTTTAACTATTATTTAACCATACAAAATATTTCCCAAAATATGAAAATGTTCCAATTATAAGAGATACTGTACATGCCTATCATTTCCACTTCAGTGTGTGCGTCTGTTTGAGAGATACCACAGGGGGCAGGAGTGACGTGACCTTTGAACCGCCAGTCAGGAATGTGTTTGCTCCCAGTGAGGAATCTAGAAAATGCAAGACTGCAAAAGAAGTCTGCCAAGCTGCCAACCCGACAGATACACAGTAATACACACACACACACACACACAGACAGACAGCTGACACTAGTGTACAAAAGTTTAATAGCAACTTGCAGTTCAAAAACTCTCTTTAGACCAAACATAATAACTGGTGAGCGATTATGAATCCATACAGAATTACACCCAATTGCTGGTTCATTAGGCACACAGAGCTAAAATGCAGTCTCATATCAGCCTTGTGTTGTGTCCAGACCAAAAAGCAGAAAATAATAGCCTTGCATTACTTGCACGAGTTTGACCACGACATCATTTAGGTGTGCCCAGACCGACCGAGTGAATATTTCTTTCACTGTAAATAGTAAGTCATACAGAGGCTGTACTCTGGCTTACTCCAGCGGTATGAACCTGGAAAAAAAACCCATTTGTTTGTGACTATTTTGCAATAAACAGGTTGAAAGTTTGCCCAAATATTTTTGATCCAGAATTTTTAAAATTAAAAAGTTAGGGCCTGTGTCCACTAACAGCAATTTTTTTTTCTATTTTTCTTTTTCTTACTTTACTTTCACCTATTTTCTATAGAAAACCAGTGCAGTTCCAAGTTTTCAGCGCTCGGCGTCCTTAGTGCAAAAATAATTTGTTTTGTCGCTGTGCTTACAGCACTCTCAGTTGAAAATAGTTTAACTTTTGGAACACCGCCGCGCTCCTCAATGTCACTTCTCCCTCACTGATTAGTCAAAATCAAGAATTAGAAGAAGAAGAAAAAAATTTTGATGTTGTCTTTGTAAAATTTCCTTGAATTAAAAGCAAATATTATGCATACAGAGCGATTTAAAACAGACTGTCACTACTGATGGGAAGCGGAAGTGCCGCCAGGTGAGAAGCATTCTGAAATTAAGGTTGTGGGCGCTGCCGACGCAAAAATCGCTGTTAGTGGACACAGGCCCTTATAATTTGTGGCGAGTTCGGATTGATCATTTCTGATGCAGAGACGTCTCGAGACTTCAGGAGAATATAATTGCTGATTGGCTTTCACGAAACTGCGTCACACATTTCTCACTTGTGTTGAACTTTCTGAACTCTCAAAAATAAGCAAATGACGGTACTTTACCCCTGAACACAAGCAATTAATCTAAAACTACATCGGTCGTGCTTCACAGGTTGCCTGTTTGTGTGAATGGAGTTGTCCTTCTAATCTATGGATGGACTTATTTATGGGCATATTTAATTCACCTGTGTTATATCTACGACTTTTATATTACAACTTATAATAGAAGTGCATTAAGACAGCTGGACCTCTAATAGTAAATAGTCCTGTATTTTCTGATCTGCAAATCTGTTAAATATAGTTTAACAGATATAGCTAGATTCATGCAGTTGAACTCTTACTGCATATTGAACATACTTATGTGTATTTTTCCCATATTGGTAATTTAATGTTTAACATAAACCTGTAATTTCTTATTTGTGAGTTAGATTTACGCCTGTCCAATATTTAATGGGTTCTACACCCTTTTTACCAAGTTCCATAAAAATAGCACCTGACGACTTTCCGTTTTCCTCCTGTCACACAAACAAATGAACAAGCAGACAAACAAATGGCACCAAAAACAAATCATCCTTATATGTCATACTATAAATAAACCGTCCTCCCTCGACCTGAGCCAGTTTGGGTTTATGCAATTTTAATGACTAATGTAAATCCTCACACGACCTTACTGGCTTCTTTTTCTGCAGCCATTTTAAGCTACTAGCTCCCTCTGTATCTGGTTTCTGGGTTCTCTCTCTCTCCCACACACACACACACACACCTGTTGAGTCCCCGAGCACCACCAGCAGTGAATGTGGGAGAAAAGAAATCTATACTACAGCAGGTATACACACATTCGTATTCACCACCATGTTTGTTTGTGTCCCTGCTAGAAGGCTTGAATTTATTAACTGCCTACCTCTGCCTTTATGATGTAACATTGAGGATACTTTTTTTGGTTTTAAACTTCTATAACTCCTTGAAAACAAGTTGTGGCAAACAGTTTTTGACTGGAGCAACAACGACTTAGTGATTCATCCCCAGCACTAAGAATGTGCGTCTTTATTTGTCATTTTCCTTGCTTCTTTAAGCTGACAGTGTCTTGCTTTATTGTCGTGAAAAGTCTCTAAATTTGTTGTAGAACAGGATGCAGATGAGAAAGTCGTGCTGTAATGTGCAACACTTGTTTGATGTTTGAGCTTGCCTGATTGGAATTGCAGCATGTAATGTACTGCCCTGTCAAAGCTGGTAAAAACGCTCCAAATGTTCCTTAAATCAGCATCTCTCTCTACATGTCATGGCCAGCCCAATCCTCATTGAAAACCTCCTGAATGTGATCAAGAGGAAGATGGATGGCTATCGAACAAAGCCGAGCTGCTTGAACTTTTGTGCAAAGAGCGGCCTTACGTCACCCAGCAGCAATGTGAAAGTCTTCCAAGATGCATGAAAGCTGTGATTAAAAACCAGGTTATTCCACCAAATATTGATTTCTGAACTACTTTCATTATTCGAACTTCCTTTGCATTATTCGCGGTCTGAAAAACATCTTTCTCGCATCTATTTGTTATCTTCACCAGTTGTCATTTTCTGCAACTTTCTTTTGCTGTGGTCTCGTAATTTTTTCCGGGGCTGTATACAAATCTGTCGAGCAGCTGGTTTTCTGTGTTCAGTGGACAGATAACTGTGTTGTATAAGAGGGTCCTCCAGGTTTTAGTCAGCTGGCCTTCAAACAGTCATTAGTTAATGGAGGCAAAGCAAGTTTACTTATAAAGCTCCGTTCATACATAAAGCAAAAGTGCTTGACAAATCTTAAAACAGAACATTAAGAGCATTAAGGAAATATGACATTAAGCCAAATTAAGACATTATTGTTATGTAACTTTATTTGAGCAGGGACAAAGCACAAAAAACATTAAGCTTATACAAAACAAGGAAAGACGTATTGTACCGGGTTTTAGCAAATTGCTATTTTTCACCCTTATTCCTGGGCAGGTAAGTAAAACAATGAAATCATAAGAAGACATAGACATTAAAAGACGACTAGATATTAGAGGGGTGCAGAATACATTCCCCACCCCCCAAACACACAAGATTACACAAATAACCCATACCCACACAGGAATAGACATTAAAACAGCCCCCACTCCCGCTCCCAAACACACAAGATTGCACATAGGACGAGACATTAATAAATACACAATGCATCCCCAAGCCACGCCACCCCCTCCCCATTGCAAAGTATGTTGCCATGTTTGCTGTGGATGAGTATCCACTGACATACGAACCCTTCAAAATATAAGATCAATAAACAACTAAATAAGTAGTGAATATATGAAAAGAATTACATAAAAGTAGATAAAACGGGATTGAATTTATAGGGGGGCAGCGGCAGATAGCCCAGTTGTGTGCAATTAAAGCATTAAACATGGTTAAATTCCTTGCAATCCACCTTGTAATCCTGTCCAATCAGTAGCCCAGTCTGTGAAATTAAATTTAGCTTCTTTGGCTTTAAGTTGTCAGACTTCTCTTAAAGTTAAGATTACAGGGTGGGCCATTAAACACGAAGCTTGGGTACTTCTGGGCAGGCCCAAACATGACACAGCTATTGATTTAGTTAACATTTCAACCATTTAAGTTAACCTTTAAGGTCTGTTACAGAAAACAGTCCCACAACAAATACGACCATCCACCCCCTGTGTGTGCTCGGGTGTCTAAAGTTAGGCCGGCCTCTCCCTGAGGCATCCCCAGCAACCTCTGTAATTCAATCTGAGGGTGTTAGTGTGTGCTCTCACCCGCATCCGCATATGGAAAGTAGGTCTTTACTTAAGGTAATCATGAGGCGTCTGTGCAGCCTTCTCGCAGGGGCTGCGTTTTCATCACGCTCTGACGGCTGTTAAATGTTTAGACTTGTAGTGACAGCTTCACCCTGAGACCACCGTGACCTGTGACCTCTGAGGAATGGACAAGGCTGGAAACAAAAACACAGGCTTTTGTGCGGGTCAAAGGAAAAACATCTGCTGGGCCGAAGACACGGAGAGAAGAGGGGGATTAACTCTCAGGGATTCATCATTCGGTCTTTTCAGTCACCTCAGATGAGAGGTGGCTGATGGGAACATGCAGAAAGCCACTGTACGTCACATCATTACGAGCCAAATCCCCTCCTTATTTTACCCCTTAATGCCCCAGCTGCCTCTTGGCTCGGCAGCAAAAACTGATTAAAAAAAAAGCAGATAAATAGAAAATGAGGGAGAATTCCTTTGATATGAATGCTGCACTCTCTCTTATCACATCACCACAGGAGCCACCGGTCACAGTCACCCTTTCATTTTTAAATTAAATTTGAGCTTGAATAAATGATCTGAGAGGACTGCACATCACAGTGCCTCTTGAGAAAATTCATTTGAACAATTCTGGCTTTGATACCATCCTGCATTGTCATGATAAATGAGTGAATTTTTTAACCCGACTGAAGCGGTACAGTGTAATTTACATTCGGCTGAGCGGGATGTTGCCCGCTGCGGAGCGCAGATAACAAAAGAACACATTTCCACTCTCTTTCTCCTCTTTACACAAACTGAGCACATGCAGTTATTTAGCACCGTATTGTTTATTTGTCTGTGTTCAGTCTGCTGGTAGGCTCAGGTATTCACCACTTCCCCTCTGTTCCCTCCGTGTTCCCCAGTAACAGAGACCTCTTTCTTCAGGCAAGCCACCTGATATAGCACACGGCTGTGATATGAGTAACCAGACCCTTAAGAGCAAGTCAGCAATTAGGCAGAAGTCTCTGGAGGGAATCGTCATGGTGTGTGTACATGTAATTTAGGCATCATCACTGGAGAACTTGTTTTATAAGAGCCGGTGGGTGGACTGGGACGTGCTGGAGTAAAAAAAACAATCTTTTTTGATTTTGAAATTTTTTGAAGTTTAACGAAAAAACCTCTCACGCGAACAATTGAATGGAGCACGCAAATAAAGTGGTGGAGGACGAAGATAAAAATCTCTAAGCAGAGAATCAGTAATAAATGGAAAAGGGCCAAGTTTTTTAGGATTTTTTCCTCAGGATTCATCGTTAGCTAGGCTACCAAGGCTTAAAAAAAAAAAAAGCTTCAGGGACTGAGGGTGTTAGCTAGATTTACCCTGAATTTACAATCAGCGTATGTGGTTTTAAAGTATTACAGCAAGTCAGTTTAGTTGGTTTAGGTTATGTTTTTGTATTGTCAGTGCGACGTCAAGGTTATTTGATCTATAGTTTGGTCATTGATTTCCCCCCTTAAAACAAGATATGCAATATTGTGTTCATAATGTAAGAGTTACATGACATGATCCAATTTTGTTTCTGTTACATTAAATTAAAATGAACCTAATATAGGAGATGGTTTATTAAGGAAAGCATTAAAACTGGCAAAACAACAGGAAATTGCTAGCTTGGCTCTTTCCAAAAGTAACAAAAAAGACAGCATGAAGCCCAAAATGCTGAACTTTTCCTTGGAGTAATAGAATTTGCTTTGCGGTTTCACCTGGTACAGGGTTATATGGTACAAACATGTACTCGTGAAGCTGTACGTGAGTCTCTGACCCAATACATCAAATAGAATTGGGCTCTACTTACAATCATATCAAAAGCTATGAATAAGTAAAAACTGCTTTTATAATGGTGTCTCTGATACAGCTGTTTGTCTTGTCCCCCATTAACTATATATTTTAAATTCTTGAATTCTAAAATGTTATAGGTCATTCACATTTATTAATTCCCTGCATTGGTTAATCAAAGGGACGTTCAGGTGCAGTTAAACTGATTCCCCACTAAGTGGCAGCGTTCCCTGACAATAAACACTGTATGCCTTGAATGTGTCATTGAGGCCATATTACAGTATAACAATACTGTCATACTATCATTACCTAGTACAAATGTTAAGTTTTGGATAGCAAAAACTCAGATTTCTAGATCAGCTGAGTTGAACACCTAGCAGGTAAAGGCAACTCATCTGTATAGAAATGTCCTACTTTAATAATAGGGCTTTTTTTGTAATCATATAGCATCTACCAGTCTCATACAAGTGAATGGGAAAGTGTGTCCAAACTTCTGACTGGTAGTATATATATAAAACAGTCTAATCAACCTAAGTACAATAAAACCCCTAGACCCCTTACAATTTTAGCTTACTAAATGCTTAGTAAATCTACGAATGTGTGGATGAACTGCTGAAAAGAGACAGGTTCTTTGCCACCTGTATAAAAGTGTTATGCAGACATTTGGACACCATGTGAGATTTTTTTGTTTAGTTCTGTTGCCCACGGTCCAAACAATATCTTCCAGAACTTTGAAACTCCCCTCTCGACAGGAGGCCGCAGTCCATCAGGACTGAAAAACAGGTTCTTCCCCTCTGCTGCCCGCCTCATCAATAAGACCCCGGCCCCCTACTGTGACACAAAATCTGTCCCAGCCGAGACACTTTAGGTTGTATTATCGCATTATGACTTACATTAACACACTTCATTTGATTATATCTCTGTGTATTGCACCAGGTCTCTGAACTGTATACACTCAAATATGGAAAAACAAATTCCTTAAATTTAAACCTACTTGGCAATAAACCCCAATAAAGTGGCTCCTAAGTCAGGTCTTTAATTTTAAAAAAATGTTTATATTTTTATCATGAATAAAATAATAGATAGAAAGATATTCTTGCATTATAACAGTAAAGCAGGTGACCCCAAGTTCATGTTTCACAATGTGCAGCCAAACCAGGAATCAGACTCCTTTAGCTGACAGGAAACCACGTCTGTCTGTTTTGTGTTGATTAGAACATTTTATATCGTCCAGTTATCTCTGCTCTCCTGACACCCAGTAACACCCAGAGGCCCCTCATAGCAACAGTCTGCTATAGAGAAATAGCAGAACTTGGAATGCCGTAATTAACCAATCTGAATCAAGTATTTAACACGGCTGTGTAATAACTCTTAGTAAACTCCTGGTTAACCCGTGCAGCAAAGGTTTTGGGCTTCAGTTATAGACAGTTACCTCCAGAAGAGAGGACTTTAATATTCATGTAATAGCAAAGTCTTTTATAAAACAACTAAACAGATTTAAATTATTTTTTCATTCATGCTCAATTGTAATCTGAGTGAAGCCCTTTTTGTAAAAAATATTGTTTATTTATTGCATGAGACTCTGATAGTCTGCAGGGCCTTGGTGAGAAAGATTAAAAAAACGAGACATTGTATTTTGATTTAAGAGTGCTGTGTCAGCAAGGTTGGCAACTTCCCAGTAATGGATTAAACAAAAAAACCCTTCCATGACAAGAACTTGAAACTGAAGGTAAAAACAACCCACTTCAACATCAATTAAATCAAAACTGTGACTGTTTATGTCTTGTTTTGTCTGTGATATCCTGCTCTGTTGGCGCCTTTTATTTACAGTCCCCTCCAAAAAGTTGCGACAAGTTTGGCCATCAACAGTTCCTCTATGAATTACTGCTTCCTGTTAAGATGAGGCCTGGCACGCCAACAATGCCAGGAAAAAGTAGTGGCTGTTACTGTCAGGCTCTTGTATTTCTTTTTGAATTGAGAGTCTGAGTGTGAGAGTGTGCGTCCTATGAGACAGAGGGCAGCTTACCCACGTCATCATGTTGGACTGAGACTCGCAGCATCAAAGAGCCACTGAAAGAAAACGTCAGAAGGACGGCAGGAGCCATTGTCCTCGTGGCCTGTTGTGCACGGGAAAACCCTGTTCATGATCCCATAAAAAATGTGTTTGGCACATTTATGGGCAGGCTGCACACAGCACGGGGAGTCCACAAGGTCTTTATGGCCTGTAGATTTGTACAATAGAAATCCGAAAGTGTTGTCAATATCACCTAATCAATACCAAACTGAGACTTGTAAGCTTCATACATATTAAAGACGTAATGCTGAAATATGACTTTGTGTTTTATGGTTAAAAAAAATAACATTCCAGAAATGCTTTGCTTTGCCTTAAATTACCTTACACTAATCAGCCATAACATTATGACCACCTGCCTAATATTGTGTAGGTCCCGCTTTTGCCGCCAAAACAGCCCTGGCCCGTCGAGTCATGGACTCCACTAGACCTGTGAAGGTGTGCTCTGGCACCAAGACGTCAGCAGCAGATCCTTTAACTCCTGTAAGTTGCGAGGTGGGGCCTCCATGGATCGGACTTGTTTGTCCAGCACATCCCACAGATGCTCGATTGGATTGAGATCTGGGGAATTTGGAGGTCGAGTCAACACCTTGATCTCGTCGTCGTGTTCCTCAAACCATTCCTGAACCATGTCTGCAGTGTGGCAGGGCGCATTATCCTGCTGAAAGAGGCCTCTGCCATTAGGGAACACCGTTTCCATGAAGGGGTGTACTTGGTCTGCTACAATGTTTAGGTAGGTGGTACGTGTCAAAGTAACATCCACATGAATGGCAGGACCCAAGGTTTCCCAGCAGAACATTGTCCAAAGCATCACACTGCCTCCACCGGCTTGCCTTCTTCCCATAGTGCATCCTGGTGCCATGTCTTCCCCAGGTAAGCTGTTAGACAGGACAGGTGGAAATAAATGCAATTATTGTTAATATTTGACTGCTATAATTGTTTTTAGTGAGCGTTTATGTAGGAAGTAATAGGTTACATGTCTTCGGACTCCTGCATTTCTATATGTAAAGTAAATAACAACTGGAAAAATAAAATAAAATAAAAAACCAAGGAGGAAATCTACACAAGCTTACACTGGCATGAAAGAGTTGCCAGAAAATGTATTATGAACAATGTGACTTGTGCACGTTTCAGTTTTGAGTATTTATCACTTTTATGTTCTCTACATTATCTTAAATTTACTCCTCTTGTACTTGGTGTCAGCTTCTAACATGTATGCTTTAAATTTGACTGACATCATGTTGGCCTCTAAATCTCTTAGTTTAGTGTCTTGAGAATTACTGCAGTTGAGTGTCTAAAGATCTTATTCTTGATTTATGACGTTTTATGATGTTTGCTCTTTTGAGCTTTTGCTCTTGATTTATTATAGGTGTGCGTATAAGTTTGAACATTGTAAAATCACTATGTAGCAGTTTCAGGTGCAGGAGCTGGGGAATTCCAGCTTTTGCGCAAAGGCCAATATAAAGGGCAACGTCCAGAGATCTGGGCTCACTCTTCGCTCCATTCTCCCCAGGGCATGCCTTCCCGTCTCTCAGCGATTTTTCATCGGCAGAAAGAGGAACAGCAAATAGCAGGAAAATATTTAAAATTGAATCTTGTCCATTTGTGACTTGAACTTCTGCCGTAATTTAGATTTGAAGCAAAGAATCGATGACTGTTGGTCCTGCAATATGTGGATGCTCATAAGGTTTCTTAAATTACATCCAAATTGTCCAACTTATAAGTTTTAAGCCTCATTTAAAGGCATCAGAAAACAGAACCAGACCAGTTCTGACAAATTTGAGTTTTTAACTTTTTTATTTTATTTTCACATTTTGTGTAATTTATAACTGAGTGAACAAATAAAAGGCAATGTAAAACTTAAGGAAGTCCTCTGTGGGAGTTTTCATTTCGGAGTGAGTAGTATTAAATCAAAAGTGAGAAAGGGTTTCTTCCAGGAGGACTCCGCTACGCCCCCGAGGTAAGCTCAAGAGATCCGTACTACGCCGACACTACTGATTTATGGCCTCACATACACACACCACACACAGGGCAGAGAGCACCTTCAGAAGGCCCCTTCCTGAGCAATGTTAGGCATCTTTGCCTAGTGAACACATTATAGCTGTTAGGAATTAAATCATATAAGGGTCCAACTAATAGGGCTCTCATGCGGAGGAAGCTAAACCCGCACAGGGTTGGTAGGCCAGTGTTTAAGGGGGCCCTTATCCTCCGCCCCCCTCCCGTTCCCGCGTCTCTCCCTTTTGCTTTGTAGCCTTAGGTCAGGGACGAGGCCTTAGGGTGGGAGATAGGACATGTAGGGGTTTCACGGTAGTGACTGGACAAAGGGACAGAGAAACTAGCCGTATTTTTTCCCTGAGGGCTAAGGGCCCGCTAGCATAGTCCCCCTGGAGAGATCTGTGAGCGCTACGGCGACAGATTAATGAAAATAATTGGATAATTGAAATCCATATTTGTGATGTTTTTTATTTGTAATTGTATCCCAAGATCCAAGGAAAAGTAATACGCTTATTTATGTTACAAAGAATATAAAAGATATGATCAAATTAGATCACGTATCTGCAAGTTCTGTGGTTGTTGATTATTACATTTTGACAATCATTAGAGCAGAAATGTTGTGTCCTCTTTTTAGTTATGTGTAACTAATGTATGAATATTCAGAATGGCCACTATTTCCAGTTTCTAGTCATAGAATTACAATGGAAAAAATGTAAGTAGGGGTGTTCATATGTGTGTGTGTGTGTGTGTGTGTGTGTGTGTGTGTTAAATCTCCACACAGGGAGGGGCAGCCCGCAGAGCAGGCAGATAGCTTACAAAGGGAGGAGTCTGAGGGGAGGGTAACTTTCCATCATGGGAAGTTTGTGGTCAGAGGAGTTTTTAAATTCCTACCCATGTTTACATCTCACAGAATCTGATCAATTCTCATGCTATCAACACTGCTGAGAGGAAACATCTGGCCTTCGTCTGTTTTACGCTGGTCTTTGTTCGAGAAAGGGACACAAGCTTTCCAGGAGACGGACTGAGAAATCTGGCTGGTCTGAGATTATTCAACATTGTTTAATCTGTTGGATCTCTTGGCTTGAGTAGGAACGTTTCTGTCCTCAGGGTCAGAGATGAACCCTGTTTGAACTTGGCTGTCTGTTTGTAGTTAACCTCAAGTCTCAGACTTTACACCATCTCTCTCTGAGCCTTCAGCAGCACCTATGTACAGCAGTAAATACTCCCAGGTCTCCAAGTACAGCCCGGAGGCCCGAAAGAAGATGCCGTACCGGTCAAAGGGCAAGAGCTGCGGCTACTACATGCGCATCGTCTTCTTCTTCTCCTCGCTCATCCAGTCTCTGATCATAGTCAGCCTTGTGCTCTTCCTGATCTACGGGAAGGATCAGGACTCAGCGTCCACGTCTCGCATCCACGACTTGGAGGAGAGCTTCAGCCGGCTCTCCATAGATAACATGGCCCTGAGGCAGCAGAGGAAGAACCTGACCAACTTGCTCAACACCACCCTGATCCAAAAGGCCCGCAACGACTGGGACCTGGCCATGTTTCGCCATGCCTCCAACATCTCTGCAATCCTGATCCAGGACATGGAAAAGAGGCTGGTAAGAAATTGAAGCTTTTTTATGTCTTATTTGTTTGTTTTTTTAGAATGAAACTCTACCTTTAATCAGCCATAAAAACAAAGCTAGAAAATGTCTGTGTCAGTATGTTTGCTTAAGAAATTCAAGTTAAAGATGAAAAAAAAATAGCTGCCATGCTTACGTTAAGTTGCTTTATGGCAGATAAAAGGTCGTCGAAGCTGGTTCTTTAATAGTGTGTTACTTACATCAGCACTGGGAATATTTTGTGAGGAGGTGGATTATTTTAGAAGGAGAGTTACTGGATGCCTTTGAATTCTTTCTCCTTAGGTCATTCACCAATTGATGTTCATAAGACTTCGGAGATGTAAAAACCTCTGATGGCATCTTTTAACAGCTCTTTCACTCAGTGAATTCCCCCGCTGTTGGCTCACTTTCACACATCATTTCTCTGTTATAAAAAATGTATTTGGGGAAAAACTTGAACCCCAGGTTTTTTTAAAGCTGAGGCTTGGGATTGGCTGTCATATTTTATTTTGAAAATTACAAAGAAAAATGTATTTTTTTATTTACTTATTTTACTGACTTTAAAAAGGAAAATGGCAAACTTTCGTGAAATGAAAGCTCATGCATTTAAATGGATATTTACCCAACACTGTCAAACTGTCCAGAGGCATCAGACAGGGCTGTCTGCTATTTGCATACGTGTTCTTTGTATGCACGAACTTTCTAGTTATTAAAGCTGAAATAATGAATATGTAACAGGTTTGAAACTCAGTGGGATTGAAAAATAACTCTATACGCAGAAGATGTAACCTTATTTTCTGACAAAATAGCCAAAATGTTTGTAATTTCTTTCCAAAATTATCTTGATCACAGCCAAACTTTAATAAATCCACTATTAAGAGAATTCGACTAGTGTAATATAGATTTCAACCTGTATAAAAAAACGTGTTAAAAATAAATTACAAACAGAAAACGTGAGAAAATGTAAAAGTTTTAAACCCTGGAAAGAAAAATACATTGAATCTCGTAATTCCTTTATTAATACAAAGTTACTGCCAACAAAAACATCTTTGCAAGTTTAAAATATCACAATGGCTATTATGTAGATTTTATTTAGGAAGAAGAGCAGCATTGGTTTTTTCATTCATGCTCATTTTTCAAGGGTTTTTCAAGTTTGTTGACCAATATTCCAAGTTGTCTAAAAACCCATGAAATCGTATCTTTAAACATTATGTTGGGTTGTCTGAGTGAAAACTGCTCCCATTATAAAAAAAAATGACATTACATGTTCAATCATAGTCGGGGCGGACAGTTACAAAGTATGCCTTTTGAGTATCTGTACTTTACTTAAGTATTATTTTTGGGGAAACGTTTTACTTTAACTCCACTCCATTTGATCTATGAATGTTCTCGTTACTCGCTGCTTTTGCTCTGAAGTCAGCTGATGAATTTTCTTTTCTTTTCTAAAATCTGAAAGACAATAAACTGTGTTCGTGTAGTTCTGCGCATGGCTTGTCTAAGTGGTGTTGCCGTACCTGTACCTCGTGCATCTCCATGGTTGAACGCAGAGCAAACACTTATTATTAGCTTATTTTTATTTGAGAGATTCTTTTTATAAAGTCGGTATATTTGTAAGATAATGCTAATGTTAATCACCCTGGCTAATGTCAGAGGTAAACTGTAAATGATATTGATTTTTCTTGTTTGTCTTCATTTAACAATTGGTCTACAACAAATGACTAAAATAACTTTTCTTCCACTTTTCTGAACAGACACAGTGCTCGGGAGAGTTGGTGATGTGCAGGTTATCACATTACCAATGCCCGACTCCATGTAAGTGTGACATCTCTTCAGAGCAAATCCAAATAGAATCAAATCAGTGAAACATAATAGCATGAGTAATTGAGACAAATTCAGTTGAAACAGCTGCCAGTTTTTGTTTTGTTTCAATGTTCTCTTTTTTATTTAGCAGCACAACCAAATACCTGTGGGCTTCTGACTGAACGGCTGAAAGCCAGACTGCAGCTTGTGGAGTCCAACTTCACGCAAACGTCACAGAGGATGAGGATGGAAATGGAACAGATTACCAAAGAGAGGGACAACATGAACTTGGAAGCCATCCGCCTGAGGAGAGAGCAATCCACGCATGAAAAGCAGGTGGAGTTCTTCAAACTGAAATGCAAAGACGACTTCACCCAGTCCTTGAGCGGTGTCTCCAGCGTCTCCACTGCTTTCCTTGAGAAGATCAACTCCCTCTTCCCCAGTCACATCGCATTCCAGCTCACCTGTCCCAAACAAAGGGAACACCTGGAGCAGATCCGCACCAACTGCTCCAGCCTGTCCAGAGAGGTGGAGGACAGGTTCCAGCGTTACCTGAACAGTGTGGGAGATCAGGTGTCAACCATCCAATCGGAGAGCAGCCGTTTGAAGGCAGAGAACTGGCGACTGTCTGAAGACTTCCGCTGGTGCAGCCAGAACCGCACAGCTCTGATCCAACAGCACAAACTGAGCCAAGACAAGCTTCAGCTGAAACATGATCAGGACAAGGAGAACCTCCTGATGGAAAAGATAAAGCTGCATGGAAAGCTAGAAGTCCTGGAAAACAACGTCAATTATAAAACTAAAGAGGTTGAGCACCTTGTAGAGCAAATCAAGCACCTCAACATGACCTGTATGACCAAGGTAAGAAGTTCCATCAGTACTGATGTAGAGTACAACGGCGCTGGACTTTTCATCATGTGCATTACTCTGCCTCATCCAGGTGTTCTGAGTACTGACATTTAACGGAACGGAAGATGCTCTTTGATTGATCAGGCTGAGCTACCTTGTGTCCCACAGGCCACCAAAGCAACAATCCACAGACTGTAATTGCTCTGGTTGCACAATGAATAGGAACATACAAGCAAATATTCATATAAAAAGTAGCTGGTCGGCAGTAAAATGTACACAGGTATTATTGCTTTAGTACTATATAGACAGGTTATGGTCATGCATAACTATTGGCTTAAACCCCTCTTAAATATAATGATCTGTATCGTTTCAGCTACATTTGGGTCACTTCGCGCGAAGTTGTTATTAACGATCCTCATCCCTGCAATATTATAAGACATAGTTTGTTTTGTTTCAAGTTAAAACGTTTCAAGTCAAAGTAGTTTGGATGCATCAATTTTAATTGTAGAGATGTTTTGGATCAGTTTTCCCATGTTAACATTGCTCTTATTTGATTTCAGGCAGGATTCGGTGGCGCAATTCCATTCGGGTCAGGCCCGCTGGGTGGTGGTGGATCTAGCCCTCCCTTTTTCAGCCCTTTTGGTGCGGGTCAGCCTAATAAGCCAGGGTCAGGGTCGAGTTCATTTGGGTCAGTATTCAATAAGCCAACATCAACTGGGACCGGCTCTTCCCTCTTTTCATCTGGGTCAAGCGGTTCCACTGGCTTTGGATCCAATAAGCCAGGTTCAGGATCTTCTAACCCATCCCTCTTTTCATCTGGGTCAAGTGGTTCCACTGGGTTTGGATCCAATAAGCCAGGATCAACAGGAACAGGCTCTTCCAGCACTTCCCTCTTTTCATCTGGGTCGAGTGGTTCCACTGGGTTCGGATCCAATAAACCAGGATCAACTGGGACCGGCTCTTCCCTCTTTTCATCTGGGTCGAGTGGTTCCACTGGGTTCGGATCCAATAAACCAGGATCAGGATCTTCTAGCTCTTCCCTCTTTTCATCTGGGTCGAGTGGTTCCACTGGGTTAGGATCCAATAAGCCTGGATCAACTGGGACTGGCTCTTCCCTCTTTTCATCTGGGTCGAGTGGTTCCACTGGGTTAGGATCCAATAAGCCTGGATCAACTGGGACTGGCTCTTCCCTCTTTTCATCTGGGTCGAGTGGTTCCACTGGGTTAGGATTAAATAAGCCTGGATCAACTGGGACTGGCTCTTCCCTCTTTTCATCTGGGTCGAGTAGTTCCACTGGGTTAGGATCCAATAAACCAGGATCAACTGGGATCGGCTCTTCTAGCTCATCCCTCTTTTCATCTGGGTCAAGTAGCTCCACTGGGTTAGGATCCAATAAGCCTGGATCAAGCTTTGGATCAGCAGGGTCAAGTCCAAGTCTTAGCTCAAGTGGGAGAGGCTCTTCAAGCTTTGGTTCAACTGGGTCAAGCCCAAACCTTAGCTCAGGTGGGCTAGGATTAAATAAACCATCAACGTCAAGTGGAAAAAGCTCCTCAGGCTTTGGGTCGTCTGCCTCTGGGTCGTCTGGGTCAACTGGTTCAACAGGCAAAAGTAGTTCTGGGCTGGGTTGGTTTGGGTTTGGCAGCAGTAGCTCAGGACAAAATAAGCCCGGAAGTGTAACAGGGAAAGGGCCATCAAGTGGAACTGGATTGTCTTTCGGTGGAGGTAGAACCAGTGGACAGGGAGATGGACCAGGTAAGAACAAATAAATGCAGTGGTTACAGTTCACTGTCTGTTGCTTGTTATTGACCTAAATTAGAAAAAAACACTTCTCATATATCTCTGGTGGTATCCACCCATTTGGTTTTACTTGCCCGGGTTTTGAGCAATCCATCACTGATATATAGTATCTGCCCCAATACAGTGTAGCAGAATGGGATATAGTAGTGGTGGATTTAGCATTGAAAATGTGGAGTCAATGAATCCAGTGTTTTTCCTGGATAATGGCAATGGTGTCTGTGAATCATCCCGAGCAACGCATTGATTTTTCAATGTTTATGGCAGAATAAACAAAATTCCATTATTCCCTATTCTCTGGGACGATCACTGTCCTAAAATCTGAGTGAATAGATCCAAAAATGTATGCATGGATAGATGAATAATCAGTGTAAACTAAGAAACATCTCAAGTAATCTAATAACTGTGCATAAATCAAGACACTAACATGATTCCATGAATACTCCGATGTTTATAGCATTTGTTTAACTGGTGGAAATGCGAACAGTTGGCAGCTCTTAGTGTTGTAATACATAAAAGAAGCTTGATCATTTACTTTATGACAATGTTCTGACAATTCACTTTTTTTTTTATTTTTAACCAACAGTCAGTGTTGCTCAGCACCTGCAATATCTGCAACGCCTCATCAACCCCCCTGGCCCAGAGTGAGTATTACATCTTTTAAGCTTTAGGTTGAAAGCTAATGTGAGTGTGTATCTGACTGTTTTTGTTGTAGTCTGGACAGTGTATGCATAGTGGTGACATTCAACATTGCTGTAGACAAATCCCATGAAACAAAGCATATAACACATTAGTCGGTCTCTGAATACTTGGATTTCCCTCGCCAGCCGGACCAGCACTCAGCCTGAACCCAATGGTTTCTATTGAAAATGTTAATACTAAGAGCAGGACACATCCACCCCCCCCCCCCCCCCCCCCCCCACCCCCCCAAAAAAAAGCTCAATGATATTTCAAAGCACCAGGACAATGTAGTTTTGAGCACTTGTTATTCAAACAGAAGTAAATGATGCATTTGTTGGAAACCATTTTCAGGTTTGGATCAACACATGTTTGATGATCTAGAGGCTTTGCAAGTTTTAGGTGATATAAACTACAAAGCCCATGTTCATCGCAATAAAGGGACATGTCACCCAGAGCAACAATGTGACCTTCTGATGTGTTTTGGGGAAATGACACTAAGTAATAAACAAAATCTGCTCTTGACTACACAATATGTTTTAGTTTGATTTGTTCATTGCTGGTTTCGGTTGATTCCATGGGATTTGCTAACAGTAAGACAAATACAGCATGTACTTTACATAAACTTGTCCTTTCACAAACAGCTGTGATGTTTTAGAGGATCATTAGAGCACCCACTGGTCATTATCACATGACAAAAAGTAGAAGTAAAAGTAATCTGTTTATCTCTCTTTCCCTCTCTGTTTATCTTTCTCTCTTTCTTTCTCTTTTCCAGGGAGAAACAAGATCTCTCCAGGATGTTGGGTTAGTTCATCTTGAAGAGGAAAACCAAACATAAAATCGATTAATCTGCTGCATGTATAACACACAGCTGAATGCAAGCTCCTCATATTGAGTTCACAAATTGTATATCAATAAATGTACCATCCATTATACACTGTGAAAGTTTATTCTCCAGTATGCATTTAGAAATGTTAATAACTTTAGCACTTTGAATGTAAAATGTGAATTTTGAGTGTTAATGACGACGTTTCAGTTTGTACTTTGCATGATAAAGCACACATCGTATTTTTACATTGTAAATATATAAAAATAAAAGCTTTGTTGAAATGTAAGCACATCATCAGTGCCTGTCTCGTCTTTATAAACAAAACTATTTAAGATATAACACTATGCAGATCAGGAAATAACTGTTTGTCTCTGTGTGCGTCACCTATTGTGTGGCTAATTGTCTACAAATGACTCCCACACCCCTCCTGTGAGGTTTCAGGCAACATTTACTGGCAAGGCGATTTTAATCCTTCCAGCATGTTTATGTTTACCTGCCAACCTGTCAGCAGGCCGGCGGCGGCAGATGGGAGAAACATTTGGAAGCACTTGTGTACACATGGTGTTGTTGAAAACAATGTGCCATCACTTAACTGCGGAGAACACGGATATCCATTACCTAAATACACTTGAATATACTATCTCTAGAACAAATGAGGGGGGGCAAAGATGGAGCTCGACTTTGTATAAATGAATGTTTGACAACTACCAAAGCAAGCCTGAAAACAAACAGATTTTATCTTTAATCTTCTAAAATATTGATTTATATATTCATATATATATATATATATATATGAAAAAAACTGTAACAGGGTTGTTTGTGTGTAGAAATATTTACCCAAATGTTTCAGCATTTAAAATCACACACATTTAGAGTTCAATCCAAATGTACTTTTTTTTTACCTGTGCGTAACCGTGCAGCCAAAACAGGGCAGGAAAACCAAAGTCATTATGAGAACAGACAAACATCCTGTCCGTTGTACTGTGAAAGGATGGGAGCCTTCTGTTAAATCAAGTACAGAAATTGTATTGTGTTGGTGCCAATTAATAAATACAGCACTTAGACTTGAGCGGAGGGAGAGCTCTTTCCCGTCAAAAGGATATCCTTTGTTTAACATCAAGTGTTTTTCCACATTTGGGATGTGCTTCTCACTGCTGGAGAAGCTGTGAGGATATTAAAGGTCAACTGCTTGGATGCTTCAGGGACTTGCTTTAATAGTCTGACGGAGACACAGGACACGTTAAAACAACTCCACTGGAAAATCATAATTATGATGATGCAGGTCTGTGCAAACGTGTTTCCTGTCATCTCAGTGCATTTTCCTGTCGACTCATCATTTATTCCCTGTACACAAATGACACAGTGGACAGGAAGTAAGTAGACACAGAATAATTCTATTTGATACAGAATGTATTGTTTATCCTACAGTACAACAATCTACAGCAAACAGAAAATATCCTGGTATAGTTAACAAGACTTAACATGGATTGAACAGCAACAGTAATTGCTGAAGGCAAGGAGAAATTATTTCAAATGCTTTATCTTCTTATTTTACCAGCAAACCCCCAAAATCTTAGACTTATTAATGTTTTTAACTGTAAAGCTACAATATTATTATAAATGTGTCAATGTTAAATTAAATTATAAGGACAGAACGAGCTTTAGCAGCTGGGGGTGGCTTTTTTGTCATTGTTTTCAATGAGAGGGACGCCTTTCGTGGGCTGCTTTTGCGTTGCAGAGCACCTCGCTGTTTTCTGCTCTGTGCGCCTCACGTTTTTGAGGAAACGCTCCGAGCGCCTCGAGTTGAAAAAACTTCAACTCTAACTGAAAAGCTCCCAACGTCATGGGCGTTTTTTTCTGATTGTCCAATCGGATGAAAGGAGAGGCGGGCCCTCTGTCAGTTTACAATATAACGGTTAGGTTAATGACAGCTTATGATCTGGTAGTTGCCTTAACAACAGCAGAAAAAAAGGTGCAGCAAGCTGCTCTTTCTTTTTTTAACCGTAGGCTTCAACAAAAAAGGCAGGGCGGTGCGCCTCACGTTTTACAGCCTGCAAAACACGTTCTGTCTGATCGGGCCCTAACTCTTTCTGAGTTCTGAACTGTTTTACTGAAGGTTCCTGAAGTTCATGACAACAAAGAGACAGTAGATTTAAGAGAGAGAAAGCTGAAAACTAACCTCAATAAAAGGCGTATTTTTAACTGCTATTGGCTGAATAGGATATTTTCTGGACCAGGAGAGTCTGCTGACCGCGTGGATATAGTTTTCATGTCTGTACTGTTAAAAATGAGACATTGGCAGCAAAATAAAAAAGTGCTGCAAAGTGGTTTGCTTGAGACATTTCTTGTATCATTTAACATTAGAGCAGATAGGCAGTTGGTCGGCGCTCCTGTTGCTTGGAAGCTTTTAATGTCAAAATTTTAAATTCATTTTGCTTCAAAATTGTATGAGAGCGAAAAAAATAAGATTTCCATGTGTGGTGTAAAAATTGTGGGCTGTAGAGCAAAAAGTGCTTGAAGATATTTTAAAGTTGCTCTCCACTCCAATGATGACATCACCACTTTGGCTGGAACATTCCGTGCAACACACACTCATTGTAAAATCTGTAACGGTCTGAAAGTGTAACAAAACGTAACCTGCAATTTCTGAAAAGCCATGCTAGCTATCAAAATGACCCTTCAGGTACATAAAGTCCAAAGTCTTGAGACCTGTTTAAACTTCAAATGATCTTTGTATGGAAAAGTATGGCGACGCTGTCTGTCCTCAAATACAGGTAGTTGGGCTGATTGTGTCGATTTTCTATTAAGTTCTATGTGGAAATTTTTCGGGGGGTTTTTGTGATCTTTGAAAAAACAATAAGGGGAATTCCTTAGAAATGTCATAGCACATAATTCATGATCAAGACGCACATGTTATTGTGTGTGTGTGGGGGGGTATGCCAGCCACCATGGGCAACGAGTCTTGCAGGGGAATGGCGTACGGAAAAATATGAACAAGTATGGAAAATATTAACACGTTGTCTGTTTGCTGTAAAAACAATTCTGACAACAGAACAGCGGAGGTATAGTTCTTTTGTCTTTCTTTAAAAGGAAGGGTATTATTGTGTATATCAGCTTTTCATTGCAACACAAAGGTTCAAAGAGGGAGTGTTACATGTGTCTCAAAATCACACAACTAGAACAATCATTTAGTTCTATATTATGATAACTTTGCAATACTGCCTCGAACACAAATGGATTCAGAAGTCAAGCTTGGTTATATTATTCAATACAAAACTGGACAGCATCTTTAAGTACTGTCTGGAGAGCTATTAGTTGGTCCATGCATACTTGTTCTTATTTTTCATGTAGGTCATTATTAAGGTCCAATGTGCTACTGGGATCAGGGTCATCCAGTATGTTGAAGGTTAAATGACTTCCACAGACGATTAAACATCACTGGCGTCTTTGCGGATATTGACCCTCAGTATTGTGGACAGCACTGAGACCACAGACGTAGAGTTGGGGCCACAGTGTCGCAGTCTGCCCAGCCACCTCCCTCCCTCCCACTCCTCCTCCTCCTCCTCCTCCTCCTAATGCAGGAAAGGGACCGTGTGCTCATGATTACGACCTCCTTCCTCACCTGGGATTGCAGGACTGTGACCTCTTTTGTCTGCCGCTGCTAATGTTCCTCCTAAACTGTGACTTCTAATTGCATTTCCTATCTGCTGGGCCTCCCGCGGTCCCATAGCTGCCCAGGCTGATAAAGACATCTGGGGGCAAAACCCTTTCTCCTGTGCGGATACTACATTACGTTCAGGGGGGTGAGGTAAACGCTGGAAACAGCTGGGAGGGAAAACATACCCCTGCACCGACGTTCTTTTGTGTTGTGGTTCTTCAGAGCGACCCTGACTTCCACCTTGACCTCTCTCTCTTAAACAGTTATGGAGGAAAACATGGTTCAGCTTAATTGCTTTAAGAGAGTTTGACATCATGTAACCTGTGTTTGAGCAGCCAATCCTATTTTTGCCTCAGTTTTACAGGGATTCCTGTGGTCATAAAGCTGACACGTGATGTCAACATACCATAAAAATCTGCCCATACATTTTTTCCTGGACTTCCTAAAGTACTACAAGCATCTTTAATTATCAAAGGCGTTTTTTAGAGCGCTAATAATGTAGCAAATTGGGAGCTAAGTAAAAGCCCTATTCATTTTACTCTTAGAAAAAGTTGCACGACTCACAACTTGGAGCTCTCCCACAGCTTGAATCAGCATGAAACTTTTAGGGTCAAGCACCCAGACTAGCTTAGAATTTAATGAGTCTGATGGAAGTAGGCACAAGCTTTGACTTGGCATGCTAGGTCTTGAGAGAAGTGACCTGTATGAGCAACCCGACGGTTAGCTGCAGTATTGGATGTGTAGTACATGTGAGGTATCCAAGGGTACTTAGTAGTCTTAGTATCTGGTATGAAAACTTGATGTCACTGAATGAAAAAATCAGGGCCTAGTTGTTCAAAACATTTAATCTGGATCAGTCCCCCTTTCTCTTCACCCTGTAAGCATCAGATCACAGTTACAACTCTAGGAGCTGTCACCTCCAGAAGGAGTACAGGGAGGTCATCGCAGACTTTGTCGGCTGGTGCGAGCTTAACCATCTTAAGCTCAACACCAGCAAGACGAAGGAGATGGTTATCGATTTCTGCAGGAAGACACCCAAGACTGCACTGGTGAACATCCAGGGAGTGGACATCAAGAGGGTGGAGACCTACAACAAACTGGACTGGTTACACAACACAGACGTCTTGTACAAGAAGGGCCAAAGTCGCCTGCACCTGCTGAGGAGACTGAGTTCCCTCTGTTAGGGACATTTCATGACACTGTGGTGATGTCTGCAATTGGCTATGCAGTGGTCTGCTGGGGAGGAGGGAGCACAGAGAGGTACAGGAAGAGACTGAACAAACTGGTCAGGAGGGCTGGTTCTGTCCTGGACTGTCCCCTGGACTCCATAGAGGAGGTGGGTGAGAGGAGGATGTTAGCCAAGCTGACATCTATCATCGACAACCCCTCTCACCCGCTGCATGAGACTGTGGGGGCCTTAAGCAGCTCCTTCAGCAGCAGACTGAGACACCCACCCTGCAAGAAGGTGCGCTACCGTAGGTCGTTCATCCCACCTGCAGTCAGACTCTATAACATCAGCATCACTGTCTGATCACAATACTCCATCAGTCACTACATGGCAGCTACTTTACACTGTTTCTCTATCTATGCATATCTACTGTAACATATTATTATAGTATAATATCATACTTTGGTACATATACTTCTGCATTTTTATTACCTGATCCATACCATGCAATTATGTATGTGCAATTACTTCTCATGTGCAGTTGTTATTTATTCTGCAGTACTGTATGTCTTTACTTATCATCAACCATATCACCATGATACACACCTTGTGTGTTTTTGACTTGGTGCATTTGTTTTTTATACAAAAACTAAACCATCCACAATAAGTGAAATGTGAACATAGTGTATATATTTATTAATAATATTATCATTGAATGTTATTGTCTTTTTGTCTTGCCTTTTTCTATCCATCACTTATCTTACCCCGTCCTTTATTTTGAGCTGTTGTAACAAGTGAATTTCCCCCACTGGGGGATCAATAAAGTCTATCTTATCTTGTGAAAACGTCAGTGACGGCACCAGCACCTATCTGAAAAGTTCATTATCGACATACACTCACCGGCCACTTCATTAGGTACACCTGTACAATCTAATGCAGTTCAACACAAGCACTGACATGGATTCTGCTTTTATGAAGATGAGTTTTTGTTGACTTTTGTTTTGTTGAGAGTCTGAAGTGTGTAAATTCAATGATGTTTATTACTGAGGTCGTAGTTAAAGGGGCTGTTGTACTGAACTACATTATATTGAGATGTGTCTCTATTTCTTTGGCCTCCCTATTTTCATACATGAGGGGGCCAGAGTATTAGGAACACCTCTGAATATAATGCAGCTCAGTACAGCCCCACCACCAATTATGAGCTTGACGCTGAAATATGATTGAATTAACACCTCTATGACAGCTTAGAAAAAAGCCTGTACATTACAGGCAACATAAAAGCAAATCTTATGGCTGAGCTGCTGTACTGGATTACATTAGATTTTTCAGGTGTACCTACTGAAGTGGCCAGTGAGTTGCTTCAGCTTCACCTGTACATTTTATGTGAAAAATGTCTTAATATGTAAAGTTACTAACTTATCAATGTAGTAAAAAGTAGGCTAATATATCTCCCTTTGAATTCTTGCTGAGTAGAAGCAGGAAGTTCCATAAAATGAAGAATTCAAAAGTGTACTTTTCCACCACTGAGTGCCTCCCTTCTCCAAACTCCCTTTAACTTACCTCCCCCTCCTCAAATGTTGTATCAATAACATTTTTTTATCCAGTTTAGTAAACTGGGTTTTCATTTACTCTTGTAAATTTGTTCTAGCACAATCCTAGCACATAATAATACTGTACAACAGGGAAGTGTAACAATAAGTGGCATAGTAAACTTTTTCCTATTTACACTACTCTAAACAACAATACATTTAATGTTTAAATCTCATTGTGATTCATTAATTATTCATTTTAAATATTGCTGGTTAAGGCTATAAAACCAAAGCCACCCATTGTCCAGAAAGTCCGACCTGATATCGGGGTTAAACCAGCTGCCCTGGGATCAGGGCCTGTGGAATCCAGGGTGTAGTGACGAGAGAGAGGAAGAGAGAGGGAGAGATTTTGCCAATCAAGTTTGTGGCCGGCAGTATATGTGAAACTGAAACTGAGGAAAAGGAACACTCACATTTTCACTTACTGGTCGGCACCTGACACTTTTTCACTTCCACCAGCCTGTCGACGTCAGGAACTAGTTTCTGAGCGGTGGCGATTTTCATTATGTCCCTCAGATGTCCGTGCGTCAGCCGACTGCGCAGTTTGGACTTCATCCCTCACGTTAATACCTGCTCGCATACATATGTTGTCCCAAACATACAGACTACCTTTGATGCAAATGCTGTCTTTGATTGTTCAAATGATCAGATGAAGTTTCATACTTGAACGTTGCTCTACACTGCAGTTTGATCAGCTCCATTCGGAGTTCCTCTCTCACGTGCGTAATCCCTCTCCAGCTGAGTGAAGACAGTTAATCGACTTTTAAACTCGGCTATGAGCCCCAACAGTGTGTTCCTGTACGTGTCCATACTTTGGTAATCCACAGGTACAGATTTTAGACAGGAGAAGTGGGCTGGGTTGTGCTGGGACAGCTGCGTCTGCCACAGAGCACATTTCATTTGGAAAGCACGAGCGCTGTCGGAGTACTCTGTGACGAGTTTGTTGCGGCCCTGCATGTTAACATTCATCACATTCAAATGTTCTGTAATGTCCACTGAAAAAGCAAGACCCGTTACCCTGTCTGGCTTATCTTACTCTGCCACTTGTTTTCCTCTCTGTGCCATGAATTGAGTGATCTCTGTGCGTAATTGAAAGAAGCGTCTGAGCACCGCTCCTCGGCTCAACCAGCGGACCTCAGTGTGAGGGCAGCTCATGCCTAATATCTTGATCAGATAAATGAAATTCAAATTATCTGTATATATATCTATAAAAATCTCTCTATAAAAACATAAATAGGCATATATATATATATATATATATATATATATATTATACATATATATATATATATATATTTTTTTTTTTTTTTCTTCCCCTTCCCCAAAATGTTTCGCGGGCCTGATGAGACCTCCTGGCGGGCCGCATCTGGCCCGCGGGCCGTATCTTTGACACCCCTGGTGTACAGTGTCCTGTTGATCTGTGTCATTGATTCTCCATCACATACACTAACTGAGCTTTACTGTTACTACACCAAAGGCAGGGACCTAGAGAATATTACTGATCCACTAGGAAAGACTAACAGCCACTGCACTTATTATTATCCACTTATTCTCACAATGAGTTATATAAAAATGAACATATTGTTTAAAGGTACCTCTTCATTTTGAGTTAAACAAAGTAAAACCAGAAGAATTTAGCTCTATGGAGAACCCAGGTCTCTCAGAGAGCCAGTGTCGCAATACAACTACTGCCATGCTTTCAGTTTGTTTAACTATTATAACACAAATTACTATCTTTCTTTCTTTTCTTTCTTTAAGTGTCTTTTTTCATTAGCTCTTATCCTACTTTTAAGAGAGCGTGATTAGTTTCGGTTTTGTGTCCTGAACGTTGACCTTTAAGCTCAAACCTCTCTGTGTCCTAGCACATCCTGAGGAGTGGTACCTTTTTTCCCGTTAAACCATTGTTTTAAGGAGCACATTTTTAACCTTTCGGTGTACATCAAATTTTGTGAGATGTAAAACAAAAAGAAACGAAAAGAATTTAAGTGCGATGGATCAAAACAAGTAGTATGTTGCAGCAACCTGACCCTTCCCTGCTGGTGTTAAACTGCCTAGTGTCTCCATCTAGTGTTCAAAGACGTGTATTTCCAAACAGAAATAGGAGGGAAGTTAATGAGTTATGACTGGGTTAAATTTCTATGTTAGACAAGCTGAATTTGTTGGTTAATAATATAATCAGTTGCTGTTGAAGCAGAATTCAGTCCCAGTGATCTACAGTCCAGTCTTCTGTCGTCACTGCTAACAGGGCTCAAAGCAAAGAAGCAGCCTCTACAAACGGGCAGAGCTGAGGGAGAATTTAAAGTGTCAGTGTTGATTTGACAGCGAGCACCTGTGACAGGCCGACAGCAGAGCCTTTGGTTGGCGGCCAAGCAGAAGGCGTGAATGAGTAATTCATCCCAAGAAATCAAATTACCGTCTCCCTGGTCCTGTTAGAGAAAACATTTACACATCATTTTTTATTTGTTTTGTTGGTGGAAAATGAGACATGCTGAATTAAAAACAGAACCATATGGTGTTATGATTACCCTCTCAATAAGCTCTCCAAGCTGTTTATCTTTCAAACAGTTTTTAAGATGCCGTTATGGGGAAATGGCCGCCTGACAATCATAGATTATGTATAAGAAGTGGATGTAGCCAACATCACCCACTGGTTTGTACAGTGTTGAAGCCTCTTTTGTCTGTCACCATCTTGTTTCTTTTGGAGGGTGGAAGCATGGTACGCTTCTTCGCCCTAAAGCTACCTTGCCTTATCTTCTATGTTGCTGTAAATAGAACAATAATTAAAAAAACAAAACATGATGCTTTATTGAAAAACACTTGAAACTAAAAAGAGACATGAGAAGTTGGGCCATTTTCTGCTACACTTCTGTACAGTATGGCCTCTTGCAACCAGTGCAGTGGCCCCCTGCTGGTCATTAGAAAGAATGCAGGTTTAAGACACCATTCATTGGCTTTCCTTTTTTGTAAATCCAAGAGGGTACATCCACTTGTTAAATACAGTCTATGCAGACAATGCATGTCTATAGGGATTGTTGACATAGTAGGCAGATTTATTTAGAGATCAAATTGTCTGATATTTACATCAATCTTTGTCCTGTGCTCTGAAATGAAATGTAAACAGTTTATGGGAGCAATGACTCTGACTTTCAAGGTGGATGAGAAAATAGCATTATGTGCTACTGAAGTTTATTACATGAATTATGAGTTTGAAGATCTACATTCAAGACTGGATTACCAACCAGGAAACACCCAGATGCCCCATAATCCCAGAAAGCTGTACCTCACTTCATGTAAATTTGGTAGTTACACATTTCTTAGATAATTAGCCAACCAGAGCACATTATGAGTTGTTTTTAATTAATAGTTTGGCAGCTTCTTTAATAGGCTATTGTTATACATTTTACGTCAAGAGTTACACAAGAAGATTGATGCCTCTCTGTTTATGTTGAATTTGAAGCTCCAGTCAGCAGCCAGTTAGCTAGCTTAGTTTAGCACACTGACTGTAAACAGGGCAAAGCTAGCATGGCTTAGTGGAACAAAGTCTACCACTAGCCTACAATCTTGTTTGTAAAATCTATACACAGACTAAAGTATAAAAATAACAACTTGTGTGTTTTGGTTTTATGCGGGGTTTAACAGAGCAACTCTGTGGTCGGGTGCAGTTACTTCCTGGAGTTTCCGCTGGTTCCATGACAACCTCCTGTTTAGTTTTAACAGTCAGTTTTTTTTTATTTTTTAACAGATTTACAAGGTATACGATGTTAACTTGTGAGCTATATAAGTGCTGGTGGCTTTGGGCAGAGTCGGGCTAGCTGTTTCTCCTGTCTCCTATCTCCAGGTTGTAGAGTTCGTCTAGAACTAACCAGACAACCTACAGGAATTTGAGACACTATGGAAGTTACTTCGTAGGAAAGGCAACATAAACCATACAAATATATGAAAATATAGACCAATAAATATCAATTTTAGCAAAATAAAACGTAACAGACAAAGTCTGCTTTCAAACACTGTTAGAGTCGCATAGAAGCTAGAAAATGTGTATGTATACTGCATCTCACTCATTACACTGATTAATCCTGATCAATATAATCGAATGCATGGTCGATTGACCGACCTGCATCTCTGCATATACAGCTATATATTATGTCACTGTTGGTATAGCTGCAGCCTGTGCGGTGTTCCCCTCCACTCTGTCGTCACTCAGTCACGACTGGTGTGCGTAACGTGTAGAAGCCATGATCATGTTTCTCCTCCTCCTCCTCCTCCACCTCACCTATCAGATACACTGAGGGCTTTCCCTTTTACATGCATCAGCCATGCAATAAAAACAGTACTTCGTGCAGCCCCACCATCCCCACCACACACACATACACGCACCAGCATGCAGGCGGCGGGCACCGGAGCAGCTGATACCGACGCTGCTGTAAACAGTAGCAGCAGCAGCAGCACCGCAGACGTCGACGACAGCGACGGGGCAGGGGAGAGGATGGAGAGGACGGTGCCAATCGAGCAGCAGGACAGAACCAACAACCAGCAGCAGCAGCAAACGTCCTTATCACCGTCCGGAGTGCTCGGTGAGTGACAGGAAAACGGTGTAAAATGATGTACAGTCTGTGTCCTGCGTGTGCACGAGGAAGCATTTTGAGTTCATTTGCAAAAAGAAAAAAACATACAGGATGGGGATAAAAGAGATTAGGCTACTGTGCATGGATATGGTGCAGTCATTATCGGCTAGATAGACTTCACTGAATGACTCACAGGATATTAAAGAGGTCAATCATCTGTGATTGGGGTTTCATTTAGTGCGTCTTTTCATTGTGCGCATTCTGATTCACACAGGCCCGGGAAGAGACGGCTGTAGTCCGGCTGTAGAGGTCCACAGGTGCATGCAGGAGTCGTGTGCATGTCCTGACGGGCTCTGCTACACTAGACTTTAAAGTGAGCAAAGACTGTGTTGCAGGATCCGACGTCAGCTTCCTCATAGGTGTTGGAGACTTGAGCATTTTTACAGGAGAGATGTCTCAGTGGTGAGTAAGGAAATAACCAGTGTTATGGTTAGTCTTGGTGAGGATGTTAAGGATAATTAAGCATCAGTAGGATTATCCGTGGTGTTCTCCAGGCCCCCAGTTTATCTCTGGGCCACTGAGTTGTTGAGTTTTAGGCTCATCCAGCAAAGAGGAGAGTCAAACACATGTTTGGTCATCTGGATATGATGGATATGACCATAAAACCTAAAATAGTCTTAGCCTGAAATGTCACTGCAGTTATGGCTTGATTTGCCTCTTGGCTTAAAGCAAACGCATTAAACCTGTTGGAGAAAATCTTGACCACATTGAAATGGATCAGTACAGGCGATATAGGCTCACAAAATATAAAAAATGACCTTTAAACATTCAGTCAGCCAGCAGTGCTAAACAAGTCTGATGTTATCTTGAAAGATTAGACTTCTAGTCCCTGTTCTACATCTGTTTCAACAGTATTAGTGTGATAATAGGCCTGGCAAGAGTAATTAAGACGAGCATTAGAGAATGAATGAGGATTTTGCTGATGACCACGTCACTTTAAGGTTGCGAAAGATTACAAAACATCCTCAGCGGTTGTTCAAGAGCACACTGGGTAATTCCCAGGATGCAGGTGAATGTTGACAATAATGCTGAGAGTGAATTTGATCAGCAAGAGATTCATAATGTCATGTATCTATAGATGTTATTTTTTGCCTGGCTCAACTAAAGGCCTTTTTAATTACGTATTTAGAATTAGAGTCAGGTTTGAAAAAGCGAAAAACATTTCCTATATCAGACCTGTGGAGCGAGGATGTAGATTTGTTAACAATGCACCTTTTAATCTATGAAAGATGTTTGTTTTTTGAATAAACACAATGTTGCATTTAACATTTTTTTATGCAGTTTGACTCGACTTATATCTGTCTGCTCAGCCAGAATAAACGCTGGTTATGAAGCAGACTGAAATTAATTCTGATGTCTCTCTATGAGCTACAAAAGCAAATCAGACCATCAGCGACAAGTGAGATTATTTCTATGTAGTTATTTTTAATGCCTGAAACTGCTGGCAAGGGGTAGGTGTCAGACCAAGCAAGTAACTGCACGCTGCCTTTGCTTACATTTTCCAGGGCAGAAATTTAAAGTGAGTGCTACATATGACTGTTAAAGAAAGCAGGATGAGATTTCTGTTCAAAACCACCACCTAAGCATGTTCAGGACAAAATCAGCAAAGAGATAAGAGGTAGGGGGGTGCCAAAATCAACACAAACCAAAAGTTCCTCACAGGAGCTTTTCAAGGCCGGATTTTGCCCATGGGCCACCAATTGAAAAAGCCTTATATAATATATATGACAAAATCAATATGGTTAATATATACAGTATATCTAAACCTACTTATACCCCAGATCAATGTTTATTGTTTATTTATGGCTAAACATAAGTCAAGCTAAATAAATTATGCAGCATTTCTGTAATACGACAACTATCTTTAGAAAAATCACATGATGCAATCACAGTAGTAGACGATCAGTTTATGGCCCACATATAGCTCATGTTATCAAGCTTTAAGGAAGGTGTTTATGGTGCTCGCCAACTGTTTGAAGACGCAAGAATAAATACAAGTCTAGTAAATGGTCTGTACTTATAGAATGCTTTTCTAGTCTTGTGAGCACTCAAAGCTGCTTTTACACGACATGTCGCATTCACACACTGATGGCAGAGGCTGCTACGTGAAGTACCAAACTGTCAAATCAGTCATCACATTCACACACTGATGGCTATGCCACCGGGAGCAATTTGGGGTTCTGTGTCTTACCCAAGGACACTTGGACATGTAGACTGTAGCAGTCAGGGATCAACAACCGACTCTACCACTGAGCCACAGCTGCCTAGTGTACATACAGCATACTGTAGTTCTTCAGTGTACAGTAGCTCTACTGCAGAAGGTCATTAAGCTGCCTCATACAGAGCAATGTTGCCGTGAACAGATAAATCACCACATCTACATCTACAGGTCTAGTGGCCTTAATGAGCAGTTATGTCAGTGAGAAACATAGAGATGATTCAGAAACATGCAGCACATGAACGACAAGAAAGCACTCAGTGCCTGTGACAGAGCGGGGGTTATGTCATTATGTCACACACACACACTATGTCATATAGACACAAGCAACCACACAATCAAACTCATTTAAGCCTTTAGAATTGCTCAGTGATTTATGCATGTCATCAAATTGTAATAAAAATGGATAAACGCCCTCATCAGCAGTGCTGCTCTGCTGCACATGGAACAACATCCTGCAGCATTGTTTCCTTTTATAAGTGCAGTCTATTACATTTGTTTATCAGTCACTGAGTCGGCATGCTGGTCTAAAACAACAGAGAGGTGACAGCAGCAGTGTCAGCTCTTAATAAGAGGAGTATGACGTGCTGAAGGTTGTGATAATGCCGCTGCGCAGCATGTGAAGACCTGATCTTGAACACGTACTTAGAGGTTATCACAATAAGATTCAGTGAACAACAAAGTCTGCGGGCTGTCAGGGGCCGTTGTTCCTGCGTCAGACAGAGAGTGTGACTTCAAAGTGAGAACCAACGTGTGAAAGAAGAAGAGTAAAACTGATGACCTCAGATCTTACACTGTATTGTGTGTGATAACACTACTTACAGTTAACGCCTGTTGCTCTGCCTTCATCTAATGCTTTTAGACGCAGACTTGAAAAACGAGTTTTCTGCTGCCTGTTTGCTCAACGCTCCGTTTAGAGATCATCTGTTTGTTTAGAGCTCATTGAATTTGCTCGGAGTCATGTGACCAGTCAACCTTCACGCTGGCTGAACAATTGTTCTGGATATTTCTGTTTTTTTTGTCTCAGTGACAGAGCAAAAAAACAGGGAAGGACAGAGAATATGCGAGAGAAATAAGACCAGCAGAGTGTGACTAATGACTAACCCCGTCATCTGTGTCCTTCATCACCAGCTGCTTGTCCATCTTTCTCTCTGTCCGAGGCCTCATTTTAACTTTATTAACCTCAGTTTGACTCACCCCGCTGCTCTTTTGTGTCCTTTTAGATAAACTGTTTGGGAAGCGTCTCCTGCAGGCCAGACACTACATTATGTCCCGGAAGTCGTGGCTGAAGATGGTGCCCACTGAAAACTGTGATATCCTGATGACATTCCCAGGTACAGTGAGCTCCACTCCAGCCCGTCCTCCCTGTGACGAATCCCCTACTGTACAGAGAACAGTGCATCCTCATCTAATGTGTTTGGTGGTCAGCCAGCCACTCAGACGCATGAGTGAGACTTTAAATGGTCTCTAGGGACGAATAAATCCAGTCCATTTACTGTGCCTGTATCTAAACACCAGCCTGTCCTGCAGTGTCTTTTAGGGAGCTGCAGTTGTCGCATTAAAAATTGAAATAGAAGCATCTGAATTTACAGTTGCAGTTTGACTCAGACAGGTAAACTACATAAACACATATAAAGTACCAAACACATCCTGCGTATTAAGTTGCATGCAAACACACAACTATAATGGCCTTTATTTACAGGAGCTGGATATGCTGTCGCTTATGTGACAGCTTTTAAGATAAGATAAGATAATCCTTTATTGATCCTCAGGGGGGAAATTCGGGTGTTGCAGCAGCACTTTACCATCAATGCTGCAGACTTTCCTACAAGCTGTACACTGTGTGTCCTGTTTCGTCTAACGTCGCTGCTGCTGTTCCTCCTCTGGGATGCAGAGTCTTGGTTTGGCGTATTTTATCAGGGTTTTTGGAGACAGTTCCTCTTGTAATAGCAATGCATATTTTATGAAATAGCTTAACGTACTTTAAAACAATTGTTTCAACTTATTCTGCAACTCCCACACATTTCACAGCCAAACTTTTACCATTTTATAACTTCTTACGGTGTGCAGACATCTTAAAATCAAGCCTTTATTAGCTGTCCATCACCATATGGCAGTCAACATATAGCCTGAGTGACAGAATGAATTAAGCACTATCACATGAGAGGGAGTGATGTACTGAAAATCCTCACAGCTGTGATTCGGCGGCAGACAATCACAACCGTGCTGATATTCAGTATAACATCACGACCTCCACTGTGACATTGCTTTTATACAACAGTTACACAAGCAGCACATAGTACTAAAAAATAATAATCAACAGATTATTTCTGCTCCATCAACTCAACTAGTTCCAAAACTTAACTGAAACTGGACTTTTGTTGCCAAGCAACCCAAATATTCTCCTGCTCTCTGTGTCTCCAGGTTACCACAGATCAGCTGTTTGTTATCGTGTACATTTATCTGTTTGTTTTAATCTATCCAGTGAAATAAGAGTCTGCTGTGTGATTCAGAGGTACCAGCTTGATTAATGTAGACATACACGGCCTGCTGTAATGTTGAGTGATACACAGAGTGAAAAGTCCCAGTGCTGTTGTTCTCTATATCAGCACTCATGGAACGCCTCTTATCCAATCAGATTACTTGGTCTGAACAAACTGTTGTATAATAGTGAGTAGTAACCAGTTATATATCGTCGCTATGGGGCAGAAACACTGTATCTCCATATTTCATTATTTTATATTTTTTCCATAATTTAATGCTATTGGTCACTCTTTACGTCTTAAAGAAATAGATTTTTTTTTTAAATCCTGTAAAATTGTGCTTTTTGGAGATACGAGGTTTCCACCCGACAGCAACGATACGCTTATTGACAGGCCTCTTACAATACATACCTAACATATGCCGCTAACTAACATTTGGCCTATGTATGACTTGTGTTTTTTACAATTTTGAATTAACAAGAAGAAACGTAAGTGATTTAAAACCTGCCGTTCATTGTGTCAGGTGTCAAACTGTCCCATTCGTGTTCAAATAAAGATTAAGATATGAAGGTAAAACTGCTACTGCGACGTGCTGTTATCAGTCAGAGTTATAGCCCGTCTTCTCAGCCTATATACCATTGTTAGTGATGGTATATGTAGACAGGGATTTAATGGTAGTGACCTTTTATTGTCACCCCCTCCCCACTGCTTCTTTGCCCTTCTGTCAGCACAGTGACAAATGGGCTCAGTCCAGCCTCTTAATGCACCAAGCTGTATGTAAATTGAGCTGTCTAAGTGATTAAAGTCTGCCACCAAGAACAAACTAAAACAACTTTTCCTCCCTGCAGACACCATCGACGACCACACTCTGCTGTGGCTCCTGAACCAGATTCGTGTTGGAATCCCACAGGTCAGCATGCAGGTTCGACAGCACAAACACGCCCAGACGCACGCCTTCTTCATCACGACGACATTCGAGAAGTAAGACTCTGAAACTAACACTCTGACTGTATGTGTGTGTGTGTGTGTGTGTGTGTGTGTGTGTGTGTGTGTTCTGAGTGTGTGGGTGGCTTGTGTCTTTGTTTTAACTGTTCTGAGTGAGAACATTTTGGCTCCTCACTTTTCAAGCAGCCGTTGATTTGCTGTGCTGGTTCCTTTATTTCTTGACTGAGGATGGAATAGCAGTGAGGCCTGAGGCTGCTAATAGTTATTCCTCTTGGTTTATGGTAACCACCAAATAATGATCAAATGTATTTACCCAACGTAATGTTGTAAGTCTGCAGAAGACTTTAGATGTCTAAATTGTAAAAAACGAAATTTGATGTCAAAGATAGGGAAGAAGGTATGAAGGCTTTATGTCAGTAAGCATGTGTTTATTGTATGCATGTATATCTGCATGCTTACGAACATCTCTGCAGCACAGCAGGTAAAGGTAATACAGAGAGTGAGAACACCTGTTGTGTAGTTTGTTATAGATGCTCTAGTTTTAAACCTATTGAAAAAGTTGTAGAAGAAGTTTGACATTTCTGGAGGTATCATAATGCAGTTGATGAGAAAATGGTTCAAATTCTAATGTTTTTGCAATAATCGTGATGTTAGCACTACATTTGTTGATTGGCTTAGCGTAGCATAAAGAGTGGAAGTGCGGGATGTTAAACCTTGTTTATCTTATTTCCAGTCCAAATGTATTTCTGAAGCACATTTAAAAAACAACAAAAGTTGACCAAAGTGCTGTACAATCAACATAAATAAAACACTTTAAAGAGCCAATTTAAAGACAAAAGGACAATAAAATTGTAAAAAGCGTTAAGAACAATAGGAAATAAAAAGTAATAAAGATGTGATTTAACAGCAGGCAGTGTGGGGGACAGCCGAACATGTTGCTTTGCAAAGGCTTGGGCTGTGTTCAAAATGCCATACTACACTAGCAGTACGTACTGATTTGGCCAAAATATAGTATTTCGTATGCAAACAAAAACAAAATTTACAGTATGCCAAAAAAATACTTACCTACTGTATCCCACAATGCAAAGCGCTGAAACATCACAATGGCAGTTGAAATGGCAGACGGCAGCAGAAGAGCAGAAAGGGGTTTGTTTACTTCTGCTTTCCAAAACCCAGAAACTGGCGCCTGGCGTTGCATACTGCAAAATACATTGAACAGCTCCGTACTACGTACTACCGCGGAACACAGCATGTAGTATATAGTATCCGATTTTGAACACAGCATGTCACCCCTGAGCTGCAACTTTGACCTTGGCACAGCCAGAAGCAACTGGTCTGTAGATCTGAGAGTCCTTGATGAAAGATTGGAGCTAGCCCATTTAACGATGTATAAGTTCATGATGAAAAGTGCACAGGGAGCCAGAGAAGGGGAGCCAGAATAGGGGTGATGTTCTCACGTTTACGATTTGTACAACATTAGAAAACAACATATCTCGGCCTTACTGTTTTGAAACTATTCCTTGAAGAGCAAAATGTAAAATCCAAGCTGACAGTTATCAGTTACAGTTGTGTGTGCGTGAGTTTGTTTTGTGTACCCTCATTGCACTTAATCCACCAAACATCTGCGGTCCAGCCTCCATCAGTTTTAGTATTTGTGCTGCATCATATTTAATCCCGCTGCTCATTTGGTCCTCGACCTCAGTTTACTGCGCGGAGCGGAGCAGATGGGCATGTACAAGGCCGTAAAACCGCAGTTTGGAGGCGGGATGCGGCGCTTCTCCTGCGAGGAGGACAACATCTATGAGAACATAGAGAGTGAGCTGTGCTTCTTTACCTCTCAGGTGAGAGGGTGTGGTTAATATCATACACACTGTTAGTTTGGGTCTGTTGTTAAATATTCTTTTGGTCTGTGTTTTGCAGTCGTATTTCAGTTAAAAGTAAATACATTTCTCTTGTTATGAGCTATTTCTTCTTTTTCTTCCCATATCTGTGGTGGTGTTCAGGAGCGTCAGAGCATCATAAAGTACTGGCTGGACAATCTGCGAGCCAAACAAGGGGAGGTGCTTCACAACATTCACTTCCTGGAGGGACAGCCAATCAGTACGCAGACATCAATTATGACCCTTTTTTCTCTTTTTCATCCTTATCTTAAAGACATCACAACTTCAGTTAACATTACATTTATACAATTATAATCAGATTAACTTTTCTGCTGTTGGTGGGAAGCTGCATCTCTAAGGCCCCGTGTCCACATAGCGCCTTTTTCTGGCAGGAAAGTGCTGGCAGGGCGCTGGGGAGCGCTGGGATGAAGCGCTTGTGCAGTGAGAGAAAAAACGTTGCACACAGGTTTTGTTTCTATGACAACAATAAGTTTCACTTACTACAAAGCTAACACTAAGCTTACAACGCATGGGGAGATAAAAGCACACTTACCAGCAATATTTAGTGCCGATCTGCTCCCACAAATAGACCTTTCGGTCTCTATCTAGCTCCAGGTAGACCGAAACGGCCAAAACAAGTCGCTCCTCCATGTTTGGTGGTAACCATGGTGACGAGTGGTGCCCAATCTGATTGGTTGCCTGAAAAAAGCGGCAGTGACGACACCAGCGCCTTTCTGAGATTTTCAACTCGAAGCGCTCCGAGTAGCCGCACAATAAAGGCAGAGCGCTCTGACAAAAGACTCGCCGCGCTTTTTCTCTAGGCGGCTGCATACGCTCTGTCGTCATCAGGAACAATTGAGAAAAGATGCTGGCGCTCAGAAAAAGGCGCTTTGTGGACACGGGGCATTAGTGTCCAGATATCTTCTTAGATACTTTGTGTATGTTTTACATGTGTGTCTTCTTTAGTACCGGAGCTGGTAGCTCGAGGTGTGATCCATCAGATGTTTCCTCTCCATGAGCAGAGGATCCTCAACCAGCTGATGACATCGTGGGTCCAGGCTGTGTGTGAGAGGCAGCCTCTGGGTACGAAAGATAAACATTTTATTTTAAAGAGAATTTGGCAGGAAAGTAAAAAGTTGACTTTTCATACCAAGTGTCCTTCACTAATCCTATAAAACATTGTGAGCTGAGACATGATGATTCTTCTTCTCTAGGTTGTTTACAATATTATCTGCTTTTTAGATGATATCTGCGACTACTTTGGGGTAAAGATCGGCATGTATTTTGCCTGGCTGGGCTTCTACACTAACTCCATGCTTTACCCTGCTGTCATCGGCTTCCTGCTCTGGATACTCGCAGAGGCCGACCAGGTACACAAAACCTTTTTCTTTAACAGAATATGCCTCTTAAAACGACTGTCACAATATTCTGCTCTGATGTCGCTTTGTTTGTTCTGTCATCCACAATTTTCTTTTATGCCAGGGATGTCAGGATCTAACAGAGATGTTGATGTCTAATTTGTTGCCTGTCCTGATTTATGTGATGTCCTTTGTGTGTTTTGTAAAAGATAAGAGAGAGGGTTTTACAACAAGCTGAAGCAGCACAGCACCTACACAAGAAAACATTCATTAATGGTGTTGCAGCATGACAGAATCATAAAATGTTCTCAAGTATCTTTTGATTCTCTCTCTCGCTCGCAGACCAGTCAGGATATTTGCTGTGTTGTTTTCGCCCTCTTCAACGTGGTGTGGGCGACGTTGTTTCTGGAGCGCTGGAAGAGGCGGGAGGCAGAGCTGGCCTACAGGTGGGGCACCTTGGACACCCCCGCAGAGTCCTTGGAGGAGCCTAGACCACAGTTCAGGGTAAGGAGTGTTACTAAATCTCTGCACGCATGGATAAAGAGCCGCATTGTTTTGTTGTGGGTGTACAAAGCCTTTTATTCACTTCCTGCTGCATTTGCTCGGCCTGACCGCCAAACATTCACCTGCACTTGTACGTAGACTTCCTTAAAAGCTTCGCACTTCAACAGAAACATTATGTATCATAAATGTATTTCAGTCTCACTCTCAGGTGAAGCTTCCCTGTCTTTCTGGTTTTATCAGTGAGCAATTGCGCAACCCCGCAGTGACTGAATACGCACACAATACCAGGAAACGCGGTCATGTTTACAGGAGTAGCGTGTCTTCACTCACCGCATGTTCTCAGAGGGAAGGGAAGAGGGGGTGGTAGGGAGGCCTCTCTCCCACCCTACCCCCCACCTCTTGCCCACCTCCTGTTGAGCTGAGTGAATAGAAGTTTTTAGGGAGGGGGGCCAGAGGGGACAAGTTTGAAAGCAACACATGGGAGAAAGAGTAATCAGGCCCGGCTAGCTCAGTCGGTAGAGCATGAGACTCTTAATCTCAGGGTCGTGGGTTCGAGCCCCACGTTGGGCGCAAATGTTTTGTGGAGGGAATTCTGGCAACAGGAATGTGATTACCCACCACGTATAGGGAATAGGGAATATGCTATGCCACAAAATGGGAATGTTCAGTCTGAATTCATGGCTGTTGGTGTAGAAAGTTCAGCTTTAAAACTCTGATCAAGATTAAAATTTTACCTCAAAATACAAATCGGCATTTCATTGTTAAATGTTTTTCACAATTATAGCTGCGTTTTGTCTGCCAAAACAGCTGCCTTTGTCTGAACAAAAAGCAGCTATTTTGGAGCACAAACATTTCTAGTCTGTCATCTAAATAACATGATTGCAATTGTGATTTTGAATAGAGTCTCTAATACTTTTCCTGCCTGTGTTTTTCTCTTTGTCTGCAGGGAGTGAAGCGCTGCAGTCCCATAACAGGCTGCGAGGAGTTCTACTACCCGCCCTGGAAGAGAGCTGTGTTCAGATGGCTGGTCAGCCTGCCCATCTGCCTCCTCTGCCTCTGCTTTGTCTTCCTCGCCATGCTCCTGTGCCTGGAACTGCAGGTCTGATTTCATAACACAGCATGCAAGTTTAATGAAGAGAGCTGATATTATCTGGGGCAGATATATACAAATAGAGATTTTAAACCAGCTCTTACTGAAAACGGCATTAAAACACAACAGTTAAATAACAGCAAGGCAGAAGGAGCTACATCACAGCTCAGAAAAACTCAACATCCATAACTACCGTCTAGTTCGAACACATGTAAGTAAAGACATTCAGATATACCTCTTCTCATTTTATTACATAGCCCTTTATAAATAGCTGTGGGATTTGGGCGAGCAGATTTGAATGAATAGGACTGATTAAATATTTATCAGGCCTCTAATGCACCTTACAGGAAGTGGTGATGGAGATTCAGGAGCTACCTGGTATCACAAGATTCATTCCTAAGATACTTCTGGCCCTTACTGTGACAGTATGTGACGAAGTGTATAAGAAGATTGCCTACTGGCTCAATGACATGGGTAAGTGACACTAAATATACACTTAAAGAAATTACATCTAAATGCTTCTGATTGTAATTTAGGTTGATTGTGTTTATTTTTATGCTACCTAAGTACTCATAAAGAAAGCCCCTGTCCTTAATCTATTGGAGATCAGTGAGGCACTTAAATAAAAAACCTTTTACTGTCATTCAGATGCACTTTGATAAATGCTCCTCTTGTATTTATTTCTTTATCCAGAGAACTACAGACTTCAGAGTGCCTATGAGAATAATCTCATCATCAAGATGGTTTTTGTGAGTCACGCTTCCTCCTCTGTTTTGGGGAAGAGCAGAGACAATCCTCTGATCGAATGTTTGACTTCCTGTAACGTTTGCTTCCTGTCATTGTTTCACAGTTTGAATTCATCAATTCTTACCTAAGCCTTTTCTACATTGGATTCTACCTCAAGGACATGGAGCGACTCAAGGAGGTGACAACAACCACTGGCAGTATCACAAGCACCAAATACAAAATGTTGGTCTTAAAGTGACAGTAGCTTTTGCTATAAATTGGCAACAGACTTTTTCCCCTTAGTAACAGTTACTGCGTCAGCCTGTCAAGCTTTCAATTCCCACAAGGCACATACACAGCCAACAATGATAATGTTGACACTTTAACGCTCAAAATCCTTTGTAATTACAAAACAATGGTTCCTTGATTTCTAAATTAGGGGGACAAAAGGAGGCTTCTCATTTCTAGCTAGCAACTGTCACTTTCAGTCTCTAGTGTTTTTTAGTCGACTCGTTTGAAAAATAAAATCTTGTAAAGAGGTTTTTAATACACACTTTATGGCAACAGATATAGCTAAAAGTCAGCAGCCTCACCAGTTAATGAATGTTAAAGAACCCTTGCTCTTTTATAGCAGCGTAAAGCTTGTTTGTTAGCTCTTGAAGAGCTAGCTGGTTTAACTCGGTATAGCTACTTAGCTAACATACTTGTCTGGTAATTTAAACAGTATTTTGATTTTAATTTTATAGGAGAAAATACTTTTTAGATAAGGATTTTACTGATGTGTTAAGCAAGCTCAGTTCTGTCTTGACAAGCCTTGGCTGAAGCAGAACAGAGCTGCTAACACCAAACTAAACACATCAATTAGCATCCAGGACCAGCTACACAATAACTTTATATTAGCCTACACTGTAGGCCTACATAATGCTAGCCATGTACGTTACGAAACCTGTAACAAACTAACGTAGTTAACATTTCATTGGCTAATGATGTCCTCCTTCGCTTTGTAACGCTCTGCTATCACAGTAGGTAAAATAGTCTTTAAATGCACATTAAAGCTCTTTTTACAGCCCCAATAATGAAAGTTGAACTAACTAGCCTAGGCTAACGGTCATAGCAGAAGTAATGCTTTAGCAGCAAAACCATGTTTTTATTTAAGAAAGGGGGATTGTTTAACTGATTATGGATCCACATTTCATTTATTGGAGGTAAAATGTTAAGTTACATTGTCTGTGTTTAATGTTGGGTGGTGTCAGATTCTTGGATCATGGCAGGAAGTAAACTGGTATTTTTGCACTCAGTCAGACTGATTATCTACATCAGACCTATTTGTTTGAAACCCTTTTGGAAAGTGTTCATGAGTCTTTTCTTGAACTCAGCACAGTAACAGATGTTGTGCTTCTCCTCACAGATGCTAGCCACTCTACTGATCTTCCGCCAGTTCTTACAGAACATCAAAGAGGTCCTCCAGCCTTATCTATACGAGCAGAACAAGCTGGGCGTCTTCACCCCCAAGGTGCTGTGGGAGCTCCTCCAAGCCATCATACTCAAATACGGTCGTCTGGCTCTGGGAAAGGCCCAGGCCTCAATGGCCTATTCCTTCCTTGGTCCCAGAGGAATCCCCGTCAGTCACACAGCTAATGGAAACCCAGAGCCGAGGAGACGAGGGGATCTGAAAGCCGGATTCAGGCTGTCGGAGGAAGAGTGGGACATGAGTGACAGCAATCTGAAGCAGCGTAAAGTCAGCTTCACGGAGAAGGTCGACTACCAGGACGTGGCGGCAGAAACGCAGCCGGTGTTTGACAGCTTCCTGGAGGACAGTCCCACGCTGGTGGAGGAGGGGATGGATCCATCTAGCATTTTTGACAGCTGTGACGAGGACAGTGATTGTGAATCGCTGAGTCAAGTATGTGGTCTGTTTCCTATTATGAATTATCATCTCATTTATTTGCTTTGTTGTGCTGTATCATTTCCACTGAAGGAGAGCAGTTATGCACACATCACGTGGGTGCAGGACAATCAGAACAGCATCAACAACAAAAGGCAAACCTGCACACCTGCTCCATTGCCACAAATATACGTTAATTATAACAACATTTCGATACCACTTGGGTTTTGGGTCCTAGGAATTCGAGTTTAAGATGTCTTCGATTGCACTAGAGAAAGTATTGTAGTCTAATTCTTACCTAAGCAGGAGACCAAGGAGCATGCCACTGTGTCCTCTCCAAAGGAATCTGACTCTCTCTGTCAGAGAAGAAAGAACGTCGGTGAGGGGAAAGAGGAGAAGAAGTCGTGGATCGATCCACCAGAAGAACCCAAAACTGTCACACTGAGCCAGGCTGAGATTGAGAGCTGTATGCAGACGTACGAGGTGAAGACATTTTCCTGAACTATTCTGCATCATACAAAATGGTCTATAAACAAAGTTACATCATAATTCCCGTGAAAATATGTTCCATGCTCCCAACAGGACACGCTCCAGGACTACCAGGAAATGTTCATTCAGTTCGGGTACGTCGTCCTCTTCTCCTCCGCGTTTCCCCTGGCGGCCATGTGCGCTCTTATCAACAACATCATCGAGATCCGCAGCGACGCGCTGAAGCTCTGCACCGGCCTGCAGAGACCCTTTGGACAGAGGGTGGAGAACATCGGACAATGGCAGGTCAGTGTGTTTTATTGTGGAAAATGTCAGCGGTGGCTTCCAGGCTGCATCGTACACAGTCTGAATGTCTCAATCTCTTTATTTCAACATCAGACTGCAATGGAAGCCATGGGCTTGATCGCCATTATAGTAAACTGTTACCTGATTGGTCAGTGTGGCCAGCTGCAGCGTCTGTTCCCCTGGTTGAGTCCTGAGATGACCATCATCTCCATCGTCTTACTGGAGGTATGAAGTGTAGTGTGAGCGGTAACTGCAGGTTTGTAGTGTTTTGTAGTTTTAATAGAAGAATAGCACTTTTATTCCCCATATGGCTGTTTTTTAATTATAGAAAAGAAGTAAAATTGTGCATGGCCTGCTATTTGTTGTGAATTTGTAACCTTCAAAATCATTTATATTGATTAACACAAAACCTCACAAGAGTTTTTGATATGTGTATGAGATGTGTAAAAAAGCAGGAAGTTGTTGTGCCTCAATGTGACCGTGTGTTGAGCCTGTCCCTCTGTGGTCTCGGTGGTTTTCAGCACTTTGCAATCCTCCTAAAGTACATCATCCATGTGGCCATCCCTGATATCCCTGGCTGGGTAGCAGAAGAGATGGCCAAGCTAGAGTACCGACGAAGGGAAGCTTTCAAGGTATAGTTGTATCATAGCTTGAAAGACCTTCGGCCAACGCAAGGTTTGCTGCTGGCTGCACTTTGTGCAATTTATATCATATTTCTGCATATGTATCCCTTTGTGTCCCCTGGTTTATTAGTGTGTATTGTCTAAACGTGTAAAGCAGTGAAACCCTTTTCTGACTGCCCAAAAGAAATAACTGTATGTGTTTGATTAAGTTTGTCTGTAGTGTTCAATAACTTCAGTGGCCGGTGTCTCAGTGGTGTCTTTAGTTAAGTTTGATTAAAGGCTGTTTTGATGCCAGTATACGATACCGATACTGGTTTACCAATACCAGTATTAGTATCAGTATCGGCCTAAAATCAGGTATTGGGTATTGACAGGTATGCAAGTCAGTGCGTCGATCTGATACCACACCTTCCCCAGAAAAGTCAACGAAACAGCAATAGTGCCCTGCTAGCTGAGAGTGTAATGTTAGGCAAAGCTACCAAACTGTTAGCAATCCATTACTTTCCAACTATTACATGTATATTATTTTTATCACAGTGGTATCAGAAGTGTACTCAGTGTTGGACTCTAAGTCTAGGTATTGGAATGAAAGAAAAATAATATTTGAACATCTCTAAAGGAAGTTATTTTCAGTAAACACGCTGATCTGAACAGTTCAACCTTGTATTTTGTAGGACTGCTTCCTCACATTAATTTATATACTTCCTTATCCAGTGTTCTCCCCTCTCTCTCTGTTTCGTTGTCTTTTGCCGTCTCTCTCCTCCTCTTTGTCAATGTTTTAACACACGCCCCCCCATTTAGAAGCACGAGCAGCAGGCCCAGCAGCACTTCCAACAGCAGCTCAGACGCCGACGTGAAGAAGAAGAGCTCCAGCGTCAGGCTGAGCTGCAGGCTGAAGCCCGCCAGGAGAGCGACTACCACAAGTCAGACTCCCAGCACCAGCACCACCATGACAAAACAACAGGGGGCAAGCCGGGAGACAAGCCTAAGAGACCCAGCTCTCTGCTGGGAAACAACAACGTGATGAAGCTGAAACAGATCATCCCTCTGCAGGGGAAGTTTTCCTCCGGCACATCGCGCTCACCGGCTCAGTCCCCCACGGGAGGGGAGGCAAAGCTGCCGGGATTTCTGAAGTTCTTAAAGTCGCCTGAGGTGAAAAAGGAGCCGGCTGTGGCAGCTGGAGCAACACCAGGGTCGACAGTGGCTTCCTCAGCTCCCCCTTGTGGCCAGGAGAGATCACAGTCCCCCAACAGGACATTCAGTCCCGGGAAGCTGTTCAGTTTCAGCAAATCAGAGGGGACTGTGGTGTGTGTGAACGGGACACAAACAGTGAGCCAGCCTGTTAACGCTCAGCCCAACAGAGCTGACTTAAACACAACGCAGGAGGAGCTGCCCTCTAACGAGTCAGAGAGAGGAGAATCAAGACAATTGACTGACGTGGAAAACTCTGGCTCTAAGAGTTAATAACTATTTAACAATACCAATGTAATAATATGAACTGAGAGCAATGTAAACAGACAGTGATACACCTGTACTGTAGGAGAAGACGTTAGTCACACGGACCACATGTAGTGTAAGGGAGCGGTAGACTTTCACTATTGATGCAACTTACTCGGCACAAAGTATTCGACTGTATCTATTAACACTTGATTATCCAGCTTCCATGTATAAATATGTACAGTACGTGTTACTCTGTGAGGTGGGGATTGAATAACCTTCATATAAGGAGAAAATACTGCATGACTGCCTGGTTTCTAACAGCACCCGAACAGATTACATCGATGTGAAGGATCTGTTTATAAAAAGCCAAGCCCTGAGCATCAGCGACGTGAACAGCAGATCCCCATCCTCACTCTGATGCCTGTATTGAACGCATGTTGCGTCATGTGCATGCATTACACGTCCATCACGTCTTTTCAGTTGTGAAGCACTTTTAAAGCCATTGTATTCTTCTGCAATAGGTCAGATTATATTCACTGTGACCATAAAAAAATATTCTATTTTTATTAACTTTGATTTTCTATGAATTATTTTACTACATAAATTAGTGAATGTACTTAATATAATGCAAATTAACATCACTTGAATAAACGTCCATCAAGAGAAGCATTCACTGATTTGTTACAGAGAACTGGGCGACCATGTGGCACAGAATACGGCATGTTTGTTCACTCAATATTTTAAATAACACTAAAAAAGTAGCTGCTTACTGGGTTACAGGCTTTACTGTATGTCACAGTGCAATCTATACAAGAACACGATCTTAATGTTACATTTATACAATAAACTCAAAGCAAAGCATTGAACAAGAAACACATTCAAAACTTAACCAGGTGATGGAAAACAAACCATATAACAAAGTTAGTTAGCCCACTCTTCTACGAAAGGCCGGGAACATAAAACACTGCATGTTTGTGGCTTAAATCTTAACTGAGAAAATTAAAGTGAATATTTTGTGTAAATCTACACGAAAAGCCAAACTCAACATTTACTCTGTAAGCTCTGAAAACCAATCTGTGAATAAGTAAAAATGTACATCAATGGACTGAACTGTCAATGGTGCCAAACGTTACAGGAAATGTCTCAAACACACTGTGCAACGTGATGTTTCTTAAAAGGTGCAAAGCAAATCAGTTTGGGACGATTTGATTTGAATTCTTCGAGAGTGAAAGAACAAATTGGCTCAACAAAGTGAACAACACAGCTGACTACTTGGGGAACAAAAACATCTGAGTCGTTCTCTTGTTACCTGATAAAAGGGTTAGAACAATCACAATTTACACACAGTACATAAAAGACTTGAGAGCATCATGATAAGCTTAACCCGCTTAAGCAGCAAACAAACACTGTGTTCAGAAACCCTGCTGTCAAAACACTCGTCCTTTAACCAGCCTTGTGAATGGCACGTTTATAACAAGGACTGACAGCAGTCACATCAGGTCAGCTGATCGCCTGTAGTCATCACCCTTTCAATCAAATATTGCGCTAACCCTGCACTCACAAATAAAGTGGTGATTTCACACTGATAAGCATCAAACATAATGGCCACAACATCTGAAGGTAGCGCTGAACATAAACAGGTAACATCCTCTGGTATACGACTGTATCGGCTTGAAGGTGTCCTGATTAAGGGGCATGCTAATAACCACCTCGACACAGTGGTTCTTCTTCACCTGAAACGATGTAAAACCAGGGGGCACCATGCTTTTTCCACTTAAGGCAACAAATCACAACATTTCCTTCCTTTCAGTCCATAACAAACCCCGAATGGATAATTAAATTTAAGCAACAAAACACTTTGTTTTCAGCTACTGCAACAACAGTAATCACATAAAAGATGAACTCAAATAAATGTTAAAGCACCAGTGTCATTACGGCTTCAAAATAAAAATTCCTACTGGAGCACGAGCCACAAACGATGGTCACTTAATCACATATACAGACTCAACATAAAAACATGCATATCTCAAAGATGATATGAATAACGACAGCTGTAAACCCTTAAGGAGCTGCAGAGAAGCAACAAATTTACTCCTTGCATATTTAAAAAAAAAACCTGTGTGAGCCAAAGTGAAAGAATATCAGAGGGGTGGAGGATTAAGGAGGTAGACGCCTGTTATTTTACTAAAATCTGAGGCAGAAGTTTCTTGGAGGAAAAGAAAATACTGGTTGAAAGTCGTAAATAAAGTGAGGGAAAGCGTTTTTTTTTGGTTAAAGAGGAATCTGAAGTCAAATACAGACATTAAGACCAGTGTTTTTTGGGATATGTGTCATGTCGGTGTGGTCTGAAATGTGTCGATCCTTGTGTGCTTCAGTGTCAAAGCCTGGGTTTGCAGACGTTTTCCTGCATCTGTGTGTGCATGTTCTTTGTACAGGTCAGTCTCTGCTGGATGTGCATCGACAGCACAGCAATCTATGAATTCTCATTCAGCTCCAGACAGTCTGTTCTGGCGATTTTCCGTGGCGGCGCCGTGTTCTCCCCTTCTGGTTGCTCCTGCTCTCGCTTTTTTGCTGCATTCTGATCAAGTAAGAAAGGAACACATTTAACAAACAATGAAGAAGACATATAGAGTCTTAAATGATTAAATTAGCTTCAACTTTCTCCTCCATTACAACAACAATCATTAAAACCTTCACCTTTTTGTCCCATTGTTGATGAAGATACCGCAGAAGGATGTTTGTCTTCTCTGTGACTATGACTGAGGAGAGACAACACAGACAATGATTATGTCATAGGAAACAAAAGGGTCAAAAGGTATGGAAAAGTAAAAATGCAATTCTGATCTTCTTATGGAGAATTTAAACGTGATAAACATGTTAAAAGATAACTACATGGAAATGTCAACAAATTTAAGGCTGAAACTGAGACCAATACGAAGCTCTAAGCAAAAGAAAACAAAAAAGATTTAATGTTTGCTTGAGGTATACTCTTTTCCTGGATTATGTGCAAAACTATTACATCAGTTTTGAAAGAAAGTGAGCTGATGTGTTAATATTTCAAAGATCAATGCTCACTCTGCTCTGATGGATATTCTCGGGTTGGAAGATACACAGATGGTCGACGGTTCTGAAACAATATTGAAATCCACATGAGTCTACACAGAGTACCACAAAGTAGTACCATATGAACCTAAATAAAAACGTGGCCTTAGAACATGATGTTATTTCTGCATTTTAAGGACAAAGAAGGTAACTTACTGATGCTTTACATACAGAGTCTGCATGGAACCTGCTGAAGTTATTTTTGTTGTAGACAGGTAGTCCCTTCAGGAATTCTCCCTGAGAAGAGAAAAGAAAGATATGAATAGAAACACTTCCCCGAGCTTCCCACATAAAGTCCTGAATGGCAACGTTAAATATGCAATGCGACATAAATGGAAAGCAGAAGACTCCTCGTTAAATTCAACTAGATAACGTGGCAGCAATTTTATGAGTGTATTTACGCTGCTTCCTGTCCGTCGAAGCCAATAACGACGAATTACTTTACCACTACTCCAATACATAGACGACTTAATAAAGAACACAGTTCATTACGTACCTTCTCCATGTCTCTCCGAGTATCACTCTTCCTTTGAGAACTAGCTAGATAAACACGCCGAGAGTGAGAACGAGCAGATGCTCCTGTTTTAGCTAGCTAGCCACTAAGCCTTGTTGTCTTTGTCGTAGCCAAGACACCGGTTTGTTTATCCGCTCGACAGCTTCTTACGACCTCTATAAAACATAAACTACGTACAACTTTGGCCTTATGTCATCTCGACTCTGTAAATCAGCTAAAATCTTGCCCTCAAGTATATATATTAAAACGAAAACCAAAACTGAAAGTCCTTTGTAAGCTAACTTGCTACTAGCTCACAACTCCATTTTTGTTGTTCGTCTGTTCGGGGGCGGTTACCTCCTGAGATCCCACGTACCTGATTGGTTGAACAGAGGTGGCTGGGTGACGAGAGAGGAAATCCAATGCGTTGATTTGCTAAAAAATGATTATGTAACAGGCCGATCCCCCAATACAAGAAGGCATGTGGGATGAAAACAACACGCATACTTTCAGCATTATGTCCTTCTCAATGTACAGTATGTCTAAATGTAATGACTTATTACTAAACAGGTGGTTCACTCAAGTATTTCTAATCTATATGTCGGTGTATATGTTGGTTTTAAGTGTTCATTCACAATGAACACTTACTAACTGGAGTAGACTGGTATATGTAGAACTGTATTATCTACATTTGCCTTTACACACATGCTGAAATAGTGACTTTAATTATGTAATGGTTAAATCTGTGACTTAGCTGCATATTATTCAAGTGAGAATGCTACCTTTGAAAATTATTGTAATAAATATTGTGCATGTTATTTGCCATATAATGTAATAAATGAATACCTCTATTTCCTCTACTTGTGTAATTTTAGTTATTACAACTTCTCATATTGAATCATTTCTTGGTATATAAATTAAACCTCTGGGTTAACCTGCAAGACTTAATACAATATCCGACGACAGAAGACAGGTAACTTTTTCCTAAGCTCCTGTACAGTAAAAGCCCAATTTATACGGCCTGTAGCTGAAGAAAAACTTCTTTAGGCCGAAACTCTTTACGCAACAAACTCTTTTATCTTTTGAAAAGCACAGGTGTTTATTTTTCAATCACAAATGCATGTAAATTCTACAAGGATAGTTTTAATTTCCAAGTCAAATAGAACTGATGTTTTCATTTGAGAACAACTGAGATAACGGTCTAACTTTTTGAAGATACAATTTTGAAACAAATATTTTCCCACATAATCATGACCAAAATGTTATGGATCAAGAATAACTGGGTAAACTGCCAGGCTTCTTTTTACTATTGGCAAAGAAGCTTGTTTGTCAAAGGCCAGTTTTCATTCCCTCACCCATTATTAATGCATTGGGTGCCAAATGAAAGCCCCATCCAGTATTACCATCTTCCAAAACTCAAGTTCTCTGCAGAGCACCGCCAGCAACATCAATGTCTGTTTCCTGAAAGTCTCAGTTTTCAATCAGGGATCTTCAGTGTGAGAGGGATTTACGTCCCTTAAACATGCGACGTAGAAGCACCTCGATGCCGCCTTGAGAGCTGAGCCTTTTGATCCAGCCGTGGGTCCTCTTGCGCTTGATGTTCTTTGGTTGGTACTCCGTGCCTCTTTTCCTTGTCCGAACCTGCTGGTATTGCCAGGGAAGCTGTTGGAATACTCCTGAACCTTCAGCTTGTGAAGAAAGTGGCCCACATCTGGAAGCCTGAGGCCCTGCTGCTGCTTTGGGCACAATCCAGTTGCTGAATAATCTAAGGTGAGAGGCTCCGGTTACAGCAAGTTTCCCGACAGGGGTGCTGTTGAAAGAGCACAGATAAAGAATGTCATACACACATTTTGTTCTCAACTATTTTGCTACAATAAGATTTTGATTACACACAGGTTTGGGGCTGCACAATCAATCACAATTTCCTCAATAGCACAAACAATAAAGAAATCACAAACTGCATGAATCACACTAAAGAAGTAAAAATATCCAATGCAAACATGCCACACTTTCTCACTCAGCATGTTTACATTTTCTGTCTATTTTCAGATGGAGCCTTCCATCACTTGCATTTGTGTCAATTAGGTGAAAAAGAATAGCCATTTGCAATAATCCAGGTTTCAGGAGGGACATGTTGCAAACACAGGTGCTGTGTAAAACATGCTGAGGAGCAAATAGACAAAGGAACTGTAAGTTATAGCTTAAATACACACTTTAATATGTGTTTATTTATCGCACTTCAGAATCACAATCAGAATCGGGGTTTTATTGCCAAGTAGGTTTACACATACAAACAAAATAAGTAAAAGACTTGCATTGTTTTCTACCAACAACACAGTCTTTACGTTTATGTACAATATAGGGTCAATACTAATCTTAACTGCTACTTGTCTTTAAATTACATAAAAGTGGTATTCTCAGCCTGTAATTGAGCATAGCGATGTCATTTCATGAGCATGAACCACAAAAGAAATTTTGGATTTTGCTTTATTGTAAATACGTTGATAGCTAATGATATGCCCATGAGGCTGCATCATGCTCGGTTCATGCTTGGTTTGAAACGCTATCATTAAAATATAGTTGGATGAGACATCACATAACTACATATAATGTACAGTCTGTAGGCAAATTAATATTGCTATTTGCATGACAAACTAGCCACGCTGCTAACGCACTGCTAAGCTAGCTTGCCAATGTTATCATCGTAAATAAACAAGACTAGCTTTGCCGTTTATCTAACATGAAAATACGTGAACTCTGTTACCTGGTTAAATGGGTTATTCCGCGCAGCCGGGGAAAAGACGACAGTATAACGTTCATTTTGAGATATTTATACAGTTGACACAGGCATGGGCTCAGTGAATGTCACAGGTCTGCGAACCGCCTGCGTATACGAAGCACAATGATTGGCTCCGACCATTCAGCCAATAGAAAGGCTTGTTGCTGTATTAGTTTAACATTCCTGCCCTGCGTAGAGCTCTACAGGTTAAACACTTTACCGGCCGTTATCACCGTGTTTCATCTATATAACGTTTTATTGTCAAGGGTAACGGCTCACATAGTAAGAGTCATTTTGAGGACAGCGTCTGCCAGACGGCTGGTACTGAACAAAGCAAGTAATAGGATTTGTGTACAGTCTGAGACGATGCTCTGCCTGAGAGCTAGTACTCAGGGTATAAAATGTTTAATAGTGCTTTGGAACAAACGTCTGTGTACACTTCTCCTTACATTACTGTAAGTTCAATGGTATTCGAGTCAGTGCCCCACTGCTACCTACATGGGATTCCCCTCCATAGTCAAAGGCCAAATAAAGATGTTAATATGTAGGAGCTTACTTTGATTGTGTTTCTTTAAATCCTCTTTTAACACCCAACAGCATGTACAGAACCCTTTACTGCTGGATTTTACAGCAATGTAAACTATAAACCATAAACGCTTTCATTTGCATTACATTACAGCAAGGTGTAGTGTAATGCAATTAGGTGTACAACATAACTAAATATTAATTTAGAAAACGAGAAAGGCAGTATGCTAATAATTCCTTCCATCATTTAAATGACCATTGAAACACCGTTCTGTATTTTGTATGTGGTTGTTGGTGATACACCTATCTCATCTTTGCCCTTTTACTAATACACAGTTAGAAAATCAACATTTTACATGACAACAATATCCTCAAAATGTTATGTTTGAGAGATTGAGAAATTCTCTTCACAATAAAATACAAGATTTCTCTCATGTTAGTTGGCTTAATTGATTTTTGAAGCATTTTATTTAAACACCAGTATTAATGGTAATTGTTGCCAAACACAGTACACAGTTGTTGCCTCTCCGCCCCTCAAACGTCACAGCTGGTCATTCTGTGACAGGCACGGACTGTCCGAGTGGTACTCTTTGTAAATAAAAGTTCATGGGTAATACAGGGAGACGGCACATCGTATATCTTATTGGTTAATCTAAAGGTCATGTCTCTCTTTAGCTGCAATAGCATGTTTTCTGGTGTCAGTTAATAAAACCACAGGTAAGACAGTCTAAAATCATGTGTAGGCCCTGAAATGGGATCACACATGTAGGCATGATAATTGCCATGAATCAGATAAAAAGCTGGACTATCATATTTATCATTTCTGTCACTCTCCTCTGCCTCCCACACGCGCGCGCACACACACAGCCACGCACGCACCTTGCTTTTCTTTCAGCCTTGGCAACAGGGAAACAAGCTTCTCCCATTGGCCTCCTCACGGTGTGGTGCTGTCTTCTATTCGCCCTCCTCACTGCCACTCAGGAGCGAAAATGCCCGAAGATCGCGGTGTCTGCTGCGGATGCAGGGGCAGCAGGGCTGGGCAGGGTCTGGCCTGAGTGCGCAGTGGATGCTGAGGACAGAAGAAAATAACATTGCCGTTCTTTATCGTAATGGGTGTCTCATTGGGATGCAGTTGGCGCACTTTTACAGATGCGTGCTTTATAATCAATCCAAGCCCATCCTTGTTCTGTGACAGCAGTGTAATGAGGCTAATAAGACGCGTGGACTGTTCTGCAGCAGCTCTAGCGTAGACAAATTGTTGCACCAAATGCAACGTTTTTCTCTCTTCGGTTTCTCCGGCCCTGACTGTCAGCGTTTGGCGCAGATTTCCAATCCACCTTAATCATCCTTAATTTTGCAGGTAAGAATACATTTTTATTGCATTGTGCTAGCTTATTATTGATGTTTATTGGGCGACATGTAGCCGGCCAACCGCATCAATAACGGCTGCATGCATTTGTCCTGTGACAGCGCAAAAATAATAATCAATCTATCAATAAAGGAGCGTTGCATTTATTGGCTTTTCTGTGCAAGCCTCAGGTTTTTGATCGTTTATATTTATGATGTGACGCGGTAAATTGGGCCTATTTAACACTTGCGCATTTGTATTATTTTGAAACCTGATATGTGATGATATTCAATTATTTACGTCAAATTATTGAAATACGGAGCCTACTATTGCGGTTTGCAGCTTCACATTATGGTGCAGAAGCAGGTTTATTCGAGCATAAGGCCTTTTTAACGAAAAGTTTGCTGAAAGGGTCTAATTTTTGTAGAAATGCGTATAAATATGCAGATGTGATGCCAGGCTGGGCCGTACTGTACCGTGTGGGGAACTAGAGCAGCACGCTCTGTTCCAAATGTGTGTTACTGTAAGACTACGCAGACATATCAACCTACATATTCTGCAATGCAGACAAAAAACACAATATGGCTGATTAACCTTCAGACTGTCTGACTTTAGGGTTTGTGGGTTTCAGACACGGTTTAACTCGTGCCCCTGAGCCATGTTCAAAGCCTGGTTGACCTGATGGATAGTAGGTCAGGAGGAGAACCCCTGACTGAAATGAGCTGCTGATCGGTGCTGATGCAGTTAGTGCTGTGCGTTAATGAGGGGGGTAGTGGGATCTCTGCTGTTTACCACCAGCACTTTCCCTCATCGTGGAGCACTTGTAGCTGATGTAGCACGACTGATTGATTCTAAATAGATAGATAGATTATTCATCCTTGTGATGGTAGCACATTTTAAGAATAAAATGACGCTTTGAAGACAGGCCGCTGAGCTGCGGTAGAGTCTCTTCTCTTTGTGTCGATGCTCCATTTTGTTGTTATAGAGAAACAGGCTTCTCTTTTCAACGTTCACTTGGCTCCTCGGTGCAACTGGATAGCACTTGACGCTCTGACCTTCAGACCATCCTGCCACCACCAACAACAACACATACTCGCACGCACGCACGCACGCACGCACAGACACATGCACACAGGAACCCTCCTGTGCAGCTGCAGACTCACGCCAGATAAACAAGCTGCATGCACTCTCTCAGTGCTGGACCTCAGAAGCACTGTGTGTGCAAAGTCTGATTCATTCATTAGGCCACCTTAATGGAGTTGTTATACAAGCCCTCATTTTGTTGACCTACTTTGTAAGCAAAAGCAGGTGGAACACAACTAAACTATGACAACTGTAGAGTGAATCATCAATACATCACATTTAATCATGAATACACAAAGAATACGAAGATGTATCTAAAGGGAAGTAGAACCAAATAGTTATTTTTGCCTCATTAAACACACTTCAGATGAATAAATGTAAACTATTCCCTCTTGTCACAGTTATGAGTATTAAAATAGTGAAGGAAATTCATAGCACTCATTAATGTTGTCTTTTGGCAGCATCTCAAGATGCCGTTAATCAATCAATCAATTTTGATCAATTCAATCAAACCTCGAGCAGAAACAGACTCATCGTGAACAGCCATCTGCCATGACTGGATGGGCCGAGAAAGAGGGATAGATGGAGATGCAGGTGGACAGAGATGATAGAGAAAGACAGATAGACAAACAGGGTGACAGGGAGACGGGGTGACGTGCACACAGCAACAACAAACAACACAGATCTAAGGTTACAATGCCAATAATAATGGTGGAAATATGTCTAATATTAGTAATAACAACTATCCATCCATCCATTTTCTACCGCTTATCCGGGGTCGGGTTGCCGTGGCAGCAAGCTACGCAAGTTAGCCCAGGCGTCCCTTTCCCTAGCAACATTTTCCAGCTCCTCCTGGGAGATCCTGAGGCGTTCCCAGGCCAGGTGGGATATATAATCCCTTCAGCAGGCTCTGAGTCCACCCCGGGGTCTCCTCACAGTTGGATGTGCCTGGAAAGCCTCCACAGGGAGGCGCCCAGGAGGCATCCTGATCAGATGCCCGAACCACCTCAACTGGCTCCTTTCGATACGAAGGAGTTGCGCATGCTTCCTCCGGATGTCTTAGCTCCTTGCCTTATCTCTAAGGCTGAGCCCAGACACCCTTCAAATGCTGATTATATAAGAATGACTGCAGATGTTAACCTTTTTAAACAGAGTTAGTAGGGAGCATGAATATTACACTGTAACCAGCAAACACTAAAGCCTTACCATGTAGACGAGTCTCTTTGCTTCTTGGAGATAACCGCCTGTGTTAGACTATAAAAAGAAGACGAATAATGCTTTATTGCACAATTGTCTTTATGCAGTTTCTCTGTGATTAAACCTGGAAAGGAGAACGAAGATTATCTTAACTTTGAGCTCATCTTCAATGGAATAAGAATAGCTTGGAAAAAAACTATCATGCTGTTATGAGACATACACTTCATAGGCATGTACACAGTCATGCCCTCTGAGTGGCGTTTTCTATTTATATACATCCTGGTTCTTTGGACCATGTGAAAAGGAAGCGTTATTAATAGCAGACGTCTAGGTCAGCATGTGAATGGTCAGTCTTCTCTGACATTGAAACCACAGCTCGGCAGGAGTATTGTTTTTATGCTTCTTAATACATGTGTGCTTTTGAACTTGGACTCCCTGAATGTTAAGCTGCTGAGTCACCCAGGTGAGTGTGTCTGAAGACCTTTACTAAAGAGATGCAGCTATTCCAGCTTTGGTATTTGGTATTTACTAAGCAGTTTGGGGGGTTTCTAACTGAAAGCATTCATGCTGTTGGTGTGTTTCATTTCACTCGATGCCGGCTGTGTTCTGATGAAAGGATAAAGTCGACCATTTCTTTGTGACTGCTTGGAAACAGCTTGAGTCCAATTTTAATAGGAGCCACGCCAGGAACCAATATCTTCCTGTTGAGCTGTTGACATTTGCCAACACTGCGACAGGAAATGAAGGTGGAACTGTTTAAGCTTGTGTTTAAATTTGAAATGAAGCATCCAAATGACGGACTTCTTTGTCTGTGTGATGTTGTGTTTGCAGGGAAGCACCATGCTGACCAGCATCACTGAAGGGATACTCTGCTGCCTGACTGGGAAGGCTGCCAGTCTGGTCCTGCCCCTGGAGTCGTCCGAGCCTTCTGATGGTTTCGAGTTTGTGGAGGTGAAACCTGGGAGAGTCCTGCGAGTGCGCCACATCATCCCTGAGCGTCAGCCGGTAGTAACGGAAGAGCAAGTAGCAGGGAAGGAGAAGACAGATGGCGACTGTGATGATGACGACTCCCCTGAGGATTCAAACAGTGAGAGTGATTCTGGCAGTAGTGTCCACTGCAAGAGGAAGATCACTGTGTACCGCAACGGCCAGCTGGTGATTGAGAATCTGGGGGATGTTTTGCACTCTGAGATCCTACAGTGTCAGGACGGGGATCTGGAGCCTTGCAGCACTGTTGAGGTAGAGCTGGCAGACTACAAAGAAATGCCCTCATCTCCAGACCCCAACCCTGTTCCTCCACCAGTTCCTCCATCCGTCGGGGAACAGAAACCTGCTCCACCTCCTCGCCGCCGTCGACGCAAGCCCAAGCGCACTGTGCTCATCGACTCAAAGAGGGTCATCTCGAGCTGCAAAGGGACGCACTCAGATGTAGCGCTGTTCTTCGTGCACGGTGTTGGGGGCTCTCTGGACATTTGGGGCAGCCAGCTGGACTTCTTCTCTCGGCTGGGCTACGAGGTGATCGCGCCTGACCTGGCGGGGCACGGAGCCAGCACCGCCCCGCAGATTGCAGCAGCTTATACTTTCTATGCCCTCGCTGAGGACCTTCGTGCCATCTTTAAGAGATATGCCCGTAAACGCAACATTCTCATCGGCCACTCGTATGGGTGAGCACTTTTGTTATAATCGTTCTACACTGGCAATGATGGCACACTGCTCTTGTCGCCTGATGAACATGCTGTTCTTAACGTTTGTACCTTTCTCATTCTACCTTCTCTAGGGTGTCATTTTGCACCTTCCTGGCCCACGAATATCCCGATCTGGTCCATAAAGTGGTGATGATCAATGGAGGAGGTCCCACAGCCCTAGAGCCCAGTCTGTGCTCCATCTTCCAGCTGCCATCTTGTGTCCTGCACTGTCTGTCTCCCTGTCTGGCCTGGAGCTTCCTCAAGTAAGATCTGCTTTTGTATAGTGCCAAAATTGACAACAGAGACAGTGACACGTCATAGTAACTTCTCCCACCACTGACAGAACAGGAGCAGAGGCATGTGCAGACTGTTTTTTTTTTACACGTGTTGCCAAACTAGAGCACTGACTTATAAAGGGGTGGCATGACGTATGTGTCGAGCACAAATACCTGTCCAAATAGCAGAATAACACAAGAGAGTGGCAACATATAAAGCTTTAATGCTTGACTCTTTAAGAAATCATAAAGACGACGTATCTCTAAATAAAAGGTGTACAGGTCCAGCAAAAAATGTGTTGCAACGAAAAGCTTCTAGCAGCCTGTTGCAACACAGCGCAGTAATTTTTTTGAAAGTAAGTCACACCTCTGACCGGCAGATAGATGTGTAGGATAATAAGGTGGCCCCTGTGGTGAAAAATCTGATTTAAGGGGGGCCCATGCCACCCCAGGCCACCCCTAAGACACACCCCTGCACAGAAAAGCTTTCTGATGTTAGAGAACTGTTCAAATATGACAAAGAAAAACTTTCAAAAAGTAACTCATCCTCTCTTTTCCTGACATTCAGAGCTGGATTTGCCCGTCAGGGTGCAAAAGAAAAGCAGCTGTTGAAGCAGGGAAACGCCTTCAACGTGTCTCCGTTTGTCCTGCGAGCCATGATGAGTGGACAGTACTGGCCTGAGGGCGACGAGGTCTACCATGCTGAGCTCACTGCGCCCATCCTGCTGGTCCATGGCATGTGTGACAAGTTTGTGCCCATGGATGAGGACCAGCGCATGGCAGAGGTATGACATATCTATAGGTGCTGATTTAAAGCTACTGATTTTGGCGCCCTCTGTGGACAAAGCTTTACCTCTTATCTCTTTACTGATTTTGTCCTGTTCATGCTTAAGTGATGGTTTTGAACAGAAAATCTCATCCTGCTTTCTTTAACAGTCACATGTATCACTCACTTTAAATGTTTGCCCTGTAAAATGTAAACAAAGGCAGCGTGCAGTTTGTCTGACACCTAATGCCAGCGGTTTCAGGCATTAAAAATAACTATATAGAAATAATCAGTCTTGTTCCTGATAGTCTGGTTTGCTTTTGTGGGTCATATAAAGGCATCAAAATTAATTTCAGTCTGTTTCAAACCAGCGAAAAACTCCTGACAGGAGCTTTTAAGTGTGATATCTTATTTAAAATGTTTCCTAATGTTTCACATTTTGCTTCCTTTCCAGATCCTCCTGTTTGCATTCCTTAAAGTCATCGAGGAGGGGAGTCACATGGTCATGATGGAGTGTCCTGACACCGTCAACACCCTCCTCCATGAATTCTTTCTATGGGAGCCCGATATGTCCAGAAAAGACTGCAGCAAGACGGACACAGAGAAGACAGTTGCTCTCAGTGACACTCTCCGCACACTGAAAGTCAATAAGTCTCTGGACAAATAACCAACAGAGAGTCTAGTTTTATCACGGAACCCAGCAGAAGGCCTTTTTTGGCGTGTGTTCTTAAGGCTGCTCCCAGGCTGAGAGCTGTTATAAACAGGGCCACATCTTCAGGATGCGGACGGCCACTGGTGCTCAAAGATAAAGCAGGACTAAGGCGTCGTGCCAACCAGAGAAGGATGGAACTGTCGTAAAGATGACAGGAATGGATGCAAATACACAGTTTGTGCTGCGCTTTTGATACCAGTCTGTGCTCCATCTCGTCATGTTTGCAAACCACACAATATCTGGGGATCAAAAGGACGGTGTGTCCATTTGTGATTGGTGTGTGAAATGTTTCTGCGAGATGCAAAAAGCTTAAAATCCATGAAATGGTGTGTGAAATGCCTCACCTTTATCTTAAATATTCTGTAAAGTCCTGCAGAGCTTCTGTTCTGTCTTTACATTATGGTCTTACATCTGTTTTATTGGAAAGTGGCAAAATAATACGGAGTTTACTGAAGAATTACAGGTTGGATTGTGCAGTACAATGGTTAAGGAGAGCTAATAATAAAACTTTACCGTTGATAAAAATAGTTTATCATGAAACACTGACTGGAAGGTAGTAGGAGATGGTTTAAAGGCATTAAATATACAACAATGCACATGCAACATGTAACTAATAATTGCACCACATGCATACATAGATGACATTATGCCACAGCCACCTAACCACATCCATACAATGTGCTGTACACACCATCTCAAACAATCACAGCTATTTTCAATAAATTGGCTCATGTCTTTCCAAATTAAAGCCATGAGCAACAACTCTGCCATATATTGAGATCAAATCAGAAAGCTCTGTGTGTCTGTGTTAAGCACAATGTAACCAAACCATCAAGTCATAGCTGCATGAAAATTAAATAATCTTCAATGAGACATTTATGTGAACTGGTTGCAAAAACAGATGTAAACAAACATGGATGCCAAAAGGTTCTCCTCCTTTATTCCTGCAGCCATTTCTTCAATAGTTTATAATATCCTACGGATACAAAGTACTGAGGCCCTGCATGAGTCAGAACATGAAACGGTCAAAGGGTTCTGTCAGACAGTCGCAATATATTCTCATATTGAAAAATTCCCAATGCACTGTTCTCTTATCAAAGTGTTCCTTTTAAAGTGTAAGTATTATTTTGCCTTTATTCTGAAATAACAGCAACTGCCATGAAAAATGTGGTTGTATTGACCGCTTTAAGCTATTTTGTCTATAAGCTGATAAATGCAAAACAAGTGTGTGCTGCCCTACTACTCTCCAGTGCATCCTATTTATCTAACAGTGTCAGACTAAAGGATGAGCTACGCATTATGATCGCTGAGAGACATTCATTCGTGGGTGCTGCTTTGTCTCATAATGGGACACTAAGGTGCGAGTTAAAGCACAGTCTTATGTGTGCTCTGGTAGTGCTTCTCTGATGGGTGGTTAGTTAAATACTGTTATGAGTAAAAGATGGTGGACTGGGGTGTCCAAAGCTTAAAGTCAGCCAAAGGAGGAAGTCCCCTAAAAAAGGGACATTTGTACCCACCATGCTGGTCTGTTATATATGCATTTTGACAGAATGCGGATGCAACACGACTGGTCTTATGCAACTGGAAGAAAAAAGAGAGAAAAAGAGTTGAAATAAGCTGACACCTCAGAAACATGAAACATATTCTCTATGGACTTTTCAAAAACCAACAAGTGCTGCTGATGCAACGTACTGTGTGTCTCCTTTGGTGTGAAAGGTCAGTTAAACTGTATGGACTACAGGGTGCACATGTACTTCCTCTTATGCTAAAAATTGTGCATATACAAATTGTCAGTGCTCATATGTGCTATATCTTTTTGTGGTTAACAAAATGTGTTAATGTTATTGTTGCATTTATTCAAGGGAATCATAATATATGCACTGCCTGAATGTAGATGCATATAACATTATATAGCCTATCAAAACTGTTGGATTCAGTGTATGAGTGTGCCTTTCCTGGCATGAAATAAAACAATGTTCACAGTCTACTTGTGGTTTCGCTTTGCATTTTGTTTCATTTGCAGTAATATAGTTGAGAGTGTTTAATGTGACAGGATTACAAGAATATTAGATATATTATACATATGAACAGTAGTGCAATTTACACAAAACAATTACTGGTATTCTTAGAAAGAAAGTAGGTATACAATATTATTTCCACTATGATAATTACATCATTAGATTAATGCAGGATACAGCAACATTATTCTAATCATGTTATCTTTCCTAATTAGTTTAATACATGCAATCTATTAGCCTATAGTCATTACAGTCTACCTAATGTAATCAATTAGCCTACTTGTAAATGTTGTTTAGGCTTTTCTGCAATATTAATTGCTAATGTTGATTCCCAGTAGTTTTAGTTTTATTGGTCAATGGCAAAGACATTGAGTGAAATGGGAAACTGATTCCCTTGTGATCATTTAGACTGGATGGTTGAGTTGAATAGGAACTATTAATCTAATATTTGGATGTATGTACAAAATGTATGGACATTTTTTGGACTGGTAATATAAAAAGAAAAAACTCTCTGCATGTGATTTTTAAATGCAAAGTACAGAAACTAAAAGAATATTATAGCATACAAATGTTGATGTTAAACGTTAAAATGTTCATAAATAATTCTTTTTTTTTTTCACCATAAGTATACATAAAAAAATCAGTAAAAATAGATTAATTACTAGCACAACATATTACCCCTCTTTAAAAAACTAAAACTATTGTTTTCATCATCATACGACGAGCCATCAGAGCGGCCCTCTGATTGGCTGAGCGTGTCCCATGCGTGTTGTGGTAAACAAAATCCTAGGTGCGTGTGCGTGCGTAGAAGTGGTAATGGAGGATAGTGATCTACTCACAGGGGGCTTAGTTAGCAAGCTGTCTTCCTTCTCTTCTGCTCAAAACTGCCGTTTCTGTTAAGTAATAGGTATATACAACGCAAGGGAACAACGTCTGAATAAAGCGAGAGCAGCTGGTAAGTACTTGCAAGTCGAGTTAGCCCACGTCCGTCCCATAATGTTAGCTTCTTAACTCACAATGCTAACTGAAGGCTAAGCTAGCCGGAACTGCTCATGTCGATGCTAGGTGTCGGTGTAGTCTATTTCCTGAAATAACTCTCACTGGGTAGGTGAAGATAGTTTCAGTGCTTGTGCTGGCTGCAAAACTTATCTCAAACATTTGTTTAACGGCGCTTCAAGAAATACGCTAGCTTTAATCTTAAAATTTATTAAGTTTTATGAGAAAGTTAAATCGCGCTCTGTTCAGGTCTGCTAACGGCACACTATTCGAATCTGGATATGGTGGTTTCTGTTATTCAGGAAATAGTCTCATCCCATAACAGTGCTAACGTGAACTCGCTAACTATCTTGGAATAATTATTGTTCACTTTCGACACCATGACAACAAGATGGCACGTTCACTCTCACTGGTAATTTGCACCGTCACGTTGGTTACCAGAACTAAGTGGGACTTTGATACCAGTCATAACATCTTTGCTAGTAGCTAGCTAATGCTATGCTAAGTGTCAACGCTTCTTCCTAGTACGAATTAGCTCATGCTCCTTTAGCAAGTTAGCAAATGAGCTAATGCTAGCTAACTGGGTTTCCACAGAGGGGCCGAATTAAAGAGACGCTTAAAGAGACGCGGGTTTAACCAATGAGAGGAGGTTATAGCTTTTCCCAGCCCTGTCACAGGCTCGCTTATCCCCCGCCACAATGGGAAAACACAACATACAAACACGTAACACACAACAGTGCGATATTAGTATACACCTTCAAGTAACGTTATGCCTTAGCTACTATTCACAAACGGCAATATTAAGAGTATAAATAGTAGAAATAATCAATTATTTATTGTGATTTTTTTTTTAATTCTAAAACGCAGGATCGAGTTGATTAAGTTGTCGGGTAGAAAGGGTAGAAAATTCATAGAATGCTTTCATTAAATTTTACACCATACTGAAAAGAAATGTCAGATCATGATAGCACTGTTTCTCCATTCTCAATCAACAGAAGCTGCTATTGAATTTTGGGATGGCGTCAGATGCGGTTTCCCAAAACCATGGTTCCAAGGGGATCATGACTTTTTATCCCACTGCTGAGGAATTCAAGAACTTCACCCGCTACATTGCCTATATAGAGTCCCAGGGAGCACATAAAGCGGGCCTTGCAAAAGTAAGTATTGATGGACTGCATGTGTTCACACAGGCCATACGTGCACACTTTTTTAGATTATTGGTGTTCATTTATTTGAAGCGTAAAATGTTGAATAAATGTAAAATTAAAATGATCCCTGACAAATTTCAAAAATTACAATGTTTTTTTTTTTTACCAAAATGATTGAACAAACAACAGGCAAAATTCCTCCATACGTTGCAAGCATGTTTACATTAGCTTGTCAGCAAAATGAATACAAACATACCCTTAAAGCTTTGTTGCAGAATCTTAATAACAAACTGTGTTTAGAAATCAGTAACTCACAGTCTTTCCTGTCTTCCCTTCTCTCAAGATTGTCCCACCAAAGGAATGGAAGCCGAGAAGCTCTTACGACGATATAGACGATTTGGTGATACCTGCACCCATTCAGCAGGTGGTGACAGGCCAGTCAGGCCTTTTTCAGCAATACAACATTCAGAAGAAAGCCATGACCGTCAGAGAGTTCAGAAAGATTGCCAACAGTGACAAGTGAGAATTAACACCTTTTTAAGCTTTCTGTTAAATATGTTATATCTACATTTTTACCCTGTAAAGTAATCTTTAAACTTATATATAGAGTGGGTGGTAGTTAACTATTTTGATTTCCCATTGTAGGTTCTGCAGTCCACATTATGATGACTTTGAGGAGCTGGAACGGAAATACTGGAAGAATGTGACATTTAATCCTCCCATATATGGGGCAGATGTTAACGGCAGTCTGTATGACAATGTGAGTTGACACTTGTTGCTGAAGTAAATATTTATCAGTACTGATAGGTTTACCTTTTGCTGTCTGTGTAGCCATTGAGCTGACACCCAAGGGATGCTGTAATTAACACTGGTCTTTATGGTGTGTAACACCACTTCAAGATTTGTTGATCTTTTGTTTTCTGTTGTACTTCTGTAGGACATCAAAGAATGGAATATTTGCCACCTGGACACCATTTTGGATACTGTTGAGCGTGAAAGCGGCATCACCATTGAGGGTGTTAATACACCTTACTTGTACTTTGGCATGTGGAAGACCACCTTTGCCTGGCACACTGAAGACATGGACCTCTACAGTATCAACTACTTGCACTTTGGAGAGCCCAAATCATGGTAAAGACACAAACTTTTTATTTAACTGTTAAACCTTTGATTTTTTGCAGGTTTTTGTATGATTGTGATATTGATCTAAAAATACACATTTTATAATACATGCATACATTTATTTTTATTTTTCCAGGTACTGTGTTCCTCCAGAGCATGGGAAAAGATTGGAACGTTTGGCTCAAGGTTAGACACCAGTGAAATATTTTCTGTAGGTGTTGAAGGTATAAAGCTATTAACCACCATAAACTCTTAACATCTATCTCTTGTCATCTTTTAGGGTTCTTTCCTGGTAGTTCCCAAAATTGTGAGGCCTTCTTGAGGCACAAGATGACTCTCCTCTCTCCCTCTATACTGAAGAAGTATGGCATCCCGTTCGATAAGGTATGAGAAGAGTATTTATTCCTCTGTGTTTCAAACAGAGCTTTTTTTTTACCTCAATACCCCAAACTCAAGCCAAATGTATAAATTGCAGTAAGTAATAATTTTTTTTACCTGTCCCTAAGATTACCCAAGAGGCCGGTGAGTTCATGGTAACCTTCCCCTATGCATATCATGCTGGTTTCAACCATGGTTACAACTGTGCAGAATCCACCAACTTTGCCACAGAGAGATGGATTGAGTACGGCAAGCAAGCAATTTTGGTGAGGAGCAGTGACAGCACAGAAAGCCTTCACTTGAATCATGCTATTAATAATGTAAACACGTATATTCATGTTATGATTTGGATCATGGTCTTTTTGTGCCTTTGCTTCCTGTAGTGTTCCTGCCGTAAAGACATGGTGAAGATTTCCATGGACGTATTTGTGAAGAAATTCCAGCCAGATCGGTATGAACAGTGGCTGGCAGGGCGAGACGTGGCACCTATTGATCACTCAAGGCCCACCCCGGAGGCAAAGGAGTTCCTGGGAGAGTCCTACAATGACATCACCAGCAACAGTAACAATCACTCGACGGAGAGCTGTGGGGAGGACGGAGAGAGGAAGAGGTGGGTCTTGTTTTTGTTTAAATGGTTTATGTTCTGAATAGTTTTGGCTCATGCAGAGGGTGATTAAGTACTCATGCTCACACTGTTTGGGTAAGCCGAAGCCCAAAAAGTATGAAGATGCGCCATATTTCAATCATTTTCAAGGGAATATTTTTTAAAAACCAGACATTTGCCTTCTGGCTGAGTTCTTTTTGTGCATGCCCTCCCTCTGTACATTAATACGCAGGGATATATGGTTGTCTTCTTCTTTGATTTTAATTGATTTTCGGCAAATTAGCTTGTAGGTGTATTGCTGCCATCTAAGGGACTGAAATGTACGTTTTTGGATACATGGGTTGTTGTGGGCTTCTGCTTGATTAAGAGCAAGCCAACTGTTACAAATTATTCCCCTTTCCCACCTAAATTTAGCACGTTGACACAGGTTTTTCCTTTTACTTATAAATGCAGATAGTCTCTGTTCCCATTGCCAGTGGAGTACACTGCTTTTGGTCTCTTTTCTGCTGCGTCACCGTCTGACGCCACAACGTCGAAACAGGGTTAGTAAACAGTTACGGTGGTTAGGTCTTTATTGTATCTATCACTCATTCAGTCGGTTTTCAAACTTGTTGCAGACAAATTTGTTACGATGTTTGAGCGCTGCTCGGACGGAGACGGGAGGAATTTGTAGCTGAGATGACGAGGAGTCGCAGAAGTTGCTGACGGAGCATAGCGTCACGCCGGAGAGGAGTAGGAGACACAGGTTTTGTGTTCCCATCAATGCCGATTGGAGCCAAGGCGATAATTACCTGGGTCTACTGCAGAGTCATTTGACCCGGGCCTGAATGCCAATTGGAACCTTTCCCATTAAGCAAAAAAGCCAGGTGTTAGTGGGTTTTTGGACCAGTGGTGAACGGCCAATGTCACTGAGGGGTGGTAGGGTGGTCCCAATCACCCGCTCTGCCGCCTTCACCACCCGTTGTAGGTCCTTCTTGTCCTCTGCTGTGCAGCAGTAGGCCAGGAGGCTTTCAGTGGTGGCCGGATCGAAGTTGATAAGCACATGTTGTGGGAGGAGAGCCTGCTTCCTTAGGAAGTTGAGTCTCTGCTGGGCCTTCCCCACCTGATGGGAGAAGTTTGTGGACCAAGTGAGGTCAGCTGTGATGTGAACTCCCAGGAACCTAAAACTGTCAACCCTCTCTAATTCCTCCCCATTTATCAGTGTTCAGTGTGCCTTGATTTCCTCAAGTCAATTATAATTTCTTTGTTGTGTTTAAGTCCAGGTTGTTATGGGAACAAGACTCTGCCAGATGTTGAACCTCCTCTTAGTCCATGAGCCACACCCCAGAATTTGGCCGTTGTGCCAGTTTGGAGGGACCATGTGTCATAGTGACTTTTATAAAGGTCTATGTCCCTAGTGTAAAATGTATGATAGCATTGCTATCATTCTATGTGCTATCACTCCTTTTTTCATCCCTCCATCATAACAATTTTTTCATGTTTTTCCGCCGTTTTTCACATAGTGCCAGTAAAAACGTTCGGTCGGTCGGTTGAAAGATAGTGGGTTGAAGGTCATCAGTTCTCGGCTGGTTCTAATAAGCTGCTCTGTTTCTCTGTTCGGTGAACCCTCAGCGCGACACAGAGGATAGAGACCAAAAGACACAGAGTGTGTCTGGATGTGCCTGACGAGGTTGTTCCCAAGGATGAAGATGACGAGGATGTGGAGCTGTATGGGAAGCGCCCCAGGCTTAGCCTTATACCTCCACGCACTGTGTCACAAGATGGAAAAAGAAATAAAGGTATAACCACCTTCCTACATTACTGTTTTCCGGTAGTAGTTAAGCCTTGAATTGTATTGTTGTTAAAATAAAATTTGTGAGTGTGTGCATTTTTCACCATCACATCTAAACTAATTCCTTTGCTTTAATTTACAGGCCCACCGAAGTTGGTCGTCACGCCAACCAAGCTCACTTTATTGGATCCATTCCACAGGAGCTTGACCCAAAGCAACGGTGATGTCAGCCGTCCCCCCCATTATACCAAGACTCGTGCCCCAGCAATCTCCTCTCTCTCCCAGCCCAGGAATGGACATCTGTCAGTTTCAGTGGCACCGTCATGGTCAGAAGTCGGTGCTGCACCTACCCGCAAAATGGGTGTAGCCAGCCTGCTCTTCCACAGGACTCTGAGTCCCAAAGATGCTCTTCAGGTGCACAGCTACACGCTGGAAAAGCAGCAGCAGCCGCACACACAGCTGCAGGTGCACAGCTATGCCAGAGAGCATCAACCACGTCATCTCCAGCACAAAACCTGCACACCATCGCACACAAAGGTTCAATCCTCGCCTCAGGCGCCAAGCTGTGAGAGGACGGAGCCTCGGCCAGAATCAAAGATGGTTCCTCCCAAAGCAGCACTGAACGGATCAGAAGCACAGAGTCTTGTGGAGCAGGACCAAAAGGAGGAGAAACCTAAAATGTCGATGCCTGTGGAGGTTAAGGTTGAAGAGAAGAAGCCTGAAGTTAATCCCATCAGCAAGTGTGCTTCCTCTCAGGCTCTAACACAACAACACAGAGAGATGAGCAAAGCAGAGACAAACGCCCCAAAGAACAACAAGCGAAAGGTCTGTTTATATTTGTTTGTGTTTACTTGCACTATTCTTCGCCTAACACTCATGCTAAAGATTCAGGAATATAATGTTAATCTATTAGTCATTGTCGGCTCTCTGTACACTGTGACGTATGCATGTTTGAGCACAGGTGTTCGTCTACGCTGCATGAATAGTTTTTCTAACCCCAATTTATCCAAAATATCTTGTAGCCATAAACTCCTGAACAAATATAAACTTGTTAAGTTTATATTTGCATTTCTTTGCTTCATTTTTATTTGTGCATGAAGTCACTAAAAGATCAGGACTCTTGGCAGCTCTGTACTGGTGCATTGTTTTCCTGCATGCTGTTTTCATTATGACTAATCTCACTAACAGAACAGTTCTCGGTAATCTCTCTGGTGGCAGTACAAACTTTATCAGACGTTATTCTAAAAGTCTGCCATGTGTGTTCAATGTTATTGATGCTGTTCAAACCACAGAGTTACCAATGCCCCCTTGCGGATAGTGGCATTGTCATCCTGAAAGACACCATTCCTGTCAGGCAGCCAATGCGTGATGAGATGAAGGTGATCGCTCACAATCATCACGTAAGTAGTTACTAGCTGTGACCAAATTCTTAAAGGGATCAGTGGACCCTTTGTGTATCTGGAAATGTTTGCATACCAGTACAGAGCCACCAATATGCCTGATAATTCATGATCACTTATTAGGGCTGCACAATATATGGTTTAACAGTCGCAGTTGTGATGTGCGCATGTGCAGTAGTCACATCGCAGGATGTGCAGTAGTGTCACCTGTCTGTAAACAAGCATGCAATGCTGCTGCTGTCACAGGTCATGTCGGGTGGACGAACGACGCTCCATTAATGTGAGGTGTCCTATTAGTCAGACTGCTCCTGTTATCAGCTGCACATCTTTCTGGTGCTGGTTAACGCTGTGACCACAGAAAAGGAGCGGAAGTGCCGCAGAGTGTTTAATTTTAGAGGCTACACCTGCAGCACACACGGCATGAGGTTGTGTGTGCCAGGAAGTAGGAGATGTGAGCTTTCTTTTCAAAAGGCTACTGTCACAGTGCTGATGACGCTGATTAAACATACATTTGAACACAACTGCAGCCCACACGTCTGTTTGTATTTGTTTTATAAAGAAATGTGTCACTCCTCCTCAACTCCCTCTACTTTTTCATGCTGATGTCAGTCTGAACCAAGTGTGGTGAAAGTAGGAAGTAGGAAGGGTTCAAAGTCCCAAATAATAAAAAGTATGATCGTTAATTTTTTATATGGACATGAAAACAACTGTTAATCTTGTATAATTACCTGTATATTTTAAAATCACAATGAATATCACATAACAAAAACTTTTACCAATATCGTGCAGCCCTATAACTAATGTTATGCTCATTGACAGTATAATGTGCTGAAGTTTTGTCTTGCTGTACTCTTGTTTCTCCAGCAGGTGTCAGAAGAGCAATCGTACTGCAAGTCAGTAGTGAAGAAACAGCAGCAGCAGGAACAGCTCCCCAAGCTGCCCCGTCATCACCCTCTAATCAGAGAGCTGCACAGTGACGATGGTACGCAGCTTTTTAGCTCATCTGCATACAAATGATACAAATATTAGGTGTTTTTTTTAGTTACCAAATGTTCTACTTTCAATTCCTTTTTTCTGATGAACTCACCACGGCTTACTTCTTTGAATCCTGACGCTTCCTCTTCCTCCTTTATTCTCCCCCATGTCTGTGTGTCTCTAGATTGGTACGTAGATGTGGAGGTGGAGCAGGAGGAGAAAGAGGAGTGGGCAAAGCCTCTGACCCAGCTGTGGCAGTGTCGGCCATATAACCCTCAGGCAGAGAGAGAGTACAACAAGAGCATGGGCCAGCAGACCCCCTACTGCTCCATCTGCCTGCTCTTCCACACTTACCACCAGGTGACAGCTGCAAGTTTTTACAGATGTTATGAATGTTATTTTTCCACGATCTGTTTATTTATCTTTTCGAAATAGAACTATAGCAATGCAGAAGTATTTGAACACTACAATAGTTGTAAAGCAAAAAAAGTAAAACGTAAGTTTATAAATATCAAAGCATATAATACATAATATACTAAAACATCAAGTAAATTAATGCTCTGTTTGCTGCCCATCAAAGCTCAACTCTGATGTAGCTAAAATACCTGATCAATCATTCAGGGACATTACTTAAATTATAGCTTTAATGCATTATCTATTGCAGAATAAAATGTTGCTTTTTTATTTAAATTGGGCTTTAAATTCACTAATAATAGAATACAATTGGATCCATCTGTTATATTTACATAAAACGTATATTCAATAATCTGCTAACAAGCCTCTGGACTCTTTTCTCTCCCTCAAGTCCGAGTCCAGCAGTGCCAGCTCATGTGTGACGTTGGTGAACCGTCCAGGGGGGCGCCAGTGGTCCAAGCCTCTCATCCCTGAAATGTGTTTTAACACTCAAACCAGCAAGTCGAACGACGGTGAGGGGCAGCTGTCCAACCCTCACGTGGCCGAGGACGGGACCAGCCGGCTGGTCAGCTGTGCTCAATGCTGCGTACGCGTACACACCAGTAAGACCCCTCTTTTTTGTGATGACTGGATGTCATTGGAAAACATCCACTGGTTGCAAATGTACAGTGAATGTTTAAGACTTAAAGAGGAAGGGAAATAAGAGCAGGGTGCAGAGTTCTACTTTTTAATTTAAAGAAGGCATGACATTGTTTTGACCACATGGTATTCGCTATCTATGATAACTTTACGAGAAAGGGAACCAGTTAATTTTAGACAACACGGCCTATCATGTGAAGCATGTGAGAAGTGAATGTGTGAGTCCTTTCTGTTCCTCTTCAGGTTGCTATGGCGTTTCTGGAGACGGAGCGGAACTAGACGATTGGCTGTGCGCCCGCTGTGAAGCTGATGCCGTCACAGAGGTTAGTTATAAGACTTAATTATTATTTCCAAACAAATAATTAAAACTGCTTATCATTAACAAAAAAAAAGTTGTTGTATCCCTTTGCTATGTCGCTCAGTATTATTGGGAACTGTTCAGTAACATCAATAAGTCTAGTGTCACTGATTATAATCAATAATAAGCTTACTGTCAGCAGCATGCAATGATATGAGATCATCTATAATAATCCAATGCAGGGAATTAAAGTCGGTTTCAGTTGTTGCAGCTAAAACAATAGTGGCATTGTGAGTATCATTGTAGGCTTTGTTTTTCTTCAGCTCTAGTTTGCCTTTTAAATCTATCCAACAAAAATAAACGTGCAAGTGCATCCTGTCAGGAGGCTAATGCAACCCCTAATGTTGTTCTTAATTTAATCTAAAAGCACAATATAAACCATTCTGTAACCCAGCAGCAGCACATAAAGTAGCCCTGTGCTCAGCTATAGTTAAATACAATGACACATGACACATGACAAATAAACTATGCTCTGCGTGCTGCTGCGTCCTTTGTTCAGAGACAGTGAGAGTGTTTCCTTCCTCGGTCTGTGTCTGTTTGAAGAATTTGTTTTTCTTAACCATGTTTGTAAAATGTTTCTTTAAATTTCCTCCGCTTTCAACATTCCTGTCTGCTCAGAACAATAGATTGTTGTTGGGGAAACCTTCTGGGAATGTGGCCCAGTTTGGGCACAAACACCTTTTGACCACAAGTGGGCAATGCTTTGCTTTAGACTTCAGTGAGACACTGCAATATTTTCACTTTTACTGCAAATGAATATCGACTTCAAATATCGGTTATCGACCTCCTTGACTACTAATAATCGGTATCGGCCCTGAAAAAACCATATCGGTCTATCTCTACTGAAGACATCTTATTATTCCATAAACATAGTATTTACATTAGATCATACAATGCCCCAGATTTCCTCCAATAGGTCCAGCTATTAACCAAGTTATAAACTGATTCAGAAATAAACTGGTGCTCAGGATTTCTTCATCAAATGATATTCTCCCTCATAGTCTGAGCAGATGTTTGCCTTCTGTATTGAGTGAATCACATTTATTTTATGGGTTTCCTTTTATATTCTTTTATTGTCCTAGGGCGTTATTTCTATAAACTGTGAAGCAAAGTTTGTTGATTAAACAGGAACTCTCGGTCTGTATTGCTGAACCTGCTGGCTCCTGTGTGTCTATAAATGCCACACTGCGGTTCACATATGCACAGTGCAGAACCTTAGGTTCAGGTTTTAAGCGAGATCATTGAGGCGTTTCAGACAGCTGCCACGCCAGGTGTGCAGTTGGTTACAAGGAGCAGCAGAGTTTTATATAGCTGATAGCGATCTGTGTGGTCTAGTCGAGAGATTGGGCAATCCCCATTATAGATTATACACAGCTTAACACCATAAACATCATGATTTAGATGTAATAAAGGTCAAGGAGTCAGTTGATATTATAAAGAATAACACATTGATGTGTGTTTGTTCCTCTAGGACTGCTGTCTGTGTTCACTGAGAGGCGGAGCTCTGCAGAGAGCCAACGACGACAAGTAAGTGATGTCAACAGCTTCACCAGGAGATGTTTTACAGACACAAGTTTTATCATTTATGTTTGGGAGTCATCTTAAATCTCAGCTTGTCCCTAATTTAGAACAGACATTTTCAGAAAGAAATCAAAGCACCTTTTTAAATGTACAATGAAAAGGATTTGGATTCATTAGACAGTCAGGGGTCAGGCTTGTGTTGAGGCCATTGAGCTGTTAGAGGCAGAGAGAAAGACGGTTTGAGTTCATAGGATCGGAAGTAAGATGGTTTTTGTTTGGACTTTTGAGTAGTTGTTGGAGTCCTCTGATATAAAATTCATTACATAGCACAAATTACTGAGGGAACTATGCTGTGTTTCATTTGAAACGGTGCTTTGTCTCACGTTGTTACATGGTTATGTTGCATGGTTATGGAGCAGAGTATCACTGCAGGGCAGACGGTGGTACTCGTGAGAATTTCTTTGTAAATGACTGTTGCTTTAATAAATTATTTGTTTAGGAAAGCAGCCTTTTGAGTACCTTTGCATGATCTATCGGTGGTTTAAAGGTGTCTTATGTTTCCAGATCAAATGTTCCAGGAAGTTGAAGTGAAATTTTTTTTGAGAAGGAAGTAGATTTTTAGAAAACCCTCTTTTCAGCTTTGCCCCATTTTCCTTCTCATTGAAAATATGATCCTGTTCTTTCCATGATAATGTCGTCATGGTTACGCTCATAAACCTGGGGAAAAAAAGGCCAGGAACGTACTGAAGAAGGATTTATGATGTTTACCAAACAGCCCAGGCATGGCGGCTCTGACTGGTTGGTACACTTCAGTCTATTGCTGCTGAAATCCATCTGGTGGGTCGAGCCCCTCAAGCTAAGTGCACTCTTTGAGTACACACAGACTCCCCAGTAGCAGTAGCTGTGTGTGCGGTTAACTGTGATCGTCAGTGTTGATATGACAGGAAATGCCGCTCTCTATCTTGAAGGCCTTATGGCGTAAGGGGATCTACTGTTTCGTCCTCTTCTTATTGTTGATAACAGAAACACAAACAGTGTTTGTCAGTATCAACTTCTACAAAAGTTTGTTTCTACAGGCTGCACTAAAGTGAACTTTATGTTGTTATTGTTGATATGTGATAGTATTATGGCTAAGGCCCCTTATTGTAAACACCGGCTACAACATAAACTGCCATTCAAAAGTAAAATAATGTTTTTTATATTATATTATTTCACTTTTTTCTGTTGTTTTGCATCAGCAGTGACTGTGGTGAAGATATGAGGTTTAAAATGACCAGTATTTAGCTTCAGAGATAGTCAACAACAACAACCCTTGACAAAAATGTCTCGCGCTCTTTTTAGTAGCTTTTAAGGGCTTTCAGCTGGATTTTATTACCTTCCTCAAGGGATGAAACGTAATCAAATAGCAGTGATAGTTAACTCCATGAGAACCGAGCAAGCTGCAGAGGGTTATAGAAATCGTAAGCAAGTGGGCACTGAGTTAAGATTAATTATTGATTCCAGGTTTGCTTCCTGTTATTGACCGCTCTGCCACCCCACTGCCGCTGTTCAGACTGATAAGACTCACTGTAGTCACAGCAGTTTTCTGTGCTTTCAGTCTAACTGAGGACTGAACACAAGCTTGTTTTAAAGGAATCCTTGTTGTGTTCTGGAGATGTGTCACTTCTTTGTGATTCTCTGAAATGTTCTGATTCTTTTCATTTGAAGAAATATGTATTTATTAGAATAAATTCAGTAAATATGTCATTCTAACAGGTGTGTAGTTCCAGTCCTAAATTGTACGCTTTGTTTTTCTGTTTAAAGAAGCGTGATATAAATGCGTGTTGTCCGGCGTTGCCCCCTGAACATTGAACTGTTTGGTCTGATTCGTCCTCATGTTTGCTGTTCACACAGGTGGGTTCATGTGCTGTGTGCCATCACTGTGCTGGAAGCTCGCTTTGTCAACATCACCGAGCGGTGCCCCATCGACCTCTCTGCCATCCCACTGCAACGCTTCAGACTGGTAAGACTCGCTGCAGTCACAGCAGTCTGTGGCAGAAGGGCTACTATATTGTATACACTGTGTGCATGTGGATCCTGTTGGCTCACCCTAAGGGTTACAAACGCACCCCCAGACCAGCGGGCCAGTGCTTTATCGAGCCCTGCTTATGTTGTCAGCGAGTCGCCTACTTCTGGAAGCAATGCAGGATTAAGTTCAACAGTTGGTCTTTGCTCCATTGTTGTGTGTCCTTATCTCAAAGGATCATGTGTTCACTACCTCTAAATCAGTACAAATGGTGTCATAAGTGTATTAAACTATCAAAAGGAAGTTGTATCATTTCCCTCCAGCGTGTTCCAGTTTGTGTCTGGGTCTGCCTGTGTTTACTCCCTTTGACAACTTCTTTTTCTTCCTCCCTCTCATACTCCCCACTTGGCTTATTTCCTTTCTTCCCTTTTCTCCCCCCTCTGCTTCCTTTACTTCAACCTGCCACTCGTAATTTTTCCTGTTGACCTCTATTCCCCCTCCGCGCCCCTGTCTCTGTCATTGTAGAAATGTGCGTACTGCAGGAAACGGATGAAGAGAGACGTAAAAGGCTGCTGTGTCCAGTGCTCCCACGGGCGCTGCTCCACTGCGTTTCACCCCACCTGCGCTCAGGCAGCCGGCGTCCTCATGCACCCAGACGACTGGCCCTTCATAGTTTACATCACCTGCCACAGACACAGGACGCCCAACATACCTGAGGTAAACAAGCGGGAACACAGTCAGGCGGAAAGTCCCAGGTCACACACTGTCTGCATTCACTGTCTTGTTAAGCTCTGTGTACATTTGGGGTGTTTTTTTGTGATACTTACTTTGAATATTTTATTCCACTGTTGCACTAATGTTTAAGCGAATGCCTTGTGTAAACACAGCTTAGTGAGGGTCAATTGCAGTTCCTCATTTCAGGAACGTTCCCTTTAGTAGAATCAGAGTTTAAGGGATTTCGGCAGCAGGAAGGTGGCATAATCAGCAGGCCCAAAATAGCTCAGTCAGACGCCAAGTAACACTAAGCCACGCATGAATCCTTTAGAGAGTTAATTAAAAAAACCTGATACCACAGACTTCTATAATTTTCCGGGGACCTGAAATAATATCACAGGGCTTTTTTGGACTTTGAAATATGGTTTCATTTCCTCTCGCTGCTCAGTTAATCTGAATTTTCTAGCTCTTTGTGTGAATCAGAATCTGGGTTTAGGTAGGTTTACACAAACGTCCCATTTGTCTGGGTTGTTCTGGTGCGTAACCCTAAACACAGAAATAGAATTTAATGAGAAATTAATTGTATGGGAGTTCTCTGTCGAGGAACTTGCATAGAATAAAATAAAGAACATGCACTCGCCGGCCACTTCATTAGGTACACCTGCACAATCTAATGCAGTTCAACACAACAGCACTGCCGTGGAGTCTGCTTTTATCAAGATGAGTTTTTGTTTTGTTGAGAGTCAGAAGTGTGTAAGTTCAATGATGTTTATTACTGAGGCCGTAGTTAAAGGTGCTGTTGTACTGAACTACATTATATTGAGATGTGTCTCTAATTTTTTGCCCTCCCTATTTACATAAATGAGGGGGCCAGAGTATTAGAAACGCCTCTGAATATAATGGCAGTCACATTTTAAGTTTCCATCCATTATCTACACCACTTATACTGTTTAAGCGTCGCGGGGGGCTGGAGCCTATCCCAGCTGTCAATGGGCAAAAGGCGTGGTACACCCTGGACTGATCACCAGTCAGTCACAGGCTGACACACAGAGACAGACGACCTTTCACGCTCACATTCACACCTACGGGCTATTTAGAGCCACCAATGAACCTAACGAGCATGTCTTTGGACTGTGGGAGGAAGCCGGAGTACCTGGAGGGAACATGCCAACGCCACACAGAAAGGTCCACTATGTCCGAACCGGGATTTGAACTAGGAACCTTCTCGCTATGAGGCGACAGCGCTAACCTATGAACCTGTCTTGGTGCTTAGGTCTCTCTGTGTTACTGCTGATTATTGACACAGAGGATATTCATGATAACAGCATCATCAGCCTTGCATCTCAGCTTTCAGCTCCTCTTTTGCGACAAAGTAATAGTTGGAAAACTTCTCTGAGCTCAAACTACCACAGGGACTCTAACTTTTGTCCGTGTTCATGCTGCTGTGATTCTCTAATTGGGGGAGACAGACATCTGTTTGGTCCTGTCGAGAAATATGCAGCGACACCATTATGCAAGAGGAACTTGCTTTGGGGCATTCTCCTCTGCTGTTGTGGTATTGAGCTATGTGATGACAAGTCTGGGCTTGTTTGTGTAAAGCCTCACTTGTTACACTCCAGTGCTTTTTTTTTTACCACGAAGAAGAACAGTGTAAACATTACAGACAAAATATTGTTTCAGTCACAAGAGTTGATTAATCCCGACTGCTTGTTTCTCTACACGCTTTGTGCTCTACCAAACACTTAACCTTGATGTTCTATTTATGGCTGTGGTGTGATAAGCTCTTAAGAGTAATGCTCCGTGTCTCTCTCCCAGCGCAACACGGCGTCCATGCGAGAGCTGACTGCGGGGCAGAGGGTGATCTGTAAACACAAAAACGGCCGTTACTACCACAGCGAGGTGACGGAGCTGACCACAGCCATCTTCTACGAGGTCGTGTTCGACGACGGGTCCTACAGCGACAACCTCTTCCCAGAGGACATCGAGGTGAATACATTTTGCTTCCAATCATTAGAAAGTTCAAAAGAAGTGAAGGGATGAAGGTGTAGAAAAGCACACAGATGAACTCAGTGAGAGCTAAAAATCAGATAATAAGTGAAGTCTCCTTATCTAACGTGTATCCTGACCTCTTCATTCTTTCAGAGCCGAGACTGTATCCGGCTCGGTCCACCTTGCGAAGGCGATGCCGTTCAAGTGCGGTGGACGGATGGGTTGATATATGGAGCCAAGTTTGTAGCGTCACACTCCATCCCTATGTACCTGGTAAACCTCCCTTTATCTGTCTCTCTCTCTCTGTCTCTCTGGCACTCACATGCAAACCACATCAGAGGACGCTGGTCGTTCGCCGTAACCTCAACATTTCGGAGGTCTGTGAGGTTAAAAGTAAAAAATGTTGGGACTCGTTAAAGATAGACGAGCTAACTCATCAATAACTGATCTCCTGAAGTGAAGAGCTTTCATGTAGTCGGCCTAATTACACAGTTTCTCCTCTAATTATGTTCTGTGATCGGTTAAAGAGGGAAGATGATTTGAGTTAATATTGTCGTGTTTACTTACTAATTACGTGTGTGTGTTTTAGGTGGAGTTTGAGGATGGATCGCAAATCTCTGTTAAACGTGAAGACATCTACACTTTAGACGAGAATCTGCCCAAACGAGTCAAGTCACGCATGGTAACCTTTAATCCTGTTTTATCTGAAGCTCTCTGAACCTTGAATGCTGAGAATAAGAGTCGCTAGGGTGTTGTTTGTTTGATAGCAGAAGCAGAGCAATCGCTGATTTCTAATCCCCACGTTGTGTTTGGTCCTCAGTCGGTGGCGTCGGACATGCGTTTCGAGCTCTTCACACAGAACGAAGTCAAGCAGACCTCGAAAAGACAACGGGTCATCAACTCCCGCTACAGAGAGGACTACATCGAGCCCGTCGTTTACCGAGCCATCATGGAGTGACGTCCATTCCTCTCTTCCTTCTTGCTTTCCACCTCTCCCTCTTTGCCAAAAACTCACCCACAACCACAGAGACGTGCAGCGCCGGGTCTTCCTTTTCTTGGTCTGGCTTCTCTGTTTCTGATAGGAATGACCAACACCAACCTCCCCTCCTCCTCCTCCTTCTTCTACGGCCTGTCAGGCTACATATTTATAAACTACGGCTGGGACTTTAAAAGACTTGTGTGCTTTGAATAACAATATTCTTAGTCCATTTCTCATCATATTCAGTGGATTTTCTTCCGCCATTGCATTTCTTTTTTGTTTCTCAGGAAGAAGCCATCGGTGAATTATCAAATCTGGACAGGTTGGGCTATCTAACTGCAGCGCGACGTTTTTTTCTTTACCGCCATCATAACGCAGCTGTTAAGTAAACACAACTTACACATCAAGCTATGGACAGTTTCTCTTCTTTAGTGATATTTCTGCTCTGAAATATTAGTTGCTTTTCATAATTTATCATAAATATTTTGCAGTGAGGAAAATAGTGCGTAGGACTGAGGTTTTATAAGGAAGCATTATCTTTGGTCTGTTTGATTCATGAAGTCAAACAAAGGCAGGACTGTCAACTTTGAGCCAATCAGCTGTTAATAATTTGACTCATCCATTTGATTAATCAAGAGCTGTGTTGAGTTTTACCCCAAAGAAATGAAATTACGTCCCGGTCACTTTCTGACACGTCTTCAGATTGTACTCGACTTTGTGTGCGTCTACTGTGAAGAAAGAACAAACTCAACACGTCGAAGAGGCCGGAGCCTTATGTGTCACAGGGCCAGGCATCCTTTGGTTTCCCCAAAGCTTAAACGTTCTCATCACTCTTGTAATTAATGTTATTATTACACTTTATTTATGCGACCGATTGAGTTTGAAAGCAAAGCTATTTTTGTCATGTCCTTTTCACGATCTGTAGAAAACCTCAGATGTATTTATATTTATTATATTGAAAGGTTTTCAGACATCCTGTTTAAAGCTCCAGGCTCGCCTTCCTGTTTTGGATTGGAGGGTGTGAATGCCAGTCTGGTCGAGTCCCTCTCTAAGCAAAAAGCACTTATTGTTCCCTTTCTGGGACATTTAGATATTTTTGTGTGTTCCTGATGAAAGTTAGCTCTAGAGATGAACATTGTAACCAGGTTATAGTTTGATCCAAAATAAAAAAAAGTGGTAAGAGGATCATGAGTTGTGAAGGCTTTCTTTAACCTTTGAATGTGCTTAAAAATGTGTAGATTATAAAGAGTATCTGCATTTCTAGGAGGACCTGGTGTGTCGTCACCTATTGGCTCTGTCTAATTCAGGGGTCTCCAACCCTGCTCCTGGTGAGCTACCTTCCTGCATGTTTTAGGTTTCTCTGTACTCTAACACACCTGGATTGAGTGATCAGCTCGTTATCAACCAACTGAATCATCTCAGAGATTGATAACCAGCAAAACATTCAAATCATGCAGGAAGGTAGCTCTACAGGAGCAGGGTTGGAGAATTCAGTGCCACTGCTTTGGTTACTTTACATCCCAGGACGCAATACATTTGTACGCTCTTAAACAGCGGCTGTTTAGAGTCAGAAAAAGAACTTTCTACAGCTTGCAGTCAAAGTTCTGAGATTCAGTTCAGCAGAGCGCCGTCGTCTGCATTTTCTTTTTTACATTCTTTCATGTTTGAGGAGCTGGTGTCCAATGTCTCAGCCAGAGGGCCTGCAGGTGTGCCAAGCAGGGCGAGTCTTGTGAGATGAAAACTGCTGCTGGAATTTCATGAGACGGATGGTTCCTAGCTCTCCGTATCACCGCTCTCCAGCTTTAAGACATGTCAGATTTATCTCATAATTTATTACAGCTGTACTGGATGCTTACAAAAACACTTCAACCTATTGGAGACAGTAACTTGGTAGTTATCCAGCATTTGCTGGCATGTTACCTCAGACTAGGCACATTAATACTTCACGGGTTGTAGCAATGAAAAATTGGTTGAGCATGTCTGGTGTCATCTTTGCTGGCTTTTTTTTTTTTAAATGCTTGCAGGGAAGTCGCCCCACGAAGAACTCTCTGGCACACAGCAGCGCTGCATGTCTCTGCTAAAGATAATGGAAGTGATACATTCTAAAATACTGGAGTAGTAGTAGTAAAAATAGTAGTAACCAGATTAAAGAAAAGATTTTATGAATTTTAAAGAAAAAAAAATCAAATAAAATCATGTTAAAGGTCTATTTTTTGTCCTTAAAGGAAGAACACACTTTGACAGAAAACAAAGTAGAAACTCAAAGAGCTTTCAGCCACAAACGGCTGCATGGTTCATCGTTTCATCGTAAAATCCCCTCCTGTGACCTCTCTGACATACTCGTGCCTACATACCTTTCTCTCTCTCTACATCAAAGAGGAATTGTTTTCTCTCACTGAAACCGGTAAAACTACATGACTCACCTTATCAGTCTTCAGGGGAAATTATTTCCTTCACTGTATAAGGGTTGTAAGTTTTGTTATGTAATACTTTGCGTGTCATGAGGATGTGTTGAAGATATGATATGAAGTTGTTGTCCTGGACGTACTGAGCTGTCATTGTTGCCCTTGAGTTGGCATCGGATCACATCCTGATAACACACAGGGTTGAGGTTTATCATTAATTCTTTCGGTGGGGATTTCTTATCACAGCCACCTGCTTGCACACGTTTGATTGCAAATGAATTCCGAGAAGTTTGCGTCACAGATTTAACAGCCAGCTTGGTCTCTTTGGAAGGCTGCGTCATTCAAACATTTATTGTCTTAAGTCTGATAATAAAAACATCACAGCCAATATGCAAAATGTCAGCGGGAAAATGGCTCAATGTCGAGCATTATATCTCAAGTGAATCCTCACTGCTGCCTCCAATCAGGGTCACACTGACATGTTCAGGTCAGGTTCTTGCCCTAAAAACCCCTCTATTGAACCCTTTTAACATTTTCCAACCCTGTCTGAAAATATTGGCAAAAATGTCTGACTTTTATTTAAGATAACCAACAGCCTGCTTGTAGTTGAATGGGTTGTACAGGGGATGTAATTGCAATGTGATTTCAATAACTATCAGCCGATTTCAAAACTGTCCTGCCTTGCTAAAATCCTGGAGTCATTAGTTAACAATCAGCTCAAATCACTCCAAATTTTATCTGAAGTCCACATCAGTCTGGTTTCATAACTAAACATTGTACTGTATCTGCTTTGACTAAGGGAAATACTGTGCTGTCCTCTTTGTTGACATAACAATAGCTTTTGATGCTGTCGATCATACCATACTCCTACAGAGGCTATGTGATGTTGGGTTTGACGCTATGTCCTGTAAATGGTTTCGCAACTATCTGTCTAATAGTCAGCAACATGTGATTTTAGGAAATGATGACTCTGAATATTTATCACTATCAAAGGGGGTCCCCCAAGGTTCTGTATTGGGTCCTGTTCTCTTCACAATCTATATCAATAATATTACATCTGTATTAACAAACTGTAATGCCCATCTTTATGCTGATGACAGTTCTCTATTGTTTTGCTGACACCGCTCAGGCTGCCCTTTACAATCTGCGCAAGACGCAGTGATTTCTCTCACAATCAGGTTAAAGTATTAGACTGTCAGTCTTCTATTGTTTCCTTTACTGTATAAGGGTTTGGTTCTATAATACTTTGCGAGTAATCGGATCTTTGGATGTGAAGTTGTTTTCCTGGACTTACTGAGCTTTCATTGAAATTACTCGTGGGAATTTTTTGCCTGCCTTGCCTTTGGTTAAAAAAAAAGCCCTCTTCGTGTGATCTCAGCTTTCGTGACGTCCACTCCCCTTTGTTAGAGAGCAACCTTATTCTCAATGAATGCGTGTAGACTGGTTGAATGTGGTCTGTCACTTTTGGGCTGGTAGTGAGAAATGAATACCAACATCCTGCCATCTTCACTGCCATACAGCACTTTACCCGTCACTCTTACTTCCTCTGAATCTCTCGTGACGTAAAGCAGCTGTGACGCTTTCAAGCAGTTATTCCCCAGCTTCAGTTTCAAACCTTTGCTGGTTGGCATTTTGTGGTTTCGTCACCTGTGCCTGAGTCTTGGATTTAGTCGTGGTACCTGCCGTTAGATAAGCTTCACCTTAGCTAGTTCTGCACTTGAGTCTAAATTGTATTAAGACAAAATTGTATTTTTTTCCCCACAGATTTTTCTCTAGCACTGTTTGTTTTCTCACCTTAGAGGACCTCAAAATGTGCTGTCCTAAAGGACAGAAGTGTAGCTCATTCTGACAGGTCAGGTAGGGTGGCTTACTTTCTCCTGCCAGCGACCTTGTATCATGTCGGGAGAAAGTCCGGGTCGGCCGATGTGTCTGATGTGCCTCAGGAACATTCCAGCGAGTGAGTGAGGGGGTAGGGAGGGGACGGAGGGGTAATGCAGCAAACAATACGTCAACCTATTTAAAGAAAAGTTATATCGTAATTCCATAATAACTGTGCTTCATTCTTCTCCACCATATGTTAGTGTTTGTTCACAAAACTACTTTAACCGGCTCAGCCTGCTTCTCTTCATTTATTTCTCCCCACACACCTTCACCTGCTGTACCTGCACACAGCAGCTCTCTCTGTATCTCTCTCCCCATCCGTCCATGTGTGTCTTCTGAGGGGCATGTGGGAGATGCTGCTGCAGGTATGGGAGGGACAGAACGCGAGGAACAAGTGTCCAGCAAGTTAGGGCAGGGTAGCTCATTCTTACAAGTAGGAAGCTAGCAAGTGAAATTATGAAATATTAATATATATTTTTAATGTATAGTTTGTTTTTGACGCTAGCAGCTTGGCTGTATGTATAGCAATTTTGGTCTGTCAGTCGGTCTACCACTTCGTTCTTTACCTGGTCCATAAGAGGATAGGTACATCCCCTGACTTTTCCTCTCTCTCCACCACGAGGTTCATATTTGTTGTTGAGATGGATTGTCATCAGATTTGGTTGACCCTACAGACATTTATGTCCATAGTGCAACTAATCATCGGTGTATAATGTACTTATCAAATGTTAGCATGTTCACACTGTAAAAGTGTTAACATAACATGGAAATTATTACAGGTGGTAAACATCATCAAATCACTGTGAGGGTGTTAGCTCACAGCACTGCTGGCCTACAGTAAATGCAGCCTTGCATATCAATCAATATACACTACTCACAAAAAGTTAGGGATATTCGGCTTTCGGGTGAAATTTCAGGATGAACCTAAAATGCATGATAACCTTTACAGATGAACTTAATGTGACCTTCTCTGAACTTTTGAACGCACATGTCCAACAGTTCAATGTTTCAGTACTTTCTGCACAACTTGCTGTTCTCTAACAAGGAGCTTAACAACAAAATTCACAACAGGTGTTTGATTCATGAATTGACCAATAAATTTCAATTAGAATTGGTATTTAAACAGTCCTCCTCATCATGCGGTTCACATTTTGAAATCATGAGACCAAGACGACACCTAACAATTGATCAACAGTACCTCGCCATTGCGAGGCTTCAAACAGGATGTTCTCAGACGGAAGTGGCCACTGAGCTTAGAGTGTCACAGAGTGTCATCAGCAGGTTGCAACAGAGATACAGAGAGACTGGAAGAGTCACAGAAAGGCATAGAAGTGGACGTCCTTTGGCCATACCCACACTGATGACCGCTTCATTGTGAACAGTGCCCTCCGGAACCGGATGATGAATGCCACTCAACTCCAGGCACATTTAAGGGAGGTGAGAGGCACCCAAGTGTCAAGTCAGACCATTCGAAACCGTTTACATCAGCGTGGTCTGCGTGCTAGACGACCTGCAATGGTACCTGACCACACCACCAGGCACAGGCGTCATCGTCTTGCATGGGCCAGGGAGCATTTACGCTGGACGAGGGACCAGTGGGCCTCAGTGCTGCTCTCTGATGAAAGTCGATTCACGTTGAGCAGAAATGATGGCCGCCAACGATGTTGGAGACGTCAAGGAGAGCGCTATGCATCAGCCACTGTTGTCACCAGACGAGCCTTTGGTGGTGGTGGTGTTACAGTGTGGGCAGGTGTGTCTAGTCAATACAGAACTGCCCTACACTTTGTGAATGGTACAGTGACAAGCCTATGCTACCTGAATAACATCATTAATCCAGTCATTGTGCTCCTGCATGAACAACACAGGCCTGATTTCATCTTCATGGACGACAATGCTCCAGCTCATCGAGATCGCATCATTAGAGAATGGCTGCTGGAGACTGGGGTACCTCAAATGGAGTGGCCTGCACTATCTCCAGACCTGAATCCCATAGAAAACCTATGGGATCAGCTGAGTCGCCGTGTAGAGGCTCGTAACTCTGTACCCCAGAACCCCATTGACATTTTTTGTTGTGGTATACCCACCACTGTTGTTGGCTTTTGTTTCAATAAATTGTTTGAGATGAGGAAATCACCATTGCATGCTTCTACTTAAATGCCCTACGTTCATGATATAATACCACTGTAGCGTGAACTTTTTACATTTTCCATAAATTTCACCCATAAGATAAATATCCCTAAATTTTTGTGAGTACTGTATGTCAACATATTTAAAGTGAACCTGACAGGAGGAAAATTCGGGCTCTGAGACATTAAGGCTGGGTTGCCTTACCTTTCTTTAAACCTCAGTTTAGTTTGACTCTAAACCTAGATTCAATTTAATTCTGTTGCACCTAACCTTTAAACACCAATTTAAACATGTATTTATTCTTATTCATTTATTTATTCACCTTTTTATTTATTTATCTATCCATTTTAATTTGGATAAGCAAGCATCTCCATATGGTTTAATTTAAACGTCAATAAAATTGGATTTATTACACAGAGATTAGTTTTTAAATGTGCAACAGAGCTCCACTTAATTTTAAATCTGGATTTATTCATTTTAAACCTAGTTTTGCTAAACTGTGATTTGAACTAATCTTAGATTAAATTAATCCTTGTTGCTGCAACCCAGCCTAAGGCGGAGAAAAAGACTCTGTACAGGAAGATGACAGGGAAACACATACACATATGAGGGTGGATCGTACACGCATAAAGAGAGTGAGTACACCACCAGCAGCACACCAGTCTGAGCAACTGTCTACACAAGATAACATCATCTGACAGATGAGCAGAAGATGATAACTTTTGCAGGCGAGTCTCATCGCCCTGAAACGCAGCCAGGTGAGGGTGAATAAAGTCAGAATTGTGTAATTTAGGATTAAATGTACAATTTAGTTTCAGTAAAAGTGATGTGTAGCTGAAACTTTAAACTCCATCTTTTAATGTTAAAAGTGTTTAACAGGGAGTGTAATGGATTTTGCATGAATGGATGCTTCCATGCTAAATGTTAAAACACGTGAATGAAAGACTTTGCTGTTATTATTTAAAATCTCCAGCAGCTGTTTTCAAAGACTGCATGTGAGGTAGTAAATGAAGAACGAGCCAGTGTGTAAACAAATACTACTCAACAGATCTGATGCGCCGAAGTGACTCATCACACAGAATAAAGTGATTTTGTTGTGTGGAAAGAGGGCAGGGCGTATGATAACAGCACACTCCAGGGTCATGTGAACTCAGCAGAGAGCCAGTTTTACTGGCAGAGGACAGCAGGAAGCACCTCACATGTAAGTGTTCGTAAATATATTTTTAAGCTTCTCTGTGCTAAATTGAGGAGAAAGTTAAAGTACTTAAAATTACTAATATGTGTGTGAAGGTTGTTTTAAATCCAAATATTCTGTGAGCACCAAATGTATTAACCTTTCTATTTAGTGTTGATATTATCGGCCCCTGCAAACAAAGCGATGCGTCTCATCTCTTTGCTGATCCCGTCCTGTGGTTGTGGGTAATTTTCTTAAAGAAAAATCTTCATTTTAACAGTCAAATGTATCACTCACTGAGAATCTTTGCCAGTGATTATATGAACAAAGTCTGTTTATGTCTGCACGCTGGAAATCAGTGTCAGAATCTTACCCGATATCAGAGGTGACGGGTTTCAAAAATATCTTTATAGAAAGAATCAATACTCGACCTGGTTTGCTTTTGTAACTCACGTTAAGGCAGGGGTCTCAAACTCAAGGCCTGTGGGCTACATCCGGCCCGCGGTACAATTATATCTGGCCCGCGAGATAATATCATTGTAGTTGACGTGGAAAGAGCACCTGTATCTGTGTAAGCACACCTTCACTCCACCCTGAGTATCCACAGCTCAGAGCCTAACCACAAACATTAATAACCCGGCAGCCAAGAAAAGATGCCACGTATCAGGCTCTGGCAAACAGTCATAAGAGCAGAGTGCACTTAATGCATATTCTTATTTTCTTGATGGTGTTGTGAATGAAAAAAACGGAATATTTAAGATTTTCTTTAGAAACATATTTTCATATAGTTTTTTGGCAGTTTTTGATGCCTGTGATACAACTTGTTTCGGAAATGACTCGGGGGGGACTGCTGATACAGAGGGAGACAAAAACATATTAAAGATGCTGATTTATTTTATCTTTAATTTGGTCTTTGGTCTTTTTTGATACATTTGGTTTGTTCTGAATTCTGTCTTTGGATCAGTAAAGTTCATATTTCTGTATGACTAATTTGTCATAATGTCTCTGATAAGCACGTGGTTTATTTATGTCTGTTGTCCAAATAATGTTGACCCTGTTCGTTATAAAAAGCAGCCCACTTTTGTGGTTGGTACGGTTAGCTTTCACACCTGTTGCATACCGTACCCAAGTACACATGAACCCGGGTCCACCTTTTCAAGTGGACCCGGGTACAGATCAACGAACCATGCCCGAGTACGGTACACAATGTTCACACTAATCAAATGAATCGGACTTGAGGGACAAGTGTACTCGGATCCGGGCCTGGGTCCCTGCTAAAGAGCCAGTGCAACATATTAAGAGTTGGTGGAGACCAAAACAAAGATACAATTTATAATGACATTTACCAGGTGGCCAGAACAATATAAGATAGAACTTTATTAATACCTACGGAAATTATAGTGCCAATAAATAAAAGGCAAAAGATGACGAGGAGCGACTCTAGCAGGCTGCCGCCCAGGACGGTGCCAGAACTGAATGAATGCTAGTCTAAATGAATGCTAATGTTGCTTTGTATTTGCTGGGGGTGCCAATACAGGATTGTTAACGGTCATCCAATAGGTGATGATGAAGTAGAAGGAAAAAAAAAATTGTGTTGATCTTTACTGATGAAAAGGCTTTTCTTTCAAGCACAGCAGACAGAGCTCTTTCTCTATCACCACCTTTTTTCCTTCTCTGTGACCCGACAGCTGCAGCACCCTTGGGTCCCTCTGTTAGTCGGGTATTATTGTCTGCAGCCACCTAAGACTAGTCACATGGTTGTCAAGTGACAGAGCTCAGGTTACTTTGCGCTATTGATGCCTGATTTGCAGACCCGGGTGTTAACCAACAGCTCACTGAGCTTGCACTAGTTAAAGTAGTCGCAAAACACAAGAAATTGGTGTCTTTGTCACAGAAAGTGTTTATTTACTTTTAACAGAACACAACGCTACAGTCTGGGCTGTAGAGTCACCGGTGTTTAAGATGTGTAAATGTATGAAAAAGACCTTTGACCTGTACTCACTATACAGTAACACTAGACTTTAATCCCTCATATTTATTATTTATGAGCAATATATACACTGCATCGTAATTGAGTTGTAAGCTGATACACCATTTTCAAGTGTAATTAATGTAAATAATGATCAATTATTAGAAATTGTTCTTTAAGTATCTAAAATGTTTGTATTTAAAGTTAATGATTGATAGATAACACTGTAAAAGTAGCAAAGAGGAGCCGCAATGTTATGGAGAGCATGCAGAAACAAACTTAAATGGCAAATTCAACCTCAAAGCCCTGCTAGATGGTTTTCTGGACAAGACAAAAGTTATTTGTATTTACTGTCGGTGTGAACTGTGTTTCCGCTATATACTGTTTGCCGCGGCGCCGCTGCTGCTTCAGTTTTCTGTGAAATTAAACGACTTCACTCCAAATGAGCGGTCGTCCGCCCGCTCTCTTTGTTGAGGAAGAGCACTGACACAGTGACAGGAGTCACAGGAAATCAGGACGCTCTCTGTCTGCACACAATCATATGCAGTTCTGCAACGCAATTTAAACATTCCTACTGTGTATCTCCGTATGTCCCTACTGTAAATGCATTGATTGTCGCTGTTTATAAAACTTATAAAAGGTGCAGATGTCATTCGGTAACTATCGATCGTTTACGTAATTAATAACGTGCACACGCGGCTCACGTGCTGTGAGAACTGAATTGCGAGAGAAAATTTTTAAGTTTTGTGACTTAATTAAACAGACTGCTGATGAAGAGAGTCAACACAGCAGACAGAGAGACAGACAGAAAGAGGGGGCGGAGCCAGCAGCTGTGCAGAGAGCAGAGGTGCAGGTGTGTTGAGGGACTGAAGCAAAGCAAAGAGATCAGATTAAAGTAGATTGTGACTTAAAACGTGAATTAAGGTGAAGAAGAGAGAACAATTATACTGTGGAAGGAATAAATAAGCATCTAGAAAGAGGCTAATCCAGACTGAGTAAGTCAACATGTGATGTGCTTCTCACAGGAATCATTGATATATGCGATGATTGCCATGTTCTGCTTTCAACATATTTTTTGAGCATGCAGTACCTTTGAGGTTGTTCTGTAGAACATTCTGGACAGTATTTGTCATTGTTTTGGAATGTTGAAGTAATGATAAACAAACATTTGCATAAAGGAAGCATATTTGTCCATTCCCATGTTGATAAGAGGATTAAAAACTTATCTCTTTAAGGTTCATTTACAACAGTTAAAAAATGTGTGATTCATTTGCGATTAATCATGAGTTAACTATGGACAACCATGCAATTAACCGCGATTACATATTTTAATCGATAGACATCCCTAGTTTATATATAAATTCTCTAATCTCTGTTCTGCATGAGGCTGCAGCAAATAGGAAAGAGAAGAAGCACAGAGCAAAATAAAAAATAAAACACTTCTGAAACATTTTCAGTAATACAGAAAATACAATAAAGTGCACAAAATGGTTGGACGTAGAAATGCACATTGCAAGTATTATTGCACTAGTATTGTTGTTTTTTCATACATTGCACCTAATAACATGACAGAAATTATTTTTAGTTTAGATGTGTGTTTTTATTGTTCTACTGGGAGCTGGCTTGGTTGAACTGTCTGACTGCAGCAGGAAGGAAGGACTTGCAGTATCTCTGTCACACACTGCGGGTGAAGCAGCCTGTCGCTGAAGGAGCTGCCCAGTGCTCTTACAGTGCCATGCAGGTGGTGGGAAATGTTCTTCATGAGAGATGACAGCTTTGTCATCATCCTCCTGTCTGCCACCAGCCCCACAGGGTCGAGGGAACATCCCAGAACAGAGCTGGCCTTCTTCACCAGTTTGTTTAGTCTCCTCCTGTCTGCAGCCGTGGCGCTGCTGCTCCACCAGACCACTCCATAAAAGACGGCTGATGCCATCACCGAGTCAAAAAAGGTCCTCAGGAGAGCTCCCTGCACTCCAAAGGACCTGAATCTCCACAGCAGATGGAGTCTGGCCTTTCTTATAAAGGGCTTTGGTGTGATCTGTCCGGTCCATTTTATTGTTCAGGTGAACACCCAGGTACTTGTAAAAGTCCACAATCTCAATGTCCATTCCCTGGATGTTCACCAGTCCCCAAAGTCCTGTGTCAGTTCCCTGTACTTCCTATGGTACCCATCAGTGATGAGGCTGATGATGGCGGAGTCGTCAGAGAACTTCTGTAGTTGGTTGTGTGGTGGGAGAAGTCTGCAGTGTAGAGGGTGAAGAGGAAGGAAGCCAGAACTGTTCCATGCGGGGCCCCTATACTGCAGACCACCATGTCGGACAGAGAGTCCTGCATCCTCACAAACTTTGGCCTGTCGGTCAGATAATCCAGGAGCCACGATGTGAGGTGGTGGTTCACTCCTGTGTGCTCCAGCTTGTCCTTCAGAAGCGTGGGCTGTATGGTGTTAAAAGCACTGGAGAAATAAAAAAACATGACTCTCACATGACTGTTCCCAGTCCTCTCCAGAAGTGAGAGACCTCTCTGCAGGAGGTAGATGACAGCATCATCAACCCCAAGGCCTGGATTCTCCTTAACTTCGCTAAAATCACTACAAACTTCGGCCTCTTCGGACTTTTTCAGGAAACAGGAGTTTTAGTTGTCCAATATTTGGATGAAATAAAGGCTCCAAAAAGGAATCAACAGCTAGGAGCCACCGCCTGTCACACAAGGTGCCCACAACATAAATCACGAAATACAATAAAAACTGGTTATGTCATAAACATTTACTCCCATGGTTGACTTCGCAGTAAAAACCAAAACCTGGTTTGTTAACATGGGTGTCAATGGAGATTGAATCGCTTTTGAACCTGCCCCAAGTGGCCATTCGAGATACTACAGTTTTGGCACGTTCAATGTGGCTTAATTTTTTTTGCACCGTAGCTTGCCATTTGCTGGAAACACTGGTACTGCGTAAACACACTGAGAACCCGCCCTTTAGGCTAGCTAACTTGTTGCAGTTTACAAAGCTAGCACTAGCCTGTAGCATGTTTCAACTACTCATACAGACTTTTGTCTGATTTGAAAGTTACAAAAAGTTAGCTCGGTAGCTAGTTTAAAGGGCTTTGGCCAAGGAGGTTTTGCATACTTTATGACAAACTCATCACATCCAATTAGTATCACCAATAGGTGGAAGATATGAAATATTTTGAGGCGAAAACAGGGATATTTGTAAACTTTTACTTTTACTACTATACTTTTTGCAGTTTAACTGTGGCCCATCTCATGTTTGTAGAATCATTTTGACGATGCTTTTCCCAGTGGCCTGGTGGTAGTACGTATATGACGGTGTGTGGACAGGAAGCAGTTTGTGGGTTTCCTGTGATGAACATAAAAGAAGCTATTTGCAAAGATTAAGCAATCTAGAACATGAATATAATAACCTGAATAAAAACATGAATATAATAACATCAGGTTTTTAAAATTCCAGTCTCAGATATCACAGTTATCGTCTAAATGGCTGGGATGCTCACTCATTAGTTAGTACAGTAGTACTGCTAGGTGAAGATGTCGTGTTCGTAGAAATGTTCTGATAAGATGATAAGATCGAGAAAAAGGAAGCAGCCTCCTTCCTCAATGAAACTAGTTTGAAGGAAAGGTGCATTTGATAATAACAGTCAGCAAGTAACTGCTGTTGGTGGAAGAGGAAACTGACTATAGACTATTTACAGAAGTTTGTTTCATTTACATGTGATTTAAAAGTAAAATGTGTTCTAGCACTTTACTGTCTGTATGTAAAGTAGTTCCTTTTATCTTCCCTTTCAGTAGCCCTTTCACGTCCTGCTTTTCTCCCACATGACTCCATTGTGGATTTTATTTTATCCTTCCGAAGAGCATGTTGGCTTTATATTTCAAGTTAGAAGAAGAAAGTCCATTGGCTACAATTAAACAACAGCTAACATTAGCAATTAGCTACTTCCTGGCCAATAGTACTGTTAGCTCAGCAATGGCAGAATGCTTATATTACGGCAGGGAAATGTTATACAATAGGATAACAAAGGCATTAATTCCTAGCTAGGAACAATAATATTAGCTAGGAGTTGATAGAGGCTAACGTTCGCTGTTATCTATGGTAGCTAATGGGTCATCAATAATGGGGGTTTTTTATCTTGAAATATGGCCCGATGTCCCTCAAGATTTTCACCATCCCAGGATCAAGGATCAAGGATGTCTTTAGTATCCCCCAGGGGCAATTTGTGTTACAGCCAGCAGTGCCACGCAACAATCACACCAACAAGAAAGGGTTAAATAATAAACACACAAATGGTTAAAAAAGGCAATGACAACAAATAAATACACATCACTTCAAGCTATTTAGAAGGCTTTAAGTTGTTAAAAAATCAAGAAGCAATGAAATGATTATGATTGTAAGGTTTCCCCATTTTTATCTGATTTGCATCTAAAAACAGAGAATTAGCATTAGCATTTCAGCTACTACCCTGCGTGTGATGTCAGGGAGAAATGGCTGCAGTGTGAATATGGTGAATAAAGCTACGAGGTGGCTATGAGTGAGTGAATCAAACTATAAAGTCATTTATTTATTAGAACAATACTTTACACAGAAATATAATTTAGAGCTACAGTACCAAAAGACTGTCACTTTGACTTCTTAAAAAAGGATAAATCTAGGTAGAATATGATAACTCATGTCATCTGCAATGCTAAATGGTAGGTTGCAGAGACCTTCACCCCCGGGCTCATCACCTGTCTTTCATCCTCAGTGTGTGCACAGTACTTGTCACAACCTGCCTACAGCTTTTTCCCCTTCCTTTGACTTGTAAGCCCCCTCATACCCATAAAAAGCTTTGCAGCATTTCTGCAGATGCTCCTGCAGCCTTAAAGAGCAGCCCATTTTTAAGTACACACATACACACACAAGGATGTAAAAGAGGATGTGTGTTTGTATTTCCGTGACAGAGACAGAGAGTCTGTCTGTGTCAGGGTGTGAAAGTTGATACATGGCCTTACTCGTATTGACAAAGCTTGGTGGCGACTACGTCTTTGTAAGAGGAAGTAACTCTTGCCTATGTTGTCTTTTAACATCCTGTTTATTGACCTTTTGTTTTTATGCAACACATCTAAAATCTAATTTATATTTCACATGTTTTGCTATTTTATATTTTATTCTTTTATTGCAGCACATTAATTTTTCTTTGCCCAACATTGCTCACTGCCTATGATGCTGATGTCAAAGAAACTGAAGTAATGATCACATGGTCTGTTCGAAAACATTAGCATGTCCTTTAATTCCCTTTTTCTCTAAAATCTATACATACTGTGCTGCTATAAAGACCATATGCAGACTATTTCTGTTTCCTTTCTAATGGGACTTCCTGTTGTTACCACCTCATTAAGCAGCAGACGGCAGCGATCTAAGCCCATAGGTTTCCCCAAGGCTCTACTTTATCACATGATGAATCGAGCTCATAATCGTCTGAGCGATCCTGTGTCTGCAAGCACGCAATCTCTCCCTGCCACAGGGCCACTGTGGTCTGCATGGCCCACATGCCTGATGTTTTGCTTTCTGTGGTGCTTTGTGGCTTGAGGGGTTATTGCTGCAGGGTAAAATATGGAAATTGTAAATGTCATGATAATTAGCATCAGCTATATTTGCTGCAACAAACACAAACTCTCACTTTTTTATTTTTAGAGAATAACAAGTGGAAAATTTGACTTTTTATACATATTTTATGAACATTTCTTCACATTCCGTTACTTGGATCAAAAGGTCTTCTGTAAATGTGAATGAACTATTTGAATAAATAGAACCACAAAGTCAAGAAAGGATAGATTAATGAAGCTTCTGATCAAATATAATGGGATCGCATACAGTCTCTTACATAGTTAGTTACTTCCCTAGAGTTGGAGAGTAAAGGCTTGTGTCCACTAACAGCATTTTTTTGTTCTGGCAATGCCCACAACCTCAATTTCAGAGCACTTCTCACCAGCGCTTGCTGTTGCTAGGTTACAAAAGTTGTCTGGACTTCCGCTTCTCTCTGTTTTAAATTGCTCTGTATGCTTAATATTTGCTTTTATTCAAGAACATTTTACAAATTAAACATAAAAACAATAGAAAGGAATCGTGTCCTGGCATTAGCAGCAGCAGGATTAGCTTCTCCTCCGCCATTGTTGTTGACCAAGTTGACATCGGAATACTCACCTCTTTTTGATTTTGATTGGTCGGTTGCCTCACAGCAAGAAGGGTCCTAGTTTGAACCCCGGTTTGGACGAAGTGGGCCTTTCTGTGTGCATGTTCTCCCCGTGCATGCGTGGGTTCCCTACGGGTACTCCGACTTCCTCCCACAGTCCAAAGACATGCTTGTTAGGTTCATTGAGGACTCCCGTAGGTGTAGGTGTGAGTGTGAGCATGAAAGGTTGTCTGTCTCTATGTGTCGGCCCTGTGATTGGCTGGCGCCTCCAGCCCCCCCGCGACCCTGAGCAGAATAAGCGGTATAGATAATGTATGAATATTTCCCAATATAAACTGAGTTCAGCAGCATGCAGCAGTATGCTTGCTGACCTCCCTGCTAACCCTGTCGCAAAGGTCAGACATGGTTTCTCCTTTTTTCTGTTTTGTGCTCTATCCAATCCCCAGACATGTTTCCTTATGTGTCAGAATAGTTATATATATTAATCATATTTTTAAAGAGTAACAGATTTTCAAACGTTGTGCCAAACTTTTCTTCTGCTTGTCATTTCTTTCTGTCATTTAAATCCTCCCAGTTATTAGTTAACTAATGTTTGCACAGAGTGCTGAGAGGACAGTGACCAAATCAAACTGTGCCTTGTGTGTTTTCTCTCTTTTGGACTAACTGTTCTATGTCATCATTGACTCTGACATTCAGAGGTCCCTGTCTGATTGATACTAATACTCTGGACTTACGAATCGACTGTCACGACTCTAAAAGGTACTGTCAGTTTCTACTTTTTGGGATATTTAAATTCATGAAAACAGAGGCATATTTCAATAGTTTGAATAACTGTTTAGAGTTAGAAGCAGAGTGATATCTTTGTTCAAGGAGGGAACCTTAAAGTCATATCCTCCTCCCAGAGGCACCGCTTTGCTGAAGGAGAAACAGTCAGCAGTACCAACATCAGGAGGGGGACCATATCTTTAAAGCAAAAAAGATGCAGGTTATCTTACAAAAATTGAGTCCCAGCATTAAGCTTTGTTTTTTGTTTCTCTTTTTGCGTGGGACTGTTTTTGCCCTATCATCTTGTTTCCTAAGATACAGTATCTGCAAGATAGAGGCCTGAAACAAAACAGGAATTATTTGTGGGCCAAGGATGAACACCTGACCGTGGCCTAGTGTGGCAGAAAATAAGCTCTGTGATGAACTGCAGGAAGGTTGAAAGTGACTGTTTAAGCAGTACAGCCCATTGGAAAGCCATTTATACTTTTATTCATGGTTCTATATCATTTTAAAACAAGCTTTATTTTAACATTGAAAGGGGCCAGGCTAGCTGTTCCCTCTTTTTACCGGTCTCTAAGCTATGCTAACAATCTCCTGGCTGTAAATTCAGATTTAATGAACAGACATGAGACCTTCCTGACTGTTGCTCTTAAAATGGTAGATGCTCTCATAAAGGATGCAGTAAGCTGTCTGTAAATACCACAGAGAGCTTATTAAAGCTCAGTATGTCTGTTTCTGAACAGACTTAATCTGCGGATTCTTTTGTGAACATCCACGCTATTTTTTCATTAGGTCTCACCTTTATTACACCCATTTATTTCAGAATCAGCACTATTGGCCAAGTATGTGGACACATACAAGGAATTTGAATTTGACACGCATACTAAACAGACATACTATACTTCAAAACAAGGACCGGTTAGACAAGGTAACACAGACACTTAGATACTAAAAAAACTAGATCTAAAACTACTATATACAGACCTATTGGTACAAATATACTTTACAAATTATTTATATATATATATATATATATATATATATGACAATGACAATAAATAACATATTTCCCATGCACAGTGGATGTTTGCTAAAGCTAGCCAGTAGCTAGTTAGCTGAGTACAGCTAGCTTACCCACCAGCACCTCGATTGCTCACTAATTACCCTGTTATGGCTTTTTTTGTTTAATTCGTACAAAAACTAAAGTGTAAAAATATTACATTGTGGTTATACAGCTGAAGTACTATACTAAAGATGTATGTTTTTTTATTGTACAAAGCCAGGCTAGCTGTTGCCCTCTGCTTCCATTTGTTGTGCTATACAAAGCTAGCACCTGGTAAGCTAACCTAGCTTTAGCTTCATATTTAGCGTACGGACATAGCAATGATAGAAAACTTTCTTTAACTTTAGGTAAAAAGAAAATAAATTAGCAACGTACTAGCAAGCAGCAAATTAGCTAAATGTGCTTTTACACTCAGTCCAAGTTCCGGGACAAGATGATGGCTGAGTACATTATGAGTGTCCCAGTTCAAAGAAATGTGAGACGTCCATTCAAGAAAAGTGAAATGAATACTTGACCTACATTAGTGCAACACTAAAAGGGACTTTTGTTCCTTCTTATTGAGTAAGAATGACAAAGCTTCATAGGGTTACATCCTGGTTGTTTGGAAGTGCTGAATAAGTGGCTGTTGCCAAGATGGTGCCCAGCACAAAAACATGGGAATGTTGTTCATCCAGATTCACTCCAGTCTGCCCCTGTATGTATGGGAACTATTAGTATCCCATTAGCACAAGTTCCTGCTGCCTTGCACGCTATAGAGCAAAAGCCACGCCATTGAGCAGATAGTTCATCCATGATTTATATGATACAACAATAAATTATTCATTTTGCCACAGCAAAGTCTGGCTGTGCTCATGAAGGAATAAAACCCAGGGAGATGCTGTGATCAAACACAAAATCTGTTCTAAGATGTTTCCAGTTTGTTGTTCTGTTCTCCAGACTCTGACATGCTGTACTGGGGATTAAAATATGCTTGTAAATGGTTTAGTTCAGCAGATTTTTCTTGCTTGCTAAGTGAGATGATGCGCTGTAATGTAACCTATATCCTACAACAGTGGTGAAAGACAAGAATCCAGATTAAGTTCCTTTAAAGAGGGATTTATTACACAGACAGGCTGAGAGGAGAGTTGAGGTTACGGGCCAGAGTTTTAATGAGCTGTTTACAATCTCTTTTTACAGCTGTTATCTCCCAGTGTTATCCGTTACCTGTAAACTGTGCAGTAAAATTAAAGCCTGGAGGATATACATTTTAAAAAGCTATAATTAATACAAACACTAAATGTAGAAGATAAAATGCTAATTCCAGTGATGGACATGTGTCATTGTTTCCAAAACCAACACAGAATAAAGGAGTATGTATTTGTGTTATCACGACGGACTCAACTCTGAACACCACATTAACCATATTCAAACAGCAGCCATTTTCCTCTGTATTGTATTACCAGTACAGTAGGAAGGGTGTTAATTCTAGTTAACGTAACGTTAGCCAGGAATTTACTTCCTAGCTCACATAAGGTCCCTATAGCTAACATAATATTAGCAAGGAAGTGGCTGAATGCTAACATTAGCTGTTTTCCTTTCAAAAATGAAAACAATTTGTCAGATACTTCATGTTTATATGACTTTCAACCTGGAACACAGCACTTCAACATATTTACAACATTTCAGCTTCCCAGCCTGAGTGTGACATCCCAGGAAAAATGGCCACCGTGTGAATATGGCCTATAGGCCTGTTATTTATACCATTGTTAGTTTGGAATTAATTAGAGCATTAAAGGAAATGGAGCATGAGGAAGAAAAAACAGGAAAACCACAATCCTGAAATGATTGAGTCACGTTTCGAACCCCCGAAGGACCAAATTAATTTGCATGTGGCTTCATCTTGGTAACCAGACTTCTGCACAATGAAGCGAATGCATGACAATCTGTGCATGTATAAAACAGTGCCGTCTACATTCAGGAGCACAGTCTCTTTCTGGCAGAAAAATAAATAACAGTTCTGCTTCCCAGACATGGTTAGAGAATGGAAAATTTCTGCTCCTTGCATTGTTTTCTGCAGTCATTGATCATTCCCTCTTGTAAGTGTGATGTAAACAAACTTTCCAATATGCCAAAGGCCATGAAGTGCTGCCAACTCAACAGGAGGCCCAGCCAGCTTTGAAAAAGGCCTATGATCCTGGGACACTTCAATAGACCCTGTGCATGTGTGTGTGTGTGTGTATGCGCATATTTCGGTGTTTGCTTGTGTATGTATTTTATTCTCCTGGCTCCTGCTAATCTCCTGACCCCAGATGGAGAACAGTGGGTGAGCAGATTGTATTTCCTGCTTGATTCAATATTAATAGATCGGTATGCTGCTCTGCCACACTCTGTGCAGGGCAAAAATGGAAGGCTGTGCCCCGTCTCACCCCTCTCATCCCCCCAAACCCCACCTTCCCCTTCCCAGCCTCTCCGCTTATGTAGGAGACAAGGCCTTGCTGATGTCAGGGCACAACTAAAAAACAAGATCAGGGAGGAAAACTTAATTAAGAGTGTAACCCGAGCAGGTGTGAAGGCCGGGACAATGGATCTGCTGATGTACAACACTGCTGCGAGCAGCCACATGATCTGGCCCTGAGGATGACACACAAGGTCTACAGAGTCCATGTTTATTAAGCATCTTAGCAGTGTGCTCAATTATTTATATCGTCTTCTATTCTTAGCGGTTTAATAAACATAATGTCTGTTCATATTTATGGGAACATCAGAGTGTGAATCTCACACCACATCTTCTCGCTGCTCTTTATTCTCACGCCTCTGTTTACATTGAGATTGACAGCTAGTAGTGAGGGCTGCTTTACTGTAAACACTCAAATCTATTTAAGGAGGTTTATGCGCAATGGTAAATTTCAGAGGACAAACCAATTCCTTCTTTATTCACCTGTAAGATCATATTTGCAATGGCAGGTGGTTGTTTAACTTGGTTGGACACTGGGACGAGTACTGGTTTTATTACAAGTGATACAAATACATGAGTAATTCCTGTCACTGTTTAAAGATGAATGTGTTTGTGTTCGGCTCAATGTGTCATTCTGGTTGATTTCTTGGTTTCTTTGTATGAGTGATGAGCTGTTAGGGACAATTGATATTGTTTTCCCTATTATATTAAATGGAGTGATTAACTATTCTTCCACTTCATCTAAAACAGAAGTGAATTAGACTTTGTGACATCATGATGGTAGAAACCGCCTCCTTGGATTCTCACCTTGCTCGGTGAATTGGTAGCAACATTATCTTTTAGGAACGTATGAGTGAATCATAGAGCTAAAGGACTAACTATCGAGCGAGTAATGATTTTTTGTAGTCCTTAAAGTGATCATAAGAGCTAAACATTTCAGGGGACATAAAAAGCAATGCAGATGTAAAGCTGGATGGTGGTCAATTTAAGGTATACTGGGAATTGATTTAGATAATGGTTTGCTTTTAATGTTTTTGCTCAATTGTCTTGGCGTGGGCTACAGAGTCACTTAAACTAGATTATTTTATTTGCATGGAAGATTATAAAACAGGATTGAGGATTTTTTGACCAGCGAATGCCCTTTTGCTGATCGCTGCTAATTCAATGTTTGATATAATTTCTGCTCCTATGTTCTTTAATGTGAAACTATTTAAGATGCTACCCTGGCCAGGATTCATATGTAAAATAGATTTGTACCTCAGTGGGGATATTCCTCATACAATAAAGGATAAATTAAAAAAAAAATAGTGACCATGGGTTACCATTGTTTAAACAAGTCAGGGAAGACTGTCTTGAAAAAACACAAAGGCATATAAAATGGGCTTGAATCTATAATAGGCTGTTAATTTGACAGACTATAGACTACTTTTTAACTAATAACCTGCTTGGTTTTGGGATTTCAACAATTTCAGCCATGGCTGTGGGATAAAAACATGCCTACTAACCTGTACAGCCCATGAAAAAATATTGCTGAATAAGCACATAGCATTATAGTGTGGGGCAGGCAGCTCTACAAGCTCCGGGCTGTACATTATTCCATCTCTATCATTGCTGCTGAGCACGGACTGTTATTACAAAGGGTGGGGGTTGATGTATATGCTATAAGTGCAAAAGGAAAGCCAGCTACAATGCGATGTTAACAGCTGACGTGCAGAGAGGAGCACCACGTGAAGAAGCAGATGAAAAGGTGCTTTCATTTTAGCTCCGTTAAAACAGGAGGGGGCATCATAATTCACAGATACCTCATGTGACTTGTGCGGATACAAACTGTGTGGCTGTAGATCCGAAGGCTGCTTCCGCTGCTGCTGATGATGTTGATAATGTTGATGGAGGGGGTGCTTTCTCATTGTGCCAGTGTTGATCTGAAGTAGAGCTGCTGAGACAGTAAAGGGAAACACGCAGTCAGAGTGGTCGCGGGGTACTTTCACGAATTTCATCAAGATGGCTTGGAGAGGAGGGAGAACACGGTCGTTTTATCGACCTACTCGTTATTTAAACTGAGGCTGGTATTATTTCTTACCAGAGGACTCAAAGGAAAAGAAAAGGTAACGTCTACAATTAATTGTAATTAACTATAAATAGCAATGCAACGATTCTACGCTGTGTTTTCACGACAATAATGGTGGTGATAAATTTTGGCAAACCGTTGGTCCAGTGTCCTCCTCACCTCAGCATTGTCTTCTGTTAAATACTATTATTTATCCTCCATGTGTGGGCTGCTTCGGCCACTGATTGCGCCTGCTGCTGTTTCATATAAGCCCATGTCTGACCACCAAATTTCCCAACCAGTGCTGCTGTGTTCTTCCGCTGCAGGCCTGCCGACGGGATCAATGCAAATCTTCCGCTATGCCAACGTAGCGTTGTTAGCATAGCGGCGGGCTAGCGTAAGCTAACTGTAACAGTTAGACGTTTGATTTTCTCTCTCTTGTTTTATACTATATCTGCTTATGTGTAAATGTCCGTTAACCGTTACCTATGTTCGTCGTTTCTTTTTTTTCATATTTCAGGCGTGAACGCAGCCTTTAAGGGAAGATAACCCCTTAGGTAATCTTTAAGTACACACTGTATCTAGGAGAGACTGAGGTTAAGATAAAGCGTTAAACTACGGGAATGTAAAGTTCCGTTAACGTTATTTTACCTCGTGAGCCGTTGAACGTAGTTAGCAGCAACTGGTCACGTGACAGCTAAGTAAACCAAATGATTAACAAGTAAAATTGGAGACATAAACATAGCCTAAAATACAAAGCTTTTACCAAAAAGAAATGGGTTTGGGACTGTTGCTACTGAAACCTGTTACACAGCGATGTGGTGAGTTAAAAGATTGTATTGTGGTGGGGCTAGAGGCGCTTGTAGTGAACCTTTCTGATGCTTATGACCTTTGTTCTTTACCTCTCACGCATATTGCCTGAAAATAATTTCCATGTGGTTGGATATTGTTTGACAATGTTCAACAAGAAGTCAAAACATGCAGTATCAGTTGTGGGAAATTAACTCTATGTTTTGACTGCTGTAGCTGCTTGAATGTGTAACATATTGGCCTTAGTAACATAAAAGGCATTTGAATGTATTCTACAGGTGACTCTCTTCAGCTAACCATATTTGTCTCTGCACCTTTGCACTGTTTATTGTACTATTGTCTATTGTCTCCTGACTGCAAGTGTTGTGTTTTTTTAATAATACACACACACACATATATATATATATATATGTATGTGTGTGTGTGTGTGTGTGTGTGTGTGTAAGTATACATAGGCCTGCATATAGTAGTTTTTGGTGTCTAAGTGTCTGTGTTACCTTGTCTAACCTGTCCTTGTTTTAAGTCTAGTATGTCCATTTGTGTGTCTGTACATTGAGAGTTAAGAAAAAACAGAGACCAATTCCTTGTATGTCCCCACATACTTTTTCACATACTGATTCTGTTTCTGATTCAGTCAGAGATTTTGTTTTTTGAGTCTAGTCTATAAAAGTGATTCATCTGAACACATGGCAGTTTGTCAGGTAACTTTTTTGTAGTATAAACCTATTAATGTGCAATTTGATCCATTAAGTCAGAGAATAATTGATTACAAAGTTGTATTATATGTAAGATAAGCCGTACATTATTAAAAGGTTGCATTATTCTGTTATTTGGGGGTTGCATGGAGAAGCTGCATTTTAAACCTGGCGGATAGCATCTGTTGCCTCGTGTGGATTAGGAACTGCTCTTTTGAAATGCATGCTTTTTGCGAAGGTGTTATCTGAGCTCATCTCTGCTCAGACACCTCCCTGATCTAAAGCTTTCTACTCCCTAATTTGCACTTCCCTCAAGCAGTTCTCAAGATGAAACACTGATGACCTGGATGTGTAATTTTTTAACACGTCATATCTGAGAAATACAGCTCAGCGTTTTCTGTGTCTGAATAAAAGGCTGTAGAAGATGCTAAGATAAAATGAGGGGGTCTTCAGGGGTTGGGGTTGAATGGATTGTCCAGTCATGGGGTTGGGTTACTGTAATACAGTGTACCCAAAGTGGTTAGAAGAGTTTGACCAGACCTCACAGACACAGGGATGACGAATGGGTTGTCTTGTCTGCTGTCAGGCGTCGTGTAGACTGGACATGATTCACTGCCAATAGTGCAGCATGTAGTGCTTGTTTAACATGTGGTCAATACGGGCAGGCCACATCCAGATCGTGTAAGGTAGGTTGATTTAAGTTAGCTAAGAGGGAAGAGGAACTAAGTAGATGTAATAATTTAGTGTCCCTGTTAATTGAATGAATGTAAAACCGTGACAGAGTGGCACACAGATCCCCTTTTATCATATATTTATCATTCTGCAGCAGTGAGGATGTGGTTTCCTGTAAACGTATTAGTAACTGTAGGACAGAAGGGTGTTTAACGGATGATTCAACACTTTTCGATAAGCAGCCTTGTGTGCAGCCTTTCTGTCACCAAAACGTAAAGGCCGCATAAAGTGACGTTTTACTTCTTCTTTCTGCTTCTACTTTTTGCATGAAGTCCACCATGGTGGAGCAAGGCCCAAAACCATCTTTATACAATGCCTTCCATCTATATTTTCTCCTTTTTACAAACCCTTCTTAACCACCCTTTTACCTTAAACCTTTCTTCAACTTTGTCTCCACCTTTCTTCCCTTTTCCTCCCTCCCTCTCTGTCTGTGTGCCCTCACTGTATGTTTAACTTTGTTGGTTTAGTCAGTCATCTGTCCTTTCTGCTGCTGACAGATGGATTTCTCTCTCAGGATGAGTAAATGCTATGTCCCTGTACCCTGTTGTCATATCAGGTGATGACGTGGATGGTGCCATGTGAATGACTGAAGACCATGAAGCCCACACACAAGCTGCTGTTCGTCCTGTGCCCCATGCTGGTCCTGGGCTTTATTTACTACTCCTCCGGGAAGCTCCATCTACCCGTGTGGGGCCAGAAGTCTCGTAAGTAACCTCTCCAGTCTGTTTGTAACATTTATTCATCACCTGATCATCCATGTGTCATTTCCTTTTTGATACCTTCACATATTTGTACATGTTATCGATCAAATCTGTTGGACACCTGTCTCTGTTTGCCTCTCTGTGCTCACTGCCAGTTAACTGTTTGTCTATTTCTATCTGTGTTTTTGATTAAATGGTCTTTCAGCTGAACTGTAAATATGTCCAGCTGTGTGTTGCCGCCTGATGTTATATATTTTCTCTGATATCAAATTAGTTTTACTTTCACTTTATGAGAGCACCGGATGTGACGCAGAGATTAAATCAGATTGTCCTTTACATCTGATGGTAGCTGCTCCGTTTCCGCTTCTCAAAACCAGAACATGTTTGTTGTTGGTGGAAATATATTGACAGCCCTCTTACCGCTGTTGCAGTACCAGTAACTGTGTGTTAACCAAACAGACGAAAGCCTTTTTCGACAGGGTACCCATTTTCTCTTCTGATCTTGACGATAAGAGGAACTGGCAATTTCAAAGTTTCCACACATTGATGATGAAACCGTCCTCAAAAAACTGAAAAGGCAGTTTCGCAATGCTCTTTATTAAACCCAGAGAAAGCACGTCTTCCATTTTCCACTTAAAAATACCCCTGGTATGTTTGGGTGTTGGTCCTGCCTCAGTGAGACTTCTTTGTGATGTTGCACATCCTGAGTTTTTCAGTCCATAATTAGAGAACTTGAGGACAGCAGGAAATTATGTCACACTGTGGGGCCACCCTGAAACAGCTGTTGAAATCCAGCAGAGGGGGCTAAGAGATTTCTCTCCAACTTGTTTGAAGCTTTCTTGCCTGTGCCCCCCTGCAGGGAAGGAAAACATTCCCATGGAGCAGCTTTTGGCACTGAAAACACAAATATCACCACATTGAGGCCTAGCTAGAATGAAAACATGCTGTCTAGTATGTAAACTTTGTGTCAAGTCCTTGATATCTTTACTCAGGCTGCACTCTGAAGTCTGGCAATGAAACTGGAGCTGTGAGTGTGGGACCGGTTTGGATTAGTCTGAAGTGAACAGAGGAACCTGCCTCATCCTGTCAGGTCATCAACTCTATTTGTGTGAGGTAAAACAATTGATGTGCAACATTGATTTGTTTCTGGTCGGTCATATGATCATTAAGGATTGCATATTGAAGCCAAGATCGATGCGCTGGTGTGGGTCCATCAATTCACACCACTCTATCCTCAGTCTCAATCAGCAGCAGCTGACATGTTTGAGAAAATGACTTTTTTTGCGATGCAGGTGGTCTGATAATTTGCCTACAAAGCACCTGTGAATTCATCCTTGGCTTAAAAGTAATAGCTGAATATAGGCCTACATCCCAAGTTACAAAGCGGATGAGAAAGACATCTTGGTGCTTTAACAACTGAGAGGCTTCTCGAGCAGTGGAGCCAGCGAGATAAACATTATCCTGCAAAACAGTTTCCACCTCTTAGGAGGCCTGTGAGTAAACTGAGAATGCTCCTCTTCCTCTCTGTCATTACATCGTTTTCAACACTTTTCTCCAGCATCTCGCACTGCAAGAAGAAATAGGACTTCCATGTGCACTGAGTGTTCTGCTATGTTTGAACAGAGCTATGGGAAAGCCAAAAGCCAATACCTAATAACATCGAGGAGTTGAGAAAATGTAACGTGTCTGAATTGGCATTGAATGGCTTTAAATATGTCTTATGAGAGATTGCTACTAATATTTGCTTATTTTATATTGAAATGTTTATATATTTTGTTTGCGGCGGCTGTGGCTCAGTGGTAAAGTCGGTCATCTCTCAATCGGAAGGTTGGTGGTTTGATCCCCAGCTCCCTCAGGCTATATGTCGAAGACACTGAACCCTGAATTGCTCCTGGTGGCAGAGCCATCTGTGTGCGAATAGGAAGACTGGTTGACAGTTGGGCACTTAACATAGCACACCTCTGCCATCAGTGTGTGAATATGTGTGTGAATGTGACGTGTAGTGTTAAAGTGCTTTGAGTCGTCACAAGACTAGAAAAGCTCCATAAGTACAGTCCATTTACCATTTAGTGAAAGAGTCCAATGTGCATGAATATGTTAACTTTGGTATTCCAATTAGCCTGTATTGTTTAACATGACCCTGCTCAGCCTATCTACCCTACCATGCATTATGTCTGTTGCAATTTGCCATCTTATGGTAGCAATAGAAAGTTGCTATGTAATGTAAAATCAGGAATATAAGATGCAGTCTGTTTTTGGGGGTATCTCAGATTGAAAAATGTTTTCTATAGCTATTTATGAATAAAAACATGTATACAAGTTATTTCAACACTATTTTAATTTATTCTCATTTAAAACGCATTAAAACACAAATTACAGCCCACCATCTGTTTTCACCATGTCGAGAAAATCAACAATCTAGCTACTGGTGCTGTAGCTAGCGGTAGCTGGCAGCCTACGGTAACGTTGATTGTGAGGGTGGCGGCTTTAATCCCGATCATGACGGTGCATGTCATGATGAAGCGTTAGCAACAATCAAGTTAGTTTTCCTCGTTTAAAACGGCGAGGAAAACGCAAAACAGCACTGCAGCTTATTGTAAGTAGGAGAGGTTGTAGCGGCTTGGACTCGGAAACATTTAAATGCGGAGATGTGATGTCACCGCTTAACAACCGATAACTTTAGCTAGATTATAGCGCCATCGTCTGGGTAAAATACCGTAACACAATAACATACCTCTCTCTGCATTTTATACTGGTATATTGGTCACATCGGTATAAAGGACGCAGCCCACTTTTGAGATGAATAACAATTTATTAAAAGTGCGTCTTATATACTGAATTTTACGGTAGTTTATATATAGTTGACGTTTCTTAACTTACCACATAACAGGGTTTGCACACATTTCTGCTGATTGTTAAAGACTTGCTCTTTTCTGCATCACTGACAGTACGCCTGATCAACAGTCCCTCGTAGGTACCAAAAGGATTTCTGAAGCTGTGTGTTCACCAGCACACAGCGAAGGACAGGAGCTTTAACTGCAGTTAGAGACAGTGGTATTTTACATGACTGCTGTGCCAGATGTTTGGCTTACCAGAGGTCAGAGGAGAAAGATGAGCATGTGGATGGTCTGTCTTGCCCTCCGCCCTGGTCAGTTAATCTATGCTGTTTCACCGAGAGGATCAAATGTGGATAATCTCTCCTCCTCATTCTTAATTTATAGGGTTAGAAACTGAGTCACTGCAGGGAAACTGGAGCATACAGAGGCTTATGTCCTGTTTATCACATGTTCCATTAAGAGCAACTCGGTAGTTATCCTGTACCTTTCATGCTCATGTTCATTCAGTGTTTCATAGCTTAAGTGGATGCTAATTCACTGGGCTCTTGCAGCAGAAAACGCAGGTTTCAGATGCACAAGGGATTTAAAATCCCTCTGAAACATCTGGCTGCTAACCATTAAAATGTGGTGGGTAAATAAGACATTGATCATTATAAATACAGAATCAGGGCCTTGGATCCCTTTTAGTTGTATTTCCTTGTAGAAGAAAGCGTGTGTTTGAGTTTGTGTGTGTTTGTGTGGGTGTTGATCTTCTCACAGTGAGCTGGTTTTAACATGTTGCTGTATGCAGATCCACCAGATGGTCACCACATTCACAAAGTTTGTGTCCCGTCCTGTTCTTCTTTATTGTCTCCTGTGTAATGATGTATCTGGAACTATTCGTGTGGTATCATTGATTAAATCGGGACTGAATTCTGATACTGTTTCATCCCCCCCCCCCCTTGTTTGTGTGGTATTTTTTCAAACCAATGGCCAGAAGCAGCGTTTCCCTGGAATATTTGTTTGACTGTATCGTATGACTCTGCCTTGCCAGCTAGTGTCAAATTCAGTGTAGGATCATGTGACCGCTGTCAGTCCTCTGTCAGCTGGAGTGACTCTTGTGACGCCTCCCCGCTTTACCTGTGTTCTCTTAAACCTCCTTTTTTACACTCACTTGACATGGTCAAGACTTGCTGACGCTGAAACAGGAAGTTAAAGAGGTATTAACCGACTGTCATTCATTCAAGTGTGAAACCAGAGTTAAGGAATTTAAAAATAAAGCCGTTAAAAACAACATATTATGCAAACGTCAGAGTAAAGCGATGAAATGTTCCTGCTCAAACACGACCGTGTACTTGTTTTGATAGCGAGTCAAACTGTTTATCGCTCCAGCTTGTTTTGAGTGTCAATATAGCCAATTACAATACAACTGTTGTTATTGATCTGTTTCTGTGTGGTGAGCCAACTTTAGGAGCCTTAAACACTGGTCTGATTGACTTATTCACTGCAGCAGGACTTGTATGGTAGACTTTAATAGGTAGTATTTATAAGGTACAGTTAAATCACTGTTTGTAGCTGGTGAGTTGTTGGACAAAACAAACTAAACTGTGTGTTGGGCTGTATTGATATGCAATTTAAATGATGGAAAATACAAGGGTCCAGGATCCCCTGACTGGATATCCTCTGTAACTTTTAGCCGTATCTCATGGCTGTCATTAGCAGATGGGAGTTTTAGCAGTTGTCATGGAGATGGTTTACTTGCTAACTTGTGACCACATAATTTAATATTGGTCTCTTGATGTTGGGTTTTTGAGAATTACTGAAATACTTTTAAGTGGTTGTTTAGGAACAGATGAGCAAATGAACCTCCACTGATGTGGCTGATAAAAAAACAAACCACTTTGACAGCATGGACCTTGAGTGGAGAATTTTGTGTCAAAATCATGTCTAAGGTCAGTTTTGAACCTTTGAACACTTACCTTTTCCCCCCTTTGCTCAAAATAGTCACATATTAGATGCACATTCTTTTTGGAGGGACTTTCCACACCAAACGGGAAATGGCCTTATTCTCACTGACATGCTTTCACTCAACCCACAACATCACTTTATACCTGAAATATCACATCCCCTTCCAAATGGATTGGCCAACACTTCGGTGAGGCTTGTCCACTTCACCTTGTGTCAAACGCTGGGGTTTATATTGCATTTCAAGCAAGCCGCCTCCAACAGCATTTTCACTTATAAGGTTTTGCTTTGCTGCTCGTAACAGGAACACCACCCCAGGGTGTCGGATCACACTTGAAATTAACACCTGCAGGGTCCAAAATGAATTTGTTCCACCAGCCAAGCTGCTAACAGCCCCTGAAAATAAATCACAATGTTCAACCGCTAAACCACTTCTCTATAAAAAGGTTGTTGTGACATATACCTACTTGTTTGCCAATATGTACTCTCTAAAGAATGTTTCACACTTTGGATATAAATCTATAAAGATCCATCGTCCCGCTAAGTAGGATTCCCCTTCCCTCATGTCTATTTCAGTGCTTTATTAGCTGTCAGGTCGGCAGTTACTTTATGAGCGTGCTCTAAATATTCCTGACCCCGGCTTGGTTTCAGCGTCAGGGATTGCCTGCTCTTGTCTCCCAGCTGAGGTGGTTCACTGATACGCCGATAGAGTTTCAGCCGGAGCAGAGTTTGTGTTTAACTAATTGGTAAATTCGATCAGGCCGAAAGCCTCACACGGAGAAGCTGTGGTGTTCTTGCAGCTTATTATAAAAGACCATTTTTATTGAGTGATTTGCACTAATGTTTGCAGTCTTCTTGTCATAAGAGCACTTGTTGTTGATGTTGGCTTTGTAGTTTTGTTTGTGCTTAATCGTCGGCACTTGGATGAATTGACACAGCAGCTGTCCTCTGATTGTTTTAATAAAGAGAGGGACATTTGTCACTTTTTTCCCCCTCTTTAACCTCTTCTTAATTAGAGTTATCCGGTTTTTATATATGTGCTAAAACAAATTATGATGAAGTAAGAGTGACAGTGCAGCAGTTGCCAAATTCGTAGCAAAATAAACTCCGCTTTAAGCACATTCAGCGTAAGACAGTAAGGTACCATGGGTCTGACAGAGCAGGTAACTCACATTGTTCTGTTAATAATAAGAGGGACTTGACTGAGAGGGCAGTCAGGAGCAGCGTTACACTGATGTTGTGTTTCTCTCTGTCTCTGTGTCCGCCTCTTTGTGTGCGTCTGTTTTTGTGCGTAGCCACGGTCCATGTTCTGCTGATGTTGAAATCATCCTTTTGAATATTTTGAGCACTTTGGCCTTCAGCTGTATGGTTAATAGTTACTTCCACAGCTCTGCAGTGATGAGTCTCTTAATCCCCTTTTGTTTTCAGCAGAGAGTGATGCAGAAGAGACAGCTGTAGCCCTGACTAAAGGGGCTGAAGTGAAAAGAAATCCAGGTAGAGGCTCTGAGGCTCTGCCCGTTTATGCTGGGTGACTGTCGCATTATTGTGACGCGGGTGAACTGAGGTTTTTTTTTTGTTTCCTGCAATATAAATCTCTGCTAACGCAACAATAAAAGCTTCACAATTCCTCCACTTTCATTTACCTTTCATCTTTTTTTTATTACCAGTGTGTGTGCTCATTCACTTATTCAGCCTTCATGGGTAACTTTGGATCTACCACAGCCATAATAATCACACAATGGGGGCTTTCTGTACTTAATTTTCCACTTCATTGGACTTTCTGTCTTTGAATAAAGACGGGGACTCTGAATTATAATTCAGCCTTCTGGGATTAAAGCTATTAACCTTTCCTCCTCCTCCTCCTCCTCCCCTTTGCTCTTCAATGTCTGACATTTGCAGTTGGCTTTATTCTCAAGTCCATTGCTGCCATAACAGAGTGACCTCAAACTGTGCTAACTGACCATTCTGTGTTTCAGAGTTGGAAACGGACATCCCCGTGGGACCAATAGTAGGCTCAGGTACATCTGCAGCCCCACCAAATGATCCCTTATCCATCCATGTTGTTTCATCACCCTCGAAAAGTAAATGACAGCACCTTTTTAAAAACCCTGCAACACTTCAGATGCCACATTTTGGTTGGAAAGCAAGCAACCTTTTCAAAATAAAAGTCAACCAGATCTGTTTTTTTACCAGGAAATCAAAATGTTTAAGTAAAGTACAGTCAAGTTTTTTCAGTAATAAAATACTGCTTTTACTACTTCTACCACCGCTCAGCGATTGTCCTGAAGCTGCAGTGCGATACAACACTGCCCTCTGTTGCCTTGGCTTAGTATCAAACGGTGGCATGTGAAGCAGTCTGCAGGAGTTTGGGCGCATATATACTGTAAGGTTCCACAGACCTACATTTGTGTTTTATGGTGCGACCCTGCCTCTTTAATTTCTCCCAAGCTGCTGGCTCGAACTTGGCCCTCTGGCTGCTTTATGCTTCTCTACAGAAACATAATGCGTGCGCACACACTCACTCATCTTGGCTGCTTTGGCAAAGTCCCCCATCCTCCAGGGCAGTGCTCCTAGGACCCTTCCCTAACCAGCCATCACGCATTCCCATTGTCCTTTTTCTTTATCTTTCTCCTCCAGCTGCTCTGTGAAGACAAGATCTGCACCCACAGGAGTAAAACCACGCTCTTCCTTCTTTGAACTAATGTTAAACGTAGCCCTCTGCTAATGCAGCATTCTGCAGATATAGATTAACATAATATGTTAAGTGTTTCATAGGCCGTGTAAGCATCATTATAGAATATAAGACTGCTACAGTAGGTGCTCAAATTTCATCTCTCTGAATAAACTTCTCATTTCTCCACATCCTAGTTTTCTGTGCTTCTTCTTCTGTCGCCTCAACGCTTCACCAGGCACCTATTGGTTGTCCATAGGTGATCTCTAACTTCTTTTCTAACTTTATTTGAAACTCAACAGATTGTTTTGGCTCGCTTCTCCCTAACCTCGCTCGTTTTAATTCTAATGCTTATTTTTCTTTCACATTCGCTGTATTGTTTCCCACCTAAGATGCACAGGTTGTTCACAACGACAGCTAATGAGCTGATAGTTGATATTATATAGATTGGGAGACCAGAGCTAATAATCCAACTTTATAAAGCTTTAACCCCGATAATGCAGTTCTTTCTATATATGTGATATATGTGGCCTGTGCGTTGATGGATTTCCATGTCTTCTTTTCTTCTTTCTTTTCCAGTGTATGATAAGCAGGGCTTTCTGCTGCAGCTGGACACAAAACTGTGAGTACATCTGTTTATTCAACATTTCTCTTTCTTTTATTATCAATCTTTTTATTGGGAATACAAAAATACAGATGTGTAAAATTACTTCCCATCTTGCTGTAAAATGAATATCCCCATGTGCCTCAAAAACCCGCCTGGCAACAAGAAGAAAACATGGTCTCTGCATAGAAAATAACTAGAGATGCACGATATTATCGGTGCGTTATCGGTATCTGCAGATCATGGCTTGAAAATGACATATTGGCAGATATGCAATTTTTCTGCCGATATTTTCTACTGATATTTTCCGCCGATAAAACAACGCTTTAATTCTGCCTAAATGCTCGATGATTCCCTATAAAAGCTGAACGTAATGCTACGACATTAACTCGACGCGAGCATGCGCACACTGTCTGCACCACACGTCTTTCATCGAGAGTGAAGAAGGGTGCAAGATGTCTGCGGTATGGCAGTTTCTCAAAGTTTCCGAAACGGACAGCAAGGTTGATTTCATTTTATGTATTCGTTCTGACTCAGCTCAGAGCCACAGGGAGATAGACAGAGCTTTGGGGGACTTCCATAACTATAACATACACCGTCCTGCCTAGGAGAAGTAAAGGCTAATCTAGTGAACATTTCTGTCATTGAATGTGACATGTTAAGCGAGTCTCCATCATGTCCTGCGTGGGAATTTGTTATATTTAGAACAGCTGAATTGCAGGTTAGACTTTGACTTCATTAGTTTAGAAATGTTTTACAGCTTGTTCCACTGAATACTTTTCCCACCGGTTCTGGTTGATCAATGAGGGACCTTCAGCCAATTCATCTGACTTGGGTTTTTTTTTTAAATAAACACATAGATTTGAGTTGAAGTTGTAACAAACACCTGGTGACAAATGCACAAATTTAACTGCTGGTCTGATTAATATATGAAGAGATTTGTGTGGGTTGAGATGTAGTTGTAGTTTGTCCATTCATTCCACAGCAGCTGTGGTTTGTCAGAGTAAGAACACGCTACATAGACCCATTACCCAGCTGTCATTGTGTCAGCGTGTCTGTAGATGTGTATACAATTCCCTGAATTGGTTTGACACTCCTGCTCTAAACTGCCATGATAAGGCCCTTTTCTCTGGCCCTCCTGTAACCATGCAGGCAATAATCATACGCTGCCATCACCGCCCTCCCACCCAACTCGCAGGGCGCGTCTGTCCACACTCTGCACGCCCACTGTAAGCACCGTGTCAGCACGCACTTTAAGGTGGTTTTCTCATGGGTTAGTTTATCTAATAGAGCTTCTTATATTATATCTACAGCGTCATTAATTATTCTTTTAGAGCACATGGGTACAGTAGTGCAATTTATCTTCAAGGGAGTAATTACTTGTGTAATTTGGGTAATTTATTCCTAGCAGGTGGTCTGAATGATGGAAAAGCGCCCGCTTGTTTTTATTCCCACATTATTTCTCATCATCTTGAGGCCGTTTAAGGTTGAACTGCAAGTGATCCACCTTCTAGCGCACTAAAATATATTATATTAGCATACAATATATTTCGATTTTACCTTCAGGCCTCACATAGTGCTAAGACGTATGCCTCCCTCCTCTCTGTTTGTTTGAACTAGATTCATGGCATTCGTCAGGTTATTAATGATCATTCTACTAATTTGGAGGTTCTAGTTTTATCCCTGCCTGTGTGATTATTTGAACAAGGCCCCTCTGCTTTGTCATGCCACACACAGGTGATACGCGGAGCTGTTGCTGAGTTCTCCAGCTTCCTACGCAACCCATTTTTCCCTATCTCTCAGGCAGATTGTTTGACAAGCTCAGCGTTTGTGGCTTCGAAAAGTGTCAGTGTGATTGATAATCAGTTATCATGATGTGTCTGATTTATCGCTCGCTCTGTTCTTTTCATGTGCAGGACACCGGAGTTGGCATACAAGTATGGCAACCTCAGCGAAGGAGTGTGCAAGCCAGGATACGCAGCAGCAAAGATGACCGCCATCTATCCCAAGTGAGAAGGATTTGTTTATTTCACATAACGTTGCAGAAACGCAGGAAATGTGCTTCAAAAACTTCACACGCACAACCAAGAGCTTCTCAAACAAATCATTTTTAATTGGATGTCAGCAGGAGAAAAGCTAAAACTGTCACTCGCGCATACCAGCATGCATGATGTCACTACTCAAGCCAGCTTGGCCTTAAGGGTTTTGAGTCCGAAACAGAGAAGACCCCACATTCCTACCCAACGTTCCCCCGTTTCAATCGTGTTTCTATCATCTTCTCCCAAACCACAAAAACCCTGACTGTGTCCTTGTGATCCCCCTGTTACACAAAAGAACCTTTGTAGCCCGAGTACAAGGTCCCCCATCTCTCTCCTATCGTATCCCAGAGGGCTTAGAGGCTTCTCTCTATGAGCGACACCAACCAACTTCCTGTCCTGACTCATCACGAGCTTCCTGCTACCCGGCCCACACAGTCCACACGATCCTCCACGGCCCTCTCTGATGTCATTGGCTCTTTTGATTTCCCTCTTTGCGTCCGTTTGCCGCCCCTCTCAGTTCGATCTATAGGGCATTGTCCCATCAGCATTCTTGGAGCTAAGCTAATAGAGGGGTAATTTACTGCATTGCTGAACAATAGCCAGTGGCAGTTCAATGCAGTACTTGACCTAGAAATCGCCATCCAATTTCCAAGCATATAGATTGAACTGTCTTCCTGCCTCTGTGTGATATGCTGTTACAATATTCTGTTTAAAATGGAACACACATAAGATGCTCTCACAGGGTTTTAGAGAGGCTTTCCAGAGCATATGGCATAATATATACATCCAGCCATTCATTAATTTTCTTCCGTTTATCCGGGGTCGGGTTGCAGTTGCAGCAGGCTAAGCAAGTTAGCCCAAACGTCCCTCTCCCTAGCATCATTTTCCAGCATCTCAAGTCGTTACCGGGCCAGGTGGGATATATAATCCCTCCAGCGGGCTCTGGGTCTACCCCAGGGTCTCCTCCCAGTTGGACGTGCCCAGATAACCTCCACAGGGAGGCGCCCAGGAGGCATCCTGATCAGATGCCCGAACCACCTCATCCGGCTCCTTTCGATGCGAAGGAGAAGCGGCTCTATTCCAAGCTCCCTCCGGATGTCTGAGCTCCTTAACCTATCTCTCAGGCTGAGCCCAGCCAGCCTGCAAAGGAAACTCATTTTGGCGGCTTGGATCTGCGACCTCACTACCCAAAGCTCATGACCATAGGTGAGGTTTGGAACGTAGATCAAGTAGTAAATTGGGAGCTTCGCCTTCAGGCTCAGCTCCTTCTTCACCACAACAGTCTGGTACAATGCCTGAAATTACTCCTGGCACTGCACCAACCCGTCTGTCAATCTCACAATCCATTTTACACTAATTCGTGAACAAGACCCTGAAATACTTTTACTACAATTCCTTCGCTTCCCAACCGTTTACCGGCAGAGAGCCATGGCCTCAGACTTTGAGGTGCTGACTCTCATCCCAACAGCTTTGCACTCATTTGCAAACCGCCCCAGTGACTGATGGAGGTCACAGCTTGATGAAGCCAACAGAATCATATCATCTGCAAAAAGCAGAGCTGCAATTCTGAGGTCCCCAGATCGGACACTCTCCTCCCGCAGGGCTGCGCCTTGAGGTCCTGTCCATGAAAATCACCAACAGAATCGGTGACAAGGGGCACCATGTTCGACTTTGTGTGTAATATATACAAACACAGCGTATGTTAAATTGCAGCGCTACTTTGTAAGATGGACGAAGCCGTTTTGTGGAACTGCCCTGCACCTATCTGAGGGGCTCCATGTCAACAATGTCCTCCCTCCTAATGACTTCCTCTAATCAGCCGCACGTGTCGGATCAAAGTTCTGTAAAACTAGGAAACCCCCACCGGGAGCCCGCTGATTACTACCACCCTCACCCCAGTCACACGCAGGTCAATGAGCGCAATTAATGCTCTTTGTGTAACGTTGAATGCACAAGTGTAAGTGTAGGTTAGAATCTATAGTTGTGCTGTTTGTATGTGATTTATTGCGTCCTGTTTGAAAGTGAGTCGAGCAATTAGTGTCTTGTTTGTGACCTTGTGTTTTCTTTCTTAATCTCGGTCTGCTTTGTGTGTTTACCATGCAAAAACAAATCAATTGCGTCCTTGTTTACTTAAGCCCTTGTTAGCATTCTGTTTAAATAGGTGTGGCCTGCAGTTCAGCTGTTAGAGAAAACCTACTTAACCTCTAGCCGTGAGGTCCCGTGGCCGTCCCTCTAATCATCTCCTGCTTCCTCCATGTTTGTCTTCTCCGAAGCCCCCTGCCCTGCAGAATCCAATTTATTTTCCACACCTCCCCTCCCCTCTGCTTTACCCAAAACTGTTTGTATTGAAGCCCTAAATCAAGTGTTGGCAGTGAACTTGAAGCGGCACGGTTATGAAAATATTTCCCATGAGAGATGGACATAGCAAAGGAAACGAGCACAATGCGTCCCTGCGCGTTGTCTGTTTTGGGAGCCCTCACTTTTTATTTAACAACAAGCAGCGCCCCGTCTCTCTGCTTTTGTCAGGATGTCAGTGACTGACTGTCGGTCAGGGCTCACCGACTTGCAATGGTGCTGTGTTATTTATAGTCACTCTTGCCCTCAGAAGTCTCGGGTTTAATGAATCTCCATTTGTTTTGGCAGGACAGAAGTCTCTGAGTGTGTGTCAGGTGATGAACAGAACTGCCTCTTCTCTCGAGTCTCTCTCTGTGCTCTCACCGGAGGGTAATGAGGGTATCAAATATCGTTAAGGGTGCTTGGAAGAGGTTTAAGCTAACCGGAAGGCTTCCCGCTAATGTCGGCCATGTTTGGTCACTGTGCCTCGGAGCTCTACATATTTCTTTTTCATGTTCTGGTCACAAGCTATCCAAGATTCCTGCTGAGAAACAAAGGCTGCAATGGTTCTCATGTGTCCTCTCTTGGTTCCAGTTTAAAATGCCTCTGCTGGCTAATGTGGTCTGTCGGCTGTGGGAGCCATAATTTATGTTTAGTTCAAATGAGTGTGTGTGTGTGTGTGTGTGTGTGTGTGTGTGCTTTTGAGAGTAATCATCAGCCTCTTAGCAAGATGCAATCGTTTTGTCGTTGGTGGTCTGGTTTCTGCTAATGAGACTGTGCAACAATTTCTGTAACTGTCTTCTATCATAAACAAAATAATGCACACCAGCTCAATAGATCTCTCCAAGGCGCCTGGTATTGTCTTTTCTCTCAGTGTGTGTATGTGTGTGTGTGTGTTTTTGATGGATCATTGATGTCTGACACACATGCATGTTTATGTGAGCGAACTGTCTCACTCCGCTCTCGTGTCTCTCCCCGAGTTTGACAGCGGGTCATAAAAACACACATCCATCCTGAAGCCACACTCGGGTCGCAGGCGTGACTAAGAGGAAATGGCTTCTTTTGATTTCGGAGCAGCAGTTAATCAAAGCGCGCTACGCACACACACAGACTAATACAGACATACAGGATGAGGAAGAGGCGATGCTGGAAGCAGCAGTTCATGGGGCATTAAAAACATCGGTCACGGACGTGTCTTTGAATACAAACTCTGCTTGCTCCTTACTTAACACTGAAACAGAGTTACTTCATATTTCTGGCTCAAACCTCTGCTTTTCTGCATGCCTGTTGCTTTATAGTGTGCTTTTTTACAGAGAGCAACTAACTCAGTTTGTAGAAACAGTCCTGCCCCAGAGCGTTTGAAGAAAAGCACTCTGCCATGAGTATGTTGTCTAAGAAGATTTATCACAGCCGCGTGTCAGCTGTGATTTAGGCCTGGGTGGAGAGGTTATGTTGACGGGTTATGTCTCTCCCTGCCTCTCAGGTTTTATTACCCGCTTAGTCTCCAGCTACCTTGCTAATGTGTGTGCAGGCGTTGCTTGTTTTTGGAGGCTTTGGCAGGGCATTTGGGGATGCAGTTAAATTAATGACAATGAAACAAGTGGGTTTGTTTATTGCTTTGTGGCTTAAACTTTGCCCAGGACATTAACACCACTGTCCCAGGTGGGACTTATGGGAGGCCGTTGGGTCAGTCTATGGAGAGAAGAAATGGTGTGTTGGGGGAATGCACAACAACATAAATCATTCTTAATCATAGGAGTTGCAGGAGTGGCTGTGAGAGGATAAAACATGGCATATTTTCTTGTTCTTTCTGCTTATTTGATAAAATATTCTCTTTCTTCTTCCTCATGTTCTTTCCTGCGTCTCATTTCAGGTTCATGAAAGCAGCTCCCTTGTTTCTTGATCGGAACTTCAAACGTCTAGCAAAAGTCAGCAGTCATTTACCTCCATTTGGATTTAAAACACAAGGTAAGACAGGTTCTTTTGATCATTCATCTTCCACTGTGACACCTACTGTACATTTCTTTAATAACACACTGACATAATGGGTACTTTTTTGATCTGCTGTGTTGACATGCTTTCATTAGGGGGGGCATTATGCTCATTTCAAGCTTCCTATTTCACTCTGTGATACCTGTGGAGGAGCTTAGCATAATGTACAGTAAAAAACTGCTCATTGTTCTCACACTGGTGCTCTGTGCAGGTCCTCAAACAGCCTCTGCCTGAAACGACTCAGCTCTGTCCCTTTAAGAAACCCCGCCCCTACACGCCCGCTTCCTTCTGATTGGCCAACTTTCTGTGACATTAAAAAGTGCAGTGTGTAGAAAAAAACGTGTGAAACCTGGCGTTCACAGCAGCCTGCAGGCTGAGCTGAGAAGCCTGGGGATTACTCCAACACACTTTAACCTACAGATTTGAAACCACGTTTAGTCTGGACGTCGTAACATTATATATATATATATATATATATATATATATATATATATATATGTGTTAAAATGTGAAACAGCACAATACCCCCTCTTTAAAGCCTATGCTGATTGGGTGTTCTCAGAGCCACTAGCACAGTATCAAGCTCAGATTCGAGTATTGAGTTACAGTTTTGTTCTCAGTTGCTAATGTGACACAGAGGTGAGTAAATACAACAAAAATGAGGGGTAGCCAGCCTTTTTTCCCTCACCGTCAGGACGTCGGTGCCTAATACTCTACCTGCTTGTGGGATCACTGACGTGCCTTATAAGGCTGATTAAAAAATGCTTAGCAGTTATCCCGTCCAAATACCTGCTTTATTTAAGCTCTCTCCATCATCAAGGTTTCACTCTGAGTCACCCCGGCTCAGCTGTGAAGAATGCCAATGTTCTGCCTCGTTGCTCTCTTCATCATTTGTCATTGTTGCCGGGCTGCTGTTTTTGGCAGCGTCAGGTTCGTTACTCTGCTTTGTCCTGAGTCGAGACAATAATTCAGCACGGTGTACATTTAGTCACCTTTAGTCTCTGCCAAAGGCATGCTATCATCAATAAGTTATGCAAGCAGCTTGTTTTTAAATACTCCCTCTGTTTGTTTATTCATGGAAGCATTCAGTTACTGAGCGGCATCCTTTTGTAATGTCAGAAATGACCTCATCTGTCTCAAATGATCCATGCTCATTTACTGTCTCTAAGGGTTTCACACCTAACGTCTGTTCGTCTGATGCAAATCAAACACCAAATAGTTACAATGTTGCATTTTGCCTCGAGTTTGGTTTGTGTTCCCACGGCAGCTTTTACCAACGGACCAAAAGTGTTGATGTCTGATTAGTCAGAATTACCACGTGGAAAAAACTCCCTGAAGTAAACAGAGAGAGAGCGCACTCCTCGCTCACACTCAACACAATCGTGGACTTTTTAACTTTTTTTTTACTTCTAACCGACAGCTCGATCAGTTCCTTCCTCCTTTAGTTTTTCTCTGAACAGTTTGAACACCTCCGAATTCTTGTGCTTTTCCACGTGCATTTTTGAAATTGTTTGGTCAGCCCGTATTTCTATTAGAGCCCTCACCTCATCACTCAACCAAGTTTGTCCTCTGCTCATCTGGCCGCCTCTGCAAGTGTCAACATCCATTCACAACCTTCCATGCAGCTTTTTGGTTTGCTTCCTATATTAGGTCCTACTTCAAGTCTGTTTATGTTCTCACCTGAATCGAACCGGACCGTGGTTCGTTTGGAAAACGGACCGAGTCCCGTTTGTCTGCCTGACTGTGCTCCAGTAGTAGAGTTTGAATGCTTGTTCTCACCTGTCCAAACGAAGCGGACTTTCCGAGTAAAGTTTCCACCCCAAGTTTCAAAAGCTGGTTGCATTTAACGTAAGGAGCTGGTGAAGCATTTAATGAACATTTCACATGTTGTGCTTTTATGCTTATCTAATATTTAGTTTGCAGGTAACTTCAGTGAACATGACTTCGGCTGCTGCTCAGCCAACAAAAGGTGATTAGATATATTTGAGCTGCAGCTGTTGGAAGGTTAATAATCTAATGAGATTCAGTCAGGGATTCTCATTCAAGATTTGAATCCATTTAAAAAATCCCATCCCTACGTCTGGGTTAAATTTTCATGTCTGAAAAAATCTTATTTGAAATCGTATTTGACAGGTGACTCCTAAACATCTGAGCGTCTTTGAGTGTCAGTTTCCAAAACAGTCCTTGGAGCTGGAGGATGTTTCAGAGAGGAGGATTACAGAGTGGATTAGTCAAATCAAAATAACACGCGGCATTCTCCACAAATAAAACCTTTCCTCAAAGTCTGCATGTGTTACTGTGGCAAAATGCCCTGAAGGTAACCTGCTATATGACATATTAAACAGTTGTTCCCCCCTGGGCTCAGCCAGTCACATAATATTGTGACCAGGTGGACATTTTTTTAGTCCAAAATAGACTCATTGTACCACGGCCGTGTGTCTTCTCCTTTATTTACACTCCCAGCACCAAAGGCTAGTGATTGTGATCATAACAACCTCATGCGTGATGTGCATTTTGCAGGATTAATTCTATCTTGGTAGCAGGAGACTCATGTCCCCCAACACTCTGACTGTAATGCCTCCGCGCACACGGTGCTTGTTATCTGACCTTACACACACTCCAGCTCTTCAGATATCAGACCAGCAGACAGTGCCATGGGAACTGAAGAGATAACACTAACCTGGCCTCAGTGACATGCTCTGTCACATAGTTTCCAATACTTAAGATCAGGAGGTACAGTGAATGTTACCATTGTGCATTGGAAAGTTCTCCACTGTCATACAAACACACACACACTGTCTGAGTGTGTATCAAAGGAGCGCTCCCTGTGTGAGTGTCACACCTGGTTTCTGTTTTCTCCACGGACTGCCATGGCAGTGGGGTTTCCCTTTTAGTGGTACTCATGTGGAGAGATGATACGTGTGGATCTTGAATAGAACGCCACAAAGGATTCCAAATTGGGAACGTGGAGTGGTGGTGTGTGGGGGCGGGAGTTTTATTTTTACTTTTCATTCTGCCAAGAGGTATCTCTGACACACATCTAGCCTGGCCTGAGAACGGTAAAGCTGATCCGGTCTAAGACAAAGCCCAGAGCTGTGAGCTCGGAGCGATCCATTTGACTAATATGCTTTATTAAGCAGTAATAGTTAAATGTTATGCTTACAATAAATCTCTCTCTTAAATCATATCTCTCTGCAGTCCAAAGTGGACTTAGTAAACCTAAAGGGATTAAGCTAACTGAGAGAGGCCTTCATACAGTATTTCCTACAAGCAGTTGTTGATGACAGACGTTCACAGGAATGAGCTCCTAATTAAGCGGAGTGCAGTTCACACTAATGTTGTATTTATTTTGATTATAAAGCTTATTGCATGGATATAACCAGAATATGATTTACACAAGCTCTAACATGAGGCCAGAGCAGGTGAAGAAGTATAGGACGATGGTTTATTGGAGCTCCTGAGGTGTCATTCCTAGAACCATATGTAGAAAATAAATGAGGTTGTGTCCTGATCACTTAATGCAAAGTATTGATAAATGACATTACTGGGCTATAATTATCACTGTGGATTATCACCGCCCTTTGTTGTTTAATGCATACAGCACCGTAAAATGAGACGGAGAAAACATGTTAATCTACAAAGCAGCACAAGCAGCAAAGTCCTTCCCATCCCTCCCGTCACTCATTGTGGTGTAAATTTCTTTATCCTTCATCCTGATCAGTCGACGATCAGTTGACCTTCTTCCTCCCGCCGCTCCACATGCTGGCCCTTTAATCGTCTTCGTCGGACAAGGTTCAGATTTACTTCTCCTCTCACTCTCTTGGGATCAATGGAGAAGCGTCTCTCTGCTGCTTCTCCTGCGTTTTGTTCTGCCAACTTGACACATGACAGCATTCCAGTTCGACTGTTTTTCTCCGTGCCGCCACGGCGACCAGTAAATGTGAAGTGGAAAAAAAATCATGCATCACTGCACAGACAAGTAGATAAATAATGAATGTGCACAGGCTTCTAATTGAGAAAAAAATAAAGCGATGATGGCGGTCTACCCCGCAGTTAACGTCACATAACCGCTGTATTGCGGCCATGTGGTTACCGTCACAGCTCTATGTAAAGTACATCAAATGAAGCACATACACCATTATGGAACTTTACGTACAGGTAGGAGTGTGGATAAATATTCATACACTTGAGTATCAGGATGGTATGTTTTGTGATACTGTATGGATTTTAAATGATTGTTTACAAGCAGATTTTTTTTTTCTTAATGATATAAGCAGATGTTAATTTTCTTGAGTGGCACAAAAAGTAGTGCAAAAGATGAAACGTTTTCTGTTTGTGTCAATTTGATTGTCGTCCTTTATACAAGGGGTGGGACAAAATATCAATACAGCAAAATATCGTCGTCCTGACTCGTGCAATAGAATTATCTACAATGCGATTTTGACTCACAGCGTCACTACGTCATGGCTCTTCGCGGTGGCGCTTTTGACATGAATGAGGGTAACGTGAACGGAAATTAATTAGCCGAAGAAGTTAATCAGATATCGTGATGTATCATTACATGATTGTCTTGCAATATATTGATTATGTCAGAATCGCTGTATAGTGATATTATCGTTATTGTCGGCCGCGTATCGCATATCATATCGCGAGTTACCCTGCGATTCCCACCACTACTCTATAATATAAGTTTTTTTAAGATTTAGATTTTAAAAATGAGTTAAATAAAATCAGTTGCCTGACTTACAGGACTGCAATATATATTGAATCGTAACCCATGTATCGCAAACTTTCACCAGTTTCTTGCCATTACACGGCCATGGACGGGAAGAGACGGGACCGACAGACAACAAAATACATCTTAGTTTAGTTCAGTATCATCTTTTTGACTGTTTGAGTTGTTGCGCAGCTTAACAAATACCTCCCTCACATTGTTCTTTATACTGTTTAGGCTAGGCTCTTCCCAACAATGTGTCTGTGTTTACGTGTCATGCGATGCTTCCGACCTTCCTCTTTGTTAGCAGCAAAGATTTTTGTTTTTCGAGTTCCACGTTGGAGTCGTGTCTGAACCTCCAGCCATTCGTCTTTGGCTGGACATGAGACATACTTTGCTGAAATGTTTACCCCGGGTACTTACAACAATTAGCTTCCCTGTCGTCCTCTGGAAGAGAGTCGTGCCCATTGGGATTTTTCACTTATCACCCGCTTGGATCCAGGTGTGGTCCTCAGCCTCGTGTTTATGCCGCTCGGGGTGATGCTTGACGCCAGACATCGACACCACATCCAAACAATGGGCTGTTGCTCCGCTGGCCTCTCCTCAGCAGGTTAATCATTAGGACCGTTAGCCAGGGTGAATGGGGCTGCGATACGTCTTCTTTGAGGCCCCAGTCTAAACTCTCTTGTTCTCACTCTCCCTTTTCTCTCACTCTTGCTGTTTCTCTTGGCCCCCCTTTGCAGACTTTGAGCTATATGGTAGAAATATTAAGTGAAGTAGAGAGGGCAATGAAAAGACCTCTCATTTTTAACAATGTAGCACAGGGAGGCTCCCTTTTCTCCATGTGGGATCCATATAAAAGAAGGATGATTTACTGACATTGTAGTTAAATCCAAGTAGCCCCTCTACTGTGCTTCTGCATTACTGCACATGTAATGTGGAGTAAAGAACTGTAATGGAATCTGCACATTTGGGAAGGTATGAAAGGTGAGTTAGAAGCACGAGAGGCCTAAAAATGGTCAGGAGCAGGGAGAAATATACGACACATCTCCGGCTGGAAGAATGACCGCAGCAGAATGCCCTGTAGAACATGGCAGGAATGTGTGCTATGGCTAAACATCCCCGTTTTTCACCCCGCGATCGGAGGGGTGCTAGCCTCGCACGGAGACGAGCTCACCATCGCCCACTTCACTTAACTTTAGGAGAATGTGCTTGTTTGAAAACAGCATTCCTCTCTGAGTGCTTTTATGGGAGAGTTTCTACATACACACGCATACCATCCCCAAACCCTGTATGTCTGCCTCTCCCAGATTCACTCCCCTTTAGGACCACAACAGCTTTTTCCCCTCTGTAATCCCATCACGGCTGTGTCTGAGGCCTGATTGGTTACTCCTTATCTGCGGCTGAATAAACGGAGAGAGGTGTTCTGTCCTCCAACTGTCTGAAGACCACCTAGATTGCTATTTCAAGAGCTGCATGTTGAAGTCTATGGCAGTCTGTTAATCTTTTTAAAGGGGCAGTTCCCCCAGGTTTGGATTCCCTAAAACGGACCCACTGCTGATTGACACAGGAAGAAAACGCAGTGTTCAGATGAGGAAATAAAGTATCTTTGACACTTGCTGTATGAGATGTCTCCCAAGCATTGCCAGAAAAGCAATTATTCACCAGTGTGTTTATACACAAACTGCTAAAAGTGTATAAGCTCTTGTAAGAAGTGCATTTTTAATATTGTGTAGCGCACTTAACATATCCTCTATTTCTTTCCTTTCCTCTGCAGAGAGAATCATAGACAGCATTTTAACTATCACGAAAAATTACGGACTGGGAGAGGCGCTGGACAGGTACTTATCACTACTCACAAACATCAACAGGAAGTCCTGTTGTGCGTATCTATCAGATCTTAGTTGTAACTTCTGACCTTCTCTCTTTGCAGTCTCAGCTGTAAAAGATGCATCATCGTGGGGAACGGGGGCATCCTGTCCAACAAGTCTCTGGGATCCCGTATAGATGACTACGATGTTGTTGTCAGGTAGGTTGATGTCACAGTAGATGACGATGTAAGATCAGGATGGAAACAATCCTTATCCAAAGTGCATATCCAGTAGTTGATGCCAAACCCAAATTCCACTCACTAAGACTTTTGTGTGTGTGTTGGCAGGTTAAATGAAGCCCCAGTAAACGGTTACAGCAAAGACGTCGGGACCAAAACCACCTTAAGGATTACCTATCCGGAGGGAGCTATCCAGAAGCCGGAGAGCTACGAGAAAGACTCCCTTTTTGTATTTTCTGCTTTCAAACCGCTGGACTTCAAGTGGCTCAAACACATGGTCTTCAAGGAGAAGCTGGTAAGGATTTTTTTTTTATTATTGTGATTGAAAGTGATCATCTTGAACAGATCTTTGAACGACAACTCGCAGCAGATTTTGCTAACAGATGTGAAATCCTTTCCTGCACCCACTAAATTCCACTGCCAAAGATTTTGACTTCTGTGTTTGTAAATGTGTCGGAATATCTGAGCAATGTGGGTATTTTTAGCCGAACATAGCAGTGGATCCTCTGATCACATTCTGTACATTCCTCCGGGTGGAAATGCAAAGTGTTTCTGTTAAAGAGGACAGCGTGAATCTCTATTGTATCATTCAGATGTTTTACATGCTTCGGATGCTTAACATGGAAAGAAGAGTTGTCCGTGTTATTCCTTCTTCAAGAGCAAATTTCCTCCTGCTTCATGGCCATTTATGCGAAATTATGTTGAATTAATTTCATGACAAATCTTGTGGGTGTCCTTCAGAACCGTTATAATTGGGTCAAACTTAAAGACTGAGCTGGCTTGCCCTTATCTTTATCTTTTTAAGTCTTACAAAAGGCTGTCGTTTTCAATAGCTCCTGCGTCCTTTATATCCACGGTCAGGAAAATAGCTCCCATAAGCACTCACATTTTGTTCTCTAGTGTCTCTCTGGGATTATTTTTAGTCCATTCATCTACAGAACAGTGTGAGGACTCAGTAAAAGCTCTTCATACAGTCATTAAAGTGGAGGTAGTCGTATTTTAGAGGATCACATCAGTGTTTTATGTCTTTTAGCTCATTTATTGAAAAACCTTCATCACTTAACATTGTTGCTGGTCGTTTTTCGAAGGCAGGGAGGTTTGAACATTGGGCATTTCTTCATCTGAATGTTTAATATATTTCCCAGGCACTGTTAAAGATTACTGCAATATGTTGTAAAAATAGCAAATGTGTTAAACATGCAAAAGCTCCTGTGAGGAGTTTTAAGCTTGACTTAACTTAATACTGATGTCTCTTTATGAGCTGCAAAAGCAAACAAGACCATCAGCGACAAGACTGATTATATTTTTATAGTTATTTTTTATGCATGTAACTTGGGGTGGGCGATATGGCTTTTCATATCTCGATAACGATATATATAGCGTTCATGTTTTCTGCTAATTTAATAAATAATTAGTCTGTATGAAATAACCACATGGTAAAGCCTATTTATGGATAATCATCTGTGAATTAAATACTTGACAAATAAAAAGTACTGAGTTTCTGTTTTCGCTTGGACTGAGCCTGAGTCCTTTTCTGCACGTTAATGTCCGTGTTAACAAACAGCGCCTCCCTATATGCTTCGCTCCAGGCTCACTCTCACGTGCACGGATTAGAACGTAAAGCGTTGTTAAAATGACGTAAAAATAGCCATAAAGCAGTTCAGCTGCTATCACGATAGAGACGATATAGAAAAACACATACGATAGACATTTTGTCACATTGCCCAGCCCTACATGTAACCACTGCTGGGTGTCAGATGAGGCGACTAACTTGGCGCTGCTAAATCATCCTCCTTTCTATATTTTCCACTGCAAACGCTCACAGCGAGTGATATGATTGAATGTTAAAGAAAGCAGGATGAGGGTATTTGTTAAACACTTCTTCCACACGTACAGGACGAGATCAGCTAAGAGATAAGAGGCAACACTTCGTCCACAGGGAGCGCCAAAATCAACACGAGCTTTAAAGCAAAGGCGAATACAGGGCGAACGGCTAAACTCTCTTTACCTCGCTGCCGTGAGGGATGCTTCTGTCCGACAGTTTAACCCTGAACTGGGGAAACCGTCTTTGTTTCCATGCACAGCTGTGTGACTTTGAGGGAGCAGCAGCCAGCTGGATTTCTACAAGGTGACATTTGTCAAAGTATTACAGGCCTGAGTGAAGAAAGGAGGAAAGGACAATAGCATTATAATAAGCTCTGAAAGGACATGCAGTGGAAAGCTGAAACTAAGCAGCGGTGTGAATGTGGATTGCAGGTGGAGAGAATAGAGGAGAGAGAGATGGAAAGGGTAAAGGGATAATAGCAGGGGAAAAGAAAATGAGCAGTGGAAGGCAACAGTGAAGTCAAATGGAGGAAAATAGCCTGCTTGGCTGGCTGATGGCCTCCTTAACCTTTGATAGGGCCCAGATTTCTCTGCTGCGTCGGAGGGAGAGGACAGTGGAAATGGCTGCCTGGGATAATTGATCTGGCCCCTGGCGTCCGACTCAGCTCGCTTTGATCTGCTGAGGACGGAAGAATGTTTCTCATTGGTTAAAAATCAGGGAACAAAAAGAGTGCAGTCTTTTGTCTGGAGCTTTGATGATGATGTGGAAGAAGAGAGCGGGCAGATGTGTTCGGGCCAGGGTGATTGGATTTACTTATCGGTATTATTAATAAGCTGAGCTCGTTGTGTCGACACAATCATGCATACGTATTCATTAATTTCAGGTTAGCAGCTCACAACCACTTCTCATTGCTGTTTTTACACTTGATGAATCCATTATCAAAACAGTTGGCCATTATTTTTGTCCATCCACTGATCAGTTTCTAAACATGCTCAACCAATTTCAACTTTGCACGCAGGAGTCCAGGCTCCAAGAATCGCAGTGTGAGTTTGTTACTCAGTCAGTTGGTTCTGCTCTGTCTGTTACCTCTGCATCGTGCCAGCTGATTCCTGTTAGAGTAGGACTCTGAGCTGATCTGTCTGCGCCTGATCTTTCCCCTCTTTGTCTTGCTCTAGTTGTAACATTATGACCGCTGACAGGTCGAGTGAATAACATTGATTATCTTGTTACAGTGGCACCTGTTAGTGGGTGGGATATGTCAGGCAGCAAGTGAACATATCGTCCTTGAAGTTTATGTGTGTGTAAAAAATGGGCAAGTGTAAGGATGTGAGCGACTTTGACAAGGGCCAAATTGTGATTGCTAGACGACTGGGTCAGAGCGTCTCAGAAACTGCAGCTCTTGTGGGGTGTTCCCGCTCTGCAGTGGTCAGTGCCTACAAAAAGTGACCTGTGTGATTTGATCCAACAGAAGAGCTACTGAAGCTCAAATTGCTGTAAAAGTTGATGCTGTGTGTCTCTTACCTGGAGAAGACATGGCACCAGGATGCACTATGGGAAGAAGGCAAGCTGGCGGAGCTAGTGTGATGCATAGGCAATTCATGTAGATGTAGATGTTACACGTATCAACTACCTAAACATTGTAGCAGACCAAGTTATGGAAACGGTGTTCCCTAATGGCAGTGTACTCTTTCAGCAGGATAATGCGCCCTGCCACACTGGTTCTGCAAACATGGTTCAGGAATGGTTTGAGGAACACGGACGAGTTCAAGGTGTTGACTTGGCCTCCAAATTCCCCAGATCTCAATTCAGCCGAGCATCTGTGGGATGTGCTGGACAAACAAACCGTCCGTGCCTCGACGGGTCGGGGCTGTTTTGGCGGCAGAAGGGGGACCTACACGATATTAGACAGGTGGTCATAATGTTATGGCTGATCGGTGTGTACTACATGAGTCTGCTTGATTTTAATAGGTGATATTGACTCTTTTGACAAACTATAAAAATGTGTCAAAATTACATACATGCTAATGTGATGAATTTAAGAGAATAAGCAAAGATGCAAGAATTTAGTTTAATTGGTAACATAAAAGTGATGACAAATCCTGAAAGCATTACTTTTTTTTTAACCGGATGTTAACAGGGCAACAGTATCTGTTTTCAATGGAAAGTGGATTTAAGTGTTAACAGCAACATGAAAGGCGCTGAAGTCCCGTTAAAAGACTGTTATCCTAGCTTCATTGTAGCTGACTCACACCCAGAGCACACTAATGCAGCGGAAACATAAACACCATGAGGCGTTTGTGTGTGCGTGTATATATGCTTTCTGTGAACTCAAGGACACATTTCCAAAAACAGTGACTCATAAAGGTTGTATTTAACTTTTTACTCCTTTTTAATCTCATAATCTAACAGCAGTTATCTAAATCAATGTGGGAGATATTTGGTTTAGAGAGTGATACTTTAGGAAGTCCTCCAAAAGCAGCAGGACGACATTCGCCCTCTGATTCATGTTTGAAGTCCTCCCCAGAGGGAGACATAATGTCACTTCAGACCGTTGTCCTTTGGGAGCTTTTAGGTCTGTTGGGGATTTCTTTGTGCGACCTGCACGCTCACAGCTTCAAGGGATGCAAAGCCTTTTCACTTTCCCTCTGCGGTTATGAAAGCAAGTGTATTTCTCCTTCTCCTTTGAAAGGTTAGTGGGTGGTACACGCACAGTTATGCAGCCGCAAGTGACTCATCCAGCCGGTTGTCAGCGTGCTCGTCTGTCCCGCGCGATTGTGGCTTCTTACATGCCTACAGCCGCCTTGGATGGCTGAGCAGAATACCAATTAGCGAGGCGATTTCCCAATCTGTTATTTAGTGTTTTGAACACTCACACACACAAAAACACTCCCACTCACTGACACACAAACAGACTCTTAAAGCAGAACTTGACCTTGGTCCTGATCTGATCTCAGACTTTGCAAACACAGTTCACGCTCTGAATGTGTCTCGCATTTTAGATCAGTGAAGCCCCCTTCTACATACACAGCTACAGTCCTGCAGCATCACCAGACATCCCGCTTCTCTAATCCCTCATTACTGCAGGTCTCCATGATTACGACTCTGTCACTCCACTTTAAAGTCCGACCCCACATATGCAGCCGCATGGCTGATTGCCCAGTTACTTTCTGTTTACAAATGCGCTCAAACATAATTTCCACTTTTCTTTTTTCCCTATTTATCTACTTTCAATTCTGCCCTCGTGCATGGCGCGCATGCACGCCCGTCCGTGCACACGCAGCCTCGGTTGTTTGTATATGCAGGGATATTTTCAAACAGAGCCAGTGAAGGATATACAGCCGGTGGTAAACACAGGGTCTGAAGGTGGAGTGTCGGTGTTCTATCTCCTCTGTTTGTTTACAGGAGCTATCTGGGCTCTCTGCAGGGCAGGGAGAGAGATGATGGATGGAGACAGTTTGAGGAAAAGGGTACTTCTCCTTTAATAGAAATCTAACCTGGGGTTTTTAAGAAGGATCAGAAATATTGTAGTGAAGCAAACGTTTTAAAAACTGCCCTTTCACGGCCAGAACTCAATGCCTTAAGAATATTTCAATGAAGCATTTCCTATTGTTTACCTCCGTGTAGCACCCATGTTTTCCAGTTTATAGACATGCCACCTTAGCATACAAAGTTTATGTAACTCTACGACTCAACATGCAATACAGGACAGAAATAACAGCTATAGGGCTCCTTTTTAAAGCCCAAACATCTGTGCAGAAGCCCAAAGTAGCATGCATACATGCATCCATAAACATTTACATACTTGTAAACACTGATTTTGAACATGACCCAAACATAGGCTCCGGATGTCACTGATTACCATGAGTGTTGTGTTTCAGAGATGAGTCACCTACCTCGCCTGCAGTGATTTACACTCCGACCTGTACTCTTTAGTTGATGCGTAAATACTTAATTACCCAACATCCTTTGCGAGTTTAAAGAGGACTCAGACATGTGACTGGTGTGCTTTGCAGTCAGATACCAGCAGGTCTTTGCCAGTGGGCCAAAGCAGTGTCCTATTTTCAACCAGAGACTTTGTTACACCTACAAGTCTTCGAGGTGACAATGCTGTCAAGCGTTGGCACTGTTTTCACGTTTCCCGTCATGGGAGTGTGCAGATAAAAGTTTCACACACTGCATAACCTCAGAGAGGCCAGGAAAAGAGAAACCATCGTGACCTAAATGAGGGCAGAGGTCCTGGTATGTGTCAAGAAAGGAGAAAGCATAGCAGTGAATGCTTTAGAGTCCTTGCTAACAAACGGGAATATAAGAACCAAAGCGATCCTGAATTCTACCTCTCTGGATTTTAGAAACAGTCCTCCCCTGCTGTGCATGTCAGCGACAACCTCCTACTTTGGAAAGCCTCCCTCCTTTCAAACATTCCTTCTGAAACGGTTCCTCTTCAGTGGAGCACTTATGCGGTGAGACACGGCAACTTGTAAACTCAAAGGTCCAACATGTACACAGTGCTAATGACCTCCAGACAACCTTAATTGTGATTGTTAGCAGTTCAGAGCTGCCGTTTTTGTTTCTTAATTGCTTTAAAGGCTACCTTCCGGAATCCAGTCCACCTCGTCTGAGTCATCCTCTTCGTAAACACCAAACACGACCACATCCTCACAGAAGAGTCCAAATAGGCCGTGCTGGCTGCCTGTCGAGGAGGGGAGGTGATCTGTGCCACTCCGGCCGTATTATGAGATCACTCTGAGAATAAGCAAGAAGGTTCAAATCAGACATGCGCTGCTTGTGGTTAGGACTTGTGGCTGAGAGAAAGCTGGGGTTTGTTTGTGTTTGTTTACATTGAAGCGCCTTAAAGCCACCCGTAGTAACCCGGCAGATGTGAAACCTTTTCAGCCTTCCCTCTCCCCTCATATGACTGCTCGGTTCAGCGCTCCACATTTCTACACTCCCTCAGGAACTATAAACGAAGCTTCAGTCGATACGGAGAAACATTTGAGTTTAAAGGTGAGTTAAGTTTCATTGGCCACACTGAAACTAAACCACACTGAAAACCATACACACAAGGTTGGAGTTCAGGCTCTAAAACAAGCTGTTTCTTATTTAGGCCTTTTGCATTTGAGGAGCAAACAGAAACCGAAAAATGAAGCTAGGTCGAAACATGTTGAGATGCATCCTTTAAGTCTTTCACCACCCATGTTTTCAGTAGTTTTGTACATGAAACAACATTTTTAGTGCGGACACATGAGGGAAATCTATAGTCGTTATTTGTGCATCTCTGAGAATGGACGTTTCCCATGTTGGTGGTAACATTATTGTTCTTAACCCTCTCAGGCGACATCACTTTTTCCATCTGTTTGATTCCATTTATGCACATTTTGAACTTGCATAATCAGTTTGAAAAACTGCTACATTTTGTTTTTATTTAGCAGATTTTTTGTTAAACTGACTCTGCATCTGGGTTGAAACAAGACTTGTACAAACACAAGTGAAATGATCACAGCCCACTTTATCTCCTTCTGAGTGAGTCACGTCGACCTCTCTTCAGGCTTATCTCTGTGCAGTTCAAACAATTAACTCTCCCAGTCCAAGGCCGTATTAACAGGTGCTTTATTGGTGCTCTTGGCCTTGTGTACACACTTCCATCTAATAAACCAGACTGATTTAACCATAAAGCTGTCACAGGAGAAGGGAAGCAGTCATTTCCTCTGTGACCACAGCCCAGCGACGGCCCAAACACCACAGATACACTCTTCTGTTCACCTTTGAGCATGTGTGTGTCAGGGCTCAGTGTGTACTTGATGTAGGACAGATTAGCTTATTCTGTTCAGCACATGGTTGTACTTGTACACACTCTCACAGAGGTTAGCGGGCAGTCCACAGTGGAAGAAACTAAAGTTGTTCCGATGTCGTTATCGGTATTGACCTAATACAGCCTAAAATGGGTCAGTGCACTGATCCGAGAACATAAGGGCCTGTGTCCACTAACAGCGGCCACAACCTCAATTTCAGAGCGCTTCTCACCGGAGCTTACTGTTGCTACTGTAGGTTATAAAAGTCGCCTGGTGGCACTTTTGCTTCTCTTGGTAGTGATTCAAGATTCAAGATGTTTATTGTCACTCCGGTTATACAAGAAAGACTTGTGCTGGGACGCTCTGATTAGAAAGGGTTAAATATTAAATATAGAGACTTTCTGAGGCAGCGCTGGGCGTACAGTTCCTGCAGGCGGGGCAGTTCACACCTGGTGATGCGCCGGGCAGTGCACACCACCTTCTCCAGCGCCGTACCAGGTGGTGAAGCAGCCTGTCAGGATGCGCTCTATGGGGCCCCGGTAGAAGTCCCTGAGGATTTGGGGCCTCAGGCCAAACTAGTGACCGTTAAGTCTGTTTTAAATCGCGCTGTAGGCATAATATTTGCTTTTATTCATGGAAATTTAAAAAAGGAAAGTTGATCAGAAGTCCCGCCCCTTGATTTTGATTGGTCAGTAAGGGAGAAGTGACATTGATGAGCGCGGTGGTGTTCCAAAAGTTGAACTGTTTTAAACTGAGAGCGCTGTGAGCACAGAAACAAAAAACAGCTGACGCTGAGGATGCTGAGCGCTGAAAACACTGAACTACATTGGTCTTGCATAGAAAACACTGTCGGTGCTGCCAGCGCAAAACGCTGTCAGTGGACACAGGCCCTGATTTATTAGCCCTACAAAATGTATGAGGTGTTCGTATCATGTACGATAACAAACAACAGTCCGGTGCTAGCGTAGAGTGTAATGTGACTGAAAGCTAGAAGATACCAGCAACGAGTGTTTTTCCACCATAATATGGATGTTTTTTTTATCACACTGTTATCGGGGGTTGTTAATATCAGACAATATACAAGTCAAGGTGTCAGGATTAAGAAAAGTGCATGGGAACATCTCTTGAAGACTCATTTTGTTCCTTAAAAGATGTTTAAAATTGTCACCATGGAATTTTATCATCAAGCTTCCCTATGATCCAAACTTGTTGATCATTTTAAAGTAAGCAACTTCCCACATTCCTCCTCTCCTAACTGTCCTCCCCCTCCCTCCTGACAGACTCTTTACATACTAATTGCTCTTACATGTCTCAAAGCCACCTGTACTCTGCCAGTAGTCTGAATATCTTCAAAGAGATCCCCACCCCGTGCCGTTTGTCTCCATGTACATGTCAGGTCAGTGCAGTTTAAAGCCAGGGGTGTGTGTTTGGTGTGTCATTAGCTTCTCTCTTTCCTAGAATAAAGAAAAAAATGCATCGCTCTCTTTATTCAGCGCACACAGACGCGCACACATCCAAACATCGCCGCTTAATAGATTCCTGGCAAACACAAGCTGTGTTGACAGGAGAGATGAGCTGCTGTTCCTGTCGCAGCTTGCCGAAGGCACAGAGCCGGGCACCGCGTTCAAAGCCTCAAAGCCAGCAGACTTGTTGCTACTGAATCTGCCAACACACACAAACACACTCACACAGTCATGCACTGCGGTATCAAAGGCGGCCGGGCGGGTGCTTGACTATTTGAACAGGTGATTCCCATTTACATCTGCTGCTGACCCTGTTGGCTTCGTGCCTTTTAGGAAGTCACACTGTCAGGCGAGTCAATCACGCACTGCTGGTTTGATGCTTTGAACGCAGTTATTACAGGTTTAATCTGGTCTATTAGATTTGATGAGGAGGTCAAAGTAGGAAGCTTCTGTAATGTTCAAGGGTTACTTTGAAGAGTTTGTGTCTCAGTTTCTGTAATATTCTGTTTGTGTATGAATAAGTTGAACAAGTGGATTTAATCAGAGTTGCATAATATTATTCAGGTGGCTCTGCAGGCCTGTCTGACAGGTTGCCTCAGCTTCTAATGATTGCATTATAAAATTAAAAGACCTGAGGTCTCACAGAACAGGGTGTGATTAAGCAATTTCCTGTCAATATGTCATGTTTAACCCTGTTTGTTGGGCACTCCTGTCGGATTTGTGGTTTCCCCATTGCACAAGATAAGCAGACACAAAATGTAAACTAACCAACATTTTTCCACAGTTAAAAATCCAGCAGAAAAACTCCTTCATTAAGCCTGTTATAACTCTACTGAGCAGTCTCCTCCAGGCCGGCTGCTTCCCTCACCCACTGCCTGATTCAGCCCCTACCAGGTCTCGTAATTACCGATGTCCTGCGAGCCCCTCACCTTGACTTCATCCATTAAAGGCCCAAAAGCCATTTCCCTAATCAGTGCTAGTATGAGGTCTGGCTTCTGGTCGGCTTCTGTGTTTAATGTCAGCGTTACAGACGATAATCTCACTATGATGTTGGTTGTTAGCCACCTGCAGTTGGCTGTCCACCCAAAGGGTGTCATCGTGTGAATGTCTATTCTGTGTTTGTGGCCTTTCAGAGGAAAAACAGTCCAGTGTTTGTGTGGAAAAATACTCATGCACAATCTTCTTTCTCTCCTTTTTTTTGAACCTCAGAGGGGCGTCGAGGGTTTTTGGAAGTCGGTTGCTCACTATGTTCCTCGGGAGCCGACAGAGATCAGAATCCTCAACCCATACTTCATCCAGGAGGCCGCCTTCCAGTTCATAGGCCTGCCCTTCAACAACGGCCTCATGGGCAGAGGGGTAAGACACAGAGAAACACACTTAGAACATCAGGGGGGGGGGTTTGCTCACATTTTGCATAATATTACTAGAATTTGGACATTTTCTTAAAATGATTCAATCAGAATCAGAATTGGGGTTTAATGACAAGTAGGTTTACACATACGAGGAATATTGTTTTGGAGATTTTGAAGCAGAATAATGAACACAGAACTAAAATAAAAGTAAGTAAAACACTTGCATAGAACAAGATTTAACAAAGCAATAAGAATAAAAATATAAAAAGCAATACGTATAATACAAAATATGTACAACAGGTTTGATAAAAAAAACTGTACAGATGTGCAGGATATTAGTGAGTGCAGGGAAGAGAGCATAAAAGCCCTTAAAGGTGACTGAGAGCGGAAAGTCATTGTAACAAAATCATGGAAATGAAACTCATCCAGCAGCTAAACTTTGTGTCTTTTAGAGAAACAAATAAAGCAATAAATTAAGTTGCTGAATGAGTCGATAAAGACATTGTGTTGTCATTAAATCTTAGTATAAAACTGCAGCCATTCAAAACCAATGAAGCCAACGTGAGGCGCCCTAAACACTGCGCCCCGCATTACACAATTGTTTTGTGCTGTAATTGTTGAAGGAAGAAATACAAATGTTACATAATCTGGATTCACTTACAGCCTGTTGCTTTTCTTCCACGAGTTTTGTAGTCAGTCGCACCAGGAGCTCTGATTATGGAACAGCAGCAACAAAGCGATGGCAGGTCTGAAGGAGGGTGTACTGCACCTCAGAAAGGCAGAGCACCTCCAACATTTTCAAAATAAAAGATGGAAAAACAAAGTTATTTAAGAGGAAATTCCAAAACAATTTCTCTTTGTTGACATTAGCAAACTGTTGAATACCTGCTGCAGGCCTGGTCCAGTCTGCAGCAATGTATTGTTTTGATTTGATGCCAGGAGCTGATGTGTGCACTGCGCTCATGAATCATCTGGACTCGAGGCTGCTGTTTCACATCTGACCAGAGAACGGAGAACATTTAGTTGGAAAAAGAGAGTCAATAAATTGCAGCTGGTGCCACCAGCGAAAGAACAGAGACGAAAACAATTAAGCAATAAGTATGGAGCTCTTGAACTGAAGCAGCACATGGTTGGTTATGAACAGGACTGTGTGTTGTTGTGTATCACAGAGTTGTGTGTATGCGTGTGTCTTCTTGGTAAGTTGAGGAATAAAGTGAGAGATTTGGAGGGCATGAGGAGTGTATCACCGTACCTCTGCCCTCTGGGGCCACCACAGCACCCCTGCATGAACTCCACTCTGACACATGTGTTCAACATGTGGGCATCTGGCCTGCGTGTGTGTGTGTGTGTGTATGTGTTGGTCATTTGTGCGGCGCTGTCTCGTACAACACAAGCTGCGGAGCTGTATGATTTGGCACATTCTCTCCCATGAACACTTTCCTGTCTCCTCCGACCATCGTAGTTTATGTTTATGTACGTGGAAATTAATGAAGAGGTCTATTTGTTATACTTGTATTTATGTTGAGTGTGTGTGCGAGTGTGTGTGTAAATTAATGTGTATTAGAAGACGCAGTAGGGGGTTGGCCAGCTGCTTGTTCAGGTCCACTTACCCTGAGGGCTGCAAATCAGTGTAATGATTTAAATGGGGCCTCCCTCCACTCTTTCTTCTGCACCCACTTTTTCCCCTCTCTTGTTCTCCTGCGTCCACACACACACACACACACACACACAGCCCCTGTACCCCCCAGATCTCTGGCAGCCCAGGGCGGTTAGGAAGCACAGTTCAACCCTGTAGATCAATGTGTCGTAGCAGGGGTCTGCAGGGGTCGCGTCTTAAAGGTAATAGTTAATCACCAAGTGCTCAAAGTCGGTTAGCAGCAGTGGAGGAGAACAAAGACAGAGGTGCAGAGCAGGGAGGGAGCAGATACATGAGAGGAAGTTGGACGCCTGCCTCTGAACTAATGTCAGAAAACAGCATCAGTTTCAAAAGGATAACACCGCACATGTTTCAGTCCATATTGATCCCAGTGTTAGGTTTAATAAACAGTGTGTGATGTTATTTCCTCACAGTCTGCGTCTGTTTTCACTTCAGAACATTCCAACGTTGGGAACAGTCGCTATAACGATGGCACTGCACAACTGTGACGAGGTGGCCGTGGCTGGTTTCGGCTACGACATGAGCACGCCCTACGCACCTCTGCACTACTACGAGACTGTCAAGATGTCCGCCATTAAAGAGGTCAGTTTCATTTTCAGTCAAGTCCTTTGTTGTTCTACATTTGTACATGATGAAGGTGCTCTTTAATTACCAGATTATGAAATGAAATCTGCTGTTAAATTCTCTCCATGCAAATGAGAAAGCATTTTCTTCTGTCCGGCTCTGGCTGCTGGGGAATAACCGAAGTAATGAGTAATAACTGTAATCTTTGATGAGGAGGGACCACCACTCCTGTGCAGGAGGGTGGGGGGCGAGGTGAACACAGAGCATTCACGATGAAGTCTGATGGTAATGTTAGTGTAAGATTTGTGCATGGACTGAACATCTCTCAGATGTGTTTTAGCATCCAAAGATGGGACAGCTCTGAGATGAATGAACGTTGTGGAGACAAACTAAGTGAAAGTATCATTCTGGACGTGTGTTCATATAAGATATAAAGATTTTTTGGGGGGCATTTTTGCCTTTTATTCATGGGACAGCTGAAGAGAGAGAGGAAATATTGGGAGTAGAGAGTGGGGGACGACATGCAGCAAAGAGCTGAGGGTCGAGTCGAGCCTGCGGCCGCTGTGTAGAGGTCTGTGGCCTCTGTATGTGGGGCGCCTGCTGTACCCACTGAGCTAAACGAACGAGCGCCCTGATACGAGCATTTTAAAGGCAAACAATTTGGAGCCCTTAAAACGTCGAAATGGAAAATGTAGTGTGTTGAAGTGTTACTATGTCATACAGTGTATGATAATTGTACCGTCAGTTTAAATATGTGTGTTTGGATCAGATGGCAGACTTTTCCTGCTCTGGCACATTCCTTGTAGGTGTTTTTAATTGATTTCAGACATAAAATTATAAAACAAATTTAATTAAATTGTTAACTAAAAGATTTTACTAATAGAAAATTATATTCTGGCAAATATCCAATTTTCTCCCCAAAATTAAAGGTGAATAATGTGTCAAATGAAATAAATGAATGTAAACATAAACACAATAAATTTTGTTTATATTTATGGTAGTTAGTTAGTTAGTTAGTTTTAAATGAAGCACATTGTTTAAAACAAGTGCAGAGTTCGAACTCTGTGCATGAAATATGAATTAAACTAAACAAAAAAACACTAAAACAGTAAATCTTTGAGTCATAATCAATCAAATAAAAACAGAAACTGAAGAATAAGAAAGTTAATATTTGTAATTCCCTCTGACTGATGTCTCTGCTCTGTCACCAGTCGCTGTCTCAACATGCTCACTGTTTGTGCGTCGCTTTCTAAACACCCTCATGACGGATCTCTCTCCTCTCCATCGCTCAGCTCTTCCTCTCCGTGTTTACTCCGACGCTCGGTGGAATCAAAGATGTCACCCGTGACCCGTGTAAACCATGAGCTCAGTATGATGATGACCTTTGTCTAAACTCCCAGTGAACCTTTGGCGTTTATTATCATCATCCTCATCAGCATTGTCATCCTCGGCCACACATGGCTGATTAATGGAAACAGATTTGACTTTGTTGTTTGGAACACAGAACTACTGACGCTCGATGGGGTTGTTTTAGTTTCTGGAAACGCACTGTGACATTATCCCATCTGGATGGATGCTTTAAATCTCCATGGACGTCATGTTACCAGAAAAGATACACAAAAGATCATGGTTAAAATATCACACAATTAGGCAGCTTGACGCCACTGAGGTGACCCGCTGTGGTGTACGAGACGCATAGCTACTGCACAGGTATCACCGAGTGAAATAACCTAATAGCTCGTTCTTCTCCTACAAACAAGGACACATCCCATTTTCTTGCTAGAAACAAACATCCACCAGGGAGAACCGCCTCCCTGATGTCAGTTTGCAGGCTAGCTAGCTTATTAGCTTCCCAAATATGCTGAACAGCTTGAAAAATTGCCCTGAAATGTTGACATCACATAGTTTAGATGCTAACTAATGCTGGTCCTTACTCTTCAAGCACTGCTTCTTATCTTGTTCCAATAAAACTGTAGCGTATTGTTCCTCTGGTCCTGCTGTGACCCATCAGTTAGTCGTAGGAGGTCCGACCCAGACAGGCTGAGTGTCTCTGGGCCCGCAGGATAGACCAGAGGCAGCTGCAGGGCCAAACCTCCTGTAGCTGTCCGCTTCTTTTCTCCCTCCTATTCCCTCCTGTATGTCTCCTTCTCCACCCTTTGTCTCCATCATCTGCTCTCTTCATCTTTGCATCCCAAAGCACCACACAGGAACCACCGGCTCTGGTTACACGTCAGCCCGCTGCTCTGGATCCTCACAGCACAGCAGGGAGGGAAACTGACCCTGAGTGGCTCGGCACACATACATATGCAAACGTGAACACCCACATGTGTAGACAGTGGGAAGAGAAATCCTTAAGGAAGCTACATGTTTCAGTGCAAATAGCTGGAAACGCTTTGTTTTGCATGTCTGACTTTGTCTCTTCTTCTGATCCCTCCACAGTCATGGACACACAACATATCCAAGGAGAAGGAGTTCCTCCGCAAGCTGGTGAAGGCCAACATCATCACAGACCTGACACACGGTATCTGAGTTTACACCCACGCCACGGTCTCCTTCTGCCTTCCCCAAAGGACTACAAAACAGGAAGCGGGAGAAACGGATCGACTCTGGGAGAAAGAACCCTCAGAATCCGGGCGGCCTGCACACTGTCGGGGTTTTTCATATTAAAGGAGATTATTAAAAACAAAAACAGAGAGAGACTTATGGAGGGTTTCTGTGGAGAGATGCACACATGTGCCTTCTGAACCAAAGACTCCTGCTGACTGAAGCAGGTGAGGGGGGCGTGGGGTGGGTGGGGCTCTTCATCTGCCTGGTTCCTGTCTTATTAAGAGACAGTCGCAGGAAAGCTCCGCCGCTCTGCCCCGCGCTTCGACGTTTACCACTTCCACCCCCCTCGACTATCACATGAATGAATAGCAAGAGCAGAGGTGACATGCTGAATTGCAGACGTCAGAAGTTAGCTGGACTCGCTGGCTAACGCGATGGGGGACAGAGGAGAGAGGAGCGGAGCGTGTGGGGATGGGTGGAGTATCAGCAGTGCCAAACGTACCTCGTACAGAGAGGTGCTCGTCATCTCCTTTAGCTGCCTGAATGTATTCACTTTCCTCAGTGTAAATATCAAAGATTTTTACTGTGCTTCTAAACAAGCTGCAGCAGCCCCACCCCCATCCCTTCACCTGCCACTCATTCATTCATCCATTCACCTTCTTACTGTCTGTCCAGGGTCCAGAGTTACCCCATGCCAAGCCAGAGGACATTAGACCAATCAGAGGGCTGAGCTGTGCAAGTGTTTTGATTAGATACAGACTTTTTGCAGTTTCTCTGTAAAGTTTGTGTCTGTATTAGAGTGACTCTACAAAGCAGGCTCAGTCTGCCTGTGGATCCACAGAGTGTTTGTAGGTGTGTTTCTGCTCAGTTCGAGAGGAGACGTCACCGAAAAGCTAGAAATTAAAGATGAAAACAGATAAATTATTGAAAAGTGTTAATATCAATAAAAACTAAAATTAAATCTGCTTTTTTATAATGATTTTATATGTAAACGGCTCCACACTCAACAGCAGAGAAGATGTGTATTAATTATTTTGGTGCTTCTAAATTATTTCCATCCTGGGACTTTTGGGCTTCATGTTTTTCTAGTTTATCATCTCTTCTTTTCCGCCCTTTTGTCTCTTTGTAAATCCCTCTTCCTCTCCGTTCGCTCACCGTCTCCATCCCTTCATTAGCTGTCGGCCTCCAGACATACAGAAACACATTCTGTATGTCGGGTCCCCGCCTCCAGCCGCTGCAGATTCTCTTGTTCTTCAGTAAATGGTGAAATCTGGGATTGTAGAATATGAATATATATATTTTGTTTTAAGGTTGATTTTAAGTATTTATTTTGTTACAAATTCCCAATGTTTGGTCACAGGCAGGCCTGCTCTCTCTTCACTTGACTTTGTTTCTTTGAACTCGCCACCTCGTGCTTCCTCAGAGACTGCAACATCTCTTAGCTTGAGACAGAAAAAGTGTTAAATCCATTGATCAATCTGTGTTTCATTGGCTCAGTGTTGAGTGCTCGCCAGCAGAACTTTATTCATGTGCTTTATGGAGCTTCTGTCAACAGAATACGTGTTATTTTCTGACATGTCATCACAGTTTCTTTTAATTTCTTCAAGTTGAGAACATCCAGGAGGCGATGACTTTTATATCTAAAATTAATATGCTGATCGGGCCGTTGCACTTTACAGATGAAGGTTTCGCCACATGCTTTTCCATACTTCAGCACATCAACATGTTCTCAGTATTACACACTCAGACGCTTTGACATCAGGTTCTCGAGGAAAGGGAAGTAAAAATGTCAGAATGTCACATCTGTGTTGCTTTTTCTCATCTTATCGAATGAATGCAATAATCAGCTTTATGTCGTCACGGTGCGTTTAAACACTGCTCCACCAAAGCAGAGGTTTGTTTTCACACTTTTTCAGATGAGATTTCAGGGGGTTTTACCTCTTTTTAGTTTCTACTTCAGCATATTCACTGTACACTCACACACATAGAAGATGTTCACAATCATTCTTCACAATCAGTAAGCTGCTCTTATGTCTGTCACGTGCTCCGTCACGTCTTGAAGGACATGAATGGATCATTTTTGAGACTCTGCCTTTCTTTGTGTTTGTTTTGTTCTGAGAGCAAAGGTACAGGGATCAGCTGACCATTGCACTTTCACGAGGCGCTGTCAGTGCCTTACACCTCATCACCCAGAAACTGTAGCGAGGAGTTTGACTAGTTAAAGTAACAGCTGATTCTGAAGTTAGATCAGCTGCAGGTCAGAACAGGTCACTCCTCGTGTCTGTGGATTTCATCTGTTCTTACATTATATCAAGGATCATCAGGCCTTAAGTCATCCTGACTGAAGGTCTTATACTGGTGGTTTTGTGTGTTTAAGCCCATAAACTACAAATACACAGGTGTGTTTTAAATGCCCTCTGCTCGGGCTGTCACGGTACTGAATGTTTCTAACCGCGGTGAAACACTACGCCCCCTTGCAGATCGGCGGTGAACCGCCGCCAGAGTATGTTTAGTGTATTTAACTACAGCGCGTCCCCCAGACGGTAAAACATCATTGACGCGAGTGAACACAACACGAGCGGTGGAAACGCGAGTTTATTAACCATTACTATGTTTGTGTGCTTAATTGTTGAAATCTGTGACGGGCTAGTCGTTGTTGTAGCAGCTAAACTTGGGCTCGTCTGCGCCGATAGATTAGCACAGAGGGTTGAAACAGCAGTTCTCTAGTTTTTTGCTGATCACAGTGATTTTTAAAACGAGTTTGTTCATAATGTATCGTTCTGTATGGAAAGATGAGGTGCTTCCTCGGGACGTATGGATAGTGAGTTAACTGCATCCCTTTAGATTTAAATGCGTCAGAGACGCGTACCTAGCAACATCACTGGGTCTATATATAAAAATATATTTTTCAATAATAGCGGCGATGACGGCCGCTGGGTGCACCCTGCGGTTGGTGTCACGTTACCACAGTATTGCGGTTACCGTGACAGCCCTACTGTCTACTGAACGGCAGCTGATTCTAACGCAAGAAATGACCAAATCCCACGTGGTCCATGGTTGCTTAATGTTGTCTGCAACATTGCTCATAAGCTCTCTGGTTTTTGGCAGCTTGCTACTAAAGACGAACGTTTTATACATTTCAAGAAGCTCAGTTTGCCTACCATGAAGAGTACATCTCAGCCTGCGAAAGCGTTTGATTTGTTTCTTTTTAAGGCTGATGACAAACTGCAGGATCTGGTGTTTTTGGAGCATGACTTTGACTCGTACTTTGGACTTCAAGTCAGATTTTTGTTGCTCTCTGCTGCTACGAATCTCTCCCTTTAGACGCCGACTTTATGTGAGTGCAACGCCAAATCAGTGGAGTACCTCTGTAATGCTTGAATCCTTGAATGCACCAGCAAGTGGGAGTTTAAAAGTGGTCCCTTCCGACTGCAGAAGATATACTATATATGTACATCAAAGGTTAGACTGTAATAGAGTACTGTATTACTGTATGTGACGGCAGCAGCTCCTTGGAAGGCTGGAAACGAGTCTACAATCTCAATGCATGTTTTGGATAATGGTCTTCTGTGCAATTTGTAGTCGAAAGGGCTTAAAAACAAACGCGCCAAACCACCAGTGTGTTCTTTACAGCTTTGAGACTGAACAGATCCTGAGTTGGAGGGAAGGTCTTTTCTTTTTTCTCTTATTTTTCCTTCTAGGTTTTGAATTTTTACGAATGCTGGAGGAGTTCAAGCGGCTTGAACCCAAATCGCCTCTTCAGATCTCCTGTTCATTAAACACAGAATGTATTTGCTTCATTCATCACCATATTTCTACACTTTTATTTTTACATTTCCTCATTTCATCAGCGGGAAAGTCAAAGTGATCAAAAGTGTTACTGTTTCTTTTTTATATACAGTTCTAAATGGCTTTCTGCAACACAATAAATACATTTGTAATGGATATTTGCCTGTGCATGTTGTTTGCATCTTTTGACTGCTTCTGTGGAGCAGATGGATGTTTTTCACAGCTCAACATTGTGTTTTTGTTTTGTATTTGTCTTTTTGTACATACATATTTCTGTACACTGTGAATTTTCAGTATATATAGTAAATATTTTTGACGTATTTAGTCGACTTTCTGGTTTATCTCAACAGAGGCACGGTACTTTTCATTCTCGATCGGTGGCCTGAACGTTTTTGCAGATGTCCTTTAAAAGCAGTGCGGCCTTTGAAACCACTGACTAGTGTGCTGCAGTTGATATAACAGTCCATCTTTAACAGTCTGTGTGTCGTCTCTCAGAGGCTGCAAACTGCAGGAAACTTGCGGTAAAGATGAAGGAGGGATGGAGCAGACGAGGAGAAGTGGATTTCCTCTCCTCCTCTGTCCTCTCTATCTCCTACCTGCAGAGCCAAAGGAAATTATTCCATCCTGCAACCTCCCGACTTCCTCCCTGATATACTCTCCTCTTCTCCCTCATCTTTCTATTTTTCTGTCTCTTCCCATCTCTCCTCCGTGTATTTCTCTCTCCTCACCTGCTCGACCCTCAGGCAGATCTTGTTTCATTGCTGTAGCCCTGAGGGACCCATTGGAGACCTGTTGCACACACACACAATAAACACACTAGTGTTCAGCTGCAGCCGTGAAACCCTCACTCACTTTCACACACCACAACATCCCCATAAAGCGGAGGAGCGTCTCTGAGAACGAGCGCGAGCGGGCCGTCCAGCTGTGGTCGTGTAGGCCGGTGTTGGTGTGAGGTGAGAGAGCACTGAGGGCCCTTAAAGCGCCGCTGGGCCGTCCCATCCTGCTGTTAATGGGGTGCCAGAAACTTTCGGTCACGCCTCACCTCTTACCAAAAACCACCTCTCTCTCGGCCACTCTGACTCAACACATTTCCTGACCTCCACAGGGTGGGATGGAGGATATTTGCCACCTGGGAGCTCCCCGAGGCAGCTGGCTGTACGGCCGGCTGGAGGCGGGCCTTCCTGTCCGTCCGGCAGACAGGGGTACGAGCACGCCTGCACCTCCTCAGCCGATGGGCCCTTTATTCTGTGCGACAGGTTCCCCGCCCCTCCTCCTCTCTGAAGGGTTGGAACGGAGGGGCCACGACCCCCGGGCCTGAAATTTAAACTCCTCGTAAAAAGAGTTGGAACGGGGAGAGAAAACATCCATTGAGACTCCCTTTTTTTCCCTCTGTTTACTCAACGTCGGGTCAGCTGAGCTGAGGGAAAACAACATTCCCTTCTCCTCTCTGTGGCCCACATTCTGTCAGTTCACCTTTGTCTCTGGATGGGACACACCTACGGGGCCGTCATGCACCTGTGTCACTGAAGGGAGTGTTTCTGCCTGTGCTGTCAGCCTCTGAACTGTTAGTGCACTGAGATTATTTCTAGGAAATATCAATGAGGATAATTTCAGAATGACACAAAACAGTTAAAAAAAATCTACAATGAAATGTGAAAAGATGTCGAATCATTGTATCTGATGGTTTGTCTGCCCTGCTGCCATGGAAACAGAACACACAAACAAACACTCAGAGGCTGAAAGCAAGTCATAAACATCTGAAAGTGAAAACATGTAAGAAACACTCAGCTGGGGCCTTTAGGATCAAGTATAAGGAGGAGACAATCTTGGAGTTGTGGAAGATTTATCTCTAAGATATTCTATTAACTGTCAATCAAAAAGATGGTAAAACATTCTGCATCAAAAAGTGTGTGAAGTAGCCATCCAACATTCAGGACCTCCCAGCATTCAGGTGCTGGTTGGTATGTTAAGCCATGCTAGCTTCCGTCGAGGACTGTACAGGTGGTTATGTAACAAGTAACGGACGGATTGACATGAAATCTGTGCAGAAATTCATCGTCACCGAAGAATGTTTCTAAATAACTGGAGATCCCTGACTTCTTCTTATACTTGAACATTTTGACTGGAGTTCATGAAGCCCACAAGGACAAAACTTGACCTAATGAAGATTGTAACCATTGTCACACTCCTCCAACTGAGCTGATCGTTGTGTTTGATCTTTGCCAGCTAATGTTAGCACGCTAACACACTGAACTAATGTGACGATCACAGTTAATATTGTATTGCTGCACCTCAACAGTAGCACCATCTTCTCTAGCAAATGTTAGTATGCTTACTAGTTAAACTAACAAAGTAAACTGTTTTTACTGATACACATCGACATATAACCGTCTATACGAGCTAAGGTTAGCATGCTAACACATAAAACTAATAAAAAGATCATACCAAACATTTTACTGCTAGACATTGATATGGTAGCAATGTCTATGCAAGCTAAGGTTAGCATACTAACACATTAAATTAAAATAATCCATACATTAAACATTTTACTGGTAGGAGTACACATGGACATTGTAGCACTGCCTATGCGGGCTATGGTTAGCATGCTAACACATAAAACTAATATGATGAACATAGTAAACATTTTACTGCTATACAACGACTTGGTAGCACTTTCTGCATGAGCTAAGGTTAGCATGCTAACATATGAAACTAATATGACAACCAGTAAACATTTTACTGGTACACATTGACATTGACTAAGATAATGAAAAGAGTAAAGAATTTACATTAGCATTTAGCTCAAAGCCCCTCTGTGGACATTAAACTCTTAGTTGTATAAATTAGGCTACTTAAATGATTAATTGACGATCAAAGTTGTCGCTGATTCATATTTGATCGCTGAACTAATATTTAAGCTGCACTCCCCTGAGATAAGACTGAGGCCAGAGTGACTAACTGAAGTATTAGCATGCAGTGCACATTGTTATACTAGCACCTATTCTCTGCTCCGCCTGCATCTCTCCACAATATAGTTCCTCTAATCAAGTCATGCTGACTCTTTGCTTTAGGATTTGTTTATATGAGCAGTGATACAACAAATCTGGAGGACGTCTGCAGGATGAAGCTTTGAAACGCTCCGATGAAATGTAAATTACTGTAGATTTATTGATGTTGCTTTCACTCGTTGGAGCTAATGTGGAAACATGTTGTTATGGACTTCACGGTTTCGCTCTTCCAGCTGAAGTCTGACTTTGTCCCACAGATTTGTTTTACAGATTCGGCCCGGGGGCTTTGGACAGCGAGCTGTATGAGGGGAGTTCACTCTTGAAATGTGAAAACAAACTTTTGCAGCTGGAACCCGCCCAAGAAAATAAAGACACCTTTAGATGGAGACGAAGGAACAAGCAGCGAGGAGCAGTGACCTGTGACTGCAGCAGAACCGTAGAAACCATGGAGGAAATTTAATATTTCACTTAATTCCTCCGTCACATCTGGAATATTCACTCTCATATCTCTGTCTGTCTCTGTCTTCTCTCCTCAGAATCATCACCCAGATCCAAACCCCCCATCCTCTCCCCCATCAGGTCCTGAACTTGGATGAAGTCAGCTGCTCCAATGGTCCAAACAGCATCCTGAGGAGCACCTGCGCTCTCTGGAGAGTATAGACTTGGCTTTCACCAGTAACAAACAAATGATTAAAATCTCATAAATCCTTGTTAGAAAAGTCTCATAAATTCAGTTTTATATTCTTACAAGGAAATGAAAAATTCCACCGCAGCCGTCATGATCCTGCAGCCTGCCAGGGACCAAACCTGCATGTGTATGTAGTGCTTGCTTGGGGTTTAACTGTGGGTGTACAAACAGTGTCATGCTGCAAATCCCTCTCACAATGCAGAACAAGTTCATCATCATTGCTCAGGATGATGGATTATGTAGACACGCTTTGTAAATGTGCAGCCCTGATGCAGTGTGGTGCCCTCTGCTGAAACTACCTCCTGAATTCTTATTTATTTCATACATTGGTTCATTTTATTGACTTTATTTACTCTGCAGGCTGTTAACAGATCTTTAAGAGAAGAACTTGCGGTCATTAATAAGTGGGATGAGGGAAATTGGCTTGTTCGGGGTGATGTCAGGAAGAGAAGGTTTGTATCTCTCCTGTTATTATTCTCATCTTTATTATCAGGCAGTACATTCCTGTCATGCACCTCAGCTGTGTGCATTGTTGCCTTGTTGGTCGCTACTATTAATAGCGCCGTGGCAGAGACCAGGATCCTCCCTGCATTTGTCTCTTTCTCGGTGCAGAGAGTGGGCCCGGAGAGGAGAGCTGAGGAGCTGTTTACCCAGCCTTTGTGCTTGGCGGGCCGCGGTGTTTGCCCTGCAGGGAGTGCCTCAGCTGGAGGCCCTTTCCGTGCGTCGCAGGGTGGGTGGGTGGGTGGAGTGAGGTGGCAGGACTGAGAGGGACAAAGTTGCAAGGTGGAGGGTTGATAGGGGCAGGGAGCTCCATCGGTGGAGGGTGGGAGGTTTGTGTTGCAGTGAGCAGGGGTCTGTGGTTTGTCAGAGGGGTACCAGCTCACTCTGCTCAGTTCTCAGGCCTGACCACGGTGTGTAAAGAGGACAGGGCAGGACTGACAGGGCAAACATATAAAGCAGGGTGGCACACAAGCATGATTGAGTGTGTTATCAGAATGAAGGCCTACAGGTGCGCTCAATAAATTATGCAAGCGCACACGGGGAGATTTCTTTACGGACTTACAGGTACAGGTGCCCGATGGGTCAGGGAGGCCCTGGGCCTAACTCTGAGTTTGAAGTGGAACAACTACAAGAGATGCAAAACAAATGACAAAAACACAATTATCCTCAAAGTGACTACAAATAGATGCAGACAACTACAAAGAGACACAAAAAACAACAAAAAGATGCAACATTTTTACAATAAGATGTTAACAACCACAGAGAGACCACAAGGACACATAAAACATCTACAAAGAGAAAACAAAAACAAAACACAACATAGAGGCCCAACACGATGTTTCCTCTATAGAGAGGTTCAAAAACAAGTACAAAGTGATACAAAAAAGAAATTCAACGAAAGATCAAAGCAACACAAACTTAATACAAGTACATTTTTGCAACCACAAATAGACACAGAACACAAAGACAACACAAATAGACACAAATTGAATTCAATAAGATGCAAAATTACTGTAAAGAAACGCCAGATGAAAACAAAAACAGGCACAAACACTGCAAAGAGACAAAAGTTTAACAAAGAGTTGCAAAATGACAACAAAAAGGTGACAAAAACCTAAGACCACAGCCAGATGCAAGAAAAGACTATATAAAAAGACACAATGGCTGTAAATAGACAGTAAAAATGGATACAAATTAACTGTAAAGAGATGCAAGGTGACACAAATAAGGTTACAAAGACCTGTAGCTCGGTCTTTTGTAGTCTTTTTGTCTCTCTTTGTGTCCCTTTCAATCGAGTTGCTCATGTATCGGTGTGTTGGGGGGCCTTTAACATGTCTGTGCCCAGGGGCCCTTTGTATCATAATCCGTCCATGTATATGTGTCTATCTACGCTGGCACTGTCTGTGTGTGCAGCTACAAGTGGAATACAGTGCAGCACTCGACATTTATGAGCGTGTCAGTGTAAACACTGAAGGACATATGTCACTGTCCGGATTGTTCCGCTGGAACACTTCAGAAACGCTCCCTGACACTCCACTGTGACAGTCTCTCCCCTCGCTCCCTCCCTGCCTGCTCTCAGCGCACGAACAAAAAGACATCTGAGCTATGTGGATGGGGAGGAAAAATCACTGCACTTTGTACAGCGGCGCTCCGGTTTCACAGAGTCTCTGACAGGCGGAGCGGCGCGCTGTTTTACGCATAGCCTCCAGTCCTGCGGGGCATTGTAGACATTGTTTAGTAGCTGTGTAGTAGACTCCTGAGAAGACACCGGAGCGGCTCAGTCCCTGATAACTGGATACCTGAGTCCAAAATAAGAGGTTTAAACAGAGAAGCGCTTGTTGGGGACGCGGACTGTCGCTGCGTAAAGGCGGGACGCATGGACTTTTTACATTTAAGCAAGATATTTTGACGCACAGAGCTGCGTGTTTTTAGATTGAACTTGACGCAGAAGTTTTCTAAAGAGAAGCTGACACCTTAAAGAAGAAGAAAACAACCTCTGATTTCCTCCCGAATTTGTGGAGCGCTCAGAGCCTGCACGTTGTGATTCTGTGCCGACCTTGACTTCAGTTTAAAGAGACGCGGAACATGTTGTGAGAAATTTCCCGCGGAGTTATTTACTCATTAACTATACAAGCTGTTTGGTGGCAAGACCGAACAGGTTACAGAAGGTAAGCAGAGGGGAGTCATGCCTGAAAAACTGGCTTCATTTCATTTAACGCTGATTGGACGTGAGTCAGCAGGGAGACGGCACGAGTAGCAAATTGAGGACAAACATTTTTTACACTTGTGACTGTTTGCCTGTGTGTCCTTCTGTCTCGTCCTCCGTGTTGGAGTGTTTATGTCCCTGCAAACAAACTTCTACCTAATTAGGTTTTATGTGGGCTTCAGGCTGCATGCGCCAGTCAGCTGTAGAGTTTATTTTCCCTGACCTGGATACATTTCCGTCTGCAAAAAGTTTATTTTAGCAACTTATTTGGTCTCGTATTCTTTCTTAAAATAGGCATTCCTTTAAAGCTGAGCGTAGGTTTGAGATATCTGTTCTTATTTCTGCTACAGTTGGGTTTGGTTCAGGACTTTTCTAGTAAAAATGTGTTGAAACAAGAGAAAAGCTTTAAAATCAAGAACATTAGACATGCTTAATTTCACATGGAACTCTTGATTTGTCAGAATATGCGTTAAAAAGTTAGAAAAAACCTCATCCAATTCTCCTAAACTGGATTTTTTGTTGTCTTAAACTCGCATTTTAACAGTCTGGCTTCACTATCCTCCCTCTCTGCTCTTGTCCAGGGTGCTGAGACTCCTCGAGCAGCCTTGACAGCAGACCTGCCAGAGGAAAAAAAGGATTTTTGGCCGCGTAAAAAACGAGGAGGAGGAGGCGCCTCTTGCGTTGAGGCAGAGCCGCTTTAGATGGATTCTTCATGTTTGCTTCAACCACAGTGGAGACAGCCTGCTCTGAACACTTGCGAGCCGTTACAGTGAGCTGTAAAACATGTCACACCGCTGCGTATGGATTGCCGAAAACATGAGCAGCACCCGGCGTGGAAGGAGCCTCTCCGGTGCGCACTTGGAGCAGATTGCGCACAGGCCAGCTGGTAAGAGCCTGTTAAGTTTTCTTTATAGGGGTTGAGCGCAGTGTTTAATGCTTTCTTTATGCGTGATGTTGCTGTGAAAGCAGACCTGCTCTCTTGTCTTCATGTTTGCTGTGACAACACTGAAAAAAACTGTTTGATGTTTGATGTCTTTTCACGTCAGCGGCTCTTTTCTGAACTCCAAACCTCCTCGCACGCACCTGCCAGCTGTTTTAGGCTCCTCTGACTGCTGGGGGTCACCGCGACCTGGATCCAGTTTGGGACTTAATTTAGTGTTTATTGGAGGTGCTGGTGAAGTCCTGTCTGGGAGGAGGTGTTTGTTCTTTGTGTTTTTATGAAGTGAGGTTTTGTGATTTATGGTCTGAAGTCTTTACAAGGTGCGAGAAGGTGACTGTGAATTTTGGGAAAATGTAAATCACAGTGACAGGGATATTATGTGTGTGTTCTTATGGATGAGGAGGAAGCAGTGGCAGTCAGGAAGTCTTCCAGTGTGACCCTCTCCTGTGGCGGTGGGCTGCAAATCTAAATATCAAAGTGTACACACACACACACACACACACACACACACACACACACAGCTGCATCCATTTCCCTCTTCTCCTCTACCTCTGTGGGGTGGATTAGGGGCAGATGAAATCTTCAGCTGTTTTGTTGTGCTGAAAGTTGAGAACATTTCTTTTCAGTTTCACCTGATTTTTATCTTCTGCTCACTCACAGTTGAGCTTTGTGGTATTTTCCGTCCCATTCTGAGCAATCTGTCGGGATTTGTCCACTCAAAGATGTGAAAGAAGTCCACGATGCGTCACACTGATGAGTGGATGAACTTTCATACTTACTCTCTGACTCAGTGGCCCACTGACTCACTCCGTCATGTGCATACACTGACAAAAGCAGCCCTCTGATGTTCAGATTAAAGAAGCTTAAATGAATCTGTGAGTGTGTGTGTTACCTGAGACATGTCGCACATCCCCAGCAGGCTTCCTCCACTAAATGTCTGTAAAATGTGTGAAAACATGTCGTGAAACAGCCAGTGTTTTTCTTCACTCGTGTCGCTTAAAATCGCCAGTTTGTTCTCAGGTGGAACATGAGAGCATCACCTCCGCTTCAGGCATCTCACACTCCCCCGTCACGCCGCCACAGCTTTCACTTCCTCTGGGCAAAGGTCACGAGGTCAGCGGCCCTGCTGAGGGTCAGGTACAGCGGGCCGGCGTGTTCTGTTTAGCAGCAGCCTCCTGATGTGTGGTCTGGTTTGTTTTAACAGGCATGTGGCTTTATGAGAGCGAGCGTGCTGTTTGTTGGCGTTATAGGTTTAACTCTTTCTTCTTCTCATGCTGTTCTGTTTACTCAGAGAGACACTTTAAATCTGTCATTCAAATAACAAATGAGTTATCCTTATTACAACTCATGTTTGTTAAAGTACCCTCATGAATACATTATAGGAACCATAAGGGCTGTAAACAGGCTGCTCCATCCTCACCCACTGTTCTTCCATTACTCACAAGCTTTCAATCACAGAGGCTGATACGTCAAATACTACTTTCATGGTTTTGAGATATACTGAAGATGTATTTCCTTATTTTTAGAAAATGTAACTTTGCAAGATCCTCCGTCCTCTTTTAATCACATCATCAACCTCATCCTACAAGGGAATGAATTTTGAACAAAAAAAGGAGACAGGAAAAATAATTAAGTTAGTTTTGGTTCTCTATAAGTACTCAAAAAGACATTCAAGAACCATGTTTAGAACCATGTTTGTGTTGTTTTCTGCTGGTCTTATCCACCTTTTGCAACATTTTCCGTTATTCCTGAGTTCTTCATTTGAGAAGGTTTGATGTCGCAAAATTTCAAAATTAGACATTTACTAGCATTATAGTATTGGGTGTAACTTGGTGATAAATGTTTGACATAGCAGCTTGGTTTGCTTCAGTGCTCTAGCTTTAGCATTGCTAAAATTTAAGCATATTCAAAAATAGTATTTCCTTTACGCTAACTTCCCATTTTTACACAATTTCTTGTAAATTTGACACTGCTAATGTTTTAGCAACTAAATATCCAATATTGTTCGAAAAAATACGACAAGTATGGAGAAACTTTAACTGCTACAGTTCAAAAGATATTAAACAATTAGCCTGCCTAGAAGATACTCATCTCCAACTTTAGTATTCAAAGCAAAGTTAGACAGGGTTAACGTTAGATAGCTAGCTAACCTGAGCCTTGTTTTGTAAATAGCCTACCTACTGCTTTACTGACTATTTACAGGCTAATAGTGCCACCTGTGTGTAACTTTATTCAATAGCTAGGACTAAAGGCCGCTTACTCATAGTATTGATTCTCTTAGTCGTTGTACGTCACTCTTTAACAAACTAAGCCAACAAAAAATGTGCATAGCCTTCTCAGCGTGGCGTTAGCTCAACTTGAACCTGGACAGGTTTATCCAGTGTGTGTATTCTGACATTTTAAGAGCATCAATTATTTTAGAAAATCATTAGACAACATTTTGTTAAGCAAGTTCCCTTTCACTGTGTAGTTTTTTTGCTGACTGTCTTCCTTTAACCAAATTCATGTTAGCTTAATGCTTGTTTTTTTGTTCTGTTAATCCTCTGGATTTGCAGTTGTTAGGATCTCATAACATTTTATAGACTGTTACGAGGCGTATTAGACATCAGATAAATCTCTGTGTCTTGTAATATAACTTTAATTGTTGTGTAGAAGTGCCTACTAGAGAACAATAAAGACAGGGCTTCCCTCATATTAGTAGAAAGTTAGCGTTAGCGAGGGACCTTGGTGCGAAAGGTGAACTGTACCAATTGTTTGGTGGTCACAAAATGAAAAGGCAGATTAAAAGCATCATCAAACTGAGTGAGCAGTAAAGCAGGGCTCAAGTCTTTTCAGGTTATTGGTAGTCTGTCATTAAAAGATGGATGTGAGCGCCGTGCAGTGAGCCTTGTCTTCAGCTGTGTCTCGGCCTCGGTGTGTAACGTTACTCTGGTTGTTTTGTCCCCGCGCTAATGGAGAGACTGCAGAGAGAGAGATTGATTATGCAACCTGAAAGTGCCACAGGGCAACTTCAATCTGGAAGTGCTTAGAGTACGCGGAACACCACCGTGATCCCTTCAGGGCAAATTGAAGGAGGCATGATCTGACAAAAAGGAATTTCAATTTGTTAGATGTATTCCTTCAGACAAATGCTTCCCATGCTGCCTCCGTTTTCTGCGTCCTTGCTTTTGCAGCGTATCTCGTGTAAGCACGCTGGGGGAATAATTTCTGTCTCTGATCTTGAATTGTTTCGCTGTTGTCGAGCACTTCGACTTCTTCAAGTTCAAACAGCTTAAATCATTTAGAACAAAGGGGCAGTTAATACTTTCAGAGCCGCTGATGAAACATAAAGCAAACTCCTGTTCTTATCGGAAAATCTCCCTCCTTAAAACAACTTCTTCTCAAAATGCAGAAGAATGTTAACTAGCCGGCGCTGTGTTTGTGTCTGTGGGAGCGTTTTTGATACAATAAGCTGTATTCTTCTGAAATTAGCGGGTCAGATTCATTAATCACAGCGTCTGAGGGCTGCTTTGAACTATCAGGCCAGGTCATTAAACCCAGTCTGTCTGGGGCACGAGCGGGCGACACGGAAACACTTTGGAGAGCGCTGGTTCGCCCACAAGACACACTCATAATGACCAGTGTGTGTGCGTGTATATTCGTGTGTGTGTGTGTCACAGATGGCCACTTTTCTGAGTGCGACTCTCGGGCTCAGTGTGGGCTTAATTTGGAGAAATAACAACATGAGAAGGGAGCAAGAAAAGGTCGCAGGGTGGGTGGATGGTGGGAGAGAGGGGATTTCTGCGGGTGAGTGTGGATTTGTATAAAAAGTGAGGGGTTTTGTGTGTGTGTGTGTGTGTGTGTGTGTGGGGAGCTACTTTGTAGTGGGCATATCAGTTTTACAAAGTGTGTTTGACAGAAAATAGACAGAAGAGGCAGAAACTGAGAGTTGTTGTCCGCTCATCTATCTCCATTCTCCCCCTCTGTCCTCTCTGCGGCCTTTTAAGTGCCGCCGTCCTCACAAACACCGGAAAGTGAAACCCTACCCTCTGATCATCGCTCCGACGCCGCTAAAATGTGTTCCCATTTAAGGTGAGGCTCACCCAACCGCTCTCTGTGTGGCTTCCTTTTAAAACCAACTTAATCAGGCAGGAATTTGGGTTATTAGGGTCAGGGACACGGGGAGACGACCTCAGAGAGAGCCGGAGTGAAGAGGAGCGAGACGGTGAGGACACACAGATGTGTCGCATCAGGAGGATGTCTTCATCTCAGCGCTCATGGGAAAACACTCCATGCGCAGAGGATGATGGTGTCCTGTTTAATTTACCTGATTGGGTCACAAGACGCGTATACGTCTGTTGCATTGTGGCTAATTGGTGCTAATTGCACATTAGCTAAACTTTCCAGTGACCCTGCACTCTTAATCTTGTCGAGGCTGTTGTACATCGGCGAAGTTACAGATGATGTGGAAAATCTTACAGCAGGTTCATTACACTTTCCTCCCGTACTTAAAGACTCTTTCCTTGTTTCTGTGACAGCTGAAGCAGGGTTTTTTTTTTCAGTTTAGGCTCATCGTTCTTGTTTCTAATAAAATCATTGCATTCACCATGTTGCACCACTGATGAACAGATGTCTGCTAGGGCTGTAGAGCTGTAAAAAGTGTAGGTTTTAAAGCTGCCGTCATCGTGTTACTGGCCACTTTTTGGTAGCAGAACAAGCTGTAAACACAACTGTGACATAGTTGTTGGTGCTAACTGGCTAACACCTGCCTTCAATGTAGTCGTGTTTGGCTCCAAAATGAAAATGAAAGCAAAAATATTCACTCTTTTTCGCTCTACTTTTGTCTCCACCTGCCTCTGAGGGAAATATTTTGGCTCCTCAGATGCTGCATGATTCACTAATCGCTAACTCTGTCTGCTGTTTGGCGCTGGGCAGGTTTGGTGTACAGTTGTCGGAGCCTTGCTATGTCTGAAAACAGGGCCAACACGGTAAAGTTTTGGGTCCTAAAACGTTATTATTTCAACCACTTTCAAATAACATGATGTCATTTGATCCATTGTTTATATATATTGATTACTGCAGCTTTAAACCATCTCAAAGCTAGCTAAATATGGCTAAAGCTAACAATTTCGTTTTTTACCTCCAAATTAAGTCGTTTGAAAGATCTTTGTTTGTTGGCTGATTTTCTGACAGCTTGCGTCCCTTGTCCCATTTGACCTGTTTTAAGCATTTGTGCTCGGTATCTTAAGTTGTTTGTTTTTTTATCATAACCATCAGAAAGATGGATAGAAGTTATATATGCAGCTGAAACCTATTCTGTTCATATTTAATTTCCCCCACAAATAAATGAGCACTGATTTTATTAGCTTTTTATTTCATTGCACACACCACACATTGGTCTTCACCTAAGGTCTCCCCCCCCACTGTGGAGACTGAGAAGGTGTCTTAAAACCAGCTGCTCACATGACTCTAAACCAGTTTGACTGACTGATGTTTCGTTGGAAGCGGTAGTGTGTTTTTTTCTGTTTGTCTGTATGAAATGTTATTGACAGATTGATTTAAAGTCACAGGATGAGAGAGAAACATGAGGTCCTGGCAGGAGCGCCTACCAACAACAGTGACAGCGATGACGTATATGTTTAATGATCAAGCGAGCAGTCATTATTCAGGCATGTAGACGAACAGAAGTGTGTGAACACAAAAGGAAGTTTGATTTGCATATCTGAAACAAACTCGCTGGAAAGATCAAGGGAGTGTCGAAGATATCCGAGCAGCGAAATGAACATACTGTATAATAATTTGGACTGCAGCGATGATGTCATCAGCTCTCTCTCTGTCTGTGGTAATAATGCCATCAAGCTGCAGCTCGAGGTTAACGTGTTGCTCACAGTTGACACTTTTATGCCCCATGGAAACTTTACCGTGCTTATTGTGACCCGCTGACCCCGGAGCTTTGCTGACCTGCAGTAACTCTCCACAGCACCTTTTGGCAACCTGAACCTGCATGTGTGAAGGCGTTAATCCAGAGCTGTTACACTTCAAACACATCGTTCTCCGCTAAGAGCGCTTCATTTATCCCTCTGAAGAACCATTAGACACGTTTCTCTGGAGCTTCTCCGGTGTGAAAAAGGCTGCAGGGTCAGTGAAGTAAATCACTGATCACACGAGTTCATCATGTTGTAATCAATAAGTTTACCTCTAATAGGTTCTTCTAAAGAGGTCCAGGCTGCTCTGTTTCACCCTACAGGCAAAGCTTAAAATAGGAACTGTTCTTTATGGTCTGAGTTACCCTGCACACACTGACGATCAAGCTGCTTTTAGCTTCATTGTAGTCGTCGTCATCATCCTGGCTTTTAGCTACTTAATGCTCCACTTTGTTTACCAGATGGATTTATATCTGTTCCATGAACACGTTTGCCTGCTTGGCCAAAAGATAAGGCTGATGTGAGCGATGGAGTGAAATGAAACCAAAGCAACAAGCGGCATCAGACCAGTACTATCTGTGGGTTTGTCATTATTACTATTAAGTTCTTTCACGTAACGCGCAGCCGTAACGTGTATTATTCTTTAAAAATAGAAGTTATTAAGATTTATAGATCCTCATACAGCATTTAAGAAACCGTCATATTTGACACAGTTTTGGTTGATAAATTAGTTTAAAGATCGACTCATTATTAAAGTCGTTGGCATGCTAAAATGGTAAAACTAATAGGTATAATGGTCATCATCTTAGTTTAGCATGTTGGCATGCTAAATTAGAAATAAGCACCCATTTAAATATACTTCTATCCGATCTGATTCATGCCAGGGCAGTCACAACTTTCATCCATCCATGGAGCTATACCGCTTGTCGTGTTCAGGTTCATGGCTGTCTTTGGGCGAGAGGCGGGGTTAGCCCTGGACTGATCCCCAGTCAGTCACAGGGCTGACACACAGAGACAGACGACCTGTCACGATCACATTCATATCTACGTGCTATTTTAGAGTCAACAGCCTTTGGACTGTGGGAGGAAGCCGGAGGGAACCCAAGCGTGCACAAGGAGAACATGGAAACTCCCCACAGAAAGGCCCACTACATCCCAACCAGGATTCGAATCAGCGTGGGTGTGAGGTGACAGTGCTAACCACTGCACCACCGTGCAGCCCCCCGTCACAACAGTTCTTCTAATATGGGGCGACTTAAATCGCTATCGATGCATTCGGGAACAAGCCAAGATGGCTGCAACAGATGTGGAACATCCTGAATCTGCTAGCATCAGTATTAATGATGCTATAGCAGCAAATATTACAAATATTTACTGGTTACCAGTTACTCTCAGAATTTATTTTGAAGCCTCACTCATAACTCACAGGCTTTACATACAGAGTACATCAGAGAAGTTTTAACTCCGTACTGCTGGCTAAGGCTTGCTAGCTGTTGCCTGCTAGCTGTGTAAGAGTCCAGGTTAAGTTAAATAGCGCTTGCATGTTTGCTGTTCTGTCACCTGAGCTTTGAAACAGTCTTCCAGGTAGAACTTCAATCTCCTGACACTACTTCTGCGAATTATCTTGTCTTTTACAGACGTGCCTTTTCACCAGACAAATTCTCTCCTTTGGGACTATATGATTGCTACTTGCTAACCAGCTTCATTGTTGTGATTGGTTGTAGGGTCCAGAGGCACTTTGGTCGGTGCCAGTTGATACTGTCACTTTGAAATAGCCTATAAAAATGAACTGAGAGGGTCCAGACTGATTGGCATTTACAAATATGTCTGCTAATGCCTGACATATGTACTGATGGGTCATTTGTTTTGTGATTAAAACATGAGTATTGGATGAATGTTGACTGAATGGTGAAATCTCTTCGTTCACTCTGGTCGTTACTCACAGTAGCCGTGCTCCTGACAGATTATTCCTCTCAACCCACCAGCATCTCCCTTCCTGCATGTTTCTCTCTCGTGCTTTTCTGTCTCTCTTCACCGGTCTGAAAGAATCTCAGACACCTCCAGGCTCGCATGTTGTCAGCCGGTTAATAAAACCTCCTGGTGGGAGACGCACAGAGAGAGGTGAGGTCATACAGATTCACTCCTCTCTTCACCATCCTCCTCCAGGCTGTGTGGTGTCCACACCTCTGATTACCCTGACCCCCTGCGTGTGTGTGTGTGTGTGAGTGTGTGTGTGTCCTGAAACTGTGTGGGAAATTAACAAAGATCGGCTTTACATGTGTGTTTTTGTGTCAGAGAAAGGATTATAAGAAAAAAGGAGCAACAGACAGAAAGGCATGTGTCAGTGTGTGTGCACATATGTGTGTGTGTTTGGGTGGGGGGCCTCCCTACGTATCTGAACCGAGGCATGGGACCTGCTATCTGTTTCTCATTTCGCCGGCGCTCTGCGGTTTTCCAGCTTGACAGGCCTCAGAGTGGAAACTGGCACTAACGAGCAATTACATCCTGCCTGCCTGCCAGGGATTATGGGATTACAGGCTGATCGGGCTTCAGTCTGCGCTCTCTTTCTTCACTCTCTTTTTGTCATTCCCTCACTTCCCTGTGTTCACCTTATCTCTGCTTGACACTGCGGCTGGCCCGCAGTTAAGACATGCTGTCGCTAACTGCTGAAGAGTGAAATTGTTTCAGTCGGAAAGGGGAGGAGAGCACTCTTACAAGAGGAAAAACACATTTAATGTGTCTGAAGCTTTAAATGAAGCCTGGTGAAACAGGAGGAAGAGGTGAAAGTGCAAAAACAGACTCCTTGAAATTTAAAGCCAAAAAAAGTCACAAGAAGACTTTCTTTGCCTCTGCAAACAGTAAAAAACATCTAACATTCAGAGTTTAAGGACTTGGCGTGACACCTTGAAGCCTCTTGTATGACATATTTCTGAAAAGTCTGTCAACAAAATGCTCCAAGCAAGATGAAAGCAAAGTTACAGAACTAGTTTCACGCTGCTCTGGTGTATATGCAGAGCTTTGGGGCACATGTAAGCACAGCAGATATCATCATGCTACATTTTGCAGGACCTCCACAGATCTCTGGGTGTCTGGTAGTGATCAGACGGCTCTCCTGGTGTTCTGCCTCTCTCTCTCCTGCATCTCCTCTTACACTGCAGGTGTCTTTTATTGAGCCGGCGGTGATTTACTGTACTCTTGTTTTTCTCCTCGCTCCTGCAATCAGGCACCGGTGTAGTGACAGGTTAAAGCTGGAGGTCAGAGCGTTTCACGTACGTGCACGTGCGCGCGCAGCAGAGAACAGAGTGTCTCTAATAGGAGGTCATTATCAGAGAGGTTTGGCTTTTAGAGGGAGGAAACACACGGGAGAGCTCGCAGGTTTCTTTTTTTTACAGGGTGAGAGGTTTATGGAGCCTCTGTGGGCAGAGCTCACGTCTGAGGATGTAATAGTATACAGTAGGCAGCAAGATCACTAATCACAAACACATTTATGCTGCTTCTAATCAAAGATGTGAAAATATCAGTAGTAAAACACTGAATCGCATCCTTCAGAGTAATATATGTGGTATTATTGCATTATTTATACAGCCATAAAAAGGCAGAGTGCTGTTACAGTGAATTTGAGAAAAAGGGTTTAAAGTTTAAATACTCTTAGCCAGGTGTGTAACATATTTATACATGTTACACACCTTAATCTTATGACCAGGAAAATGTGTTCTCATTTCCTTATTGGACTCGTTGTAGCCTCCATTTGAACTCAAGAGCGAGTTAAAAAGAGTTATCTTAAAGGAAGCACATTAAGATGTGTTTTATTGCTTAAGCACATCATGGGATTTCCACTGGAGAGCAGAGAGGACAGCTACTCCGCTAAGCTAGGCTATTTAGCTTTCAGCAGGTAGCAAACTAGTCTAGTCTATCTGTTTTTCTCAGTCATATATATATTATAATATGTGGTTTAAAAAATTAAATTACTCATATGAGGGAGTGTTTGAATTTTTAGAATTACAGGCAACTGGAAAATGTGTGTAAATTAGCTAAAGCTAAGGCTAACTAACCAGCTAGCTTATGTAGCTAGGATCACGTCACTGTATCTTGGTTTTTTACCTCTGTTTTCTATGTCTTGCTCATTTGACATGCTGTAGAAACTTAATTTAATGCCCCAAACACTGATTATCAGTCACTGTGACCGACTGATAAACATTTGGACAATCTAAAGGGCACAAGGAAAAACATATTTTTCTTCAGCACTTCATCATTTTAAAATATGAGCTAGCTGAAATGCACAATCTTTTAGAAAATACATTAAAATATATGATTTATTGCTAAACACATCAAGGGATTTCCACTGGAGAGCAGAGAGGACAGTTACTTATATTCCGCTAAGCTAGGCTATTTAGCTTTTAGCAGGTAGCATACTAGCTTATTTAGAGTGGTTTTTTTTCCCTTCTCTATGTAAAGTTTATTATATGTTGTTTAAAAATGTTATTTCAAATATCTGAGAGCAGCAAATATGTTTCACTCAGAAAGAAAATATAGCTGAAACTAGATTAAGCTAAGGCTAACTAAGCTAGCCTTTCTAGCTGGAGTACAATGTAGTTTGTTTTTACCTCTGTTTGCTATTTCTGGTAAAAAAAAAATTTCTAAATCTCAAAAAATCTTATTTTAACATACGCTAAGATAAAATATGTCCTCGTAGGGAAATTTGTTTGGGAAATTTCTGGTGTCAGTTTTAAATAATTGTAAATTTACTGGATATTTTCGTTACTTACAAGGTTGATATTAGCTGATTGTTAAAAAAAGGTCCAAATGATGGTAATGATAAAAAGAATGTCTTTCTGTTTAAGTGCATTCTGCTGATCAGTATTGTAGGCCCTGTTCAATGAAGTGATAATACTTTTCCCTGTCCTCTGTTTTAAAACTGACACTGTGTTCTTCCGCCTCCTAAAAATCCCCAAAACAAAAATCCACATCCACGTCCACATCCACATCCCTATCCTTTACCAGTATTTGTAAGTAGCTGGCTGCGGCTTTATGGGCTGTTCTTGCTTCAGGAGGGCTTTTCCTCTGAACTAACTGTGAACAACAACATGATCACAGAGGAGCAACAAAGCAAATAGAAGGTGACAAGAAGTCCGCTCTCCCTGCTGCAGACATGCAGCCTGATGGACAAACCAAAGGCTTTAATCAGCCAAACAAGGAAGAAACACATGCCCTGCTCTCTAAACACACATAGATCAGGGCCTGGTGGATCTGAAGCTACACGCACACAAACACACACACACGCACACACACACACACGCACACACACACACACGCACACACACACGCACACAAACACACACACACGCACACACACACACACGCACACACACACACACACACACACACACACACACACACACACACACACACACACACACACACACACACACACACATCAGTCGGCTTGTGTCAGTCTGGAGCTCTTCAAGGACCGGTGTCCCGCTCCTTCTCTTCCTCCTCTTTCCACCCCTCGACTCCCCCACCCACATCATCCCCGAAAAAGGCTGCAGGCGTCGGGCTGTAAACAGCTCCGGAGTGCTGGGGTGAAATGAACCAGCAGACAGGCCCGTGTAGACTCCCGGCTCGCTGATCTAAAGGGGGCTAAACACTCCCAGCTGTGGCGCTGAGGACTCAGAGTGGCACCTCTCCTGCAGCCCTCCGTCCCGCCTCGCCGTGCTGATGGGTTTTAAATCAGCTCAGAGTCTGCACAGTTTGGTTTTATGTTGCATCTTTGGCATGTCCTCTGTCTGTATGTCTGGATTATACTCCCTATCTTCCATCCCCTCACTGTCTGTGACTTTGCTGGAACAACTTGAACATGCAGGATTGCATAGAAGCATCTTATCGTGACCTCTGATCTGTAACCTTTTGTCAGTCTTCCATCTCGTTGCACAGACAGAGCTGCTGGGACTGGTTTTGATCGTTAAATAAACATTACACTCTCTAATCGACGCGATCTTCAGATACACGAACAGTACACGCTTGAACTGGTTACTATGGGCGTACAGTGCTGCCTTAGTTCAGTGCCAAGGTCAAACAAAGCATCCTGGAGATGACAGATGTGGTTTCAAAGATGTTGGAGGTATGTGGGCTGGAGGTTGTTTGTGGTCAGAGATCGACGTTGAACTGAGGAGCTGATTAGAGCACAAGCAGGACAAGTTTATTTGTCAGAACAGACATTACAGCATTCTCATGACAAAGTGTGATTGTTATGAGTAAGTAAGTCATTCTCTGAGGCTCTGAGGCTTCCCTGTAGTTTTCACCTTTGACCTCAGAACTGTGCGAAATACCTGATCTGAAGGCCAGAGGCTCCTCCCAGGGGTCAGGAGCCCCAACAACTCTTCAAATACACTGAATCAGCAATTTGGATAATCATTAAAGTGAGTGATTATGCACAAGTACCAAACACTGGCTGGTTTGGGCTTTTTAAATATGATTATTGTTTTTTTTAAGGCTAATAATTGGACAAACAAGGCACCTGAAATCTTCTCTTGTCTCTGGGAATCTGTTACAGGCATTAGTCATTGTGTCTGATATTTTATACATGTAAGCTCTGGTTTCCAACCAAATCCCAGCATGGGGTCGCAAGGTCATCAGGGCTGACCGAGAGAGCAGACAAAATCTGCTACACAAAATTGTTACTTTATTCAGACTTTTCGCAAGTCTTTGCTCTTTTTTTATAAAATATATGACGCTGTTACTCTTTTAAGTTTTAAAACAAAAGTATCAAAGTAAAATCCAGGTTTAAAACACTGATTGGTTGAGCGGTCCACGAAGTTGACAGAGTATGTTGACAAGAGTCTCAAGTGAACAGGTTGGTCACCACTGGACTACACAGTTCATTGAATAATAATCAAGAGATTAAAGTATAGTTACAATATATAGTTACAATAGTATAGTACAATAATTCAGTAGTTAAAAGTACCGAAGCCCTAAGCGGACATGCATCTATACATTTTATTTACTCCATTTTCCAGTGATAACGAGTCATTAAAGATCTTTTTCTCGAGATCTCAACTTATTTATTTATTTTAACACCACTGCACCACCGTTACGTGAGATGATCATAAGTCGTATCCCCGGAGTTACAAAAGCACAAAACAAACATAGAAACAGGCTTAACTTCCTCATCAGTGTGGGCAATGGCAGCATGACATGTCCTGGTCTGTAACATCACAGTGAGCAGCCTGTTGTTTTGTTTGCTAGATTGCCAGAAAATGATCCCGTTATCACGAGAAAACCAGCTTTGTTACCTTGAGATAACAAGTTACATAAGTCACAAATCAATAATATCAGTTCCTCCGTGATTTAACTGCTAATAATGCAAGATGAAAGAAATAAACGTACTTGCTTTCTTACTGAGACTAGCACGAGAAGATTGATACCACTCTTGTGCCTTTATGTTAAAATATGAAGCCAGCCACATAAAGACTGGAAACAGGAAACACTGTTAGCCGAGCTCTTCAGAAAGTCAGCATATAAGCAGCTCTTAAGCTCACCCACAAGAAATCTTTTTCTGTTTGACCTGTAAAAAAAATGTAATTTTAAGTCTCTGCTAGCTGCCTGGAAACGTCACGGTGAGGACAAGATTCAGAAACATTTTTTGAGCTTAACAAATATTGATAACATCACTCAGGTTAAAACCTCAGCTTTGATACGAACAAAGGAAAGAACTTTCTTTTGTTAAGAGAAAACAAGAGTTGAGATCTCGATAAAACAACTCGTTATTTTTAAAGAAATGACTCGTTATCACTGGAAAACTGAGTAAATATAAAGTGTGGATGCACGTCCGCTTCGGGCTTCCGTATCAAAGAGTTACTGGTAGTTTTTCTTCTCTGTACAGGCTGTAAATAGATTACTTCCAAACCACTGCTACAAATAAAGAGATGCAGAACAACACCACAGTTTTGTGCTACATAAACAAGATTTTTTTATGACATGAAACATTTATGTTAAGTAGGTGTGATTATATCAATATGGCATGATGTATTGATCAGTGGTTAAATTCAACATCATGAAGACAAAGTGAAAACACTGATCCATATCTTTATCTTTCAGATATGCTGACCGGTTTATCAGCTGACTGATTATGATATGTTCTTATATTGATCGCAGGCCACTGAATTGAACAGAATCAAAACTGTGGCAGACTGTGATATCAGTGAATATTGTATTGGGGTCCATAACAATGTGTATAATATTATATTGTGGTCAAACATGTGATTTATAACCCTAGTTTGAAGTGATGTAGAAGGTTAGCTCCGGGGATGGAAGTGTAAGTGATCAGTCGATCCAGCAGTGACTGAAGTATCTCCACTGTTGGATGAATGGCTGTAAAATGTCTAACAGATGTTCGTGTTGCTCAGACGATGTACCCTCATGACTTTGGTGATCCCCTGACTCTTCCTGTAGCGATGTACTTTGAAGAACTGATGCAGGATAGATGCTGAACCTTCTCCTCTCCTGTTTCTGAAGTACGTGATGCTCTGACCTCCGCTGAGTTTCACATTCGGTCGGCCACAAAAGAACCCGGTGACCTCATGTTTCTGGCTGTGTGGTACTCAGTATCCTCCACCCTGCACGTACTATATATAAACATCTGCATCCGTAACACTTCTTATCACCTGCCCTGCATCTCTGTGGTTGTTGGCTGGGACCTCCGCGAAGTGTTCTCGTTATGCCTGGTTCTCCCTGCTTGTACCTCTGCCACTGGGATAACCCTGAAGAATGCCTTTGACAAGTGTATCGCAGATGCGGCCTTTTGTTGCAGCGCTGGAGGGATGTATGAACGGACAAGCCGACACTAGCCGCACAGGCTGGCAGCAAACACTGTAGCAACAACAAACACGTCGTCCTGGTGCATTGAGGACGTGATTTATGTGACACGTCGGCTTGTTCAGGGGCCCTCTGAGCTTTTTTTTTTGTACAGTATCTGGACAATTGTGAATGTATAGACATCATATCGCCCGCATGTTGTGCCTTTAGTTTATGTTACCCTTTTCAAAGGGTGTTCTGGGTGGAGGAAAGTTGACAGAGTGAAGCCTTGTTCTTGTTCTTACATTCCTCTCTTTCTCTTTCTCTCCAGGTGGGACCAGATGGAGGGTTCGGAGGAGGGATAGACACGAGACTGCTTCTGTAATGTCAGCAAAGGCCAAGGTTCGTCAGAATAAAAGCACCCTGAAAAGTCTTCTTCTTATATCCATTTCTATCCTCTCCTCCTCGCTCTCATATGAAATCACCATCTCTGCAAATAACCCAGCCTTATCATTTTTCATTCCCCCTGCACAGACGTCCATAAACCCGGGGATGAGTTATGTGTAGGTCTAAATTGTTAATATAATCCATCCCCAAAAGGCTCAGAGATGAGCTTTCCATAAAACCATGTCAGCACCGCGGCTTTCTAAATTATAAGCCATCGGACAGGAGGTGATCCTGAGCGGAAAGAAAGCAGAGTTATTTGACTGAAGTATTGCTGAAGTGTAAGTGAGATCACTTCTGATGAACTAGGCTTAAGACAAAGTACCGCTGTGGCTCCTTTGAAGAGCTGAGTGTTTTATGTGCTCTTATACGTGTTATCTTATTTTCTCAATCTGTTTTTATGTCTGTACAGCACTTTATCAACTTACTTTAAGTATGTGGTCACCACGAGAGACAAAACAGCCAGTTCCTCTGGCGGCGGCCATCTTTTCTTTCTAACAAAAAGAAGAGAGCTCAAAGCTGAAGTCGAACAGTTGAGAACAATTCATCAATAATCCACTGAAAGGAATATTTTTACAGTCTTGCAAATGTGTTCTTGCTTTTGAGCCAGATGAAAGAGATATCAGTACGCTAAGAGATACGAGTGTACACTAAATAAAGTCACTTTTCCACTGGTCAAAAAAACCACTAACACCCGCTAACACTCGGCTTTTTTGCTTAGTGGGAAAGGTTCCAATCAGCATTCAAGTCAAATGACTCTGCAGTAGAGTAGCTAATCTCCGCCCCCTTTCCGGCGTGATGCTATGCTCCGTCAGTAACTTCTGCGACTCCTTGTCATCTCAGCTACAAGTTCCGCCCGTTTCCATCCAAGCAGCACTCGAACATCGTAACAAATTTGTCAGCACCGAGTTTGATAAACAGACTGAATCAGTGATAGATACGATAATGACCTAACCACCGTAATATCTTCACTAACCCCGTCTCCGGCGCGTTTGTGAAGTCAGACGGTGACAGGAGTATACTGCATTTACAAGTGGGTCTTTCTGGGTCTGAAAAACATGTCAACATGTTAGCTGGGAAAGGGGTATAAGAAGTGAGACTCAGGTTGTTAGCTTAGCATAAAGCTTGACAGGGAGGGACAGCTAGCCTGGCTCTGTCTAATAGTAAAATAAAACAACTTCCTGCACCTCTATAGCTTGCTTCTTAACACTATACTGGATAGGTTGTTTGCTAAATGTGATGCTAGTTGTTTGAATCCTTTTAGCACCTTTTAGCTAATTGTTTTGGTTTTACGTCTGCCAGTCTACCGTTTCAGTTAACACTGTACACCAACTGCTAGCAAACAACTGAAGGATACAGTAAGCAGCTAGCTGGTGAGCATTGTCAAGCATTTAGCATCTAAAGAGGCAAAACATTTTCCCTAGGAGCTGGTTGAGACCAAAAACAGAGCTAAAAGAAGAGTCAGTATTTGACAGACGAACAGAAAAGTGACACTAAATAGATGCTAATTTAGTGTCTGGGTACACACGCAGCTGTAGCTAAAAGTCAATTGTTTGCTAACCCATTTAAAGGGTGATAGCATGTCAAAGTTGTGTTTACGGCATGTTTCCTACTCACCAAGAGCCCAAACTAATGAAAGCAGGTTAAATAAATCTAAATTTGCTATAAAAGCACCAGTGTGCTAACAAAAACTAGCCAAACACAGAAGTGGGACTACTTTCCATTCTCTGATGTCATTTTGAACAGTTACCCCAAACTTTGTTATGCTAACTTTTAGCATCATTTAAACACATCTCTCTCCTGTAGGTGCTGCTGTGGGTGCTCCTCTCTCTGCTGCCTCTAGTGGAAGGAGCTCACAGGAAGGCTGGAGCTGCTGGTGTGGGATCAGACTCGGGCCGCACTGCGGGCCTGCTGGGAGGCCAGGAGGAGCGCGAGCTTCCTGTAACGCTGCCAGAGGTGGTGGAGGACGAGGAGCAGGAAGACGACAGTGACCCTTACTCCACTTGGCATGCTCTTTATGGTACTGAAGCTCTTATGAAAGTGTATCTGCTTCACCAGACAGTGTTAGAGAGGAGTGAGGGCGAGCCTGGAGATCTGCTCTGTGTCTCAGTCACAATATATTTACATGTGATTTAAAGGTGACCAGTCATTTTAGTTAAAAGTGGAGGTGACGGTGAAGATTTTGCAGGAGATTTGCATGATTTGCAAAAAATAAACATTGACTTTATTTTAACTTCCTGTCTACCACTCCTCTTTCCTCTCCTCTTTAGACCCCTTCGTGATAGATGAGATGGATGACCATCCCAGTAGTCGCTGGGCGGGGCGCTCTCCTCGCTCCTCTGACCCTTCAGAACCTCAACCCCAAGGATCACCAAAGAAAAAGAAGAAGAGGAAGAAGAAAGAAAAGGAGGAAGAAGAAGACACGGGAAGAGCAGACAGAAGGGGTAGAGGTAAAAACCGGCAGCCGAAGCAGAGCAGCAGAGACTGCCGTGTGGAGAAGAGAGAGATGAAGGTCCGGGACCTCGGTTTGGGCTTTGACTCGGACGAGATCGTCCTCTTTAAGTTCTGCGTTGGCTCCTGCCAGTCCTCCAGAACTAACTACGACCTCGCTCTGAAGGCGCTGCTGGATAACGGCTCGCTGCCCCGACGCACCGCCCGCAAGGTCAGCAACCACCCCTGCTGCCGGCCCGACCGGTACGAGCCGGTCTCCTTCATGGACGCTCAGACCACGTGGAGGACCATCCAGTCGCTATCAGCCGCCAGCTGCATGTGTGTGGGCTGAAGGAGTGAACGAGGAGGCTGATGAAGGAGACGAGGAGAAGTTACCCGTCCTGAACAGAGAGGAGGCTCAGTGTGAGGGCGGCCAGAGGGGGGCGCTGTTACACACACACACACACACACAGCAGAGGAAGTGATGGAGGCCACTTGTTGGCTTCCTGTCGTGTATTTCCTGCTGAGGAAGAAGAGGTCTGGGAGCAGCTGGACGATGAAGGTCAAAGGTCAAAATCAGAGCTTGAGTGGGAGGTCATCAGGGATTCACAGTCTGGATTTATTGTTGCTTCTACAAAGAGTGATTTTTTTTAACTGAATAACTGGGAACCAAAGCAGGAACCAGTTATTACACACAAAGAGACTTTATCTGTGAACATGAGTCTAAATGGACTAGACCTGACGCTCAGAGAGACCGAGAACAGACACGAGTAAAGGACTGACACGACGAACAGACTGAATCACAGAGTTCAGCTTCCCTCTAAAGCAAGATCATATTTTCACATAAAAACAGGAGTTACGTTGTTTCTATGTTCAGGTGAACTCAGCCAAATGGATGCCATGCATCTTCATGTATTACTGTGTAAAAGTAAACTATATTTATTTCTGATAAATTATTTATTTATTATAGCTTGATATGAGAGCTGTTTTTATTAACTCTTTATTGTAGAAAAATATCTATTTATTGCCGACATTCAGATTCCATGTTGACAGTGACTTCTGCTCACATGCGACACACACATTTCTTTTTGTTTGGTGCTGATTTCCACATTAATCCAGGGCCGCAAACTGTCTGAGCTCGACAGTGAACTCTGGGCAGAATTAGAGTGAAACAATGAACATTACTGAAATTATAGTTGTGATTTTATGACAGAAATCACCAGATTCTCACTCACATTTTATCCAAAACAGACGTTTATAACAACCTAATAGGTAATCAGAAACAAATCCACCTACATTGTAAAAGCTGTGTTAAATTTAGTTTGAATTCTGGGTAATTAAATCGGCTTTTCCACCTCATAGGTCACTCTGTGTCCAGAATGCGTGTCACAAACAGGTGACACTTTTATACAACAGGACCTCTCTCATCTTAAAGTGGTGGAGAATTTACATCCAGTTACAATCCCCCTTATTTTCACATTAATATTATTATTATTTTATAAAGTGTCCTTTATTTTTGTATGGCATTATCCTCTAAGGGAATAAAGTTTTCTAATATACATCTTGTTATCATTGTTGTTACTGATCACACAGTCGACCTCCAGGATCAACACCTCTACCTCCTCCAGTTTAAACAGGACTCTTGATGTTGTAGCGCCACCTGCTGGTGTGAAACAGACACCAACATGTGAACCTGATGTCCCCAGTTTGAACTGAACAAATCATTGCTCTTCTGCCACCTGTCTGTTCAGCTGAGAAAATCATTACTTTCATTACTTTCTGTCCCCACCCAGTAATCACCAGAGGTCATGCAGCTTATAGCAACAACTATTCTTTTTATTTCCTTCCTTAAGAAGGTGATATGTTCATGTTGGCTTTTTACAACAGCAGCTATCAATACATTAAATGCAAATGTGCAAACAGAAGTGAACAAAGGTCAAAAGGTCTACATTCAGTTTTCCCTGCATCATGCATCGCTGTTCAATGGCACGGAGGAAAGTAGCAGCATGTGGATTTTTAAAAGGTATGAAATAAAGTGTAACAACACAATATGAATATATGGACACATCTGGATCCATACAGTGTATCAAACTCTGATGATGTCAGAGATGGATGTTTGTACCCATGGGGTATAATAATATAATAATATATAATATAATCATGTTTAAATCTCCATGTTTGGAAATGTTCTGTACAGACTTCTCCCAAAGCCCCGTCCGTGTGCTTCTCAGGGCGTCACATCCCGACGCTTTGTCACATCAAAGAGCACAAGGCACCTTTCAGCGTCTGCATATGACGCAACAGGCTTTAAAGTAGGTTTTAGGTAAACCTATCCGCGCCAATTTAAGACGCTCAGAGAAACTGCTTGTGGTGATGCAGCGGAAAAGGCGATGACTGCAAACATCACAGCACATACATCCATGAGACAGGGCTTCGAGTCCCGTGTGGAATTAAATCAATTACATCCGAAAGTAAAAGTCTGAAGATTTATGTTTTATCTAATCTTAATTATGTCGTTTTTACCCCAAAAGTAACCATTCAACCAACTCTTATTTTACCCGCAGAAAACTACATCTGACGTAAAATGATACCTTGTGCGTTTCAATATGACGCCAAAGGGATGTGACACAGTCTTGTTTTTGACGACCTGGGATTAAAACACGGAGTTGCCCCTCACCTGAAAGGAGGAATATTTTTTTTTATATGAAAAATGTGGGAAATGTAGTTCACACTGCTCAATCAACTCTGCTCTCCAAGTGTAACATTAAGATAAGGCCTAAATGAACCTGTGCAGCAGATTAATCATATAAAACAGAGTTATGACCCAGTGCTAATGTGTGTAAGTGCTGTTTCAAGTGTTTCATCAATTTAAGCTGGTATGGATCTTTGGAGGTTTAAAACCATCAGAGTCAAGCAGCGTCACTTTGACGTTCAGATGTAGCAGCTGACAGATATCACAACATGTCTAAAACGATGAAGGCAGATTCTTCTTCTATCAGAGTAATTTAGCTGACTGACACGAGCTCGGTGTGCTGAACGTGTACGTAACAATGTCCACTCTTCTCACGTGCGCAGAGAGCGGCGGCGTCGCCGCGCTGCGTCCTGGAGACAGCTTCGCCGCCACCTGCTGTTTGAGGTCAGCTGTAACTTCCTCCTCACAGCCGAGGATCGCCGTCGACTCCACGCTGAACGGGTGAAAGTTGACCCGGGCTGTGTCGTACTCCCACGCTTGCCTCATGGCGAAGTCTGTGAAGGACTGATGTTTGATGGACACCCGGTGCTCCACTTCGTTCCTGTAGTTGACTGTGCGTAATGACGCGTAACTGGGGTCATTGCTGTTTGAAGACGGAGAGGAGTGTTGGTCTCCCACCCAGCCAATGTTGTCTCCACGACCGTCCTTAACCCCAGCCACTGTCCTCTTCAGCTTCTCGCAGCCCTTCAGCAGCAGGTTCTTCCTGCACAAAATGTAAACCCACGGGTCTAATATGGGGTTGAAGGAGGCGAAGCGGATCGCCAACATGTCGCCCCGGTAGTCAGGCTTACCCCCGGCGGAAATAACAGCAGGGTCGTAAAGCTGGTTCACGAAGATCCGCACCTGAAACAAACACACGAGCAAAGAATAAGATAAGTGTATAAATAACAAATACAACTCGCACAAATAACGTAATGTGTTCGGTTTGCACCGCGCGTAAATATAAGATGAGATAAGATAATCCTTTATTGATACCCAGGGGTTACATTCGGGATAAACAGGATAGAATAGACAGGATAAAATAGTCCGCTGTTCTTACCACTAAAGGGATGGAGCAGACCAGGAAAACGATGGTCATGAAGATCATGAGCCAGAACATTTGGATCTCCGCCGCGGAGGTGACTGAGGGCAGCCTGGGGAAGCGGCGACGTGATCCTCCCTGCTCACACACCTCCGTCCTCACTATCCCTGTCCTCTGGTTCATCCCCACCAGCGACCTGCACACCGCCAAGTTACACAGAAGGGTCACTGCGATCAGCACCAGCATCACGCCGCCGTACAGGAAGGAGTAACACGCTCCGAGTGGATCCATCGCCCTCCAGTCCAGAAAGCACCAAGTGCCGGGAGAGTGCCTCACGTGCTGCCCGAAGCCAAAGCTGGGCATAATGCACAGCACGATGTTGGCCAGGTAGGTGACCAGGAGCGCAAAGCGCGCCATAGTCCGGTCTATGTGCTGGGAGTAGAAATACGCATGGTTTATGGCCAAGTATCGTTCCACAGCCATGGCGCACAGGATGGACATCCCGGCTGAGCCGAAGAAGAGCATGGAGAAGGAGAAGAAGTGACAGAGCAGCGCTCCTCCCGGCCAGCGGCTGGCCACATATGTAGCGATCACCACCGGGCTGGTGAAGCACGTTCCTAACAGATCCGTGATGGCCATCCCACACACCAGAGTGTAGAAAGTGGTTTCCTTTTGTTCCCTCTTGGAGATACACAGCACAACTATGGCAATAAGGTTTCCCAGGACTCCCACGGCGAACATGGTGGCTGAGATGACCAGAGACTTGTACTCCAGCCGGAGCGCAGGGAACGCGCTGTGGTTGTGGCTGAGAGCGAGAGGCGGCAGCGGCTCAGAAACATTCGTGTCCAGTTCTCCAAACGCAAGAGTGTCGTTGATCATTATTAAAACAAACAATGCACAAAGGTTAAAGTGCAACTAATATTATGTTTAGAAACCCTTCTCTGGAAATACAGAGCGCTTAACTACAAAATGCCATCCTGAAACTCCTGCGCATGAGGTGCATTAAACGGAAGAGATTCTTTAGTTCAGCTTCAAGCAGTGTTTGGCTCCGATGCTCCCACATGCAGGTGTGCCTGCTTGTGTTGACACTTCTCGCTGCTGCGGGTATTTAAGCTGTGTGCTGATGTCAGGAGGGTGACGTACGGGCTGGAGGCGAAGCGACCCGGGTTTCCCAGGATCTAATATCTGCAGCCAAGAATCAATATGCAACACTGCAGCGCTCACGACGTGTCAATCCAGAGGTGAACCAGCGTCAGGTCACTTAACCCAGGAACTATGTGCCAACACCTGGCATCATTTATCACAAACACTTTAAAACCTACTTTTGTGTAGTTTGTGGATGGACTGGTTTTACATCACTTTAGAATAATATGAATAAATAAGTGTTATAATAATCGTATCACAGTAACTATTTCTTGCATACATTTTTCCTCACCATTAAACTTAAAAAGACTTCCTATACAGAAAGTGTCCCCATACATAGTAAGTGTGTAGTAAGTAAGCATGCCCCTGAATGTGAGCCTGCGCGTGGTAACAATTCCTTGTGATTTCACCAACTTGACAGTTTAATCAGAAAAATAAATCTTGAATGTGTCACACTTTATAGTGCAGATATAAAAGTACAGAGAGGAAAAGGGTTCAAATGACGTCATAAATCCAAACTTCAGCACCAAGGTCAGCGCCCTCAACTCAATCAGCCCAAAGAGCACAGGCGATGCGCACGCGGCTGTTTGAAACCACAAACTCAGCTGTTAATCAGTTATTGATGACTGTGCGCGTGATTAAGCTACAATCGACACACAGCACAGACCGCAAACGCATTAAGTCACCTATTTAATTAATCAGATGACACATAGCCAGTGTCTGCTGGAATACAACCACAGCTTTCTGTTGAAGGTGCCATTCAAACCAGCAAATCACAATCACGTTTACACTGATGAAAACAAGATCCCACACTCAGCAGGCTTCCACAAGCAACTCATCCCATTGACCACAGAGCTCCACGTGCTCCTTGTGGAAGTGGACTCGTGGGGACAATGATAACGATTAAATATATTTACGGCCCTGCAGCCCCTCCAGACTTCCGGGTGTATTGTTTACAAAAAGGCCTTCTTATAAGACAACAAAACAGTTCCAATACGCCCACAGCTCTAAACACAGGAAATTCCGTTTTTATAATGGAGAAGCAAACAATCGTTTTGGTTTTTCGTCATTTTAGTAGAATTAAATCAAACTCAGAAGCAAAGAAGAGCACAAAGAGGCTCCTCTGATGCTCCTGCGCTTCTTCGCTAGCAAACTTCCGCCCACTGAACAAAACACTGCTGACAGCCCAAACACGCCGACTTCTAATGAGGAGTCGAAACACAAAGAGGAGCTGGGTGACAGTGAAGAAGAGCAGCTTTCTATTTTCTACTGTTTGAAGTTGTTAGGAGTTTTTCTACAATGAATCTAACAGCAGGCTGGTTCATTTCTGCACCTGCAGCCGTGTGTAATTTTCAAACAGGTGCAACAGTCCTTTTGTGCCGTATGTGTGAATTATACATTTGCGTAACAGTCTGCAGCAGGGTTTAAAGGGGAAGTTGTGTTTGGAAAGAGAAGCTTGGATTACTTTTAATGTATTTTACAAAGAAAATTAATGAGCGTGGGACAACATACGCAGAAAGCAATGAATTATTAATTATGCAAATAAAGAAAAACCATCCACACAGAACAACTTCTCTCTGTCTCTCTCCTATATTCTTCTTTTCCATTTCCTTTGGAGTTTGTTTAATAAATTCTGCATGATAAACATCCCTCGGCGTATAGACTATTCTATAATATCATGTGCAATCAGTATTAATAATTCAGTAGCCAATTTCTATGATGAAATTGCATTTTGCAACGCAGCCCCTCTCGTGCATTTGCTTTTTTAATAAATACACTTTAAAAATGCTTTTGAATATTAATCTGGCGATAATTACGCACAGATTCAGCGCGCAAATTGAATGCAAAAACACGTAGTTTGCTCTCGAAGCTGTGGAAATGATGCCGCAGGTGCCTTGATAGCATAGCTCTGTCTGCACTCAGTTACAGACGATGTGAGTCACTGAACTGAGGCAGACACTGGCAGGTTGAAGTTCTGCTGAGGGTTTAGACTACATGTAAGGTAGATATGTTTTGCAGGTGTAACTGAAAAGTGGTGGAAAAACGCTACTTAACACGGAAAACTTCTGGACATAAAATACCACATACTCATACCACCATATTCCTCTGGTGATACATTTAACAGCACTACACTTATCTATAACAGTTCATCCGTTAGAGTCACCAATGAAACTAACGAGCATGTCTTTGGACTGTGGGAGGAAGCCGGAGTACCTGGAGGGGACTCACGCATACACGGGGAGAACATGCAAACTGCACACAGAATGGCCCTCTACGGCGCTGACGCAGGTTTCGAGCTATGCGCTAACAGCGCTAACCACTGCACCACCATGCAGCACCTACGACAGCTCGTGATTATTCCATGACTGTAAAATCTCAATTTGTGATGAACTATTATCTATAGCTGTCAAATAATTTACTTCAGAAAAAAAGACATTTATATTTTCTTGTGAACGTATTCACAGAATGTACAGTTTAGTACTGTAGCGAAGGATATGCCTCGTTTCCTATCATGCCTTGTGCTGGATTGAATGTTTAGTTTTGTTAAACCTCCTGCGAAGAGTTTTATGCTGGTTATGAAACAGACTGGAATTAATACAGATGCCTCTATGTGAGCTAAAATGCAAACCAGACTATCAGCAACAAGCTTGATTATTTCTATAGTTATTTTGAATGCCTTAAACTGCTGTCGCGGGGGGGTCAGACGAGACGGTTAACATAGCGCTGCCAAATCAACCTTCTTTCTACATTTTCCACTGCAAACACTCATAGCAAGTGATACGTTTGAATGTTAAAAGAAAGCAAGATGAGATTTTTTTGTTAAAGAACATTGCTTACTCGTGTACAGGACGAGATCAGCAAAGAGATAGGAGGCACCACTTTGTCCACAGGGGGCGCCAACATCATGTAGCATGTATTTCAAGAGGTTACACATCAGTCATAATACAAAGTGGAGTAGATAAAATAATAAATATGCCACAAGTTGTTATTGTTCAGTGTTGTATTTAATTTATTCTGAGTTCTTGTCATGATTTAGTCTTGTTAAGTTATATCATTTGTGTTTCATTGTTAAGATATATTTCCTGTTTATCACTGTCAGTCTTGACTTTGGTTTTAGTGTTTCCTGTTTTATTTTGTAGTTCTTGCCCTATGTATGGCTGTGTTCGAAATGCCGGACTATATATTACGTACTATATACTGCATACTACATACTATATACTACGTACTATATACTGCATACTACATACTATATACTACGTACTATATACTGCATACTATATACTACGTACTATATACTGCATACTATATACTACATACTATATACTGCATACTATATACTATATACTATATACTACATACTATATACTACGTACTATATACTGCATACTATATACTATATACTACATACTATATACTACGTTCTATATACTGCATACTACATACTATATACTACGTACTATATACTGCATACTATATACTACGTACTATATACTGCATACTATATACTACATACTATATACTGCATACTATATACTATATACTACATACTATATACTGCATACTACATACTATATACTACATACTGTATACTACATACTATATACTACGTACTATATACTACATACTACGTACTATATACTGCATACTACATACTATATACTACACACTATATACTACGTACTATATACTACATACTATATACTATATACTACATACTATATACTACATTCTATATACTGCATACTATATACTACATACTATATACTACGTACTATATACTGCATACTACATACTATATACTACGTACTATATACTGCATACTATATACTACGTACTATATACTGCATACTATATACTACATACTATATACTGCATACTATATACTATATACTACATACTATATACTACGTACTATATACTGCATACTATATACTACGTACTATATACTACATACTACGTACTATATACTGCATACTACATACTATATACTACACACTATATACTACGTACTATATACTACATACGATATACTACATACTACATACTATATACTACATATTACGTACCATATACTACATACTATATACTAGATACTACATACTACTAACTATATACTACGTACTATATAATGCATACTACATACTACATAATATATACTACGTACTACAGACTATATACTATATATACTGCATACTGCGTTCGGCGGTAGTATGTAGTATGGAGGAGCTTTTCAAATTCATTTTACAGTATGCTACGCCAAGCAGAAGGAAACAATAACCGCCGCTTCTTTAGCTACAGCGCCCCCTTCTGCTGTAATGCTGCTGCTGTCCGTCATTATAACTGCCGCTGTGACGTTCCAGCGCTTTGCATTGTGGGATACAGTAGGCGAGGTAGACTGGTCTGATGCATGCTGGAGATTTTCTCAGAATCAGTACGACATCCGGGCATTTTTGGCACACTGTACATTTTGCTTTCGTTTGCATACTAAAGACTACACTTTGGCCAAATCAGTACTGCCATATAGTATGGCATCACAGCATCAGTCATGTCTGGTTTAACTTCCTTCCTTTGTTTAGTTTCCCGCCTTTCAGATTGTTTTCACCTGCTCCCTTGATTGTCTCACCTGTGCCTGATTCGTCTCACCTCCCCAGTGTATGTAGTCTGTGTCTTCCCATGTCTCTGTGCCAGTTCATTGCGTGGAACCCTGGTTACCTGCTGCCTGTGCTCTGTTAGATTTTCCCCGAAGCTCCCTGTGTGTTTCCCGCTTCTGTTGGATTATTGGTTGTACCTTTTTGCTTTGTTTCGTGTTTTTGTGTTTAAATAAATATCAAGTCAGCACCTGGGTCCTCTACTTTTTGTTTTAACCACAACCCTGACAATACTCAGTACACCGATACATTACAGTCCAGCGTCTTATAGCGCTATAGGTGAACCTTACCCAGACCTTATAGTAAGAACACACACACACATGCACGCACACACAGAAGAGACCTGATAATCTAATCAGTGGAAATGAAGGAATTCGTCATACACATGGAGGACAGGTCTGTGTAAGCTCAGACTGTTGCGGAGGCTGCAGCTCCGTCTCTGTCTATGTAACTGGATTCCTCTCATCAAGCCTCCTGGGTATGTGTGTGTGTGTGTGTGTGTGTCATTGCCCTCCATACTTTAATATCCCAGAGCTTTCGGATGTCAGCGGCTCTGATGCCCACACATGAAAACACACTCTCTACACGCACACACCCTGAGGGACTCCTGGCCGCCCACACACCGAGCAGACACTGAGTGGGTTTAATGAGGATGTCTTGAGTGTGTGTGTGGTTTTATATACAGTGTGTGTGTGTGTGTGTGTGTTTCATCGTTCACATATGATCCTCGGGGATTCCCCATTCACATTACAGGACTTTAATTTCTTCCAGAGGAGCTAATCAGACGTCCTCAGAGGGTTTGAGCAGTCTGAGACACACACATTCATTAATGTGTCTGTGAGGGGAGGAGGAGGAAACCACAGCGGCTGCTTTACTGGTGTTAATGGTGCTGAATGCTCTGTTCTCACTGGGCAAGAACAGCAGAGGGCTTTGGAAGAGGCTCCCTTCTTATTATAAACCTAACACATTAATCGATTGTCTGTCTCAGGGGTAATCAATATGTAAGTTAGGTATCGATCAGTCTGTGAGGCGTTCACAATCACCGTGTCGGAGAGGGTTGTTATACTGGTGATGGCTGCTGAGGTGCAATTAAAACAATCCCTTTGTTTCAGGTTAATCTAATATCACATGATGTGATGACTGTGAGGATGAAAACAATCGCAGCTGTGACCTTCTCGGATAAAAATTAAAAACACAAATCAAAAGTGTTTGTTTGGCTTCACATTTAGATTTTTCTCAGTTTGACGGCTGCATGAACCCCGAAGGAACCCACGCATGCACAGGGAGAACATGCAAACTCCACACAGAAAGTCACCCGCCGAAAAAGGATTTGAACCAGGAGCCTTCTTGCTGTGAGGCGACGGTGCTAACCACTGCACCATCATGCTGCCCCCCATGAAAACAAGAACTTGTTATTTCTATAAATGCAAGTTACCTGTTGGGCTGAATAATAAATTACCTTTAGATGTACGTGTCGACAATTTTGTGATCTTAGTTTGGCAAAGCCAGACTAGCAGCTCCCCCCGTTTCCAAATATTGCTAACTTAAGCTAAGCTAAGCTAATTTAAGCTAAGCTTAACTAAGGCAAGACAACACATATTTCATTGTCCTGTAGAAAAATGTTGTAGTACTCGAGTCCGATTAGAGATCTCATTTAAAGGACTCGTGACCCGACCAGAACTTGAAGCACTGATGACATGGACTTGGACTCGAGCATTAGCTGCATTTGGACTTGGACTTCTTTACTGATAAGGACTGCTTTTGTTAGTTTTTTTCTAAAAGGCCCTATTAATGTATCCGAACAGGGGCTGGCACATGTGTTCACGTGGCGTCTTGTTCAGCAACAGTTCCGATGCCGAGGATAATTTCAAATATTTTACTGCAAATGCAGAGCAAGAGCAGCACAAAGACGGGGACAACCTCAAACTTTAACAGACATCTGTCCAGAATGCAGCCAGAAAAGTAAGTGAGATGCTAAAGTTACTTGGACTGTTGATAACGTTACTATTAGCTAGCTGCTAGCTTACTGTAACATTAGCCTCTAAAGTGACTCAGCCACTGGGTCCAAGACCAGGTAGTGAGGAATTTCTGACCACTTCAACGAAGTGCATTTTTTACCTATGAGGACTCGGACGTGGACACAGGTAAGTCGGACTCGACTCGGACTTGACTCAGATTCTTCTGCGGTGACTCAGACTCAGACCTGATCACTGGGGACTCGACTGGGACTCGAGGTCTGGTGACTGGACTACATTACTGCCTTGGGCGATGGTGCTACATTTAACTGCGTTCACTTGATGCATTACATAGCTTGGCTTCATATTTGCCATACAGAGTAAGAGGACAAGAATGATATTAATCTTAATCTTATTAATCTTTAGCGAAAAAAACATAACAAAGAGGAAAACTATTCTTTTAGTCAAATAAAAATGATTGCTTACCTTATTTGGCTGAATGCCAGAAATCCTGACAGCACAGATGTGAAGACAAAGACCGTCCTCACACAGAGACTGTGAATACAAAGAATAAAAGAGTATTCAAAAACTTTTTGGTCTGTTTTTCTCGCACACATTACTGGTTAGAAGCCAAAACACCCTCGCATTAGTCGAGACTTTGCAAAAATGTGTTGCTTTCCTCTGTTGTTGTGAGCCTTTGGAGGATCAGTGTCTCATAAAGAAGCCTGTTTATTCTGCTGTAATTCAATATAAGCATCCATTTCACATTCACAGACGACTTTAGAAACATCTAAAAGTGCTTCAGTTCTGCAGCAGCCTGAAAAAGATAGATTATTATTAGTCCCCCCTCTCCTGCTCCTGAGGGCTTCATGACAGCAGACTGACAGACCGGTGACGTCTGCTCTGTGCTGTAATTAAACGCTGATGCTTTACTGTCTCTACTTGTCGTCATGCTGCCTCCGCTGTGATGTCATCATCCAGCCTGATCTGATTTTTCCTCCTCTGCCTCCTCTCCTCACTGACGTCCAATCACATTGCTGCGCCTGCTGCAGCATGCCCGGATCATTACAGCTCAGCCTCATTTACTCTGAGCTCTGTTTTATTTCTTCCCATCTCTCTGCATGTCTCGTGTGTCCCTGTGCTTCAATTACGTTATATTTGTTAAATTTTTCCTCTCTTTTCTTTTCTGTTAATCAATTTTGTTTAGTGTCAACAGTTTCCCCAGGAAATATGTTGTAAAGATATCTGTTGATTTGTCATTGATCATCTGTGTGTGTTTTATTTCTCTTATTGCTTTTACTATTTTTAGCTAAAATTATTCTCATTAACATTTTTTATTTTAACTCGCTTCTGTCTCCTTCCTGCTGAGTGTTCTTCTTCCTGTTCCTCATGTTCTTCCACTTCTTCCTGTTCCTCATGTTCTTCTTCTTCCTATTCCTCATGTTCTTCTTCCTCCTGTTCCTCGTCTTCTTCTTCCTGTTCCTCGTCTTCTTCCTGTTCCTCATCTTCTTCCTCCTGTTCCTCGTCTTCTTCTTCTTCCTGTTTCTCATCTTCTTCTTCTTCCTGTTCCTCGTCTTCTTCCTGTTCCTCATCTTCTTCCTCCTGTTCCTCGTCTTCTTCTTCTTCCTGTTCCTCATCTTCTTCTTCTTCCTGTTCCTCATATTCTTCCACTTCTTCCTGTTCCTCATGTTCTTCTTCTTCCTGTTCCTTATGTTCTTCTTCTTCTTCCTGTTCCTCATGTTCTTCTTCTTCTTCCTGTTCCTCATCTTCTTCCACTTCTTCCTGTTCCTCATCTTCTTCCTCCTGGTCCTCATCTTCTTCCACTTCTTCCTGTTCCTCATCTTATTCTTCCTCATCTTCTTCTTCTTCCTGTTCCTCATCTTCTTCCTCCTGTTCCTCATCTTCTTCTATTTCTTCCTGTTCTTCTTCTTCATCTTTTTCCTGTTCTTCTTCCTCTTCTTCTTCCTCTTTTTCCCATTCTTCTTCTTCTTCCTCATCTTCTTCCAGTTTTTCCTGTTCTTCATCTTGTACTTCCACTTATCTTCATCACCCTGTTCTTCTTCCTGTTGTTCCTCTTCTTTATCTTCTTCTTCCTGTTCTTGTTGTTTCTAATCTTCTTCTTCCTCCTTTTTCCAATACAGTCTAAGGTAGAAGATGTGAGATAAAGGAGCCGTAGGCATCTGTTCCTCCCACATACATAAAGACAAACATGTGCACCAAAGCCCGATAACTTGACAGCTATTCTGTCATGTATCTTGAATGCTAACATCCCACACACGCCCCTCTACATGTCAGAGAGGATCAATCATGTGTTTATCTGTGTATGTGTGTGTGTTTGTGCACGTCACACACATCTCCATCAGCAGCAACAGCTTGCCTCATATTAAGTAGCCTGGAGGTCACAGTACAGTATTAAAGCTGAAGTCCTCGACCTCTTCTCTGAAAGCTGTTTCTACACTGTGTCTAAGCCAGTTTATGTGATGTTATATCGCTGATTATGAGCAGGGGGCTAGCAGTTGAGGCTTGACATATTGTGGATCGAGACATTAACATAAAATGAGGATTCACACTGGTATGTGAAGTTAAATGTGTTTTGTGTTTGCTGCTCTGGTATCTGTGACTGTGGAGATTTCATCATTATCTCCCTCATTTAGAGGAGACCCTAGCCGTCGCCGTCGCCGTCTCTGTCTCTCTCTCTCTCTCTCTCTCTCTCCCTGTGGAGATTATAACAGTTTTGGCTGCTCATACAGAGCGCGGCCATAAGAGCTAATGTTCCTCCAAACTGTGTTTTCCCATCATGCATCAGGTGGCTGCAGGATATTAAACATTTTCATCAGGGGAGCCGCTGCTACAAACACACAGACGAAAACACATGCAACACAAGAATATACATGAGCTCAGTGCTGAGAGATCAGCACCAGGTTTCTGAATAAAACAAGATGTGCTGTTTGATGTGTTTCTGCAGTTTGGGGTCTAATTCATGTCTCAGTTTCTGTTCTGGGAGTGCAACAGAATTGTACGGCGTAAAATGACCTGTCTATGGTTTGTCAATGTGTGAATGCAAAAGAGTCTAACATGATCTTGGAGTTTGTGTAAAGGGACATGCTCATTTTAGTTTTCATTGGAAATTCTGATTACATTTGAATGCATTTCGTCTGCTGCTGTGTTTTAATGTAAAGGCATGTCACAGATTCAAGGCTGAATCAATAGCAAGGACAAGTCAACATGTGCATCCATCCATTAAACACAGAAGGACAAAACAAAGTGCGTAATGAGCTGCTGCTCGAGTCTGCGCTTCTGCGGTGGTCAGTCTAACAAGAAGCAATGAACTCCTTATTGTCACAGTAAAATGAAATGCCAAAAATAAATTAATAAAAAAACAAACTACCTCAGTGTGGCTTTGTTTTCCCAAGGTCTGCTTGTGATGAATCGTTAAGAGGTCACTCCTCAGCAGTTGAGGGCAGTAACTCATTAGTAACATGTAAGAGAAAAAAACAAGGAGGAGATTTGTATTATTTTTAAAATATTTCATGAAGACAGGGAATATGTTAAATGAGCTGTATGTCTGTGTAGATACATTATGTAGATGATGTTTATAGGGATGATTTACAGGATTTAATTTGGATTTCATATTTTATTCCGTCTTCTATGCGGTGCGGAGCCCCGGAGTGCCATAGAGAGAAAAAAATATTGATTGTTCACCACATCGAGCGGTCAGAAGGCTTTTGTGCAAGCTAAGGATTAAGTTTCACAATCGATCAGCATTATCATCAGGAGCTTAGTGTAGTGCATCTGCTTCAAGTTAAGTTTATTATTAGCTAGCATGGAAACATGGGCTGCTAGTTTATGAAAGTGTAAATCATCTCTGAAAGTGAAAACCGAGTGTGCAACCACAGTAATACATCTGCATGATGGTCACTTAGAATTTGTGATCAACTCAACTGTATCATGTGGAACTGGTGCTGTCATTAGGTAACAAGGGGCAACTTTTTGTAGGCTGTGTTAAAGAGTGGCATTTGGGACAATTCACCCGTTTATTTAGCCTTAAGCTTCCCCTATTTAAGCTTCTGAGTGGAGGAATAGAGAGAACTCTGGACAGTCAGTCATCACAAGTCACAATACTCACATAGCGGCCGTTTTTTTCTAACATCACACTCAGGGCAGAAAGCTCAAATTACACTTTTAAGTTTCAGGTTCTAAGTTCTTCATCATGTATCCGCTTCCCGATTGATGAACAACTATGAAGTCAATGGAAAGTGAAAATCTAAAAGTTGTTGTAAATGTTGTTTTAAAGTCAAAACAACATTTGATAACCCCATTGCTACTGTAAGACAACAGCTAGCATTAGCATTCAACCACTTCATTACCGTTTAATAACAATACAATACGACGGATAAAATTAGTTTGTCTTTTAATGTATATCTCTCCTGTTTTCTATCATTAGTAAAAATGTAAGTGAAGTTGTTGATCAGGTTTGTTGTCAGTTTTAAGTTCTGCTACTGTAGGGATGGACGTTACCCCGACCTGAAAATACTTTTATTTCAGTGTCTATGAAATTAACAGTTAACCCTGAAGTGACCAGCATTGTCGGGCTGAAAAATATGTTTTTTGAATAAGAGGTTGTGGAAAGGATTACACAGAGTAACTGTGGTTAAACTCTCATTACTTCATAGTGAAAAAGGCTTACTGTCTTTCCAGAGACAGGATGGAGGTATTGAAGGCATCTTAGTTTCCTGTCTGCGTTCAGTGGAGAGACTAGCATGGTACGTGTTAGCTTGGCTGCTTAGCTAGCCTCATCAAAAGACAAGAAATGTACCTCAGACACTCCAAGGCTGTCTCATTTACATGTCGTGTCAGCTGGCTTGCTAACGTTAGCCACGTGAATCATGTTTTCAGTTTAGTCTGAGTTGGACAATGAGTGAAACCCTATGCCTCTTTGAGGATGGACGGTTACCACTGCTAACGTTAGCATTAGCTAAACAAGCTGTTGGTTTTCCATAAATACCTTCAATAGCCTTTAAGCTAACTGGTGCATTCACAGCAATGTTTATTAGTATGCACTGTCCCTGGTTGATAAAGAGTTAAATTAATATGTAAATAATCCAAATAATTGTGATTGTGATAATAATCTGTGATTGATTGTAATTTAATTGGACACATTTTCCAAGTAACTTGCCCAACACTGATCACCTTACAGGCTAATTAAAAAGTGTTTTAATGCTACATGAGAGGAAGTGACAGGCAGGCAATGATGATCTAATGAACTTTTGAAAAAGTTCTTGCATTTTATAAACATGTTTTGTTCGTTTAGGAGAACCAATACACACTTTTTTTCTGAAATGTACTTTTACCTTGAGGAAATGTCTTAAGACAAGACAATAACAATTGCCCCAAACAAAAAGCTCTGTGATTGTGTCTACAGCGTGACACAATCACACTCCAAACAACATTAACGACCTCCACTGTCTCGTTTGCAGCGCTCAGGCTTTTTAATCCCATCACAGGGTCTTACAAAATCACTTTCACACGATTCAAATACTGAGACGGTGAGAGGAAGAAATCACATTATATGGATTGTGAGAAGGTTTAATAAGACGGTTTTTGTAAACCTGTCTCATGAGGGATGAGTGTACGATTTCATTGCTCCATTATATAAAATGGAAACACACATCACCTTCCTTCCATCTTTCATCTTGTGAAATGAAAACAATATTTTTACAAGGGCATGTCGGCAATATGGAGATAATGCTGAACTATCTATGTTCAATAAACAACAAACACAGAGGTAGAGGCTACAATTGGAAAAATACTTCATTGATGTAGTGTGTGTGTGTGTGTGTGTGTGTGTGTGTGTGTGTGTGTGTGTGTGTGTGCGCGTGTGTGTGTCCATGAGAACTACATGTGTACTTCATAATATATATGTGTTTTCAGCCCTGGTGCTTTTACACCCACATCTCAGGTACAACAGAGTTAACCTCAACCTCCCACAAAATGTCTGCAGGAAGGACGGAGAACAAGTACATTTATAAAATCAGATAATTATAAATGATATAAATATCATTAAGGTGTACATCAAGTATAAATTCTCCAGTAGAACTAAAAGTTGTAACAGATTTTAATTTACAATTTATTCTTGTGTAACAACATATTGGTTATTGCTACATACGGAAGCCCGAAGCGGACATGCAACATTTTTACTCCATATTTACTCAGTTTTCCAGTGATAGTGAGTTATTTATTTATTTTCGATTCACTTGCACCACTGTAACGTCAGATGATCACAACTGGTATCTCCAGAGTTGGAAAAGCACAAAACCAACACAGAAACAGGCTTAACTCACCTCATTAGTGTGGGCAATGGCAGCATGGCATGTCCTGGTCTGTAATAACACAGTGACCAGAATATTGTTTTGTTTGCTAGATCACCAGAAAAGTATCAAGTTATCAGGAGAAAACCAGAAAAATAAGTGAAGATCTTGAGAAAACAACCAGAAATTACTCGTTATCACGGGAAAACAGAGTAAATACAATGTATGGACGCATGTCCGCTTAGGCCTTTGTAGTTATTTACTCACTGCTCCATCTTTTAATCAGTAATATCAGTTCCTCTGTGATTTAACTGCTAATAATGCAAAATTTAAGGAAATATACTTCCTTGCTTTTTTTAGCAAGAATAACATGAGAAGATAGACACCACTCTTGTGCCTGTATGTTGAACTATAAAGCTACAGCCAGCAACAAGCTAGCTTAGCTTAGCATAAAGACTGGAAACAACATATAAGCAGCTCTTAAGCTCACTAATTAAGAAATAAAATCTTTTTTTGTTCAACCTGTAAAAAAAAATTTTTTAGTCTCTGCTAGCTGCCTGAAAACTTCAGGATTAGCACAAGATTCTGAAACTTTATTTAAAACAAATATTCATAACATAACTCAGTTTAAAACCTCAGCTTCTAGTTAATATGAACAAACAAAATATAATGTGTTCACAAGTGAGCTTCTGAACCGCTGGTGGATTTGGTCACCTTTGGATGTAGCGAGGCTAGCTGTTTCCCCCCGTTTCCAGTCTTTATGCTAAGCTAAGCTAACAGTCTGCTATGGTTAAATATTTATTGCACATACAACATCAATCTTCTTGACTAACTTATGGCAAGAAAGTACATACGCTTACTTCTCAAATTGCCAATCTATCAAAAGAGTCATTTTAAATACACTGATGTCAATTTCACAAAATACTGTTTATTTTGGCTTCTTCTGAACATCCCGCACGCAGCAGCAGCAGCAACAGCAACAACAGGAGTCATTTATTAGAAGGAAAATACTTAACACGACTACGTTGTCATTATTCACAGAGGAAATCACAGACAGATGCCTGAATATCACGGAGGTTTTAAAAAGATTTCCTAATTATAAATTACTGATGAATCACTTTGAAAGGCAATTAAAATCAGCTTGAGACGCTTGTTACTGAGCGAGAGGCAACAGAGAGACGAAGATGTGCCGCCACAGGGAAGTGAGCTAATTGGTAGAAAATGAACAAGCTTATTTTTTATCTGCATGTGCCACATCATCTCCACCACCGTAGCTGCTAAAGAGACACTGGACTCCATTAAATGAAATATCTTAATTGTGTGAAACATAAATAGACAACAACTATTCTATTTATTCTCTTCCATATGTTTGTATTATTCATCACTGCTCTTTGTTTTTCTTTTCGTTAAGGTCTGGGAGCCTAAAATGTCCAAATGAAAAGAGCAGGTCATTACCACAGTAGATGGAGTGTTTCCATGGCGATATGGTTTCCTCAAATTGTTGAGAGGAAGAATCCATCAATAAGACCCAAATCCAATATAGCGTTAAAGCTTTGTAATTTAGCATCTTATCTAGTTAATAACGTCTTCAAAGTATGAGAAATGAGTTTCAAACTAAACTTGAAATATTAACACTGAAGTTTCAGGAAACTTTCTTCATACTGAGTTTGACGAGGACATGGTTATGTTCATTTTGGTGATGATGGCCGCTGGGTTTTAGCGTTATTGTGGTTGTTTAATCTTTGGATGGAGAAATTTATCTCCATAATATCACAGCACTAGCTAACGCTACGGTGCTTTTATAGCTTTAAAAACAGACAGGGGCATATCAGCTAGCATTCCTTGTGTAAGCTAACTGCTGACTATGACATGGATAATGTTACCTTCTTCAGCTCCGTGGTCCCTAACAGCATGGGACAGCTGCTTAGGTCATTTAATGCTAGCAGCTAGCAGTCTGGGCTAATTCTACAGGCAGAAGAACAGTAGGAGAGACTGAGTTTATTTTGCGGATGGAGTCTCTGTCAATGACTGTATATATAGATGGACAACACGTCTCTATATGCTCCCATTGTACTAAATTGATGCCAAAATAGCCCCTGTGATAGGCGCTGCCTGCTTGCGATGGTGACGTCATATGGAGCTAGAGACTGCACAGTAGAGATCGGCAACAGCAAGGATCCTGCACGCCGGCGTGTTTAACAGCAGAACAGCTTCTCTGTGTTGGTCTGAGGTTAACATTCACAGGTATGGAAACTTCAATGACTGTAGTGATTGTTTTAGTTACGTTTCTACTCGCGGATCGTCCTCCGCTCTGCTCACCCGGAACAGATCGGCTGCAGGAACCAAATTTGTCAATAGAGCTGTCAATCATCATTTTTACAGCATCAAATAACTAATTAAAAATAAACTTGTCATAAAAATGAACACTTGGACGTAAATCAGCAGGATAATAACTAGCTATAATGACAGAAACCACGTTTGAGAAAAATTTAACCGGGCGTGTATTTTGTTTTTATAGTTTGACTCATGTCTCATCTGTTAACATGGAGGAGGCGGGCTTTATGACCTATACTGCAGCCAGTCAGCAGGGGGCGCTCCAAATGTTTTGGCTTCACTTTTAGGGCGTTGTCATGTCGTCCATCTTTTTATACAGTCTATGGTCTCTGTAGACCACTCGTCCATCTTTGGGAACATCAACAACACAGCGTACATTACCCATCAGGCAACCTTCTTAAAGGGACAGGCTCAGGCTGATAACAATATTAAAACATTGGTTAACTCACCGTTCAGTGACCAATTCAAATTAATATTTTCAGATGTCCTCTGCTTCCTCCTCGGATTCTGACTCAACAATACTGTTCAGGGCTGCGCTACACTGACTGTCACATTAGCCACATCAGGGAATATAGCAAACGCTAACTTAGCAGCTAACACTAGAGCTACCTTTATTAGCAGAGTATATCCGACACTTATGTTAACTAGGATGCAAAACTTTAGTTTTAACACCATACAGTAGTAAAGAAGACTTGAGACTATTGAGATGGAAAATGTGTCCTGAGGTAACAATTCAGGTGAACAGTAGGGTCATTAGTGGGGTCTGAAAGTGTTAACTTAAGTTCCTCTTACTTACTAGAAAAATTCTTTATTTAAACTTTAGATTCCCTCCAGCTGCCTCAGTGACAGGCCTCCCTACGTCCCACCAGGCTCTCTGACTGTCTATGCGAGATTTTCCATGAAATAACTCAAAGCCCGGCACACTCAGCAGAGTCTCTGCAGGGGGAGAGCCCGCTGTCAGTGTGACAGTGAAGGTAGAATGAAATGCATGAAAATATGACTCTCAGGAGGAATCTTCCTTCTGACGATCAGTGCACAGTGATCGGTCAGTGAGAGGACAGGGCTCTAAACTTTCTGTGAGACCTGAAATGAATAAAAATGGGGGAAAGTGAGAAACTACAGCAGCTGCCAGAACATAAGATTCATCTGTTAGCGGCCCCTAAAGGCAGAGGTCACCTTCGAACTGTGATCTAAAACATGAATGATGTTCACACTGAGAACGGGGCTGGAGGTGAAATGTTTGAATATAAAATATCAGGATCATGAGAGAATAGAGAAATGTCCTTGTGTTTAAAGAGAACAGTTTTTGAGTAGTTTGACATTTTGGGATAAAAGCTTGTCTGCTTACTTGCAAAGGTTTAGGAGAATGAATTATAATGTTGCAAAAAATGAAGCTGCAGCCATTTACCAGTTAGCTTAGCTTAGCATAAAGTACAAGAACAGAGGGAAATATCTAGCCTGGTTAAAAGTAACCAAATGGCAGCACCTTTAGAGCTCACTCGCACATTTTACCTCAGTTGTTTATTCTATAAAGTCTGTAAATGGACTGTACTTACATCGCGCTTTTCTAGTCTTCTGACCACTCAAAACACTTTTACACTGTATGTCACCTTTACCCTTTCACACATGCTGATGGCAAAGGCCTAACTGCCAATCTCCAATCAGGAACGATACCTCGCAATGCAGTTAAAAATGTATACATATAAGTGACGAGTCAAATCGATAAGATTGAAGAGATGAATCGCAATACTGCTTTTTAAACAGCAGAGGGCGCTATCTGCTTTTGGCTTCTCTTGTTATCTTGTCATCACGTCCTTTGCATCTGCAGTTGAATAGAGGAGTAAATAAATAGCTTAACCTTAGCAACTGTGATGTGCGCCTGTGCAGTTGGTTTCCCACGACTTATCAGCAGGAAAAGTCGACCTGAACCCTTCATCAGTGCATCAGAGTCTGGAGCTGTGTCCCAATCACCTGCATGTCACCTGCGTGTAAACTTTTAGCACGCGATGCTGCTGCTGCTGTCACACGCAATGTCGGCTAGGTTACGCTTTCAAGGCTTTTCAGTTCCGCGAGGCAGCTTTTCAGTGAATGTATTCCCGTTATCAGCGACACCTCGCCCAGGTGTTGGTGAACGCTGTGGCCACATAAACGGATCATCTGCGAAGCGGACGTACCAGCGACTGTTTACTTGTAGCGGCTGCAGCACACACGCTGTGAGGTTGTGTGTCGACAGGAAGTAGGAGCCTTCGTTTCCAAAAGTTACCATCACCGGGCTTCTCACGCTGATTAAACAAACATTTGAACGCCGTTGGAAACGGTAGATGAAATGACGTATAAATAACACGACTGCAGCCCACATGTCTCTTTGCATTTATTATATAAAGACATGTGTCTCTCCACCTGAACCTACTTTTATGCAGGTGTCTGAGTTGGTGGACCAAGAGTGGTAAAAGTAGGGAGGGGGGTTTATTTTGTTTGTAGACGTCTGGTTAAATCAGGACGTGTGCTCCCATAAATACCGATAATAGCCAGTGGGTGGCGTTCAAGAGCACGAAAATGAAATATTCAAGATTGGAACTTTAAGCACTGAATTATAGGAGTGTGGTGACTTGAGGGACAGGTGGATACTGCTGGCTGTCTGCTAGACTTCAAACATCACCTGTTTGTGTTGTTGGAGCCTTTTGGGGATTTTTTCACACAAAATGGAACACAGTCTGTCTTGCTGAGTGATTTAAAGAACTATCTGGCCGTGCAAGAAGTCTGAGCTCCAGCTTTTTCACTGAGTGAAAGTCTAGTATTATTGTATTGATATTTTTGCTCTTTGCTGCAGCTTAGAGCTCGCCATACTTGGCTTGTTCGTTCATACATGTATTATTTATTTATTTCTACGTTCACTTCTGTCTCCAGAAAACCAACATGGTGGCGCCACATCCCAAACTTGAGGCTGCATTTACAAAGTCAAGGAACCAATCGTTGAGCAATGGTTCTGTTTTTCTTCATTTTAGTTTCAAAACGTTACATGTTGTGTTTTTTGTGCGTGCAACCAAGGACTTATACCTACCTACTTATACCTGTCTTAGCCAAAAGCTTTTTTAATCTCAATTGAATTTCACTCCTGGTTAAATAAAGATTACGTTTTGAAATGCCACACTGTTCCTTCGATCAGGTGAGTAGCTGTCTCTAGCACGGGGTGAGCTGCCTGCAAGCACAGGGCCGTTACCTCGGCTATAAATTCTCAGCCTTCGTTCCAACTTTGTGCAGTAGTGTGTGTGAAAAGGCTTTTCTGTCCAAATCCCAGGTAATCCTCGCAGTGTTCGGCAGCAGCAGGAAATATTAACACCTGTCTGGCTCGGTGTAGACATGGGGCATTCAGCAGCTTACCCTCCGACCCTCTGACTCTTTCAGAAAAGAGAACAGAGTGTCTGCAGCTCGGTGCTTTTTTATATTACAGTGTCTGCAAACATTACTGATCATTTCCCGTGTGTTGCCAAAGCCATGTGGACTTTTCTGAGGATGGAACATATGAGTTTGGTCACCGTTACAGCTCTTTATCAAATGCGCCTTTTAGTTTTTAGTTTCACAGGATGGATGTTGGTTTGATTCTGTTTGGAACACATCTACTGATAAATCACTTATAGTCAGCTGTATTTCTCTGGTGGCCTCTGCTCCCTATTATCTCGATCCATCTCTTCATTTAATCTGGATCATCGTACCTTCCATCCCTTCCCAAGCATTTCCTTTCCTCGAAGGACCTTAAAGCCAGAGACAGTCTGAGATGTAAGAGGAGGATGGGGTTATTACTGCACAGGGCTCAATGTCACGGCGTGAGTCAGATGCTGCATTGCTCCATTTGGGACATAACGAGCCTCTCTTCTAGAGAACATCCTATCTTCTTCTTCTGTATCACGTCTGTTTGTGGTTTTACTGCACACAGAAAGAAAGAGAGATAAAGCTTCATGTGTACAAACAGCAAAGTCTTGCATGCTTAATGTGGAAGTCCAGGAGTAGCCCCATTAACTATGCAAAACCCCGTGTGTATTCTCATCATGGAGCACGCCGTCTGCCAATTTGGAGAATGAAAATGAAAAATCCATCTCACATGAAGTCATTCATCATTATAGAAACATACAGAGCTGTGTGTGCGTCGTCTGTTTGTGTTAAACATTGCAGGATAGAAGCCACTGGTACTTTCAATGCGCTCTGCGTAATGAAAATGAAAAGCGTGATGCATTATCTACTTCAGGTTTATTAGAACACATGGGAAATGAGTTTCAATCTGACTGAATGATTCTCACTATCCATCGCATTATTTTAGATGTACCTATTTGTGTCAAGGTTATTGCAGTGGAGATAAACAGACAGTGGTAGAAAACGTAGTTCTGTTCATGGAAGGAAAACCAGCGACAGGGTCACGAGTGACAAAGGCTCATTGATGCACGAGGGGAGTGAAGGCTGGTCCGTGTGGTCCGATCCCACAGAAGCTACTGTAGCTCAAACTGCTGGTTCTGAAGGTTACTTCTTGGTACTCTGCCCAATGTATGGAAAGTGTGCATGTTTATGTGATAATGTAAGTCATGCTAAACCATCTCCATCGGCTAGCTTGTTGTCTCTCAAATCAAAGACGCATGTAGAGAACAACATGTGTGAGCCCCGATGAGGACGGACTGACTGATTAATTTGATTAACTAAACAAATTCTCTTGTTTCTCTCCTCTCCTCTAGAACATGAAGGATTTACTGACTTAAATGTTTCTCTTGTTATTCCTGATTCTTTCGATGTGCATACAAAGCACAATATTAATAAACAGAACATAAAGTACACACAGTGAAAGCCTCAAGCTAAAACCAGCTGCTTGGTCTTAGCTGCTCCTTCTCACTTCAGAGTGCAAAAGTAAAGAGCAACACACCATTAGGGGCTGTGTGTGTGTGTGTGTGTGTGTGTGTGTGTGTGTGTGTGTGTGTGTGCGTGTGTGTGTGTGTGTGTGTGTGGATGGTAAGGTAAATGGTGGGGTGGATGTGCCCTTTACTGTGACAGGGTACAACTAAGGTTTCTGTTTCTGTCTGTCGCTTAATTACTGTGCAGGAACGAATCAAAGCAAGCGCGACCTTGGACAAAGGAAGGTAATAAGTAAGAAAGGAAAGAAGAAACCGAAGAAAGAAATGATGAAGGTGCTGCTCTCATATGTACGGGAGCGCAATGCTGCCAACCAAAAGGAGTCAAGTTATTAAAAAAAAACGTATCATGTAATAACAAGAAAATCACCCGAAAAATGTTGTGAACATTTGAATGAAGTGGGCAGAGAACAGAAACTGAGTGATACGTCTGATTAACACAGTTGAATTAAGTTCTTGTTGTTTCGAGACGTGACAACATCCTACTGTAATTGAAGTACGTGTTCAGCAGGGCTGGGTGTGTATTAGGATTTCTCAATTCGATTCGATTCTGGCTCACAAGGTCCCGATTCGATTCAATAACGCTTCAGTTAGGGTTATTTCAGTTACAGTATCAATGCACCTCTAACCAGGTGCATTATCAACATTTTTAATGTTGTAAAATTTTATGAATTAGACAGCTGATGAACTTCTTTTCCAGTTCAGATTTTCAGTCTGTACATCTGGCTCATTGTTTTGATTAAACGAACTAGGGTTCAAATTGTGTGAGATTTGGCCACGAGATCTCATAGCACGAAGAACAAAACCACACGAGAGTAGGAGTAATGGGGAAAGGTGTTTTGTACAAAATGAAAATACACTTGCAGCCAAAGCCGGCGCTAACAGAGAGTAACATAAACATCAGTGCAAAGCTAACTCACATATTCATGGACGCACACACGATAAAAAGAGTCCGTCAGCGATCACTGATGTCTCTGTAGTAAACAAGTCCGGGCATGTCTCCCTCACTGCCGTGTTTCAGGGGGGATGTGCTGAGTCATGCTGCGTTCAGGAGCACTCAGAAACGTGAGTGATCAGACAAGCTTTACACATATTTTTAAAGATCAATCTCAGGATTTATTAATCGATATTGGGTCATTCAAATGAGAATCGATTCGAATAGGAAAAATCGATATTTTTAAACCCAGCCCTATGCACTATGAGGGATGTGGCTCTTTGCGTAAGGCAGAATGAGTCTAATCATCTAGAGGTGGTGTCGAGTTTATGTTTATGTCTCATCAATCTCAGATCCCACTAGGTATAGTCTGATGACGATATAGCCACTGGGGACAACGGTGAACATGCTGCGTGCTGCCTTGTTAACAGAAAAAGAAACCATTATTCTTGTGATTTACTTTAATTAAAGAGTCTTACCTTTGCCGAAACATCCTAATGCAGAGTAGTAAAAAGTAAAAATGAAGCTTTGTCACGTCTGTCCTCAACAGGAGAAGATATCTATTTTAAAATGCTCGTTTGTTGAAAGAAGGCTTTCGTGACACAGCATCAAGGGATTTCATCTCTAGTTGAATTTTTGTTCTTGATGTCATCACAGTGGATCACGTTCCGCCTGCTTTTTCTATCCTCATGGTTTTTCCTGCATACGCTGCAGCCTGCTGATACGTGATTGGTCAATATTACTACATTTCTATGTAGAATCTGTAAATAGAGATTAGTGTCTCATTGATCAGCTGCCTGAACAAAGATGACGTTTTTTTATTTCTTCAAACTACTGCAAACGTCTTGAGGATGAACACTGTAAGCTTATATGTGTGTGATTTCTTGTTGCAACCTTTCACTTTATAACGTGATACTTTATAATATGATGCTTCCGTACATATGACATCATTTAAGCCCGTTTACTCTTTGTTCTTGTGTTCAGGGCCACCTGCAGATTTATTCAACACACAATGTACAGACTCAGACACCCCCATTACTCATTATAAAAACCTCACATTTACCTTATGAGTCATTTTTATTTGCTTTATAAAGTAATATAAACACATTTCCTGCAGTTCAGTGATAAGGTCACTGTAGGACTGTGGAAGCTGAGAGGCACCGACACTCACCATTGGTCCGCCTAACGATGAGAGTGTTAAAGGTCGGATGAAAATGAAAACAGTGTCCTCTGGAAACAGAAAAACAAAACAACCACCACATTAAACTCTGATGAAATGTTTCTAATGCATATTACTCATTAAGCTCTAAATACATTTCACAAAACAGGCACTCTCTAAATGAAGCTTTTAATGTCGCCTCTTGTAATTCACAATAGATGTATCTTTCCATTTCTACACGATACCGGGAAATCAATGTTGCTGCTGGTCATTTGATGTTTATCTGGAACACAGAGAATTAAAAGTTGTTGTTGGTTTTGACAGAGCCGTGTGACAGGCTGTGTTCATATTATCCACCTGGGCCGGTGTATCTGCAGAAAGATCAGAGGCCGGTGTTTACTATAAATGTTCGGGAGCCCGCAGGGGAACACACCACCTCAGATTACAACTCAAATGTTGACAAACTGAACTCTAAGTGACGCAAGATGTGCTGCGTTTCATAACAGGGATGTTTTATTGTCATGAATGAGCTCCAAGATGGAAATTTTTCAGTGCTTTGAAAATGCCCTCTCCTTTTCCTGGGAACTCTTTATAACCAAGGTTGATGTTCTGCCTTAGAGCGACACTAATTAACATTTTGCCTGCAGGAAGGTCATCATAGCTACATGTCATCGAAATAATTCCAACTGAGGATTGACCTTCTTTAGACCATCTCCAGCACTCAAACCAGAAAGACCATCAAAAAGCCTCATGGATGAAGCATATAGACTCTATGTTTAAAGCTGCTCCAACCAAGGCTCTTAATTATTATTCCATTAAGAACTGAATAAAAAAAAAGCAACAATAGAATTATGCAATATAAGATGAGAATTATTCTTATTGATGGCAGTTGTGTATACTACACATGTAAACCAAAAACTATACGTCTTGAAATCTGCAATTGTATCTCTCAATAATTCTTGTATCATAAATCAAATGTTATATAAAGTTCTTCAGGGTGTGTAAGAACAAAATTGCTTGTTAACACATTAACACACCCATTCTTCTACTTTATCATACATATGTTGAGGCAATGTGTCCATCAGCCTGTTCAGGAGTTTTTCTGCCCCCTAGTGGCCAAAATGCCAATCACACAGCTTTAAAATGCCACAATGCTTTTAAAGTGGACTTCCCATATAAAAAAGGGTAGTTTTTTAAATATGTTATTTTCTTGTTCGCAACATGTTGTTCTATGTAAAGCTGGGTATAATTTTCAAGCTGTATTTAAATGTTTAAAGTACAAAGAGCAGCAATATATGCAAAGCCTCGAAGACGAGGATGAGATCATCTTTTTGAGGACTTCTGTGCAGTGGAACATTTTCTGTCGGCTGTGGAGGTTGAGTCTAATAGGCAAATGACTCAGAAGGCCAAAACTGTTGAATATCAATGACAGCTTGACTTGTGAATCATACTTGTACTTGAATTCCCCCTCTGGTGATCAATAAAGGATAAAAGATGATCTGTAACAGTTTCACAGTTGTAAGTGCAAGAAATTTCTCTAGGGCTCTTAAATCATATCGAGGCAGTAATGCTATTTTAAAATGGGTGGTGATCATGTTTGGCCTAATGAAAGAGCTTACCTCATTACTTTTCCTACTCATTGCTTATGGTTCCAGGAACATCACGGGATCCTGGCAGACGATTAGTGCCCTCACCCTGCCTGGCACAGATCATTGCCCCCATCTGAAAGATCACAGCTTTAGTTGAGTTTGATCAACCTTGTCTAATGACAGCTGCTCAACTTCAGATGCAAGTCCTCCCCTTTCAAGTTCTGGGAAGCTTCGGATGATCTACAGAAAGTGTCGGATCCATGTTTGTGTGTGTGTGTGTGTTTTGTATTATTAAAAAATTATGAGACTGTGACGGTGAGTCATAAGATGGCTCAGACAGAAGTATTGAATGAAGAAGAAACTGCATTCCAGCAATTAACTACGGCTTCTCATGATCACAGCTGAGAGGGGCTCTCAGAGCTGCAGACCCTGGACTTCAGTCTCTTAAGACTTGAGACTAAAAAGAGAAACATGGCAGCTATGACCTAGTAACTTTTCTAAACAAAGTTAAATAAAACAAAGTAAAATAGCCATTTAGTCTCAGACCGTGTGCATTTAATTATTGAAATAATAGACTCTACCTGAGAAAAGAGAACTAACAAAAGGAATAATAGTACGAGCTGAAAAGTTCCTGTGCTTTAGGATTTTTTTTGCACTACTATCAGCACGTTTCTGAAAACAATGCACATTATTATTGATTCAATTTCATCTGTATTACACTGAGAAATCTGAAAAACTTGGTCGGACCTAAACTAATCTTTAACATCACATACTTATCAATAGCCTACTTCATAACACCATTCCGCTCTTCCATCTCCCTCTACCATCTACTCTTTCTCTCTGAAGGGACATATCATTGTGGCCAAAAGGTGAGCACAGAACATAAACAGTTATCAAACAAACATTTACACTCTTCATGTTTGTATGAGTTACGTCCACCAGTTGGAATCATAATTGAATAATATTGTACAAAAGTATTAATAATATAGTTTCGCAGTGAGGGCGAACGTGAAGAATATACATGACTCACTTTGAGGCAATAGAGAAAATAAAGAAAGCCAGTTTATGGTGCTAACTTTAAACTTCATCCTGAATTTAACTTGAGACAGCGCCTTTACTCTGAAGTTGTCCTCTACTTCCGGGTAGCCACGTGAATTTCCAACAAATATGACGTCGCTAGTCCTGCGGCCGGTGATTGGTCGGTGCAACCACATGGGCGGTCCTTGTTGTGTTTCATTGGACGTTCAGTTAAATATCCCCTTCCTGATTGGCCAGAAGCGTCGCTCTGCTATTGGCTGATTCCACGCACCGACAATTTGAAATTCGGTGTTCGTGTCCACAGACTGAGCAACAGCTGCAGGGAGAAGGAAAACAAAGATTGGCCCGTAATTTATCTAAAAGTTTAGGTAAGACATATGGATTACAACTTTTCCCGTAACTAGATGTAACTTTTATTTCGATCGTGTGTTTAAATTAAGGTGTTACATTTAAATCCGGCGAGATCACCATGTTTGGTTTTGATTGAAGGAAGCACAGCTGCGGTACATTGTTACGGTTTAGACTGTTAAAACCTGTTTTGTTTACTTTTTGGTGCCGTAAAACTGTAACTTTATAAATTAGAAATCGTCTCAACCTGCCTGAGTAAAACAGTAGTCATTAATAAATGTGAATGCTTGAATTTAGCTGTTGTTGCAATGGAGGACGGTGCCCAGTTGCAGTGCTGTGTGACGGTCGAGCAGCTAAACTCCTCCGGACAGGCCACCCGGAGGCAGGTCATCCGGAAAGCCTCCGTTATCCTGGGCAGGAATGAGTTCCAGGAGATCATCCTCAGGGTCACCGACGGAAAAGTCCCGCAAAGTTACCGCCTTAAAGAGTTCAAACTGTTTACAAAGTTCGTCAGAGAGGGGAAGTGCACCGTCAAACTGCTCCCTGAAAACATCCAGGTGCTCATGTCCAACTGCCCCCCGGACCAGCTGAACCTCTTCCTCAAAACCCTGAGCATCAAGCACCAGGCCTGGCAGGGCAGCAAGCCTATGAGCGACAGAGAGAAGCTCAAAGCAGGTCTGCCCCGCAGCTTCGAGGCCATCAGCCCCCTGCAGCAGAAGGACATCCAGAAGGTCAACGAGCTGAGGAGTAAAGCTGCTCCCAAAGGGCTGACGGACCGCACCAATAAGACCACTGTGGCAGGGACAGGACTGCAGGTCAAAAGGTCGAGGAGTGACACCAACTTCAGCCCAGTGAGTTGTAAATACGCAAAAAACACCTAAACAGCACAGTTCAACTTCTCCCATATTCTCTCTCTTTATGTTTGATCTGTTAAAATGTTTTTTTCACAGAATGTTTTTTTTTCAGGTGAAGTCCAACCCAAGTAAGAAGCCCATCCTGTCTCTGCCCACACGTAAGCTGAATAAGGAACAGACGGCTGTCCTCAGTGCTGTGCTGAGTGGAAAGAACGTCTTCTTCACTGGAAGTGCTGGTAAGTGTGTGACAATAAATCAAGTTACATTTCAAGTCCGGAATGTATAGATTCCGTTAATAAAGTTACGTTTCCATATCTCTCTTAAGTCCCCTCTTAAAACGTACTTTTATCACAGAGCCTTTGATGATTTTACTTGAATTTAAATATTTCTTTAGGGTTTTATTTCTATCAAAATGTTTATTTGCCTATTTTCTTTTAAAACCTGATGATTTTACAACCCATTTTTTTTATTTAACATTTTTAAGTGCTCTATAGATATATTTATTATTTTGCACAACAGTCATTTCAGTGATACTGCCACTAAGAAAGAAGACATTTCCTCAAAATATCTCATGCAAAGCTATTTTTATGACCCTTTTTATTGCTGTTTGATCTCATATAAAACTATAATTCTGTGAAATTGTCTGTTCTAAGCTCTTGAATGTGTCTCTTCCAGGCACAGGAAAGTCCTTCCTCCTGAAGAGGATTATGGGATCTCTTCCTCCAAAGAGCACCTTTGCAACAGCCAGCACCGGAGTGGCTGCTTGTCACATTGGAGGAACGACCTTACACAACTTTGCTGGTCAGTTGTTGTGCCTCTCTGAGGAGATAAAATAGATTTTATGTAAGCTTCACACAAATGGGCCCCAGGAAATGACACATAATCAGCGGTGGGAGATGAGAGATTATCAGAATAATTGGTCTATTTGCTGGTTTCACCAAAAGCTGATCCTGAAATTCAGCTGTTATGTTGACTGACTCATGTTCAAGGAAAGCCTGAGGTAGAATCTTTATCAGGAGGGCAGAAACTAACTATTTATTATTGATTAATGTAATGATTATTTTTTAGATGTATCGTTATCATCATTAACATTATCATTTTTATGTTAAACAGTCAGAGAAAATGTTAGCATCTTGAAGTTCCTTGTTTTATTCAAACAAAGGTCCGAATCAGGTGTTAGAGGTCTTTCAAAATAAAGGGATGTTATTAGTTAAATCCCAATATGCAGTAGAGGCTGTGTTGAGTATTTTTCATTGGTGATATGTCTCTGTGTCCCCTCTGACCACGAGTCTTTCCCCCCTCTCTGCACCTGCTCTCTCTCCAGGTATCGGCTCCGGCTCGGCCCCCCTGGAGCAGTGCATCGAGCTGGCTCAGAGGCCCGGCGTGCTGCAGCACTGGACCAGCTGTCGACACCTCATCATCGACGAGGTTTCCATGGTGGAGGCTCAGTTCTTTGACAAGCTCGAGTCGGTGGCCAGGTGAGACCAGATCCAAAGCTTAACATTTACAGCAGTGTGGTAGCAACTGAACTGAATCCAATAACTACCTCATCAATGAAAAATGTTGAGTGGATGAAAAGTATTTTCTATGAAGAGCCTTCCTGAAACTATTTCATACCATGTTAAGGACGCTGTGTTAATGATTCCTATTGGGTACAGCCACTAAAGGATTATACACATGACTAATTTAATAATTGTAGACATCTTTTAAATTTACTAATTAAATCATTTTTTAGTCTGTGTCTTTTGACAGTGTTACATTTTAAATTCAGAGTTTCCCAACACACTTTTGGGGATTTTCACTCTTTTCTTAGAATAAAATCAACTGTTCAATATTAGTTTACACTCATTTTTTTAGTCTCAGGATTAGTTGAACTTTCCACAAAGAATTTTAACACCAAGTCAACAGTGTTTATTAAATTAAATGTAACTTTGTATCACAGTTTATGGCTGTAGTTGGAGCAGATATTTCCTGCGTTTTATTGTGAGTTTAGCAGCACTCTGATTTCAGATTTATTAACTATAAAAACAACTTAATAAATGTAGTTTATAACTGTTTTTTTTTTTCAAATTTATTGTGATTTTATATCAATAGTTTATTTGGCTTCATATTTTGTGGAAAAAACATTTACAAATGCACCGAAACCAACAATTTTATGTGTCTAATGTGATCGTTAATGGGATGTTCAGGGTTTAGACACAAAGTTATTTGAGGGGTGCCGGTTTAGCTCAGCGGGTAAATCGCACGTCCCATGTACAGAGGCTACAGTCCTCACAGCAGCGGCTTGGAGTTCCACCCCCCCCTCCCCCTCTCTCTGAAGAAAGGCATCCAAGGCCACAAAAAAACAATTTGAAAACATTTTTAAAAAGTGTGACAGGCTATAGAAAATAATCTTAAATTGCATCCATATTGAATTTTTATTGAATATTTTTTGTATTCCTCCTTAGTAAAAAAGAAAGTGACATCACTGCTCTTTCAGGTCGGTGAGGAGGTCCACTATGCCGTTTGGGGGCATCCAGCTGATCGTGTGTGGGGACTTCCTCCAGCTGCCTCCTGTGTCCAAAGGGAAGGAGAAGGCCAGCTTCTGCTTCCAGGTAGGACTACTGTGACTTCCATTCATCTAACTTGTGAGAATTAAGTATTCCACATGGAAAAATCATAATGTTACAACTCCTTCATCTATTTCAATGTTATACAAGCATCCTGCTTTTTTAAAGCTCTGAATCTGTCAGGAAAGCATCATTCAAAGGCTGCATTGGGAGGTGGAGTTGTTAATGGGGTATTCTAATATTTCCTCTACCCCTCTTATGTAAACGGTAATGTGAGTCAGGGCTGCATTGACTCATTGACACTTGCTCATGTCTGTGTGTGTGCTTCAGGCCAGGAGTTGGCGGAAGGTCATCCAGCTCAACATGGAGCTCACAGAAGTGCGGAGGCAAACAGACCAGTCCTTCATCTCCCTCCTGCAGGCAGTGAGGGTGGGCAGGTAAATAATGGGCTCTGTCCTTTTTCTCCAAACAATTTCTTTGCCAAGTTGTATTTTTGTACAGCTAATTTAACCCCAGAAAAAAGTATCCTGTAGTTTGTGTTACATGAGCAGCAGCAGCACATTTTGTGTTGTACAGAACATTTCTGCTCTGCGGCGGAAATAGTTTCTCTAAAGAACAAGTTACATTTCTGTCCTAATCAACACATTCAGGGTGACGGAGGAAGTCACCGCGAAGCTGTTGGAGAGCGCCTACCACCACATCGAGAGGGACGGCATCCTCGCCACCAGGCTGTGCACGCACAAAGACGACGTGGAGCTCACAAACGAGAACAAGCTCCAGCAGCTGCCAGGTCTGGTTCTCCTGTTTGATCATATTGTTCTTCAGCCTCAGACAGGTGTGAGGTCTGACGTGGATCTAGGTGAAAATTGGCAACACTGTTATCTGTTGAGTCATGTCTGGTTATCTTTGAAACTTCTTGCCTTGAGAGATATTCTCAGGCTCAGTCGGATGTCACTTGTTTTATGACTCCTGTTTTGTCTGGTTCTGCTGCACTTTCACTTAAAGCCTGAGCTGCACCAGGGAGCTGTGGGGAGTGAGCTGCCTGGTGGTGGTTTAATAGTTTTCTACATGAATGTTTTCCTGTCCCCCATCATATTTCATACATAATATGCCTGCCTCATACTCATTTTAACTTGCCTATTTAATAAAGCTTTCCCTCTCCCTTCAGGGTCAGTGCGTGTGTTCGAGGCCCTGGACAGTGACCCGGCCCTGGTGAAGACGATAGACGCTCACAGTCCCGTCAGCAGGCTGATCCAACTCAAAGTGGGAGCTCAGGTAGGCCTCCATGTGTGCAGTGTACATGTTCTTAAATGTAACCATGCCCTTTTTAGATATGCGCCGAGAAACTTGGCTTGAGTTACAGTATCTCTGAAATCTTATGTGGTGCTTGTTCTCTTAAAGGTCATGCTGACAAAGAACCTGGAAGTAGCTCGAGGCCTGGTGAATGGAGCGCGGGGGGTTGTGGTCGGATTTGAGTCTGGAAAACATGGTCAGTATATTTTTTATTAATGTGTGCATCTTAAAACATATTGCAGACATTTACTTGGAATGAGATTTGTTGGCCAATTTCAGCGGTGCCTTTCTTTGTAAGTATGGTGGGAGAGTTGCAGAGTACTTAGTTTGAGCAAGCTGCCCAGTGAGTGTGTGTGTGTTTACAGTAAACATGAGGCTACAGAGAGGCTTAGCATAAAGACTGGATACAGGTGGGAAACAGCTAGCTGTGCTGTGTCAAAGCTAAGTATGGTTAACATGTTATATCAAAGGGCTGCACGGTGGTGCAGTGGTTAGTGCTGTCACCTCACAGCTAATAGATTCCTGGTTCGAGTCCCTGTTCGGACTAAGTGGGCATGTTCTCCCCGGTGCATGCGTGGGTTCTCTTCGGGTACTCCGGCTTCCTCCCACAGTCCAAAGCCATGTAACTTGTGTTACTTTTGTAACTGTGTGTGTGAAAGGTTGTCTCTGTGTCAGCCCTGTGATTGACTGGCGATCAGGGTGTACCCCGCCAAACGGCCAGTGACAGCTGGGATAGGCTTCAGCCCCCTGCGACACTGAACAGGATAAGCGGTATAGATAATGGATAGATGTTTATATGAAGTTTATATATATGTTCACAAGCTGAAATGAAAACAAAAGTTGATTTTTACAGAGCTTTTGCTGCCCCTTTTTTTCCCCCCTCCTTGGCCGGGCACAGTGACTTGTTTGGTCTAAGCTAAGCTAACCGTCTCCTGACTCAAGCTGAATATCTCACACAGATGTTTTTTGCCATGGTTGAAATGAGAAGATCAGAAGTGCATCTTCTGCAATATCCAGCAAGGTTATGCAGTTCTGTTTGCTGTCAGTGTTGTGTTTTACTTTTATGTTTGTGGTTAATTTGGAACAACACTAGGGAAGGCAGGGCATCAGCAAGAGGCGACTGATCAGCTTCATTGAAGAAACAAGCCTTTGGACAATCAGCATCCTCCGTAAGAGCAACAGAACGGTGGAACTCCATCCCCTCCAATATCAGAGACGGAACAAGCTTCAATATTTACAACAAAACTTACAACGTCATGTGATCACTGATTTTAACCTTTGTATTGAACCACCCTCCAACATGGAGGGAAGGGAAGGTAGCTTTGCTATAAACTGTATGTTGTTTTTATGTCAGACACTGTTTGTGAAATTTGGCCCAACAGTCAAATAAACTAGTTTCCAGCAGTCACCTGTCAGTGGATGTCCAGTGATAACATGTTTTTTTTCAGGAGGTACTTTAAATAGGAAACATGTGTTTTTGGTGTTTGCAGAAGTAACTCTCTTAGTTCACTTTAAAGTAAGTAACTGCTGCCATCAGTCTGAAAGCTAATCTCTCTTCAGCAGCTGAGTGCTGCAATGACAATGCAGTCACTTGTAGCTGTCTCTGCTAACATTAAAAACATCTCTGCAGGATATTTAATTACAGAAGAACTTTGAGCTCTTTCATGTTCAATCAGCAGCTCAGACAGAAACAAGATGGCGAGTAACTTTAATGAAAATGCCACAGATTGTCTTTTCAGTAACAACAGTGTGGTTCTGTGTAGGGCTGCCACGTGTGCGTTTCCTGTGCGGCGTCACGGAGGTGCTGAAGCCTGAGCGCTGGGTGTTTAAGTCCGGTGGCGGGATCCACCTGAGTCGACAGCAGCTGCCACTCAAACTGGCCTGGGCCATCTCCATCCACAAGAGCCAGGTGAGCTCGGCCTCGGTCACAGACGCACAGCATACTGAGACGGATCTTTATAAACACTATGATTACTCTAATGTCTGTGTCTGGAAGCCATTGTGCTGTTATGGGAGCACTTTCTGTTGTCTGGGTCTCTCTTCAATGAATGACTCACTTGATTAATCCTTTTTAAATTCAGTTTTCCTGAGACTAATATATTTTTCTTTTACACTGCGTCTGTGGGTAACTCCAGGCTCTTAGATATCGCTGATAGTTTGATTGTAGTGTCTGAGCCGGCCTTGAAGCTCAGTCTTTGTCCACATTATTGCATTAATTCAAGGTTAACGGCCGCAGGACAGAGAGGTCAGACATACAGACTGTGTTCATATTAGAGCACTTATCTCTTCTTCATTTCTAGGAAGTCACTCGCAGTTTGTTCACTGAGTCATTTCAAGTGCAGAAGTAGGATCATAAAACTAGCAAATATCTCTACCTACTGGAGACATCAGCAGAAAATGTGGTGTCGATATTTATGGTCCTCAGATGATGAAGCTCAATGGCTTTAGTCATTCTGACTCTTCCGGTAAGATGTTGACATTTGTGTTTTTAAGTAAACAATAGTCAGCCCATTGTTTTGACAACTGTCGGCTGATTGCCCTGAAATTTGCTGCAGCCATTCCTGTTCCTTGAATTGTTATAGCTTTCTTCATGCTTTGATCATAAACGCAAATATTGTTCCTGGAAAAAATTCAGACACAACTCCAAATGTTCCTTAAATCAGCATCTCTCTCTTCATGTCATGGCCGGCCCAATCCAGATCTGTACCTCATTGAAAACCTCCTGAATGTGATCAAGAGGAAGGCGGATGTTTACAAGCCATCGAACAAAGCCGAGCTCCTTGAATGTTTGTGCCAAGAGCGGCCTCACGTCAGCGACAGCACAGTGACAGACTGGTAGAGAGCATGCTGAGACGCATGAAAGCTTTAATTAAAAACCAGGTTATTCCTACTGATTCCTGAAGTCTTCCTGAGCTCAAACATGAGTGTTCGGTTGTTCAGAAATTAACATGAACTTGTTTTCTTTGCATTCTTCAAGATCTGAAAAACATTTGCAACTTTTGGTTTTCTTAACCAGTCGTCATTTTCTGCAATAAAAGACCTAAATGAGAATATTTTATGTGGAAGTAGAGAGAAATGTCAACAATAATACAAAAGTCCATTTAAAAGGGGGCATTATGCTAATTTCATTATAACTGTGGAGTAGCTTAGCATAATTTACAGTTTCACACTGGTGCTCTGTGTAGGCCCTCATGCGGCCTCTGCCTGAAATCACTCAGTCAGCTCTGTCCTTTTCAGAAACCCCGCCCCTACAAGCCCACTTTCTTCTGATTGGCCAGCTCTCTGAAGCCTGCGTGTAGAAAAAAAAACTGTGAAACCTGGCGTTCACAGCAGCCTGCAGACTGAGCTGAGAAGCCGAGCTGTATAACGCATCTTAAAAACTGAGCACGATGATGAGGCAAAATGAAAACAAATATCTGCAAAACTATCTTCTAACGATCTGTCTTCAGGTGACACAAACTCGGTTTACAGGTTGGTAACTTAAGAAAAATAAATTGTATGACTTTGAGGCTGACTTTAAAGATGAATTTCTTTAATAAAACTTGACTCCGTTAGCCTTCAGGGAAATTAAGTGAACAGCCAGTGTTCATTAAGAGAACACTGTAAGACTGTCAGTATCCACATGTAAGATCATTTGGTGTGATTAACGTGCTGGGGGTGAGCTGATGGCCTGTGGGTGTGGAAGACATGACCAGGTAATCAAAACATCTCTGATTCCAGTCTGACAAAGGACACCATCTCTTCTCTCTCCCTCCTCTTCCTGTCATTCGTCTGTGTGCGATCAAATAGCGGCCATCACAGATCACCCGGCTGTCTCAGCAGCAGCTCCCACTCTCCTCCCACAGCATATTCTTTATCCTGAATGCAGACACTGATACTGGTTGTAGAGAAGAAATAGTGCCTCTAGGTAATTGAGTTCATTGGTCATGACCAGTGAGTCATCAGAGTTTGATCAACAGCGGAGGAGCTAAAGCAGGGAAATAAAAAATGGCATCACTTACCTGCATCCCTTCAGAGGGAAAGAGTGCAAATAAAATCATTTAAAATGGGAATGCAGGTTCCTTATTTGTTTTAAAAAAGCTGTTTAAGTCAGCATTTCAGTCAATCTGAGCTGTAACCTGTGTTTCATCCGTGTTAGGGGATGACACTGGACTGTGTGGAGATCTCTCTGGCCCGTGTGTTCGAGAGCGGACAGGCGTACGTGGCTTTGTCTCGGGCTCGGAGTCTGGAGGGTCTGCGGGTCATGGACTTTGACCCCCGCGTGGTCAGAGCAGATCCAGATGTTCTCGTCTTCTACAAGAGACTGAGGAAGGAGAGGCTGCTCATGCAGGTGAGTGCAGAGTTCTTCCTCGTGTTATTGTGAGGATGTTGTTGATAACAGATCATTTTAGAAACATTTCTACACTTTGATGCTGAAATATTTAATGTCTTCATCGCTCTCTGCAGGCCTCCATGGATGATTTTGTTGGCAACAAAGAAAACGGTTGGTGAGACGGTGAATTTGTCTCCATCTTCTGTAACATTGTGCACTGTGTGCATGACTTATTCTCACATTATCAAACTGTGTTTTTTCCTCTTGGGACTATTTAGTTTCCTTAAATGACAGCAACCAGACCTCTATCCTCAGCATCTACCTCAGTTATGTTCAACTGGTGGTACTAAAGCTCACACTGCCACCTTTTGGACATTACTGTCATTTTTCTAAGAGCTTATTTTTTATACCTCCTCGATTTTTAATTTATTATCATGATTTTTTGCATGTTTGCAAATAAAGTCAACTTAAATCTCTAAGTGGATCTTTGTTTTGTCACCTCACACACACAGAAGAGGGAAATCTTTAATCCTGCCACTGACCTTTAGACTTTGAGAACCTATAAGATGTCTATTTCAACTGGTAGATCTCCCCGGCCAGAATATTTATGTAGTGAAATGAAACTTGTATGAATGGAGGCAGTTAAGTGTCCCGCATTATAGCCCGATATAGGCTACAAGTGTTCTGATATAGGGATGCACGTTATTGGATTTTTTTGCCAATTTTTTCTAACCCCTTTTGACTATTTCTATACCGATATATTTGGCACGTTTTTTTTCCACCTAATTGCAGAGAACATCGAGTCTCTCCTGTAGTGATAGCATGCCTGCTCTTATTATAGTGGCCCACTGGCAGATGCAGTAATAACATACACAATACAGTGCTTTTTAAAATGTACACATTCACTGGGCAACTAAGTACAAAATGCCATTTGTTTGTAACATTCTGCTTTTTTTTTTTTTTTAGCAAATCAGAGCATTTAGGCATGATTAAAGCGTTGTTTTATAGGCGGAAAATAACGGCAGAAAAATGACATCTGCTGATGTCATTTTCAGCCATTATCTGCAGATAACGTTCCGATACTGATACAAATGTTTTCATCAAGATTATTCAGTGTTTATCAACTCTCAAACAGGGAAGCTGTATTACAATAGCATCTCTAATCTTATTGAAACTAAAGGGTTAACACTGGTTTTATCTTAAATATTGCACAAACTTAAATCAAACTACAAGCCTGCAACAACCGACTCACAGGCCCACAAACAAGACTGCCTTCAGAGCTTCAGAAATTAAGTCCTGTGTATAGTAGAAAAAAATGATACAACTCTGGCAGACTGTTAAGAAATCCTTTATTTTCTGGTGAGTTTTGTGAATCTATGACTGAACCTGAGAGTTCCTGTTCCCAAAGCAGCATTATTGCATTTGCATATGAATGGACCACAGTGTGATAGTTTGATCCCTTCCCTCCTACAACCTTTAACAACTTGAATGCACCCTACAGAAGCAGAGATTCATATTTTACATACCGCTTTAACTGAAGCATGCACTGCATACAGAAAGGGTGAAATGTACAGTATTTAGTCCAGAGAACCAGGAAAATAATTTACATCAATACACAGGAGAACAACAGAACTGCCCTGATTATTTTAGAAGGTAAAGAGGTTACAACTTCAAGTGGTGTTAGCTGGGAGAGCCGGTCATTTCACGCTGTGGAAAAGCTTGTGTGCTACCTGCAAAGACAAAAGGGGAAACGGTAATCATTAAGTCAAATGCAGGACAAATCTTTTCTCCACAATCACCTTCTTTGTGTCTTTCACTTACACAATGGTCCCGTGCATGCAAAAAGTCAAAGAGTTCTTCCGTGCAGTCCTCCACAGTGCTGGATCTGGAGCCGACCCGGGCTTCACAGCTCTCCAGACGCTCTCTCGTGTGCACACAGTGTTCAGTCTGCTCACACTTGACTCGTATTGTTTCTAGAGGGTCCTAAGAGGGACAAAAAGCAAATGTATTTCACTGGCTTTGCAATTAATAAATCACCAAATCAACTTATTACATAACTAGTTCTATACACAGAAAAGGAAACTATCAACTGTGTTTAGGTTTAGCATTTAAAACCAGATAGCTCAGCCCAAATCTTCAGTTTCCCAGAGGCACAATTTTCAAACCAAAGATTTTAATGTGTCATAGTTGGTTTTAAAATGAAAACCAGTAATTGTAAAATCAAAGTCTTGTACCCTGTGTAATAGCTACTTTTACTAGTATACAAAATGAATCACGTGTATTATACACTTGGATTATATTAAAGGCATTAATGTGTACATCACTTAAATGTCAGAGCTGGTAAAATATTGCTGGGTAGATCAGTAAGTCTAGCTTATCTTCACTATAAAAATCATACTTGTATACAGTACTTACGTGAATAAACTAAGCTACTTTTCAACACATAAATACCAATACATCAGATTCTCCACTGTTTCAGAACTGTATACAAACATGATCACTATTTATGAATGTTGGCTTTGAGTCACCTTTATAGTTCTTTACCCATTTCTGCCCCTTATCAAAGTCGCTCAGTCTTCCTTTATGTGTAAAGGCATTTATAGTTTCTTCTGAGAAAGCTTTGTGTGTGATGTCAGGTGGGTTTCTCTGTGCTTGGACCACGTTGATCAAATCTATGCAGAGCAAACTTACCACCATGTCCTCTTCATCTTCTTCCTCCTCCTCTTCTTCTTCTTCCCCTGCTTCCTCTTCCTCCTCAGCAGGAGCCTCTTCCTCCTGGTCAGGGACAATTAAATGATGGCATTTAATAAGTACGAAAAATGTAATTAATATAACAAAGGAACAAGAGCTACATTAAATCTATTCCAACTTATTTTAGATTTGATGGATAAATCTAACTTTGTAGTGTTATTAACTGAGCGATATCCATTGATGTATCATTAAAACCAATAAGACACCAATATGAATAGCCAGACAACCTGTGTTACAGCTTACATGTACCGTGCGGGAACAGGTACCCAAGAAAGACACATTAAAATTTGAAAGTCATGTAACGTTCCAGTTGGCTTACAATTTTAGTGGTATGGTTTAAACTACTTTAGAGCTCAACGTGAAGAAGTAACCGACGTTAACGTTACACTACAAACGTTAAATTGAGCAACATTGTCGGCTACTGCGCACAGTTAGGTAACTTAACACATGTATGAAAGGCGACTAAAAGGACACATATCGGTATTCTTCAGTACCTCGTCGTCCGGGTCGCCGTGTGTGAGCATCTTCATCTCGAAAACCATGATTACGGCTCCTTATTCACCCAAAAATCCCGGCAGAGGACAGCAGTCCTATCTAGTAGCCAACACCGCTTATCGTTGAGGACGTGAGGTCGGTCACTCGAAGGAAACGACCAGAAGGATCACCGGATAAAGTTTTCTATTGGTTAAATTGATAATTGATGTAGCGCTGGTCCAATCACCAGCAACGAATTGATTTAAGACCCGCCCATTCAGTTGTCAAATCACGCGGAACTCTTGTTTCGGGCGTCTGAGTGAATACGGACCAAAAGAACTGTCCCACAGCAAGATGGCGCTGCTCTTGGACACAAGACTTTTACTAAGAAAAATTAAAGATTTAAGGAGTTTAACGCCAAAGCGGCACAGAGTGAAAGAAAAATGGGTATGTTTCCAATGCAGTAATTGATAAAGCAGTTAATAATGGTCATTATCTTTCAAAACTAGCATCTCTCAGGGGTTTAAATGTTCTTTATGCTTTGAGATGTCAAGAATATTTAGCTCAACACAGTGTAGATATTCCAAAGATGGAGTATTGAATTTGGACTTGGCTATATATCTATGTTTACTAGTCAAAATGTAATTTAGTAGAACTGGACAAGATAAGACTAGCTCTTGAGCTACTATTGTGACCTCTGTAGCTAATTCTAATCAGTGACACAATACATAAATGACATTTTTAAGTTTTTTATTATATTGACTGTATATCCTTTTATTAGATTTTCTTTGAAGAATGAAGACAAAAATGCACTGTAATATGGCCTGTCAGTTACCCATGTCTTTTTAAAAACCTGTCCCTAATTATACATGTTCAACTTGACTAACTAAACTCACACAGTTACAAACAGGAATCGTCTGAAATCAGTGTTTTGACCTCCCTGCTTTCTTACAGGCTGCCACACGTGCCAAGTACCCTCCCACCACTTTAGCCCTGCGTCACTTTGATGCAACCTACAGCCTCGAGCTGGGGAAACTGTGGCCGTCAGTCCGAGTCGCCCTGCTGTCAGAGAGGAAGTATGGAGCCCTGTTCAATAATTTCTCCCAGGATGCCTTTCTGGCAGACTATGAAGCGCAGGGATGCAGAGACTTTGTCAGTGAAGCAGATACGGGAGGTAGGTGTGCTTTTCAACTGTTTCCAGTAAGCCTGCCAATGTTGGCTTTTTAATTAACTCTGGTAGAAAAAGCAGTGTGCTCCCGAATTAAGAGTTTTCTTTTTACAAACCTTATTTACATTGACTATGAATATTCTTGAATGACAAATTTCATCTGCATAGTTTTCAAGAATTTGCAAATAACTCTGTAATGTAACTGCTCTTATCTCATGCATACTGATTTTTATTTCGCAATAATTATTTTGCTTTTAAGACTATGTCAGGTCTTTTATTTTTTAAGTCTTGGTTCTATATAGTTTTATTATGCTGAATATACTTTGTAATAACCAAGTTTACAAGGCAAGGTTATTTACAGAGCACCATTCATAAATAGAGCAAAGTGCTTTACACAGTTAAAAACATCATTTTGACAGAAATAAAAATAATAGATATAAACTTGTCTTTTTATTCACCAGAGCCATGATTCACACTATAAAAAAACATGACTGCTAACTTTTTGGTTTGACGTCATGAAACTTGTAGAAATTGTTGATAATTGTGTTTAAGAGAAATAGCAAAAAAATGCAAAAGCCATTCTCCGTCTTCTCTGAATCACCCAGTATTCATTTTCTATTCTACAGCTCCGCCATGCATGGATCAAGAATCTGTGGTTGTAGCCGAGGAGGAAACCAGCGGTGTTTCTCTGAAGAAATCTGACACTGACGGTCAGCAGCTTCCTCCTCTGCAGCTCAGTCCACACATTAAGTGCTTAGTGTTTCCAAGAGGGGACATCACAAGATTCAAGCCTGCGAGGTGAGCTCATGTGTTAGTTAGGTGTCAGTCATGCACTAAAACCTTTAAGCTGTTGTTAAAAGGCTTTTACGAGTCTGGCTTCTAACTGGATAAACATATTTATGTATATATATGAAGTTCAAATGTGCTTTAGTAAGCATATTTTCTCTGACTTGGTGTACCTTGTCCTCTAAAGACCAGACATCTGCGGATTGCTAGGTTACTACCTGATGGACGCAGCCTCCCTGCTGCCTTGTCTCGCTCTGGACGTTCAGGAGGGTCACAATGTGCTCGACCTCTGTGCTGCTCCCGGAGGAAAGACCCTGGCTTTACTTCAGACCCAGTCTATAGGTAAAAGGACTGCTCACATCTCTCTGTGTCTGTCTCTAAGCCAATGCAAAACTGTCTTCTTCTCTTGTCTGTGAGAAAGAGTGCAGCCGCTCTGTTTGTTAGTTGTAGTTAACCCTCCATCCTCTGTGTTTACACCAAAGGTTTTTTGTGTGTGAATGACACCTCTGTGTCTCGGACAACAAGACTAAGAAAGGTCCTTCACAGCTACGTTCCCAAGGAGCTTTTGACTGATGACAAACTTCGCATCACTTCCTTTGACGGCACCAAGTGGGGGGAAATCGAAAGGGACACTTTTGACAGAGTAAGCAAGTGTGAAGAATCACAAATGACACGTTCTTTAAGAAACCAACACTTTACCCACCTCCTCTTTCCTTTGTGTGTTCAGGTCCTTGTCGACGTCCCCTGCACCACAGACAGACACTCGCTCATGGAGGACGACAACAATATATTCAACAAGATCAGGACCGGGGAGAGGCGGAGGCTGCCACAGCTACAGACGGAGCTGCTGCTGTAAGTTAATGAAACTACAAAGATGGAGAAAATGTTTAATTGGTTACATTTTGTCACATAATTATACAGTCAAACATTCCACATTGAACGTGCATCCCTCTCTCTATCCTTCAGGGCGGGAATCCTTGCAGCTTGTCCAGGTGGGGAGATCCTGTACTCCACCTGCTCGCTTTCTCAGAGCCAGAACGTGAGTGTGGTGGAGCAGGCGGTCTACTTAGCTCAAGAGAACCACGGCATCCAACTTCAGGTCAGTCAGACACGCACTGTAATCTTCATATTAATTGTAACCTTAAGATTAGTAAAAGAAAACTAATATTAAGGTTTTGACCTCTGAAATATCAGCACCTCTTAATAATCACCATGGAAACCAAATTAGAACAAACAATTTCACCTTTTTCATCGTTCTTTCTCCTCCTTTGTCCTGATCACGTCTCCACTCAGGTTGCCGACCTGCGACCCCTCACACACATGTTTAGGAAAACCTTTCACTTCGCTCCCGACCTTGCGCTGGGTGAGATGGTCATCCCACACTTAGCCGCCAACTTTGGCCCCATCTACATGTGCAAGCTGAGGAGGCTCACGTAGGCTGTGGACTGATGGACTCTGTATTTATGGATGAATGACTCATTGGTTTGTATAAACTGTGGCTGTTGAAGCAGAACTTTTCCCGCACGGTGGACTGTTTAAACACGGGACTACAGTCGGTGAAATGTGACCGATTTAAAGGTCAGAAAACATAAAGAATCCAAACACAGGACGCGGACGATGAGATTATAATTGTGGACCTTTTTTTAATTATTTTTTTTTACATAAAAACCCTAAATACATGTTCAAAATGTAAACTTATTCGACAAATATTTGTGCACAGTAAAACTGCTAAACCATTTTTGTCTTTTAACTGCAGTTTTATTTCTGCCCTGTAGGTGGCAACAGCAGACAAATATTAAATTATCTTGTGTATTCAGTGGCCACTAGAGGGCGCTAAGGAGCTGTCTGTAGAGGTTTAAAGGTGACAGGAGCTCCTTGTCCTCCTGCACTGTGTCAGATGATGAAGACTTCAGCTTAAGGAAACACACATTTCCACCAGAATCACCTGCTCCCTTTAACTGTCCGTGAATATGTGTTCAGCTTGTTCCATGGTTATTCATCAGGTTTGATGGCTCTGCCTAATAACGCGATCTGCTGCTGTGTGTTAGGAGGGAATAATGAACAAGCAGGTAATGACTTATTTGACCATTTGCCTCCTCACATCTGAATCAGTGCAACTTTCATTATAAAAGCTGGATTGACTCGTGTTTTGCATCGACATCACTCAGAGGTGAAACGTCTCCTCGTATCACTAATGTGAGCGCAGAGGTGCCTCTTTCTCCATCACACCGCCGATGACCCTTTATGTTGTCCTGCCCGGGAAATGTAGCGTGAAAAAGGTGTGTGTGTGTTTCTAACGAGTCCACCATCCACATCCCACTGTCATTAAGCCGCTCCGAGTGCAGGAGCTGACTCCCATCCCCGTGCAGGGACGGACGGCAGCCATGCGGCTCCCAGATGAACATTAAAGAGGCAGCAGAGAGCTAAAATGGGACGTCTCGCCCTGTTTTGCCCCTCCGCTTTTTTATTCCACAGATGAGTGCAGATAATTTCCTGTGCGATTGTGAGTGATTACTGTATTACTGCGGTAAAAGGGGGATGTATCTGGGAATGCAGAGGGAATTAATGACACATAAAAACTATTTTTGTATTGACTGCTTTCGTCTCCGGGGCCCTGAATGCCTCCCCGCGCATCGTGTGTTTACCTACACGTATTGTAAATATGTGTTTCCTATGGGCTCTTACATAAATTTACATGTTTTAACACTCAGGAGACGGCAGACTGTTAGAGATGACTTACTCTCTGTTCTGCCTGTCTATTGACTCCAGTGCTTTATTATTGAATTAGCCAATGAAGCGCTGTGCGTCTGTGTCCCTGTGTGTAAGCCTGTGTTAGGGAGACGTATGCTGTGTATTAGAAAGATGAATATTATGGATTTAAGCACACAACCGGGACTCTGTTGTCTTTGCAAACACAATTTAAATGTTGCTTCTTTTGATGATAAACATGCAAAACACAGTAATAGTCTTATCTTTTCACCTCACAAGCTACAACCCAACAGTAATGATCTCCATATAAACAAAGTGAGCACTGACAGTAGGACTTTACATGGCAGCAGAGAGGAAAAGAAGCAGGTGTTACAGGTCTGTATATATGATGCATTCAGGTGTGTGGCCTCTGCAGGTGGACTTTCAGGTGTCTTCATGTTTAGTGAATGTTGACTTGCTTGTCCTCCCGTAAAGCAGGTGTGATCTTCCTGCTGTGGTGTTTTCCAGCCCAAAGGTGAAGATCAGACGCTGTGTCTCAGTCGGCGGTGGTATGGAGGATTGCTCCAGTGGGGGTCTTTGTCACAGACGCACTGTGCAGACTGAGCCCAGCAGGACGTGATCTCTGCTGCTCTCAGCCACAGGGCGCATTGAAAAGGTTGTTTTTTGTCAACTAAGTAACAGCTGTTGCTATTTTGGCCTTTTATTTCTACTATTTTTATTGAGCTAAATGATCTGAGTTGTATTTTGTGACATGTTTCACTGAAACTCTTGTTACAGTGCAGCCTTCATCCTTTTCCTTCCTTCTGCTCAGTTCTCTTCTTTTTTTAGCAGATTTTGAAACTGACCAATGATTTTACAGGTAATTTTCAGAGCTACTACCTACTAACAGTGGTGCTCATACAAGATTTGCAGACATATTAATAATTTAATAATAAACTTTATATGTGAAGCACCTTTTAAAATATACAGTTACAAAGTGCTTCACATACAAGAGAGTGCACTCGTAAAATCCTAAACAGGCAGACAAGCTTACATACAACATACATACAAACATAAAACAAGCATACTGGCATACTTCATACACACACACACCAGCATGATGCACAGACAGACAGACAGAATTTATTTATGAAAATGCTAAACTAAAGAAATTATTTTTTAAGCAACCGTTTAAAACCAACCACAGATTCTGCAGACCTGATGTTCAAATTCATGACCAGCTTCCAAAGCACGATCACCTCTGGTTTTGAAGTGTATGTGTGATCGAGGAACTGATAAAAGGCCCTGATCAGAAGATCGGAGAGGACGGCCGCCAGAATAAGGGCTCAGTAGTTCTGCTATGTACGCAGGAGCCAGGCTGTGTGTGTAATTAATACAGTTTTAAAATTGATTCTGTTCTTTACTGAAAGCCAGTGAAGGAGGGCAAGAATTGGAGTGATATGAGCCTGACGACCAGGATTTGTTAACCTAGCTGCTGCATTTTAAACCATTGGGAGATGAGCTATTGAGGACTGAGAGGAGGGAGTAACAGAAGTCTACACGGGATGTTGGATCTCATCGTGATCTTTAGAGGCCAGTTTAGTGTTAATTCTGTCAACTCTTTTCTTAAACATGTTGTTAGATTTGGTTTTATAATGATACATTTTATGTCAACTGTCAAAATTTACTGTACTTTTAAAACTATTGTAAGTTGCAAATCATTCAGAAGTCACTCTTTGGCAATATTGTTCTTTTTAGTCAAATCACAGTTAAACTCTAAGTCCCCTCGCTTTCTGAACAATTACAGATCTCCTCCAGTGAAGATCAAGTGTTTAACCTTGTAAACATCTCCATGTGGTGTTCTTCATGTGCTACAAGACATATCAGGGACAACATCAGCAGTCATCATGGCTGGGCCTGTCTGCTTTTAAACTGCAGTGTACCAAGGACAGGCTGGACAACACGTTTTCAGACTGGCAGGTTTGAGACGTCACAAACTTAAGGAGCCAATCCCGTTAACGGACGGGGTGACGCTATGCATATCATTATGTGTAACCTATGGCAACCATTTCGGAGATGCACGAGCCAGCTGTAACCCTCATCGTTATTTTTGCAAACTCACGACTGACTACTAACGTTAATGTTACTACTACTAATTACTACATTTCAAGCTAGTTAAGTTTCAACAAGATGCCACTAAACGACGGCAGAGACAATGTTTTGTTTTCGTGACAGACGGGGCTGTTGGAAATGTGCATAGTGGGCGGGGCCTATGCAGATTGGGGTATTTTCACTTAAAGAGAAGGAGGAGATGCCTTGGGAGGATTTTTACAAGATAATTAAACGTAATTAAAGAAAAAAAATATCAGAATCATTTCAAGCAGAGCGTTTTATATGTCTTACAACATGACTGGAGCTGCTCTTTAAAATTTGTCACAGCATGGTCATGTGCACCTTTAAAAAAAATTTCGGAGCAGATTGACGTGCCCGAGGGAGTCTGCTCTTTTATCATCGCTTAAATCAATCAACTCCATCACTGTGATCGGCTGTGTAACTCTACAGGGTACATGTATCCCTATTCAAAGAGCACCTCACTCTCTTTTTGAGTCACAGTAGGGCTCATGCCTTTACTTAAAAATCTGTATGAAACTTTGCATTAACAAAAAGCTTCACCTGAATTGGTCAAGAATGTAATTTGAGGGATTTCTCTCCTCTGTCTTCTCAATCCAGTTTCCAATAAATGTGTCGTATCAAAATCCATATTGATATAGGATTTAATTTGCTTTGATGGAAGACCATACAACTCCTCGTGTGTTTTTATGCAGACAAATCAGTCCTGGAGCGTGCACTCTGCTGGAACAGGCCTGTAAAGATATGATCCATCCCTTACTGTGTCCCAGCCTCTGATGATGATGTCTGACATATTAACACACTTCCTGCTGCAGTTCATTACATAAAGTGTTTCCCTTTACATCTACAGACTGCCCTTTAAGTAACTTAAGACAATCTTCTATAGCAGCCATATGCTCAGTGAGTGATCTAAGTATCCTCCGTCAGACTGTGAGTCCATGAACTGGCTGAGAGAGTGTTGCAGCGAGGCCCGCATTGGAAATGCAGCCGCAGGTTTAGGCTGCAGCCAGATTAAGAAGAGAGAGAATGGGGGTTTTCTTCTCTCTAAGAAGATTACCCGGGGAGGGGTGAGATGGCAGTCAGAGTGTTTAAGAAAAAAAGGACAAGAAGAAAATGGAAGATGAAGTGGAACTAAAGGAGGGTGGCCCAGGATACACTGTTTAGCCACCTGTTGTCTGCCTCTTCATGTCACTTCTTTCCTTTGTTTCTCTATCGCTATAACATCTATCTCTGCTTTGCTCTTGACTTATTAATTATGAGACATATTAAGATAAAAGTTAGAAATAAACCTGCATTGTTACATGTTTTTAGAGTGCTTTGACACGGTAAAGCATCATGTATGAGCTGAAATGTTCATGTTTTTTCGTTCCTGCGTGTGTGTCTGTGCAGCCGCGAGCCTGATCGTACTCGTGCTTCCCCCTCTCCCGTACGCTCCTGCTGCTGGTTTCCAGGAGGGCTTTGATGTGTATCTGGGCGATGCACTATTAGAGGGATTTCCCCGGGCCTGACAGCTCAGAGAATATGCTGCGAAATGGCGATGCCAGTGGGCTAAAAGAATGCTGGAAACAGGATTAGGATCATATTCTGGCAGACCCTGTCACCTCCTCAATGGGCCGAGCTCTCTAACGCTGGCACTTTCCTTTCTCGCCGTGGTTAAAACCTTTAAGAGAACCATGGAGAGGAGGGAGAAAAAAAGCACTGATTGAATGGTACACTGTGATTTTTGTGTGGGGGGCTTGCTCCGGGGGGGCTGAGAGTGTGAAAAAAGGAGAGTGAGAGAGCAAAAGCAAGAGGTTCAGCAAACTGGTGGGCCTGTGTGTGTCAGACACAAACCTTTCTTGTTTTAAAATAAAGTACCTTACATAGATATTCACCTCCTGGAGTTTTTCCACATTTAAATAAACTTATTTTCACTATTTGATTAACTAAAAAATGTCAGTCCAAAAATCAGAATTTTGCTGTATATACAAGTGAACCTGAAAGCAATCGGTTGCACCGCATCTTGTTCGGGGTTTCACTGCAAAGTACGGAAGCCCGAAGCGGACATGCATCCGTACATTTAATTAACTCAGTTTTCCCGTGATATCGAGACATTTCCTGTTGTTTTCTCGAGATCTCGACTTATTTTTCTCGTTAGCTCGAGATAACAAAGCTTGTTTTCTCGTGGGATAATTTTCTGGTTAAACTAAACAACAGGCTGCTAAGTGATGTTACAGAGCAGGACATGCCATGCAGCCATTGCCCACACTAATGAGGTAGTTAAGCCTGTTTCTATGTTTGTTTTGTGCTTTTGCAGCTCTGCGGATACGAGTTATGATCATCTGATGTTACGGTGGTGCAGCATTTGTATCTCGAGATAACGAGAAAAATAAGTCGAGATCGAAGTTGAGAGATGGAAAACAGAGTAAGTAAAATGTATGGATGCATGTCCGCTCAGGGCTTCTGTACTTTGCATTGAAACTCTTTCAGGTTCTTCAGGTTCACTTGTGCCTCCAACAAAAGTCTGCTTTTTGGACTGAATATTTGTTATTAAAACAGTGAAAAGCCAAAATAAGTCGATAAATGTGGAGACTCATGTAAGGTTCTTTATTTTGACACAAGAAAGGTTTGTGTCTGAACCACACAGGCCCACTAGTTTGCTGTACCTCTCTCTCTCGCTCCCTCTATCTCTCTCTCTCTCTCTCACTCGCTCGCTCTCTCTGTCTTATGGAAACTTATGGAAAAGTTCAATGGATGGGGCGACTGTAAGGTAAGTCTTCTTCCTTTTACAGTCTTATTTTGAGATACACAGTTTGTATATTTATCAGTTAGGTATACTGTTAAAAAATAATGTTTTTAAGTTAAGAGAACTACAATTGTAAGGTTTGAAAAGTTAAGTTATAGGGTCTTATGTGATGTAATATTTACATGTTCTGTGTAACTTTTATAAAATCTTTATTTTAGTTTAAAAATCTTAAACTTTACACATGTTTATAAAGTATTAGATTCATATCTTTGTATCACAATCACTATTTATAGAGCGATTGCCTTTTTCAGTCCTCACACACACACACACACACACACACACACACACCCAAACACACACATGTCATCACTGGCTTAAAGGAGAGTAGATGGAGATCTGCGTGTGCCTATAAATAGAAGATTACAGCTGTATAGTGTTGAATATATACAGCCCTGAGTGTTAGAGATGGAAGCACCTGATCCTGCAGCAAGGGCTCAACACACTTGACCCTGCAGCAGTACAATCTAGCAATCCCTGTTCAACCCCGAGGCTGTGTGTCTGTCTGTGTGTGTGTGTGTGTGTGTGTGTGTGTGTGTGTGTGTTTGGGGGAAGGGTGTTAAAAAAGAGAGAACATTTGGAACAAGAGTATTGTGTTATGTTCTCTGCTCCGGAGCCCCGTGGGAGGAAATGGTGGCGTGTACCTGGACAGATTCCTCCCCTGGATAACAAGGACGTTCACTCCTGCTGCATATCTGCACCACCATCTTATCAGTCACACAATCAGGGTGCCCTTGGCTGAGGACACACACACACACACACACACACACACAGACATGTATGTGGTGTAATAAAACACAACAAGGTGAGGGTGAGGTGTTACACCCACATTAGCGCAACTAATCTGGTGAGATCATTATCCCATTTTTGGGTAGATGTCATCCATAACAGTCGGAGAAACTAATCGTTTGTTATACACACACACACACACACAAAGGGAAAAACGTTTCAATTAATAGCCGAGCAATGTCATGTTTTAAGTATGTACATGTGAGGTTTACTGTGGGAAGAGCAAGGGCACATTTAAGAGAAGGTAAAAATGCTGAATCGCCCTGCATGTGTGTGTGCATGTGTTTGGATGTGTGTGTGTTTGGATGAGTGTGTGTGTGTGTGCGCGTGTGTGTGTGTAGGGGCAGGGTGGGGGGGGGTCTGTGCGTTTTGACAAACCATCCTGTTAAAGATATAATAGCAGCATAATCACCGCCCCGGGCCGTCATTCTTCAGGATAATGGCCTGCTTATTCATTGGGGATGGCTTATGTCTCCATGCCTGCTTTTTTATTTTTCAGATCTTTTCAGATTACGTTGTTGTTTTTTTCTCTCTTTTTTTTTTTACACTCTTTGTCTCCCCGCAAATTCTCACACATTTAATTTATTTGTTTTTTTAATGGCATTTCAATTTGACTTTCTTCCCATCCCTCGAGTGATTCCTCTATAACCTTTTTTTCTGAACCAATATCATCTTAAATATATCTCTGCATTCATTTTTGTAACCTTTATTTATATTTACCATTTGCAAAGTAGGAATTTAATCCAACTTTGTGCCCTTATTGTGCACGCGATTAATAGTTAATAATAATAGTAATAGTTAATAGTTAATTAATGTTCTTACTCAATTAAATAACAACACCTTTAAAACAAAAGATCCTACTTGAACATACTTGTTGTATTTCTTAATTTGTGCTTTCCTTAATGACATTTGTATTGCAGATTTAAAGCACAGAACCCATATTAAGACCTCTAAATTAATAAATAATTAATGGTTACGTTTTATATTAAGGTCCTTGTTATAAGTGTTAATAGGTAATAAGACCCTAATAAGATGGTTGTTAACATTAGATATATGTTAATAAGACTGTATTAGTGTTAATAATAGCATAATAAGGCACTGTTCTCGCTTTAGATTCAGTAGCTGCAAAAAAGCATACTTAACTGTTAATAAGCGCATAGTTAATTTCTAATTACTGCATAATAAAGTATTAATCTTAACAAAGCAGATGTAAAGCTCAGTAAAGGCAATGTGGTGTAATAGGTAAGTGAGTAAGACTCAATGAATGAGTTTGTAAGTTATAAACAATTATAAGAAACTTTTAAGGCTTATTAAGGCTCTTAAGCTGTCTATATGTTTACAAGTTTCTTATAAGTGCTTATAAATGTTTTAGAATCTAACAATAACACGATTTTAATAAGCATCTTATGAGGACTTATAAGGGTCTTATTACCTATTAACAAATGCTTATTACAAGGACCTTAATATAAAGCGTTACCCGATTAAATATCCTGCACAGATAGAGACTTCGTCATTATAAAGATCTCCAAGCAATGTTTTTATTAGCGATTATTTTACAACAACACTAGTTCATGTCTACATTGTTAGGGAGGAGTAAAGGAAACAATACTGCAGACTCTCTCCTCCTCCACCATCGGACATCTATCTACCACTGGACCGAGCAGTCTGACAGAGACAGCGGGGGGGGGGGGGCGGGGGGGAGCATAAAGATAACAGCAACAACAGAAGTCAAACAGAGTCGGGACAGCAGGACACAGAGGAGCAGGGTCCATTATTCAATGAAATGCTTTCACTTTCTTTGACTTTGCAGTTTTCCAGTTGTCCACGTGTTCAGTTGCATCTTTTTAAGCCATTTTTACAAGAAAAAGTGAAAACATGTTCTATTAAATGAACCCCGGATGGTTCACAGACAGATCAGAGAGGAGGGTAGACGGGGCTGCCGGTGAGCTCAGCAAATACAATCTTACAATCTAAAGGAATTTACAACATAATAGGGACTTACAATTACCTTACCAGTAAACATTAATAGATAGACTTTTTTGTATTTTACATAACTAAAATAATGTGCATTTTTTTCATATTAGCTCCCAGATCACATGAACAGAAAACATCAGAGCTGTGTGTGATTCTCCTCATCAAGTGCTTAAAGCTGCATGTTTCCTCAAGAGAAAATTAAGGCCAGAAAATATTCCCGCATTTGTTTCCCGCATCGTTTTATAGTTGGAAAGGGATACCTTTCCTGTTTCTGCTTTAATTGAGCGTTAGACCTTTTGAATGCATAAATTCGGTCTTAAATGGTATTCATGTTCATAACTGCGTCTGCCCCGGCTCCCTCCGCCTGGGGCAAAATGTAATTAAAAGCTTTGAGAATTTACTCACTGAAATCATTTTCTCATTATCAAGTCAGCCTTCTGTACAAAGCGGCATTAAACTGTTAAATTAGTCACTTTTAATTATGCTGTTGAGGACAACATGGCTTGAAGTTTATTTTTATTTATGTGCTGTTATGTAGTACATGCTTTGTACATAACCGCGCGGCTTAATTGAAATGTCGATGGTCTCGTTCCTGTGACGGAAACAAGTGATCTTTTCTTTTTTTCCCTCCTGGTTGAGGAGTCTGAATCCTTCAAAGTGCCTCGATTATTCACATTATTCTTGTAAACATTATTTGCAGTGTCTTTTAAACGGAGCGCGTCCATCATCACCATCATTTTCTAAACTTGTTTCAGATGTTAAGAAGGTCCAGGATGCTTCTGTCTTCGGGAAACACCAGCAGAAGAGTAAGGGATGCGTTCACTGTCCTCTGAGCCGGGACATTTTCTTGCAAAGTTTGATATCTGATGTTTTTTCTTTTTCCCGAATCTACACTTTTGGACCTTGAGCTGCAACAGAAACAAGCTGTGGAAGTGTGATCTGTGTGGAAAGCTGGAGTTCTGCAGATCCAGTGCATGACGGCGTGTCCTGCGCCCACCTTCTCCAGAAGAGCTCAGCGCATGGATCCTAAAGAGCTATCACAGTCACACAGACATGAGTAGGAATGGGTGAGGCTCTTCTTCACATTGTCCTCCATTCAGTCTCACTCTCAGTTAGACATGGTGTCCAGTCCCAGCGAGGCGGCGTGCTGCTTGGCCCTCAGACGCAGGTTCTCGATGCTGGTGGTCTTGTTGTTGTGGCTGCTTAGGCCTCCCGCAGCCGACGCCTGCAGCAGCGGGCTGTTCCACACCTGCTGAGCATGATGGGAGAGGGACTGGTAGTAGGACTGGCAGGGCAGGGAGCCCAGCGGCGCGGGGGGCATGTTCACGTTCATGCCCAGGTAGGGAAGTGAGGAGGGGGCGGCGAGGTCGAAGGCGGGGTAGTGCACCAGGTTGTTTGTGGCGGCCATGTGCTGACGGAACTGCTCCTGCAGACGGAACAGGCTGAGGGGGGAGGAGGAGTACGAGTGGCTCTGAGAGAGAGGAGCGCTGCTGGTCAGGCCGCCGCTGGAGGAGGAGGAAGGGGTCACAGAGGGGGAGACGAGGGGAGAGTCTGGACAGAGAGAACGGGAGAGACTTTTATCAGTTGATTTCTATCATTTAGTTGTTTTTATTTTTCAGTCTTACAAATTTTTTTACGGTTCTTTCTGCATGAATAAAGTTGAGTGTAGTTCTCACCTGGTTTTGGGCTGAGTCTTTTGCAGGCTGGAGAGACGTCCCCCGGTGTCACCGGCCTCTCACACTTCATCTCCTCCCTCTGACATTTACTCTCGTCCTCCTTATCTGTGGCGTTGTCCTCCGTCGCCGACTCGCTGCCGGAGTGTTCTGCCGACGTGACGTTCAGCTCCATGTCCAGAGGGACAGGATGCACTACAGGACCCTCTATCTCCAGAGAGGAGGAGGAAGAGGAGGATGAAGGCGGAGGGAGCTGGGTGTCAGGAAGGATGGTTGTGGAGGCAGGTGCGTCCTCCTTCTCGCTTCCTTCTCCTGACGCCTCCTTCTGCTTCTGGAGCTGCTCCTTCTGCAGGCTGCGCTGCTTCTTGCGGAACTTGGCACGGCGGTTTTTGAACCAAACCTGAACACAGAGAGGAGGAGAGGAGGAGTTAGAGGGAGAACAAGCTTAAAAGAGGAGCAGCAGGGGATGTAGCTGGGACTTCAACACAAGGTATTTCTGTGAGTGTGTGTTGATGAGATATGAAAAGCCTAATAGTCAACATGAGCTAGAAATGAGCCTGTCCACAAGGCTGTAACATAATTAACTTAAAGTTTATTTAATTATGTTTTAACAGCACTTTATTAATAAAGTTAGATTTGTCTTGCATTCAGTGAGATAACCTTTTATTTTTGTTGTGCAGGTTAAACTAAACCTTTCTGCAGCAAAGTAAATACTCCTCACAAACGTGTTTTAATTGTTATGTTTCTTAATTGATAATATGCACAGTTACTGTTTTCAAACTGTGTAAAGCTGTAGTTTTAATAATGCAGCAGACAATTTAAGAAGGCCTATTTTTATATTTCTGGAAGCCTGTTCACCTCATTTCTTCTTCTTCTATGAAAAAATGTCCAAAAATTTAAAAGCGATTCCATTTAAATAAATTTAGGTTGACTCTAGCCAAATATATAAAACATAAAAGCCCCATAAGACACAAAACTTTCGCCAATTTAAGAACACTTTAAACCACAATCAAGCATTAAAAAACTCCCTCTTAAATCACTATTGCTTCAAAAACACTTCATAAAAATATTACTGTATTTTTCTCCACCTCACAGTGGCTACTGTCGTAATTAGTTTGGTACCTGCACGCGGGCCTCGGGCAGGTTGGTGCACATGGCCAGCCGCTCCCTCATCACCACGTCCGGGTAGTGAGTCTTCTGAAAAGTCTTCTCCAGCGCCTCCAGCTGCTGTGCGGTGAATGCGGTGCGGCTGCGGCGCTGTTTGCGGTGCTGGGAGCCGTAACGAGCCTCCAGGATGATGTCTTGAAATGCGCAGCCGTTTGGAAAGGAAACACACCGGAGAGTTTATTTTACTGGCCACGACGGGATTAGTCTATAACATGTATTTGTTTGTTCATTTGTGTGAGCGTGCACTCAATTACCAGCGAGTCTCTCGGCCAGTGTGAGCGCGTGCACGGACGGCCGGTAGTCGGGCGCGTGCTGTGCCTGTTGCGCGGCCTGCTGGTGCAGGTTGTACATGGCGCTGAGGGAGTTCATGGCGTGCAGAGAGTAGCCGTTCACCCCGTAGTGCTGCATGGTGAGAGGTCAGTACCTGCGGACCGGAAGAGAGGAGGGTGATGGTCAGAAAGAGGAAGGACTCTATAAGGGCGCGTGGCATCTGATGGACACTTTGTGGGGGGGAAAACCTCAGTCTATAAGAGAAACAAAAATCATCTATTTATGATATAAATCCACTGATACACCAAGACACGCGCGAGCTTCATACATGTCAGCAGGTCCTCGCGCTCGAGGGCCAATAGATTTAAACGCGCGCACTCAGACAAAAGTGTTATCCATTAACATCCAATTATCGCCCTGTTCAATCCATTAATTATACAAAAGGCTTTTAATTGGGGTAATTATGACTCGTTCCCGTAATGAACCGTGACGGATGCCTTATTCATGAATTTATTCTCGACGTTTCTCTGATCCCGGAGAACCAAATCTCCTCTGAAAACTGATCAGGACGCTGATGAGATGTGTTGGAAATGAAATAAGAGATTTGTTCCGGGTGTCGATGGCAAAAACCTGCAACTAGATCGCAGGATTATATTTTATTAGGCTATCATTACGGAAATACATTCTCAGTGAGTGCTGTTCATTTTTTTTTTCTGGACAGATATTTACATTTAACAACAAAGCTTAACATTAATTTTGGTTAATGTCTCTGGTAATAAATGTGAGGGCCTTGATGGTTGCAGTTTTTAATGTCACAAACAGATTAATTTCTTGAAGGAAAACATCCATGTCAGGATCTTTCACATGGCAGCAATTTCCCAAACTCTTATTTTGAAATTCTCCTTCAGCAGAGCTTCATCGCTGCAGCGCTGGAGGACACGATTAGATATGTATTAGCAGGAGGAGGCTGACGGGAGAATATCTCGGAGGCCCGAACAGTTATTATAACTATTACAGAGAGAGCACAGGGAGGAGACATAAATCTTTCTGCTGCATGACAGGTACAGTATCCGGAGAACATATTTTCTTCTTAGATTTATACACACATTTTTTTTTACTAAACTTTCAGGTTTTTCCGTTATTGTTTGATTTAATTTCAATAATTTACCAATATTTTTTATTATGTAAATGTAAACAAATTAATAACAACAATTATTTCAAATATTTTTTTGTACTTCCGGTATTTTTTAAGTGTTTAAATTGCTCTGAAAATGCAGGATAAGACTTTTAATTTGAAACTTCATTGATGTTATTATCATTGTTATACACTTTAAAATTACACACTACCTGTTTAGATCTTCTGAATGTGACCTGATTATTCTTGTAACAATAAAAAATATAATTTTAAGCATCAGTATAAATAGCATAATAATAATAATAATAATAATAATAATAATAGTAATAATAATGCTGTTGAACCTGGGTGGTCGTTTCTACCCATTTCTCAGCTTTTCAGTTTGTGTGTGAGCGCGTGCATGTATGTGTGTGCGTGCCCGTGTGTGTGTGTGATGCCCGCAGTGCCCGTTCCCAGCCTATTAAGCGGCGGCGGCGGCTGATGAATGTGATCAGAGGGCGGTGGGGAATAGTTTAATTCGCCGGGACAGAAGGTGCTTCGCTAAACATTTACTTTACTCCCCCAAGTATTTGAGTTGAATGGTCTACCCCCCCTCCCCTCCCCCGCCTCACCCCCTCCCCTCACCCTCTCTGGCGGCCTCTTATCCCATCGCCCCGGGGCAACGTTTTGGCTGAGATGTATGGCTTCTCCGCGGGTAAAAATATGCATGTTGATCCCCATTTGGCTCCCCGTCTAATGGAAGTGCAAATAGGTTTCGACTGCGAGGCCCTCCATTTATCATCACCGCTGACACGGACGGACGTACAGTGGGACCGGCTGGTTAGCTCTAGGTTGGAGTTCCTGCGTGTGCGTGCGCGAATGGAAGGGTGTGAGTGCGTGCCCCAGTAAAAGATTTCTTTCCTTTTTAGCGTTTTTTCTCTTAAAATAAAGATGTATATTTAAATTTAAATCAAACAAAATGAACAAGGGAAACAAATGCAACATGTAGGCTACATTCAAATATTTCTTATAGCCTGATATAGGCCTACGGATTAGTGTGTGTTTACACTTGCACATGAAGTTTGATGAATAAAACACCTGATATTCATTTACATTTTTTTGTACGTTTTAAATAAAATTGCAAATTAAAAAAAACATATTTTTAGACATCAACTTTTTAGCTACAACCCTGCCTTCTCGTGATCACCAGCTTTTCCCACCTTCTATATTTCCCTCTCCATCTCTGCTCCTGTATCCTCCGTCCATATCAAATGCAGCACAATAGCTCATCACTGTGAGCCTGTCAGCCTCTTATTGTCATTCATAAGCCTCTGTGTGCTCCGGGCTCTGGGCCCTCCTGGCTGCCCTGCTCAATGCTTCGATTATCAAACCGTCATTATGTAAATTGGCATGTACAGTGCAACTCTTTGATCCGGCTAAATGAGGAAAAATGTTATTTGCTAACAGCCCCCAGGGGCACGAGTCAAGCAGACAATCTGCTCTTTGCTGTGTCACAGTGTAAACTGTCAGAGGGCGAGGGACGAGTCTGTAAGTTTAAATCTGAGCTTTTATTATGAAGGATATTTTTATGCAGAGGACATATTGAAATTGAATGTCAGTATATGATCTTTTAATGTCTGCTTTTATCAAGGCTGTTAAAGCATTTTAACAGCGATGTCACCGCGACAATTAGGCTGTTAGCTTTAGGTCGTTTGTAACAGGAATGCATAAAAAGAGAATAACCGGAAATTAAAGAAGAAAAACCTTACATTTCTGTCTTCTACCTCTTACATATTTATAAACCTTAAGTGTATATTTTTTAAATAGGCCTCCTATCCTAAAAGTTCCCTTTAACAGAGTGAAGAACATGTGTCCCTTTTATGACATTTTTTGAGCTCGTGCACAAAATAGGAGCTAGCCTACATATTAAGAGCTAGCTTAAATCAAGCCTTTGCGTTTTATTTTGTTTAATTAGTAATGTGGTCATTTGAAATCTTACTTATGGTGTCAGGTTACATTTTCGGTTGCACATTTAAACTTTTAATTACTAGGCTTTATTTTTTATACTGAGATACCGTAAAAGGCTTCATTCAGAAGCGAGGAACTGCTTTCCTTTTCCATCAACAATGCTAAACATTGTTGGGTTGTGTTCAAATACAACCAAAAAAAAACCGGAGGCACCTAAATGTTGTAAAAAATGAAGCTACTTTATGACTGACAAAAATGCGAAGCGGCTTTTTCATTTGAACATTAAAGCCTTGTTGAACACTTTTCCCCAAACCGTAACATGTGAGAAATAGCTTACGTTTAACTGAATAAAGAGATGTTAAAAAGTTTGTACCTCTTGTAGACAGAGTTGTCTTCTCCGTCACTTCTTCCTCAAAGAGTCCGAGCAGCTCAGCTTCTTCAGGTCTCACTTTTCTCTTCTCTTCTTCCGGGTGTCGTGTGTTGGTCTTTGAACGCCGCTCTTCCCCTCTTTTTGTCCGTCGGTGAGGTGACAAGTCGGGCGCAAAGTAAAAGTCATCCACTCTGTTGCTTCACTTCAAGTCCGTCCGCTCGCGCTCCACCTGCTCCTCTCGTGCTGAGTTCTCTGCGTCTCGCGCAGAAGTGGGAATCCGCCATCTGCTGGTGCGCGAGCGCCCGGTGGAGGGATTTTAAGGAGAGCTTCGTGGGGGTCATGCTGGCTTTCTATTGGCTCCTCGGGCTGTCAATCAAGTTAATAAGATAGCTGATCGTCCAGCGGTGCTCTGGCGCTTTGACTTCTGGAGTTATTTTCACAAATGATCGATTTAAGCACATTATGTCCGCTAAATCCCCCTGTGTCTGTCTACGCACTTTCATTTATTTATCAGAAAATGATAAATATACCTGAAAAACCAAGACTGCGGATTTTTTTTAAATGTCTCAATTGTGTCAAAATGTGTAGATATTGATTTTTATACAAGAAAATGATCATTATAATTTATTTGCAAAATATATGAGACTGATACATTTTGTTTTGGTTAAATCCCTAAAATTCAGACTTTAGACAAATATTAATTTAATGTCATTTCACTGTAGCCAATGCGCTGAAATCAAGGTATTGATATATAGAAGACACTTTGTCAAAAATATTTTAAACATTCAACCTTATGGCATTTGAGTAAAAATAAATGTAGCCTATTTCTTGTTTTCAAATAGGCTGCTGTCCTTAAAATGCACTTGGGGCTTGAATCCAGTCGCCTCTTTTTAGTGTTGGTGAAGAAAAAGGAACCAACCTTTAGTCTGTTTGCTTTTGGGCTTGCATGCCACTGGAGGAGAGAGATGGCTAATAGATGCCAGGGTGCTGCCTTTAGACTCTCTCCCGGCCTGGAAGGATTTGGGATGGGATAGGGAAGACAAGACGCCATCTCAGCCTCCAAAAACCCCTGTCTTAAAATGACTGCGGGTAAGAGGATTAGGGCAATAATGCCCTTCTCTTCTTGAAGGGTTTTTAGAGCAGATTTCTTCTCCCGGAGCAAAACCGTTTAGGTGGGGAATTAAGGGCAGCGCAAAGTAGCCTTTTAATGTAAAGCTCGCATATTTTGTTGGGAGATTCTTTGGGAGAGTGTTGGCCTGTGACGCAGTTTTATCTCTGACCGTGTTTCACACATTTGAACGGGAGACAAAAGATTTCATAGAATACAGAGAATATTTAGGTTCATGCGTTCTGACGCACAATAAAACACAACTGCACCAAATGCACTGTTTATGGACAATTAGAGGTTTGTGGACATTCGTCATTAGGTGTAGAGAGAGGGTGAGAAAGGTTTTTTTCTTTTAAGAAAAAATGTCTTTTTTTTCGTCGAATAACTCCAGAATCAAAGAAACCTCCACATAATCGAGCACAGTGATTTTAAATGTTGATGTAGGCCTATAAATATATTTAATAATGTTAAGAGGAAGAAATGACAATGGCAGGTATTTTGCGATACACTTACTGAATACCGATTAAATGTTCGACGTGTTTATTTTAATCGTCGAATTAAGAGAAATACTTCGATTACTCGGTGTAATTTATTGCTAAATCTAACAGTGAAAAGTTTATTATTAGGCTGTCATTATTATTATTATTATTATTATTTGTATTATTATGTAATTAACTTAATTACTCATCGTAATTAATGAATTTAAAATTGTATCTCTCTGGTGCATCATTCCTTCTTAATCTGTTCATTTTCCAGCACCTATAAAACTTTTCTTCATGTGCGCTTCAAAGTCTCTCGCTCTCCCTCTCTCTCTCTCTCCCTCTCTTTCTTTCTCTCTCTCTCTCCTGGAAAAACTCGTGTGCCTCCCTGGTTTCTGTCGCCTCTGTAGGCTCCTATCACTCGCTTTTTTTCCCTCTCCGAGGTCTGAGAAAGAAAGAGGATTAACTTGTGAACCAATGGAAATAAGAACTTAAACGGGAGGTAAATCTGGCCACTGTCTCTTTGTGAGGACCGTCTCTAAAGCAATTAAAGCGAGAAAGAGTTTCTTCTGAGCGCCTCTCCACCTAAAGCTCCTTAGAGAGGCTCGAGCTGTCCAGCGCATCTGAGGGGCTTAAACGCCAAAAAAACGGCTCCCCTTACCCCTGTACCCGGCCAGGCATGGTGAATACAAGGTGCAGGAACAATGACCTCCGCATGATGACGATCCAACAGTTAAAAATGTTAATTTGTCCCTTTACATGATGAGGATGTTTAACCCTTTAAAGTGTGTGAACTCTAGCTGCTGTGTCTTTATTGATTTCCTGTCAGGTGTAAACATTTCTGTCTTCTGTTTTTCCCACATTCATCCTGATATTTAAAGTTTCTCCTTATGTCTCAGCCTGCATTTGATGAGGACCAAAGTGATCTTTAATGCTGTGATTTCCTTCTCTAATAGCTAATTAATACTCTTAATGATGTTTCTGCAACTTCATGAATACATTATGCGTGCGATCCAGCGGGCCTCAGCCTCCCCGCCACCATTCAAGGGTATTTCAGCATCTGTTCATCCCACGGCAATTAATCATTTTGATGTGTAGTTTAAAATCGACTTCTTGCAGGAGACCTTTTTTTGACAAGAATAACAAAGCAATTTGCCAGGAGCCACCTCTTAGACACGTTATTAGCAGCACTTTCACAGTAAGAGCCGCTTGCCTGTGCATTTATTTTTTAGCTATATTAGATGAATGAATTTAAAAGGAGAGCGCGCTTTCGCGGTTTATTGTCAGCACCACGCCTCTGAATCCTCCTGAAATCCTTTTTATTGGTGACAAGATCTCAGGATCTCCTCTGCAAATCCCTCCTCTGGAAGTTTTCAACCTGTCAGTTTCCTCTGAAAGCTGCATAATTCCCCCTCTTTCTCTCTCCCTCCTCTCTTTCTTCTTGCCCTCTTTTCTCCCTTGTCTCAGTCCTTCTGTCTCATTTCTTTTCCTTGCCTTCTCTCTCCTCTCTTCTCTCTTTCTCGCTCTCTCTGGCCCGGATCCTCCTGCACAAGGGGCCCCATTGTGTCGTCCTAATCCAGAGGCAACACAGCTTTAGGGACATGCAGGGATAAAAGGCCCATTAAGCCCACAACTTTATGGGGGCAAATCTCTCCCTAATCCTTCGCTTTATCTAAACAAAAGCCCCTCTGCCTTAATCCACCTATGTGTTGAAAAAAAAGGAGGAAAAACTGGAGAGAGTGGCAGAGAAGAAGAAGAGAGAAAGAAAAGGAGAAAAAAAATCTCACACACTGTAGGATTGAACTTTAGGAGAGATCATACGGGGAGGGTCAAAGTTTCCTGGAAGAGCTCAGTCATACTGACAAGCTTCACCTGCTCACACGTGTTAACTAGCTGCTGCATAGTGCGTTATTAGTCATTATACAACAGTTAGTTCTGACCGAGTAATCTGATAGGACAAGAGGCATTTCATGAGTGCTGATATAGAGTACAACATCACTGGAACTTTTCACTGTGTATCACTCCGCCTCAGCCAGATGTTCATCAAGCTGGTACCTCTGAGTCACACAGCAGACTCTTATTTCACTGGCTGATGATAAATTAAAACAAACAGATAAATGTACACAATAAAAACAGCTGATCTGTGGTAACCTGTAGACACAGAGAGCAGGTGAATGTTTGTGTTGCTTGGAAACAAAAGTCCAGTTTCAGTTAAGTTGTTGAGTTGGTGGAGCAAACTCCTCCAGCCTCAGTAGCACAGAATATAGTCGGTGGTTTTCTGTCTATAATCTGTACTAGATTAACTACTGAAGGCCGAATGGATGATCAGAATTTAATAACATTCAAATAATGTACTTAAAGACAACAGAAAGTATTTACATTTCAGCAACATCAGCATCCAGGAGTATTTTACAGCACTTCTGTGTCTCCAGGGATTAGTGGCATGTGTTGTTTTTGAATGCAACTCACACACAGGGCTTTGATTTTTGTTATAAATGATGGTGTGTTCAAATATCACCCACCAGCACAATAATAGATACAATTGTTTTTGTGCAGCAGTGAGGTTCATTATGTTGAATCTTCTTAAATAATTAGAACATCTATTGTCAGCCCATGCACACTGAACTTTAAGAACTCCTTGAACACTTCTGTTGTCTTCGGCGTCTTAGGCGTGATCTTAAATATAACTTGAGGATGTGGGTGAAGCGTACGGGGACAATTTCTGGTCTTGGTACACCTTTAATGTCTGTCTCAAACGTAGGACATCTGGACACTCAGCTAAGATACATCATGTCAGTGTCATGAAGTGCACATTTATACCTTTCTAATTTATGACATGAAAACAATAAAAATATTTGTTTATCATTAATTGAAACTTTTAAAATAAGGTCATCTGCAAAATAAATCTCCAGATAAATAAGAGGAGTGGTCCTCTTATTCCTTCTGCTAATATCGACACAGGGCGTTTTCTGCTTTGCGCAGATTCCAATTAAAGAAATGGAATCTGAAATGAGTTCACGAGGCCAAATCTTAACAGCGCTGACAAAGCTAAAGCTCCTGTGTGGAGCCAGAATCCCACAATCCCTCCACTTCCTCTAAAACATCTGTCTTTACCATAGAAAATCCCTCCGTATCTGCTCCACCGCCGACCATCAGTCGCTAATCTGGAGCTGAGTTTAACTGACTTTAATCTGAGCTCAGATAGGTATAGACCTGGTGCATTATGGGTAAATATTGACACTAGAATCTAACTTTAAGACCCTAAACTGTTTTTTAATGTGGCATATTTTCCTGTGAGATTGATATAGGTTATAATGCTTTTATTTTCCTTCACAATGTCCCTTATCAGAGGTCCTTTCAAAATAAAATACCCATTAATCTGTCTATTTGTTTACTTTCACTCTCAGCTTTGCACTCATCATGTCGCCTTCATTAACACTCTCAATTACCGTCTCCTCCTCGGCTCCGTTCCTCCCTAATAGAGCTAACACGGAGTTAATGAAGCAAATAGTTGGGACAATTTAGTCATTAGAGTCAATTAAGACAATCCAAAGCAATCCAAGTCAGACCAGGAGACGAGCAGAGGAGTCGAGGAGAGACCCAGCAAGCAGCCACCCAAACCAGCGCTCTCCTCAGAAAGCTTTAGACTGGATTGAAGGAATTTTCCCTCTGGTGGTATCACTCGTAATACTCCAACCATTATAAGGCCGATCAGCGGCTGGCTGAAGGCATCTCTCTCCTCTTCCTCCATGCAGGGATTACACCTGGCCTCAGGAGGGGGAAAATGTTTCCCAAAGAGGCAGGCAGACGGCGAGGCAGACACAGGCAGCCTGGATGCATTCCACCACAATAAAGTATAAATCCTCCTCTTCACAGCGTATTACAGGAATGAACATAAGGGATTGTGTCATTGTTGGCCTATAATCTGGCTTTAAAGTCCTTGTTTTACAAATGGTCCTCTTTAAAAAGCTCTTTCTTTTTGTCTGGGCCTTTTCTCCCGTCTCTTCATCCTGTATTAACCTGCTGTTTCCTCATCAGCAGGTTTTATTTTTTTGTTTCTATGCGCGTCTGATTCGGGTTTCGAATATTGTTACTATTTATATTTGTCGAATTTGTAGGTAGAAATGCTTTTTAATCACACACAAAGACCTTTAATCCTCTCATGCTAACGCTCTCTCGTAAAGTGCATCATATTTCTTATTAGCAGTAGTGATAGCATGTTCCTGTTTCGGCATGTCACCAAAATAGCCCCTTCACACTGCAGGATACAGAACATGCGAGGATATTATAATTTTCTAAATGCCTTTCCATGTGTCCTTGCCCTCGTAAGCTAAGGGTAATATCCTCTCCTGCTTTGGAAGTGGAGATGGCGGCACTTTTTTCTGTTGGCTGAACAGGCAGCCTGCATGAAATAACTCCTGATAGAAGCTGACATCTTCCCCTGTGTCTCCATCTCCTCCATCCTGAGACAGAACACACTGTATATGTGGGGCCAAAGAAATGAATGGAGATGACTGTACACTCAACATCTGTGTCCTGAGAATGATACATATTTTGTATGTGTTACAATGTTAGCTGCGCAGCTTTGTCAGTGGGTCCACCAGTTTGGGTCAGACTAAAATATATCATCAACTAGTGAATTTAAAACTAAACATTTGTTCTCCCTGGAGGATTCACCACAAATCTGGTTATTGTTTTCATCTAGCGCCATCATCAGTTCAAAGTTTGGATTCATCTAATATCCCTGCGATTCGGTGGCTGGCCAGGGCAACTGTGCGTTAACAGCCTAAACGACTTCCATTAGAAGAAACAGGCTGCAAATTCTTAAACACATGCAAAAGTAGAAAACATATGCAACAATGGAAACACGCTGCAAATGAAAACAGCATGCTGCAAAAAGCCAAAACAAATGCATTATAATGCGTCAGACAAAAAAAGTCAAACACAAACACACACGCAAAAGTAAAAGTAAAACACTGCAGCGTGATTGCCCTTGTTAGCCACCGTACTGCAAATCTAATGACATCCCCACCAGCCTCAGCTGTGCCGGGTGTTAAGGGTGAATTAGCAAATGTTAGCATGCTAACATGCTTGACTTAGAGCATACACATAGTTAACAAAATGTTATCATTATTTTAGAGAGCATGTTAGCATGCTAACATTAGCATGTCGTTCAAAGCATTGACATGCCTAACAGAGCTGCCTAGCATGGCACAAACTCCAAAATTTCATACGAACATGCTACTGAGTCGACTTAAACAGTATGTGAGATTTTTTAGTCTTAAACCTTAAAATGCTCACACGCTTACGTGTCTCCAGCTGGTGAAGAGGCTCTTAGGAAATGACGTGATCATAAACACTGTTGATTTGAACAGTGTGTCTGAATAGATACATTTGACTATTTATTAGGACAGAAGTGGACTTGTGATCAATGGGCGAAGTGACATCACCCATTGATCATGTGACATCACCCGTTGATTTGTGAGCTGAAGTTTTGATAAATTCAGGTAGCCCACTTGTCACTCATCATGGCCACGCCCCTAAGTTTACATAAATTCAACCCTAAATATGATTGAGTGGTATAAAAATTCATCCCCTCAAACAGTTATCACTAAGTTTTGTATTGGAGTCTATGAGGATTGACTCACATTTGGAGGCAGCCTCAAGTGGCCAGTTGAATAACTGCACCTTTGGCTCTTTCAGTTTTCAGCCCAGGAAGTTGCCTCTTGGATCGTGTACATAATGATTGCTCGTTTTGTCAAAGTTAGCAGTTTGGACTGACGTAACATAAGACAGAAGGATAAGAATAACACGTGGCTAAAAGTTACCTGGGAACATTGCACTCATGTGATCAAAGTTTGAGACCACAAGGATGTCCCACAGATCGTTAGGTTCGCTTGGACTATTAAGAAGTGATCAAGTTATCTTAACAGGCAGTCAAACAAAAGAAGCTCTTCATCAGGTTCTTATTAAGACGTGTTAGATGTGGTGATTGAGCTCTTAGAGAAACAAGCCACCGTGACTGATAAGAGATGTGGCTCAGTGAGTGCAGACTGAAATGATTTATGGAAGATCAATAATTCGGCTTATTCCAAGTTCAAGCTTCTTCCCCTAAAAATAAAATGAAAGAAAATTAAAGTTTGAAGACTTTCCTCTTTAAAACTGAAAAGAGTTTTAACTCTCTGATCGGGGTGAGGCTTTGCAGCAGGTCTGGTTCCAGCCTGCTGTCCTCTCCTAGTCTCTTTACTCGTCCTCTCTTTCTTGTTTCCTTCTCTTTTCTCCTTGTTTGAGTCTCACAGGGCCCTTCCTCTCCCTCCTCCTCCTCCTCTGCTCCCTCCATCGCCTCTGAAAGCAACCTGCTGGGCCCAACTGTCTGTGTAACGAGTGGGGCAGGACGGTCACAGTGGGGAACACCATTGTGAGTGTCAGTATGTTTACACTTGTGTATGTGTGTTTGCTGTGAGCATTTAGCGTTTTTTTAAGGAGTCTCAGCATGAAAACGTACTTTAGGCCATATTTGCTGTCACCTCTTTCTTATCTTACACACACACACACACACACACACACACACACACACACACACACACACACATGTTCCACCTCTCAGTGATCCTCCAGTACTCCTACACAGCAGGGAGCAGAGGGAGGAGGTGGAGCAGGAGGCTAATGGATACGTTTGTTTACCTATTTGTCCTTGACATGATCAATTGATCAGCTGGCTAATTCACTGCCACCATGGGCTCATTACATTTCCATTTAAATTGCAAATGGATTTCTACAAGGCTTCATCTTCCTTCCCCATTTCCACTGCGCGTGTGTGGCCTGGACGTACAGTAGAGGTGTGTTTGTACACAACGCTAGACCTCCAACGCTCCACACCATGATGCCCTCGTCTACATTCATTTAATTGTGATAAAAGTTTTAATTCAGAAGTGAAACCCGCCTCTGTCTTTGTCCTCCTTATTTTCAATTTACAACGGGGAAAACTACCTTCATCATGAAGTGGATGTCAGTCATTAAACGGCTGTCATCAAGTCACACACACAAACAGTCCCCAGGGAGCAGTGTGAGCTAATTCCTGGGCAGTAAAAGCCTGTGATTATGTGTTGCTGGGAAGATTACAGTGAACGATTACTGATGTGGAGTTTAAACAGTGGGGAATGAACAGCCAAATTGAGCAGCAGCAGGAGATCGACATTATCGCAGATGAGCTTCTGTTAAAGCGTTTGAGCTGCAGAGCTGCATTTTGAACACATTTAAACTGCAGTTAAGACATTTGAACACTGCAAGGTGACAATTTGTATTACTTTTTAGTGGTTAATATTCTCTTTTTAACTTTTTAAAAGCAATAGATTGAAATTTTGTTGAATGCACTTATTTCCATTCTTCCTGAGAGTGAGACAAGAAGATTGATACCACACATCTGTTTGTTTAATAGACACTGGAAGGACACACTTAGCTTAGCTTAGCATATGCACTGACAACCATGGTAAACAGCTGCCGTAGGGCAACAAAATAAACCTACCAGTACCTCTAAAGCTCACTAAGTTAAAACATTTTTGTTTACTCTAAACAAAAACTGAAGCGTACAACAAGTCTTTTTAAAGAAGGTCATGTTTCGGACCTTTTCTTGGCTGGGAGCAGTGACTTCCTGGATTCTCCATTTAACACGACCTTTTCTGTCTGGATTCAACCACTGAGATGTCGTGTGTCACTTAGTGAGCTTCAGAGGTGCTGATAGGCAGGCTTTGTTTCTTTAAAACAAACCCAGGCTTGGTGTTTTCCCTTGTTGTGAGCCACTATGCTAAGCTAAGCTAACCATTCCCTGTGGCTTCATATGGAGATGTACTTTTTTGTACATGTTAAACAAACAAGATACAATGTGTTAACTCTGTTTTGGTAGGCTGTTTTCATTACAGAAAGAGACAGGCTTGTTATTTTCCCCCCTGCCTCCAGCCTTTATGCTAAGCTAAGCTAATCATACCTTGTCATATTGTGATGTACTTATTTTTGTAAAAAAATAAAACAAAATATAATTTGTTAATTCTGTTCTGGTAGGTGTTTTTTTATTACATTCAGACAGAGTCAGGCTTGCTATTTTCCTCTTGCTTTCAGCCCCTATGCTAAGCTAAGCTAACTGTCCCTTGTGGCTTCATATTAAACCGTGACGTTCTTGTTTGTCTACGTATTAAACAAACCAGATATTATGCATTACTAAATCTGTGCTGATTGACATTTTTTATTGACATCACACTAACCCAGACTCCCCCCAGTTCCAGTCTCTCTGCTGAGCTGCTGGCTTTAGCTTCGCGTTTACCATACAGACACGAGTCCTATATCAATCTTCTCATCTTAATTAGTAAAACAGAAAATAGGCATACTTCTCCAAAAATATGGACCTGTTCCTTGACGTTAGAGAGAATAGACAAGAATACTTTAAAACCTTGATTTGTTTATGTTCAAATACTATATTGTACTGATCTCCGGTACTGGCAAAGCTGAAAATAACCAGTCAATTGGAGGAACAGACAGACGAAGGGATACATGAGTGGCAGGGTCTTTACTTGGACATCTCATGGGATTCATTTGTTTCAGTGGCTTGTTAGGCCATAATGGGCTTTATATGATGACTCCTCACCCCTGTCAGATTCCACCATGATCCAAACAAACACACACATTCATCACCATCCTACACACATACACACACACGCAGCTTCGATCAATGGTCATAAATTTGATCCCTGACAAGCCTGACACTTGCACCCACGAGGCCTTTGGTCACTCTGTTTCTCTTGACCACTCCTTATGCAACACACACTCACATACTCTCTCTCACACACACAGGGACTAGCACTTTCCCCCTCTCTTACTCCTTCCTTCCCCTGACACACTTGTCAAGGACCTCGTTGACCCCTGACCCCGCCCCACTTGGCACCGTTATTGATTTTTTCCTCCGACCCTCTCAATCTGGGATGAAGAAGGGTGAGAACGGGAGAATTAGTCGCCATAGTCAGGTATAACGGAGGGGAAGCTGAGGATGAAGGGGAGCGATCAATGCGTGCTGATGGCTGAGCTTGCAGCAGCAGAAACAACGGTCAGCCATGGAGAAAATCAAAAGGGCTGGAGGCAAGTAAGGGAGCAACACGGATGGGGGAGAGAGGGGAGGCGGGAGGGAGGTCTTGTTTGTTGTCTAATCATGTTTTTGCTTTTTACGGAAAATATATTGGCAGAGAGGTATAGCAGAAAACAAAATACTACGGATGGAATAAGTTACATATTGGTAACTTCAGAACTGAAACATTCCATATATTGTACGATACACTTTGCCACTTTGACATCAACTGTGTAAGTCTGATTTACACACAACACATTTGCTCAACATTCCTAGCTTGGAACTGGTACTAGTACTTTCCATATTTCTGCTCCTCTGCAGACCTGTTCACCAGAGTCAGGGTTCTTCGCTGAGCATTAAACTGATCCTGCTTGATAAATAGTTAAGGCTGCAACCTCGTGTCTACAACCAAATCACAGCCGTGCTGATATTCAGTATAACATCACAACCTTGAGTGTGATATTGCTTTTATATAACAGCTAATAGCAGTAAACAGTAACAATCAACAACAGATTATTTTCTGCTCCACAAACTCAACTAGTTCCACAACTTAACTGAAACTGGACTTTTGTTTCCAAGCAACCCAAACATTCTCCTGCTCTCTGTGTCTCCAGGTTACCACAGATCAGCAGTTTTTATCATGTACATTTATCTGTTTGTTTTAATTTATTATCAACCAGTGAAAAAAGAGTCTGCTGTGTGATTCAGAGGAACCAGCTTGATCAGTGTAGACATACACGCTCTGCTGTGATGTTAATTAACAGTATTCAGAACACCTGGCTGAGGCGGAGTGATACACAGAGTAAAAAGACCCAGTGTTGTTGAACTGTATATCAGCACTCGTGGAATGCCTCTTATCCAATCAGATTACATAGTTGGAATTAACCGTTGTATAAGGATGTCTATCACTAATTTTTTATCACAACATGATATTTTATGGATTCTTTGGACAACCATACGATATTTGCTGAGTCTGCCACAAATCATTTTTTAATTGATTTAACTTAGGGGCCTTTCAGTTTGATACGAGACGATATCATTCACCCCCTGAAGTCAGTCAATTACATTTACATGAACTCACAAAAAAACAAAATATGATTTGTCAATTTTGTAATTGAACTCTACTACACATTTAAATAAGAAACCATCTATTTTTAATATAATGACAAATTAGTTTGCATATCTTAAAGACGATGAAGTATATGAATATTTTTACTTTGTAATGATGATACTGAATCCCTGATTATTGAATCGATATATTAACCCACATCATCACTCCATTTAGCATGCAGGTGGCAGAGGGACATATACATGCACATTATTGCAGTAAATGATTAAAACCTAGACGTGAAGGTCGGGATTAAACTTTGCTTTACTCTCAAACAAACACGCACCACATACAGATACGTGAAAGACTGCATCTGATCTGAGATCTATATGTTCTACAAAACAAATTGACCATAAGTCAAGTCTGTAAGTGAAAGGGAGGCTAAGTAAATCTTCCACCATCTTTTTGTGCTAAATTCTTTTTTTAACCCCATCATATTAAATATTATATATCATTTTATTCTATACAAGATGACCTCTGAAGACTGCATAATTATCATGCAGAGTAACCTCATCAACTCTAACTTTCTGACTTCAAACTAACTGCAACTTCCTGGCAGTCAAACACATGGAGTTGAAATGATAATGACTTCCTGTATTTCTTTAACATGTTTTTTCCTGAGGGTGCACACGTCTGATAACAGTAATATGTGCATTTTTTTAGTGCTTATTAGATAAAGTAAGATCCCAGTGAGATGACACGTTACCTCCTTTGTCTTTGCTTGTTTTTCACACAGACACATCACCTTGATGTTTCTTTGATATGTGTGTGCTCTCTTTAGCTGTAAGCAAAAGCTTTTTAAGCAACCATGGGTCCTTTTTTAACGCGGCTTGCAATAATCCACTCCCGCTCCTCCACTCCACCACCACCTCCTCATGGATCAGGTTAGAGATTTCACAGCAGTGTTCGGAGGTGACACACTTAGACATAATCTTTTTTTTCTTATTTAATTTCCCACCATCCTCTCAGCTGATTCTCCCGCTGTCACTTTAGACGCAGCTGAGAGACTGATTTGGCTTCCATAATCTCTTCTTGCATTCCCCCCTCCTCTACTGGAGGAAACCTCGAAATATCATAAGGAGATTATTTCATTCGTAATTGATTGAGTGGCTCCTCACCACAGACCAAGATACTTCAAAGTGTCTGAATTAAGACTTGGGGTGGCAGGGAGGGGTGCGAGGAGGCAACGTGGCTCCATGAGGCTACGGCCGGGGTCGAGCAGCTGAGCCTCTTTGGCTGGCAAATAAGAGCTGAGTCTGATCCTGTGATGGCAGCTAATTGGCTAAAGCAAAGTCAGGGGAACATTTAGATGAGACTCCTCAGCTCCTACAGACTGCTTTTCAGGCTGCAACTCGCTCCTCTAAGATACAGACTTATGTGGGAAAAGTTTGTCAACTTGTGACACCATTTTACTTCTTCCAGACAACTTTTGATGCAGTTCTCAGCCTTGGAGCGCACCGTTTCTGAAGACAGGCACTGTGCTTCATCTTTGTGATGCTCAGAACCAGAAGATCATATTGATATCACTGATATCACATGTGAGTGTTTAAGATTAAGTTGGAGCCAGTAGGCGTTAGCATAGCTTAGCAACAAGACTCAAAGCATAAAAAAAAGCAAAATCCACCTTCCAGTACCTCATTTTTTTCACCAAGTTATAGCTCTTTACTATAGATCAAACATGGTTTGATTTATTTGTTTTAAAGAAAGGTTATATTCAGCATTACATCTGTGCAGGAAGCAGTGACCTCCTGGAGTTTCCGTTTCACACCTGATTTTGTATACGGATCAAACAAATGAGATATAAATGTTAATGATTGAGTTCTTAATACGTTGATATGCAGATTTAGTGTCTTTCTTCAATACGTCTGTTTAATAATAAGTCTGAGCCAGGACAAGTTAGCCTAGCTTAGCTATAGGACTCAAAGCCAGAGAAACAACTAGCTTTGCTCTATGAAAGTGAAACAAAATAAAGCTATCAGCACCTCTAAATCTCACTAAGTTCTATCTCTGTAATGTCATTCGAACAAAAAATGCGATGTAAAAACAACAAGTTGTGGTTGTTAAGAAGGTTATGTGAGGGACTATTTCTTGGCCGGGGGCAGTGACTTCCTGGAATCTCCTTTTCACATATTACTTTTTATATGTATAAAACATGTGAGATGTAATATGTGAAATAGTGACCTTTAAGGTGTTGATAAGCAGATTTTGTGACTTTGTTGTATATGTCTGTTTAACATTAAGTTTGAGCCAAGAGCGGTTAGCATAGAAATAAGATTTCAAGCAAGGGAAGACAAACAGCTCTCTGTCAAAATGCAGCAAAATACCCACCAGCACCCCTACACTTGCGGTGATCTCTTTTATAAAACGTAACAAAATACACAAGTTGCTGTTGTACAGCAGGTTATGAACTGGAGCAGTTCTTGGCCGGGGGCAGTGACTTCCTGGAGTTTTCTTTTTCACACTTTATGTTTTGTTTGGATTATAGGAAAATGAGATGTAACATGTTGATAGGTGACCTTTAGAGGTTTTGACAGCCAGTCGAACTGTATCCGCTTTCTTTTAGCTGCTCTGCTAAGCTTAGCTAACCTAAGCTAAGCAAACCATCCTCTGTCTTTGGCTTCATATTTAACAGGTATCAATCTTATTTTCTATCTCCTGCAATAAAGTAAAATAAGCATTTTCCAAAAAGGCAAACAGTTCCTGAAAAAAGCAGATTGGAATTTGAGTCCATTATTGACCACAGAAATGATTTATGTCTTTGGATATCAAGTCATTGGTGAAACTTTCAGACTTCGCCCCTAAAGCCCCCCATCCTTCTCTATCACTTGAAATGCTCGATCCTGCAGATTTCCAGCTTTCTGAGCACTCGTCATGTGGACTCCCAGCCTGCTCACACCTTCCTGCAGCCTTCAAGCTCTTCTCTCGGCGGTGGAAACGCCATCCACCCCCCAGTTGTCTGCGTAGACAATCCAAGTATCAGGTTAAGCATTATCCTGCCGCTCCCTATCAGCAGGATGCACAGATCCCATATGATCACTTATGAATCTGAAGCAGAGTCTTTGGGACCTGAAAGAGAGAGATGGACCGTTTCTCAAGTCTCATATCTTTTCACCCCGAATCACCAATCTCCGTCTAATTTTCTCAAAGTCTTCCTTTTCTCTCTATCTCTCTCTTTCCCCCCTTTTCTTTTCTGGTCTACTCATCCTTTGTCCCTCCATCACCCCACTCCTCACTATCAGTCCTGACCCAATGCTGATCTTAATCCTCTTACCTCACGGCTCCATTACCCACTTCAGCCATTTTTGCATACACACCAAAGAAAGAGGGCCTCCTCTCCTCTTTCCCAAACCCCCAAAGCTCGGTCCTCCAATCCCCCCAAATATAGATCTCCCAAACCTCTGCCTCATATACCATCTCTCACTGCGTTTGATTTCATTTTCAATCAAATGTGGATGTGTCTAAATCTGAGGGGACAATTTTATGGGGGGCAACGAGACTATGGAGGCAGGGGATAAATTATTCGCGCCCCTTTTCTTCTTCCGAGCCCTCATCCAAATTGAAAATGGCGTAAGTCAGTTCCCAGGCGGGTGTGGCCGAGCCGCGGGATTATCTCCTGTTTTGTGTTGTTTTTAATCCCTAAATGCCACTTCTGGTCCCAGCGCTGCTGATAGGGAAATGCAAATGTGGCGCTCAGTGCTCGTTTGCTGTATAGTCATTGGTGATAACACACGTGAGCGAGAAGTCGTCCTTCAGGCAGTTTCTTTATTTGATCTGAAACATGCTTCTTCATGCTCTGTATTTCATCACGTCAGATATCTCTCTCTCACCGCAGCCGTTCATGATCTCCTCTTTTCTCCCCTTTCTTTCCTTTCTAATTTACAGTTTCTCTCTCTCAAGGGAGAGATTAACCCCTAATCCCCTCATGTCCCATGGTTAATTGATATGATTTAACTATTACAAGGCCCTGGGTGGTTCCACACTGCTACCTCAGAGAGAGCGCACCCTCCGCTGAGAACCACGACCTTCCCTCGTTCCCCAATCCAACCCTCCCGTAGCCCACCCCCTCTTCAATCTATCCTCTTTTTTTCTCCTGCCTTTCTCCCGTATATCTTTATCATCTCCCATCTTGTTGTGCCTCCCCTTTCCTTCCACTATGTCTCCACTCCTGCTCTCTCTCTGCTCCCAAGGGTCACCATTCAGGAGCAGTTAGCAAGGCACGCTGGGAGTTTGTCCGCACCTCGAGACCCAAAGTTCAGCTGAAGGACTTCATGGAGCCACGTGTGCCTTGGGATGGTATGTATTGTACACTGTATGTAAATGTGAATATGTTATGAATATGAAAATAAAAGGAGCTCAGGAAAGGTTTCCCCTTCAGTCCCATTTTTCTGCTCAACAAACTGATTGACTAAACTGAATTTACAATGCTTCTTAAATGGCACATGGTGTCAAGGTGCTTTAAGGTCATGAAGGTTAAAAGTAAAACTGTTTTGTGTTTCCCAGAGTGGATTAAAATCCAAACCATGGAGGGAAATCCCAGGATATTCAGGCGCTTCCCACAACAAATCCAGCGATTAGTCCTCATCTCTGTTGCGCTTAATCTTCAAATCCTGTTTGTGCAGAAGTGAGATGATGCCATCAAAATCCAATAACAAGAGACACAGAAGGTTTTATATCTCTTATATGTTTTTTGTAGTTCTGTTGTTTCAAATGAATCAGCTTGTTAGCATCTTTTACTCTCACGAGCTCAAATGAGCCATACATTGGAGAATAAGGAAGTGGAATCGGTTCATGAGAAAGCCTGCTGCTTTTGTTGATTATTGGGAAAAACTGTATGCTTTCCTGTTTAGAGATACATGAGGAGATCTATACCACTTTGGTGTCTGTGCATTAAACTTAGGCTACAGCCAGAACAAAGAATTCCCTTTCCCACCAAATTAGCGCGCTGACTCAGGTTTTTCAGACCCGCTAATAAATGCCGATTGTCTCTTTTCCCATTGCCAGTGGAGTATACTCTTTTGTGCTGCATCACCGTCTGGTGTACAGGGTTAGTAAGCAGTGAAGATGTTACGGTGGTTAGGTCTTTATTGTATCTATCACTCATTCAGTCTATTTATCAAACTCGGTGCAGTCAAATTTGGAACGATGTTCGAGCGCTGCTCGGACGGAGACGGGCAGAATTCGTAGCTGAGCTGACGAGGAGTCGCAAAAGTTACCGACAGAGCATCGCCTCGCGCGGGAAAAACGGTGGAGATTAGCGTGTCGACACAGGTTTTTTGTTCCCATCAAAGCCATTCGGAGCCGAGGCTATTATTACACAGGTCTACTGCAGAGTCATTTGACCCGGGTCTGAATGCTGATTGTAACCTTTCCCACTAAGCAGAAAGCCAGGTGTTAGCGGGTGTTAGTGGGTGTTAATGGGTTTAAGTGTTATATCCTGTTTGTTAGGTTTGTACAAAAACCAAAGTTTAAATATGTTTAAATTTTGCAGGGGTTTATGGACAGTATTTCTAAAATGTCCACCGACTGCCTGGTGATCACAAACTGTCTCTCTCTGATTGAAATGGGATGTCATTTTTAAAGTGACATACTCATGAGATGCTGGTTGGGGGGAGTTGTTACCTTTGGAGAGGACAGGCCGGCAGTACCTCTGTTTTCAGTCTTTATGCTAAGCTAAGCTAACAGGTTCGGTTTCTCGCTTAAGTACAGTTATAATAGTGGTAGCCATCTTCATCTAGGACTTGGCAAGAAAGCAATGAGGTGTATTTTTGGGGGATTTCAAACTAATTTTAAACCAATTATTAAGAAAGCCAGCTGTATTTCATGGTCACTAAAATCAGCCATTTCAATTTTGATTGAAAATCGTTGGTCTTATGTCGCCGAAGTGTTTCTAATTATATGTGAAAATAGTGGCAGACACCGATTGCAACGATAAACTGTGATTGGCTCTGGTGTCTGATTGGTTTAATTGTAATTTAGTGCATTTTTTTCAGTTTGTGGTGAAGAGGAGCTTTTATTTGACACCCTTACATTCCTCATATACATCCTTCCGCCTCTAAACCCTTGCAGAGTGTGTTGACTCTATTATCAGCCCCGTGCTGAAATGTTACACCCCGACTGCAAATACGTAACATGAACTTCCTTTCACCACATCTCTCTTTCTTCTCCTTCACATCTTTCCTTCTTTTCCCTCCTTCCCCTCTTATGATATACACTTACTCATTTTTTGGCGCTAATACAGACACACCTGACTCACACATGTCCACCACACACACACACACACAGACCCACATGTCTACCTGCACTGAAACCTGAGAGTGTGTCGGTGAAATCACTGTCATATTTCTCATGCTGATGGAACATTCTGCCCAGGTCCGAAAACATAATAAATAGAGGGCCGCAGTGTCTGCTCTCAGATTTAGCATGCATTCGTAATGTGATCATTCTCTAACCCGCAACCACCTCGTGTCCTTTTATCGTCTCCTCGGATCAACATCCTTCCTTCAGCTTTGCAAGAAGAAAGAAACCAAATGTTGTAAGTCATAGATCTACAAAGAACACCTTAATGTTGTAAAACATAAAAAAGGGTCTTAAAAATGTCTACACCCTTTAACCTGCCTTATTTGATACCTTCCAAACACATTATGAGTGTTTTTGTGAGGAGTTGCCATGTCACTAAGAAGAAAGTAGAGGTGATTTGACAGCAATTTTTCCTTCCTGTTAGCAATTCCAATATTCAGACTTCTTAGCTGATACCGAGTACACGTCCGAGTGCGATAAAAACATAAATGTTATCCTCTATCGTTGTATGCTCTGGCTCTGAACACTGAAGAAATTCTAACCTTAAAACAAGCTAACCACCTAGAAACAAGCTAGGCTAACATTAGCAGCAGCTCGGCTTACAGCCCCTTCTAACGTTGGAAAAATCTTTTTTTAAATTGCTTTCTTTTGTGTTTTCACCCAAATATAAAGAACATTAACATCGAATTTAAAACTAATTCAGCCTAAGATGTGTGTTGGGAAAACACCATTGCTAACATGTAGCTTAGCTAGCTTTGACTAACATTATCCTCTCTGTTAGCCCCACACTGTTGTTTGCTATCGTCACATGATAATTAACCTTTAACCAGTTCTTATTTGGAACTGGCAGCCATGATCATTTTTTTTGCTGTGTAGGCTTCTGTTTTAGAGAAGAAGAAGAATTTTGGCGGGCTAATAAATGATGGTATCTGTGCTTTGACAGGCGTACTCACAGATACCTGACACCGCAATTTGGGGCAGTATCGAAGGCAAATCTGATCCTGGTCACATTAACAACACCAGACAAAAGTAATGTAGGCCTATTGAACAGGGCTTTGTACTGTATTTTTGGTGGGTGTATATATGTGGTCTGACTTTTTTAGGACACATTCGGGCTAGAAAATATTTTTAACTGGGGACAGCTTTTCTAATTGAGGATTAAAGATGTATCACAAATTGTGAAAAAAGCTGATTTTTTTAAATTAGTTTAAGTTTCCAGGAAATGAATTTAAGTTTACATCATGCCCCTGATAGAGACATATGTAGAGACATAAAGAACTTGGTGTTTTCATCATATTCACACAGCTGCTATTTTCCTCAGAGGTCAAGATCAGCATTACCATTAACTGTTAGCTAGCTTAAATTACCGTTAGCTTGCTAACATCACTGTAAGATAGGAATTTCCGCCTTTCCTTTCATATTTTGTAACACGATCAAGCTGTAACGTTAGCTAGCTAGTGGTCGAATTGTTAGCTGTTTGTCAAAGTTTAATTAATACGTTTGTAACATGTTACAGATTTCTCACCATCCATTTTGTGTTTATCTGACCCCCTACATATATAAACACTGCAGTACTACACTGTAACACATTTAAGCCTCCCACCCTTAGCATGTCTTTAGAAATTGGCCACCATGTGAAAATGGTGAGCTGTGTGTAGGTGTTGAAGGAACATGTCATCAAAGGGATAGAGGTGTTTGGGGTTAGTGTGTGTGTGTGTGTGTGTGTGTGCAGTCAGGGTTATGTCTGTGCATTGCCCTGCCGTTTACCTTTTGGCTCACCTTAATGTCTGTGTCCACTCGTCTTTCTTCTCCTCCCACTCATCCTCGTGGCCTCTGTAAGTCACTGAGGTATTTCCACAGCAGCGTGTCAGTGTTAATATTTGCTCTGATCTCATGGTTGGACACAGGAGCTCCTCCTCGTCGCCAGGAGCACACCTCTCATAACCTGTCGGCCATGTTTACAACACCCAGTGCCAAAACCACTATTAGAATAGAACAGGCTAAAATAAAACTCCTGTAGATCTTTGTTCCAAGCATTCAAATAGCAGGTGATGAAATGCCTCTCAAAACAGGCCTTAAAGAATGTAAATTCTTCCACAATTAATGATACATTTAATGAGGTTTTTCATTATAAGAAGTTGAACAAAAAAATCTCTCCTTTCTCCCTCATTGAGAATTCCTGATCCGGCCTTGGGAGCACCGACTACTGCTGCTTGTGCCAGGACGACCAGTGAAACAGCAGTGTGCACCGTGATGGTTTGTGTGAGAGGAAACATGGAGACAGTCTGCTTCACATGTTTGGATTGAGAATCAGTCACAGGAGAAGTGAACCAAAGTCGACGACTCGCAGACGTATCAGAGAGGTAAGAGTAGTTAGCTTCTTTGTTTATGTTGTTTGTTAGCCTGTTAGCTTGCACTAGCAGGGGCTAAAATAGAGTTAGTGGTTGTCAAACATACAGTAATATAAGCTGTGTCTCAGTCGAAGGACGCAGGCTACGGAGGAGTCATACATGTAGCTTGTGTAGACCGTTAAAGATGAGCTGAATTGAGACGGTCTGGTCTACGGAGGATTTCCTGTTTGCGTCACCAGCTGTTCCCGCCCTTAACCGTGCGTCACATAACGCCGCTCCTGTCGTATAGCAACAGGTAGCTAGTGGGCTAACTAGCTAATATAACTAACGTCACATATCTTAACCTATTATGTTAAAGATAATTTGTTTCAAGGCCCCTTCTGTTTATTTTAAACATTTGTATCGCTAGCTATTCGATTAAATTGAAACCAAAATTTTACATTTAAAAGTGTATTCTTCGGCCGTTTAAGAGTCCGTGATCTCGCAGAAATTGGCGCGCAATGAATCTCAGGATATGTTGAGCCGTGAAGGATGCACCCGATGGATCCTTCCAGGAAAAGGAGGACGCATTTGGCGGTCGAATCTGAATGAGCCTTCAAAATGGGACAGCCTTCAACACGCAATCTTTTACAGTGTGCTTGTTAGTAGTTAGGTAATAGAAGGAAGCTCCGGGGTCTGGTTACAGTTGACTCTCGCTGTCTGGACTGACGAGTCCACTCTTGTCCGCACTGGAGGTTTTCAGGTTTCACTTTGGTGTCTGAGACAAGAGCCCTTTTTACACAAAGTTTCTACAACAGCTCATTAACAAAGCTTTGCCGTTTCGCTGCTTCTATTTACACAGAACCACACAACAGCTTCACATTGCTCTCCCGTAGTGTTGCTAATGTTACAAGCACCAGTGGCCAGAACGACTTCACCCCACCATTTCTTCTTGTGTGATTAAAGATGTCATCTTTGAAAAGATGGCCTCCAGTAGGACCCAGAACCATATTTATATGTTAAGTAAAACTGTATCGTGTTTTAGACTTATTTTCCTTTTAACTACTATCTACGTGCCTGCTCCTCTGCAGAAGCATGTGTGATGCGATGTTAGTGTTTATCTTTTCAAAGCGCCGTCTCCATGGAGCCGAGTTTTCTCGAACAAACCTGCGGGTCACAGGGTCATGACCCCTGGGTAAACTTCAAGCTGCCGCCTCCCAGCAGGAGAGAGAGGCCCAGTCATGCTGTTCAGCAGATCGACTATAGTGCTATAGTGCTGTAAAGAGAGAGAGACATCACAGAACTGACAGAAAAGAAATCTGTTTTTTGCAGCGTGTTGAAGTTTAAGTAAATCTAATTCTGCTCAGAGAGAGTTCAAAACTTCATCAGTCCCTCGGTCGTGTCTTGTGTTTCTCCTGATTCGTTGTTTTCTCTGCTTTAACAGCCGACTATCACACTTTTAATTGGCCCCTGGCAACAATTTGACAGTCGATAGAGCAACGACCCTCATTAAACACCTATTTCACTTCCATTCTGTATCAGTAGAGGAAAAAAAACAATCAGCAGCGTCTGACTGTTGATTGAGAACAATGATGATTTAGTTAAAGTGAGAATCCGATGCCTGCCTCCCTCAGCCCTGCGATCAGCACAGAAAACACCTCATCCAGTCGATCCTACAGAGAGAGAGAGAGAGAAAGAAAAGCTGGCTCCTTTTCTTTATCCCCAAAGCAGGATAACAGCCCGCGTTAGGGGAATATCCACGCCTGCCAATTGCAGTAATGGCCCCTAATTCCAAATTAATTCAGTCTAAATGAAGTGTCAGAGGGAGATTGATTTGTTGGAGCGGCTGTCTTGATGAGTGCTGTCGTGGGAGGGGGGTGATTAGGCGCTGAGGCCTGCGTCGCTCTCACACAGCCCGAGGGTACGAGGCTGGTTTTTTTTTTTTTTTTTTTTTTAGCAGAGCTGGACCTGTGCGGGGGCAACGCAGGCTGTTTCTGGGATGACAGGTACGGGGACGTGTGGCCACCTGGGGATGACGTCCACGCAGGAGGACGTGGAGGTGGGGACTATGTAAGTGATGTGGGGCCAATTTCCTGTTGGAATTGGAGGGACGGTCTGTGGGGGAGGTTTGTTAGTATACTGAATCATGTGTTTAAGATTCCTGGATTAATAAGGAGAAAATATAAATGAAAAAACGGTGGATTTGTTTACTTTATATGTCAGCGATATGTTATCGCACAATTCTCCACGCGCTGCAGAGCTTTGTGCAGTTTTTAAGGAGGATGAATTACAATATATCTGAAGAAATAGATTTTATTTTGTTTCATTTGAATGCTTGCAAGTCGACCATTTTTGTTCCTAGAGCTTAGAAGAAATGTCAGGATGATCTGTGTGTCATCTTTGGGCCCTTTTTTGCAAAGTCCTGGTGTTCTGTAATTTATTTAATTTATTTACCTTTTATTTATCCAGGAGCTCCTTTTCCAGAGTGTCCTGGCCGAGACAAGCAGCAGCACATTCAACAAAGTTTCTGACAACAATGAGCAGCCGTACACAGAGATAATACAGGATACATGACGATAACACAATCAAAGAAATAACAAGTGAAAGCAGCAAACATTTGTGGTAATCCACCACAATCATAAATACATCAGTCAGAACATCTACAGACGGATGTGCCTGCCCAAGTGATTCATGATCACCTTCACAGCATCAAATGAGACCAGTTACTTTAGTCTCAGGTCTTTCTGTAATCTGCCCGCGCGTAGGGAGCAGCAAACTGAAGATGCTTTTCGACAGCAGCAGATTTCTGCAGGAACTGGGAAGCTTTTAAGGAACTCTGATCTGAATTTAGTTATTTATTTACCCCCTGAAAAGTCTCTGCTCGGGGGGTACTTTCAGAGCGGGGCCTGCAGTGCTGATCGTTTCTGATTGGTCGAGTACTCGCGTTTATTTCACCCAGTTTATTTTACACACAAGTTCTGACCTTTGGGACTGTCAGTAGGAGCAGGTCCTTGGACCAAAGACTGTAAGTTCCCATACTCTCCTGTCTGAGGTTAGAAGGTAGGGAAGCATACCTAAGATAGACCTGTAAGTAAGAATACGCCAGTGTTTGTGGACAAAGCAGACCATCCAACACATGCAGACAGCAAACAGTGATGAGTGAGGGCTTTAAAATTCATAATAAACCTCCTGTAAGCTTTGAGAAGAGGCGTGCATGTATAAAACATCACCATAGCCTAGCACAGACATAACAGTGGCCTCGAAAGAAAGGCAAGATTCAGTTTTAAAATAAAAACCCAGTTTGAGTTTGAACTGTTTTGTGAGGTGTGTTTGGTCACACAAGAAGAGAGAAAGTCCCACAAAAATCCAGAATACCCCAAAAAAGACCTCCTCATTTTCAATTACACCCATCATATGTGTGTTTCTTTGTGTTTCTCGTCTATAAATTGAATTCCCCACCTAAAAACTTCCTGCTGCATATAGTTCCAGGCTTTTCTACGAAGACAACCTTATTAATAGGCTCTCTTCAAAGTTAATTAGCTGTGGAAACGAGGCCAGGGGCAGCGGCGTTTTCCTACCCCAGAGGACTTTGCTATCCCCGCTGATTCCTGGGCTAGGCTAATTATTTCCCAATAACCTTACTTACTGGCCACGCCGCCTCCTCTGGGCCTGAGCCTAACAAGCGTCGCCCCTGCGAGTCGATCGGCTGTTCTGCTTGGAAGTTTTTCAGCCACCTGCCTCCTCCATGCGTGCAGAGAGATGATTTCCTCCTCTTCTTTCCGGCCACAGGAAGCCAGTTCAGAGGCTGCAAACACGCGGAGACGAGCGGGCAGGCGGGCGGAGGCGAGCGGGCGGAGGCTGTTTGATGTCGGAAATTAAATTCCTTCAAATTCGCCATTAACGCTTTTACTTAAAGTATTGGACACACTCCTAAGTATCCCAATGGCATTATGTCTGCTGTCATTAATTTTGTAGCTCGGCCTGCAGATGTCAATATCAGGGAAATATTTAACCTTATTACCCTCGCTGTTTATTTTCACTGTTTACTTACTCTTTATTTATTTATTTCCTCTCCCACAGCTCACATGTGAATAAATATGGGCCACATACATATTCTGCTGGCTGAAAGCTGTTTATCATGCAAAGAGGGAACATCAGAGGCTAAGAGGGGAGGTGGCTAAAAGGCTGAGCTATTAGAATAGATATTAGAATATATCAGAATATTGGAAATTAAATGTGAACTTATGATCCTTTGACATACTTGAAGATGAAAGGAGAAAAAACTTACTCTGAAAAGACTCAAATTTGCGATAACAGGTCGGCAAACCGTATAAAATAGCATTTTAAAGCTAACATTCATGATAATTATTGAAATATGGCATCTTGCAATTCAGCACAGGCAAAAATAAAATCAGTTTTTAATCTTTAAAATATTTTTTGGACTCTTTATATTTTATTTTTCCCGCTAATTACTGCTCTGTGTTTTCCTCACTGCATTAATCCGCCTTTAAAGCCGCCCCGCCACAATCCTCACTAAGCACACACACACTGCACACACACGCTAATGTGCAGAGAAACATGTTTTCCCTCCTCGCTGACACCGATCATAACAGATTAGAGGTCAGGTTTCTTCATAACAGCTGAAGGATGTGTGACATGTGTCTTTGGTATAAGTTGTTTTGTCGCACACTTGTCACACAGCCGAGCGCTGAGTGCTTTAACTCCCCCTCAGCCTCCTGAACAACACCAGCCTCAAACATGTTTGTCGGATGAGAAGAATATACGTGAGATGTTTGTCTTGTAATCTTTTGTCACTACAAATATTTTTCAGTGAGCAGTCGTGTAACTTCTTCACAAAAACACATTAAGGATCATGTTCAGCTTTTAGTATCAGCAGATGTTATCTTCAGAAGGATCCTCCTGACGGAGTACAAATAATAACAGATTTGATTTGGCAGAACTAAAATGCGACTGATACCTCAAAAACAGCTGTCAGGCAGATTCATAACACCTTGGTAGAAATGCAGTCTTCTTTTCTCGCGCCTAACGTGTTCGATTCGTAGCTGTTTGCTCAGCTCCCTGTGGCGCACAGTTTAACATCATTAGGACGAGATCTCCTCTGTTCATCTGACTGTTTTACATTTGAGCGTGATACTGCAGCCTGTGGTGAAAAACATGGGTTTTTTTCTAATTAAATACTTGAAAGAACTAACTCCAGCAAGAGGAAATGTTCTGAATCCTAAAAATGTGTCAACATTTACACGGTAAGTTGAATTACCTCCTGGAGTAAAGAACGCGACCTCTGTGTGCTGCAGGTTCTGTGCTGTCTCTTGTGCACAGATAGGATTCTGCAGGCCTGTAGAAACCTCCATTTTTCTGTGTAAAAAAAAAGAATAAAAACACAGTGGCAGACATAAATGATCCTCAGAGGAAACATGTTTAAATTGTCTGTGCTTAGAGGCAGCTGGTTGTCTGACTTGCATGTGTCCTGTGTGTGTTTAAATGCACTGCAGGTCAACGTGCCGCCTCAGCTCGTGCAGCTTATCAAGCTGATAAAAGAGAAGAACTAAACGGACTCGCTGATTTCATTTCTTGCTCTCAGATGAAATATTGTTTGCTTTCAAACCTGTCTGCAGATGTTGATCTATGTAAGTCTTCCAGGAGAGAGACGATTTAAACCAGTGATCCCCACAAGAGGATCAACGGAGAAGGGTGGAGGAGATGCATACACATTATTATTACTACAATGTTCTAGACATAAAGGCCTCTAACTGTCTGTTTTAAATAAGGCTGCTTTTCTTATTAGGCTTTAAAATGAAGGGCCTGCTGTTTGTATGAGAAGTTACAGATCCTTCCCTTACTTTAGAATCTGTGGGATCTACTTCTTTGGTTACAAGCATCACTGATGCAGCAGAGTTATTTTCTTTACAAATTAGACATGAAAACAGAGTTTCACAGTAAGATAAATACAATATGTGGATTCTCTTTTGTTCTTTCCGTTGTCTATAATCTATTCTCACCAAAACTTTCCTTTTTGTCCTCCCATGATGCACCTGGGGCTATAATAGAGCCCGGGCGTCTCATTTCCCTGATGGACCTGCGCTCTGACTGTCCACACACGCGCTAACAACTTTACTCGTCCCGCTGCCCGCGGCGCCGCGCTGCGCTGGATGGATGGACGGGCCCGCGTCTCCTTGTCTAACTCTCGCTCCGTTATTCTCCTCACTATTCCTCCTCCTCCTGCACCTCCTCCGTCTTCTGTTTCCTTTTCTCCCTCATTTTGCTCAATTCTGCTTTAAGCCCCGTCCTGTGATCAATACCGCGTGGAGCTCTCTGACTGCATACATCCTGCACCCTGGCAGCTTAGCCTATCAATACTCTTTAAATTCTCCTTATGGCTCCAAACAGGCCGCTGCATTATTTAGCAGGCGCGCGGTCAATCGCACATTATCTACACAACATTAACAGGTAAATGGTGTTTGTGTGGAATCTGTCTGACTGTAGTCACTGAGCGATGCTGCTGCTAGCTTCTTCATCACAGCGGGCAGTCGATACGGAGGGTTTAGTCTCTGAATCCAACGTGTAGATCTGCTTATCCGTCTCTAACTTATATGACATTTTCCTAATTCAGTGTAAGACAGAGGAATGGGGCTGTCTTTGTAGACTAACAAGGGACAAACTTAGAGCTATTAGAGAGACAAACACCACAACAAACTGCTACAAACTGCAGGAACACACTCTTTCTTTATAGCTCCTGTTCCCTTTGTTGCCTCCTTCAATCCGAAGCAGCAGCACAGACGTAAGTGTGATGTTGTTCTGCATGTAGGACAATAAAAGCCGGGTCTCATTTAGCGCTGAAATGTTTTCCCATCTCCGGAGTTGAAAGAGGAAATATTCATTAAGGAATAAATCAAATGAGGCGTGACTGCGACAAGGTGGCAGAGAAAATTCAATTTGTATTCATAAACAGCCACGAGCGAGGAGGTGATAATTCAGAGGAGGACGGTTACAGGAGCTGTGTGCGACGTGTTATTTACAAGACCCCCGCGTGTGTGTGTGTGTGTGTGTGTGTGTGTGTGTGTGTGTGTGTACAGTACGTTCACATGTGTGGTTGTGTCTGCAGCCGATCCCCTCATATCATAATGAACCCTGCTGGATCTATTAGCGATGATCATTTGCAAGTGTTGTTTAAAGTCTAAAGTCATCAGGCTAAACAGGCAGCAGAGGAAATGTTCATCATTAATGTGACCAAACAGGAAGTGAAGTGTTTGAAATGATTCTTCATTAATGACATAAACTGCACAGACTTCATTTTTTAGACTGTTGTAACTCTGGTTTAAATGAAAGTCTCTCACACATGAAGTCAGAGTTTTTCTTCTAATGATGAAAATTTACATTTTGTGTTTCCTCTTTGGGGAGAAGCTCGTGCAGCAGAGCAGGTATGATGCTAATTACAGGGTTGGTGGTTCAATCTCTGGCTCATGTTGAAGTGTCTTTGAGCAATATCTCCTCCAGGCGACAGGAAAGGAGGGGTTAAAAGATTAATCATTTTATCAACATGCAAATGAAGGAAAAATTGAACCACAAAATTAAAAAAATAGATAAAAGAATTGTTTGGCAGATTTGTGTGTACTCGCTGCAGATCAATGTCTGTGGAGACGGAGATCCCTACTTTAAACTCTGGATCCCTGACAGTGATGAAAGTGCAACTTAGAACAAAGTTGAATTATTTCAATGCATTGTAAGTTTCTTCACAAGCAAGCTACTGAATACATCGCTACAGAGTGACAAACTGTGGAGGTGACGCTGCACAATTTGTTAGCTATAAGTCTTCCCTGTTTTATCTCATGGTAATATGCGCATTGGCAGTGTGGGAGGAAAAACACTAATACAAAGCAAATTTGGACTGAAGCAGTTAAATGAATTACTTTGCCCCAAGCCTCCGGCATGAGGGCCTGTGTCCGTTGTGTAAGAAACAGTATTTTTTGCGCTGGCAGTGCCCACAACCTCATATTCATATCTCACCAGCGCTTCCTGTTGCTTGGTAACGAAAGTTGTCTGGCGGCACTTCTGCTTCCTTGACGTTACGCCTGTTTTAAATCGCTCTGTATGCCTAATGTTTGCTTTACTTCAAGGAAATTTGACAAAGAAAAGATAAAAACGATGTAAAGGCAAAGCTGATATCAGAAGTCCCACCCCGTCTTGATTTTCATTGGTTGGTGAGGGAGAAGTGACATTGACAAGTGCGACAGCGTTCCAGTAGCTGAACTATTTTCAACTGAGAGCGCTGTAAGTGCAGCAACGTAAAACCACAGCTGACGCCGAGGGCGTTTTTGTGCTGAGTGTTGAGAATGCTGAACTGCACTGGTTTTGAATAGAAAACAGGCACTGCCAGCTTTAACAAACGGCATTAGTAGACACAGGACCTGAGGGCTGCATGACCTAAAACTGATCCCCCTGATAGCTTAATATCAAAACTGGTAATGGTATAGGGACATATAGTCCTAACAGAACAGTTGGGTTTAGTTTTATATATATATATATATATGTATGTATGTAGAGAGAGAGAGAGAGACTACAGTCCTTGACGCAGCGGCCACAGGCTCGACTCCCGCCCTCGACTCCTAGCTGTATGTCATCCCCACTCTCTTCTCCCAATACTTCCTGTCTCTCTTCAGCTGTCCTATAAAGGCAAAAATAGCCCAAAAAATTAAATATAAAAACAAATGTCTTTATTTATTATAGAATTATTTAGTAGTATGAAAGCTCTGCAAATCCACCTAAAGCACAGTACAGCACTCATGCCACTTTACATTTACTATAGTGAGAAAGCACATTAAACCAAAGGCCGAGGTCTGGCTGCTGCACAACTCCTTTGTTTCTATTTAACCGCTCTTCTTCACACTAACCTCTTCATCCTCACAAACAGCTGCAGCCTCGTCTCTCCTCAGAAAGTGTGAAAAAAAAGAACAACAAACACATTTAGAGCGGAGAGAAAGGAGGAGAGATGAGAGATGGAAAGAGGATGAGTTCTGCTGTGTCGGAGAGGCCGCCAAAATCCATTACCTAAGTGTTCTTTATCTTTCCCATATGCTTTTGTTGTCTAATCTATCTCTGCAAATCCTGGATTCAGAAAACAAACAAATGGATCAGTGCTGCCGCTCCAGTGCAAACAGCGCAGAGGCTCACTGCTGCAGCGCTGCCCAGAGGCCGGGGGCAGGAGTGCAGGGAGGCACCGTGTGTGCACAGAGTGATGGACGGATAAAAGACATATTTAAGAGAGAGGCTGTTGTAGATGATCAGAGGCGGCTGGAGGAAATCGAGGACAGGACACAAAGTTGCTAACTCTCCCTCCTGCTCTGTCGGATCCTCCGCTTTGGCCCTCGCATCCTTGATCCTCTCGGCTTTTACTCCCCCCTCCCTCCTCCTCCTCCCTTCCCTGCTCTCTTCTTTTAAGGAGGATTGGAGTTTATTCCAGACAATCCAGCCCAGTTCAGGAAGTGGAACGAGAGCGACTCAGGGAAATGTGGGATCATGGACGGACTTGCGAGGGGGAAAATCGTATCACAATAGTGCTGGGACTCATATCAGATTTAAGTGAAGGGGTTTGAGGTTTATAAAGCCAAGAGCTCGAGCTCAGTGGTAAACTTTTAGATCGGGGGGGGGGGCTGATTATTGAAATGTATTTTAGTCTGAAGGAGGAGACTAACGTGCCACTAAGTTTCTCAACTGGACGAAAACATAGAATCATGCATCACTACTGCAGCAGCCTGATTAGCTCTTAGCTGACACTGAAACAACTTGCTAACGTTGCTGAAACAACTTGCTATGCTACAGGCAGACTCAATAGAAACAACATTCAA